>NC_133216.1:27866291-28478791 GCF_040436345.1 Pagrus major | reverse complement strand
AGCGGCTTTAGCGAACAGTTTAGATGACCGCTGCTTTGAATAACTGTACATTTATACCTGGTTTAAATTGCATTGTTCTCCCTCAATATGGTTTTTAAAAAACATGTGACTGACTCACACACAAGCACACTCACACACTCCTCACAGTTCATGGCCTCTGTAATCAGGTAAAGCCTATGTTATGAGTTCCCAGATCCTTTAAACCTTTCAGCTCTTATTAAGGTTTTACTGGCCGGAAGAAAAGAAGGAGAGAAGGAAAAGGAAGTCAGTCCGAGAGGGGTCTAAATAATTGTTCCCATGACTGTCTCATTCTCCCACGAGGCCTCTTCTATTCAACTCATTGTGTGTCTGTTACTCTCTGGCTCCTGGCCGCATTCAGCCTTGATTCTCGTCACTGAGTCTGTGTCATGGTGTGTGCGTGGGCGTGTGTGAACACCTACGCACGTATGTGTGTAGTGCAGGGTGTGAAAGCGGCGGCAGTGCAGGGTTACAGGAGGAGATCCATTACTTCACCATGGCAGCCAGCCTTAATTACAGCTAACTATAGACAGAGCAGAGGGAGCGGAAGAAAGAGAGGGATGGAGGGATGGAGGGATGGAGAAAGACGGAGCAATGAGTGTAATTAAAAACTCTATTTGAAACCATGAGATTATTACAGCGATGAAGTTTGTGTAATTGCTTGTACAATACTCTAATTCATACTTCTTGTTTTATACATGCCAACATTGATCGTCACACATTCTTAACTTTGGGTCATTTTCATTTTTTTGCGTTTGTTAGGGTGTGTATTCTGTATGTGCACATGTCTCTGTGTTAGAGGAATAGTTTTACAAACACTTTTGGGATCATGCTTATTGACTTTCTTGCAGAGAGTTAGACTGCATCAAAATGTCCTGTTTTCAATTTCAAGGTCTCACGCACTTGCAGACTTGACTTGATCAAACAAAATCAATTTTATTTATATAGCCCGAAATCACAACCACATTGCCTCAGTGGGCTTTACAATCTGTACATTGAACAACATCCTCTGTCCTTAGACCCTCGATTTGAGTGAGGAAAAACTTGCCATATTGAGAAAAAAAAAAACTTTTAACAGAGGAAAAAAAATGATGACAGTGAGCACGTCATGGTACGTACCACTGAAGTCCACCAGGGCTCAGTCCGAAGGTCCAGAGGGTGGAGATTTGGATGCAGCCTTAGATGAGAAGAGCTGGTTAGGATAGTTTAGCTTAGCATGAAGGGCGGAAGCAGGGGAAAACAGCAAACCTGGAGTCTCTGCTGGTTGCATCATGGGGCAGGACAAGAAAATGAGGAGACTGAGCTGTCAGTCACTAGTGTTACTACGTTGAACTTGTATGCAGTTGAGCTGCCTTTTAAATTAGGTTTTGTCTGAACACACCATGAGACACTGATCATGTACTAAAAATTGGCTTAGTCTGTGTTGTCCACCTCCACTGTTACAGGATTTGATGATTGATCATATATTTACTGTAGAACTGATAAATATTACACTGGCTACATTGAACTTAGACTAACTATCTTATCACAATTCAGTTTGAGACTGCACTAGTATGCATGGATGTTATTTTTGATCATCACAGCTGTAATACTGTTATAAGTCAGTTCAGCTTTTTCTTCCAAAAATAATTTTCTGCTTCAACTGAGGTTCACACATGCGCACACACACAAAGGCACACACACCTGACGTTCATGCTCACACATTGTCAGTGGTGACATTTCCCTTTTTGTTTGTCTTTCCTAATTAGCAGTCTCTTCCACTTGCCAGGCACAGTGTCAGCCAATCGGCGGAGCCCGCTCATTACCAAGGGTTCATTTCAGGGTCTTTGTCAAATGAGGAGTGAAAGTGACAGCTCAATCTAACCCTAGCAATAGGCTCCGCATGGTCGCCTCCTCACTGCTGGTAGAGGATTCAGCTTGGTTATCATCTAGGGGCACACAGGATGGTACTCTGAGGCTAATTGAAATGCCACCCTGTTCTTTCTTTTGATGTCTTCTCTTTTTTCATCTCCCTGTTTCCTCTCTTAGTTCTGGATGTCTGCCCTGGCCACCACCATACCAGTGCCCTGCGGAGCCTTCATGCCAGTTTTTGTCATTGGTAAGAAGCGACTGGCCCTGTGTGTGTGTGTGTGTGTGCGTGTGTGCGTGTGTGTGTGTGTGTGTGTGTGTGTGTGCGTGTGTGTGCGTGTGTGTGTGTGTGTGTGTGTGTGTGTCCTTGTGTGTGTACTATTTCTGTGTTTGTGTGGATTTTTTTTGTTTTTTTTCTTTAAACCATCGTTATGAGGACATTTCTGCTTTGGCAAGGGGCTATTAGAGGGTTGGTTGGCTTGGTTGTAGGTTAAGGCTAGAATCGGGTTAGGTTAGGGCAAGGTTTGAGGGAATGCATCACATCAATAAGGGTCGTCACAGGTAAGGCAAGAAAAATATTTATAGAATATTTATCATGATCAGGCATCAAGCAATTGAGGTGAGAATCAAATGATTTTTACTTACCTGAGTCGAAAAATATGCACACCTCAGCAAAAGTCATTCTCAAACATTAGACTGATACAATTTTGTTTTTGGTTTTCTATACAGCTGCCACTTTTTAGCAGTAACGCAGTACAATTAATAAATACTGCTCCTCAGTATTGATTGTAGTATGTGTTTCTTCTTCTTTCTTTCTGTGTGTGTGTGTGTGTGTGTGTGTGTGTGTGTGTGTGTGTGTGTGTGTGTGTGTGTGTGTGTGTGTGTGTGTGTGTGTGTGTGTGTGTGTGTGTGTGTGTGTGTGTATTTCAGGGGCAGCCTTTGGTCGTCTGGTTGGAGAGAGCATGGCAGCCTGGTTCCCAGATGGCATTCACACGGATGGCACCATCTACCCCATAGTGCCAGGAGGCTATGCTGTCGTGGGTAAGTGAAAGACACAATCATGATGCTGTGATTCATCACACTCTATATTCTCACTTTTACTATAAGTACTTTCTGTGTTTTTTGTTTTGTTGTTCGTTTGCTGTTTTCTTAAAAGCCATTTATAGTTTTTTTCTCTGTTATCCAAAACACTTTCTCAGATTCAAATCATTAGTTATGGGGGTCGTGGAAGATCTTCACAAACATATTTCTCTTTCTTATCCAGCTCGACTGCTTTTAAGTGATTCAGTCTCTTAAAGATGGTAACTGTGCACGCACACTTTTTCTACTTCTCATTAGGTTTCTGGGAGGCATCAGTGCTTCCACTTGAGTAAAATATTTTACTTCTCATGCCAGCACTCATAGAAAATGAATCAAGATGAATATTTCCCGCAGCTTCAATTTAAAACTGTAAATGGAACCAGATCAAAGGAGACGTGCGATATGATCAGACTCAAACACCCGAGACAGAATCGAATTACACTTACAAGATCAGCGGACGAGTCCTAATAAAAAAATATTGGCTACAAAACAGTACAGACACCATCTGACAAAACAACAAACAGCAACTTTAGTGCTGCTGTCAACAGCTCATATCCTAAAAGTTTGGAAGTTGAAAATGCAACTTGTTGTGTAATTCAAAACTTCTTTTAAGAAACAGACATTGTGCCAAAGTAGTTCTTGTTGGCTCTTGCTTCAGGTAATAAAATCAAGTGGCACAGAGCCATAAAAGTCTGGATCATTTCCTTTACCTCCAAAAAGTCAATATTATATAATACACCAGTCAAATTCAGTGATTGACTCCTTCTTTCACTTTGGAGTGCTTTTATGCAACATTAATATGGAATTTGGGTTAAATTGTCTTTCAATAATAATAAGATCCAATTTACATTAGATCGCCTCGGGAGCACCACTCTTAAAGAAGGGAAAAGATAGCCAATTCAATAATTCAGTCTCATAAAAAGGTACTAAACTGTCGGTTTGTTACTCTGATTAATAATTAACTTAATAGTGCCATGAATGGAAAAGCCAGCAGGGCGGAACAGACTAAACAGATTCTTCATCAAATAAAAGAGAGATGTCACACACTTCAACCCACAAAGCAACGTTACAGGACCAAATAACAGTAATGTAGTAACTGGTAGTGTCTCTGGCAGCTTATATGAGGAAAGAAATACCGCATCCATACGTGGAAAAGTGTCTGTCATCCTGTCTGTCCTACCGACTCTTCGTCACATTTCTGCCCGAAAAACAGCATCTGTCCCCAGCAGCAGAGCCAGGTGGCTCCTGCACTATGAATGGCAGTGATTATGTGATGTGATTCAGAGCAAAAACTCTTTAACTCACATGTCTTTGTCACCTTCTGCTATTGTGTTGTTGTAGTTACTGTCTCTGGCAACTTGTATATAAAAAATTCACAGCGATGGTCAGACCTCCTGACCGAGACTTCAGTGAACTTTCCCCCAGAAAACAGCACCCTCCCCGCGAGTGAGAGTCAGACAGAGTCCTCTATTTACTGATGGGGATTATGTAATGATGTAATTTAGAGCAAAAAACATAACTTTGTCGCTTTCCACAATACATGGTGGGTCAGGATCTCAATCACAACACATTATAACTGCATCCATATGATTATAAACAGTCGGCGGATACATGTTTAGATTAACAGGTGGACACCAGGGGAAACACGTTGGAAAAAAACACACGGATGTCAACGTCATGATGTGTACCGTCACGCCTCTTTTGGTTCCGCAGCGCAGCCGTGCTGTATGAAATGACACACTGCTTGGTTCAGTGTGAACAAACAAAGGCAGCGTAAAGGCAATAATGCAGAGTCTCTGTGTGAAAAGGGCTCATGTGCTCACTGATATCACACGTAGGTGTGATATGGTCCAGGCTGAAGGAGTGTGTGTGTGACATGGTGCCAGGTTAGAGAAGATGGTTAGTTGTATGCAAAGACCCTGAGTCTGTGTGAAGCATAATTCAACCAACATCAAATTAGCCGTGTAGCAAAGCAAACTACCAATAACCTGACTACACATAGATCACAATAACACCCAAACAGTGAACAAACACATAGATTGAACACATGTGCGTTACATCAACCAGAGTTAAACAGTCCTGTGCTTAGCCGTGCTATGCTATGCTGTGTGCTATTTACGCCCAGTTCAATGTTACCAGTCTTTGTAGAAAAGGTGCTGGTGGTTCCTTAGCTGACAAGCCCAGCAGGAGAACGTTGTAATCCCAATGTTGAACAGTGCTGTCCTTGCTGTGCAATGTCTGATGAAAGAAGGTGGATGGAGGAAACTGGTTGCTCCTTTCCTATGCAGGGATAGCAGCTCGGCGCTAACTTGCTTCGTGTTCCTCGGTTTGTGGAGTTGGCAAGCTTTGTGTCACAGCTGCTGGTGCTAACTGAGCTGGGGTATTAGCAGGAACTTGCGTCGCAGTTCTTTGGGCCGGCTGGAGCTGCAGCTGGCAGCTCTCAAGAGAAAAGCTGAGGGCAAGGCCCAGTGGGAGTAGAGCTGGAGAAGAGCTCTGGAGAGAGAAGAGGGCAGGCAGCCCCATGGGGGAAGGGGTGGAGAACAGAGACAACAAAGGAAGGAGCCTTGGGGAATTCTGGGGAACTGAGTTCAGTTCAGAGTCCATTTTGAAATCCACAATGAACGACTTCTTCTGTGGATCCCAACAACTTTCAAACTTCTCATTGTTTCTTTTTTCTTAGTCTTAGTGTGATTATGCATTCATGTATTTCTTTTGTCCACACTCAACATTTGATTTTTCTTTGTCTGTATTGAAATAATGAGGAGGGCCCTTCTTGGATACTTGACGGATCATAAAAATATATTTATAAATTCAGTCTCGAAGAATTCAGTCTTCATAATTATATGTTAAAATAAAACACTTTATTTACTATTTACTATTGCCAGTTTAATTTACATGTATATGAAAATCAAGCAAAAGAGTAGAGGTTTTGAACAATCTTCACCCTCAGGCAGTGTAAACATGTCCTTTTAATAATCAAATGACTGACAAAGAGAATGTGTTTGTCTGAAGACTAAAGCCATTAGAAAAACAAGTTCAAAAACAAAATCATCAAAAAATAATTTAAATTATAATGAAGGATGACAAAGATGATTTTTTCTGTATTTAATTTAACTTTAGATTCATCAGATAGCATATCAAATTACATATTTAATTTCTGACATTTTTTAAGAAATGCCTTATTATTGTGACAATGTGCCGCAACACAGCATGAGGTGAACATTTGAGTCTATCTGTATGCAATCAACATACATACATGCTGATACCAGTATATTTGCAATAAGCTACTGTCAGCTGGTTGTCAGACTGTTCCTGTTTAACTCACTCTAGAGAAGGAACTGCACCAGTGGTGAAGTGAGTGATACTAACAAACACATTGCAATTAATGTATGGAATGTTAATGTAAATATTCACATATACCTTTTATTTTAAACATTTGCCATTAAAGTAGTTCAGATGAAATTGTGGTTCTATGTAACGGTGGAAAATGCAAACAATCAGCAGTTGTTATTCCTCTTCTTCATTTTGTAAGAACAAGAAAAACTTTGAACTATTACAGAAAATATCCTTAATGTGCTTCATGTCTTGCAAACACCAGCTGTCCCTTCATCGCCACATCACTTCCATCCCTTCTGAAGTTGCGTGTCTAATGAGATGCAGTGTTGTGATTCCCTCCACTGTGCTACTTGTTGACAGCCGTGCTGATTATGCCATTGTTGCAGGTTAACGGCGGCTGTTTTTCTGAGCTGCCGCTGATGTTGTTGTTGTGGTGCACTGTAGCTGATGACTCAGCCTTTTACTGGCCTGACACTCTGATGAGCCTCTTTCATCTCACAGCCAAGCTCGCTTTAAGGACTAAATGTTAGGAAGCGCAGAGGGAGCAGTAGCATTTATCTGAAAGGGATAGACAGACATACATGGCCTTAATTAAGTTACAAGAAAGAACAATGAAACCTTCCTTTGTAGTCTCTCTCCCCCACCATCTGTTTCTTTCCTTTTCACTTTTTTTTTTAATGCTTTCATTCTTCATACTGTTTTTCCCCCAGTGTTCATCTCATTCTTTGGACTGGACTCATCCATTTTCTGAGCACTGAAGGCTCACTTTGCCCCATGCTGCTCTGTCGGCTTTGATGCAGCTTTCATATTGCTTTCACAACACTTTATTGGGGAAAAAAAGATTTGGAAATATTGAGGTTCCCTCTTGTATTGAATTAGCTGAATAAGTCGATTTCTGCCTTAGGGGCATATGAGTGGAGATTGTGTGGAGAGAAATATGAATTTGTTTTGTCAGTGAGAGGAATTGCTCCACTGATTGATAACAGGATGATGACTTTTGAGTCACTGAGTCAGAGTAAATCAATTTTCAGAAGTTTAAGTAGGTTTTGTGGATCGATAATGCTGAATTTACAATATTGTGTCTATATAATTGAATCAGGAGTGTGAATGAAATATTGATATTTTACCATTTTATGTTTGGAGCCATTGAACTGAACCATATAACCACCTATGATGAAAGCATAACATATGATTAGGTCGGTCCTTCTAACCTAATCCATTCATTTATGTTTTTATTCACCGATCAGCCACAACATTAAAACCACTGACAGGTGATGTGAATAACATTGATAATCTCATCACAATGTGATGTTCTGCTGGGAAACCTTGTGTGCTGGCATTCATGTGAATGCCACTCGACATGCACCACCCATCCAAACACGTTTGTGGGCCAGGTACACCCCCTCATCACAACAACACTACCCGATGGCAGTGGTCCCCCAGCAGGACAATGTGCCCTGACACACCGCATACACTGCTCAGGAACAGCTCGATGAACACAATAAAGGGCCCAAGGTGTTGACCGGGCCTCCAAATTCCCCAGATCCCAATCTGATCGAGCATCTGTAAGACATGCTGGAGCAGGTCTGATCCATGGAGGCCCCACCCCCCAACATACAGGACCCAGAGGATCCACTATAAAACGCCCTGGTGCCAGACACCACAGGACACCCTCAGAGGTCTTAAGTCCATGTCTTGACAGGTCAGAGCTGTTTTGGCTACACAAGGGGAACCTTCACAATATTAGGCAGGTGGTCATAATGTTATGTCTGATCGGTGTATGTTTCTTGAACAGCATAGGTATGTTAAAATATATGTGACATCTAATGACCTATTAGCGACCACTCCAATGTCCGTCGTACATTTCACAGTCGCCTCTAAGAAACAAAAGCCATAAAGTCACTTACTCACCACAGTGACAAGTACACTGAGCGATTTGTGTTGTGAAGAGGCAGTTGTTTTTTTTCCAGTGGAAAAATACTTTTCCCCCCTCCTACAATTCCCCTGTGGTATTGCTGTTGCAGCCACTGTGGCAAACACAGCATTGGCAGAGTAAAACACTTGGTTGTATTAATAAGGCGGCAGGTTGTGTTACTTACTGATCTGGTAGAAAGAGTGTCTGTTTTGAAACATGTCATGTCCCAGTGGTGAGAGGAAACACATATCAGTGAGAGAACAGACTTTGACACAACACCGGCACATTTCATCGAGTGAATGCCCATCCGTTCACTCTTGTTTGCCTCTGTTTCTTTCACTCCATCTTCACATTCTCCATTAGTGGGGTCCTTTTTCTTTAGCAATGTAGTTTCCACAGTTATTCCAGTTGCTATATTGTTACCTGGGGATACTGACTGGGGAAAACAATGTCAATCTACAGCCATTACACTGTTCAATCAGTATTCTCTTCAGAATAAGTTGAAGCAAAAGAAGTTCTCTATTGCTTGTTTAAGTCAAAATAGCAATAGCATAATGTAAAGACCCTTGTTCCAAGTTTAAAGTACAGAAATCTTCAAAAGAATTCTGACCAAAATATGTTTTTATTTAATCATTTGATGTTTTATTTAGCAGGGACAGTTTACATTGATAGGTAAGTAATTGCATTAATTGTTGTAAATGCTAAAGGTTACAAAAACAATATAAGCTTGAAATTAGAGAAAAGTTAGTTGAAATCAGAGTAGTGTTTCAAGGTTCCAGCTATAAAACACAAAACACACAAACACAATGATCCGCTGGTGGTTGGTAATTGGGTTTTTTACTTGGGCTATTTATTCCTCAGAGCTGAGCAGACATACAGGCTGCAGGCAGCAGAGAAAACCCTCCCCACAGATCATCACACAAGTCTATGATCCTTTTAACCTCATTATTGCAGAAGAAGCAACGTCCCTATGGTGGCCCAGAAGCGTTGAATCCAATGCAAATGCGACAACACAAATGCAAAAGTCTCTGCACGAAAAACAAAACAAAACACTGATATATGTTAGAAATTCATGAGGTTATTTTGAAGATCAGCTCTATGTCTGATTAGAAAAGAGTGGAGGAGAAGCAGAGTTCACCAGTGCAGAGAAATGCCTACACCACGCATGTGGAGTGGGGCTCTGTGCTGAAGTTGCTGGGGCAAATGCAGAGCAGTGCAGCTCCATGCCTTGCGATGAAGAGTTGAGATTTTTTTTAATTCTAGACCAAACACTGCAAGAAAAACGTCTGTGTCCATATCGGCTATATTTTTTCAGGCTGAAATCTGCTTGTGCACTGAGAGAAAAAATGATGTTGCACATGATTAAACACTCAATCACTTAATCTCTTCACAGTTGTGGTAAAACAAAACTTTTGCATAATACAAGTTTTCTTGGCAAAATATTGTATAGGTCACACAATATTAGTCTAAATTGTATTCCTTTAATTAATCAGTTTATTTTGCATATTCTCACGGGAAATTTTGGCCATTGATGTTTTCATATGCTGGACAATTACATGCAATGCCGGTTTAAAGCTGGCATATACTGGCTAACGTAAACCCATTAGAATGCCCTTTTCAGCGTTTGAAACTTTTGATTATTATGAGTAGGCTACTGATTTTAATTATCCAGATAGTGTAGGTAAATGTACTCAGTAAAAGTACCCAGTAGCTTTATTTTACTGTAAAGAGATTGTGGTATATCATCATGCTATTTTTTTCGAACTTGACAACAAAATGTGTTTGGATTATAATTACTCTTAGCATTGTCGTCCCTTTCTGAGACTATTTGTTTATAGATATGGGCAGGCCTGGTGGGAAATGAGGTTTGAAAGTGAGAAATATAAGCAGTGGTATCTTGAGTTATTGGTATTCTCCACATCCTCTCTTCTATCTGCTATGGGATAGTAAAACTATAATTTATTGCCTTTTGAAATCATAGTAATATTAAACAATTTTATCATTTTGATGGATGATTCCTCTGAAAACCCCCTCAAGGACCCCCTTTACTTAGCACCAGACCACACCTTGAAAACCATTGAACTGAACAATTGCTTGTCTACAGAGCTTGCTCACACAACTGTCCTCTCTCCCACCCAAAGGTGCGGCGGCCTTGTCTGGAGCGGTCACCCACACAGTTTCCACCGCGGTCATCGTTTTCGAGCTGACTGGCCAGATCTCCCACATCCTGCCGGTGATGATAGCGGTGATCCTTGCGAATGCTGTGGCCCAGTCCCTGCAGCCCTCCCTCTACGACTCTATCATCAGGATCAAGAAGCTGCCCTACCTCCCGGAGCTGGGCTGGGGACACCACGAGTACGTAAAGTGGAACTCTTGCAAACCATCACCATCACACACAATGTTACATTGCATTACATTACATAGATTGTTTCAGCACAAAGTAATGGGAAACTGCAAACAAAATATCTGTCAACCATTGACAAGTGATTTAAGAAAATGTATGATGACAATTTCTTACCAGTTTGAAGTCAGTGGAAAATGATCAAAGAATAAGACACAATTTTATAACCATGCTACAGCCCAATGAGGTGACAATGTTCAATGATGAAGAGGGAAGTATAGGATAAACCCATAGGACGAATATGTAAGCATTCTGAAATAATTTGAATATATTGTTAATGGAACTTTTTCATTTTAATTCAGTGTATCATTATATTACTGCATGCTACACACAGATTCTACACAACATGAAACAACTAATCTGCAGTGCTCCACTGTAACACATTGTGTGCCTGTACACTTTTTTACGTACCACAGTTTCACTTATTAAATGTTAGCAAGCTTTTAACATTTAACTTGGCCTATAAGCATGATGCTGTTAGAACAATAACATGTAAAACAAAATTGGTTGCCTGTCACCAAACTTAAGCATGCTTACATCTTAACTACAGTATAATGTCTGACTAAAGCTCTGCCAATTTTGTTGTCGGAAGTCTTTTTGTTCTGCAGGGGTTTTTCTCTAATGGAGGAAGTTTTAATTAGTCACATAATGGCTTAGATACTGTGTAAATGTTGCGAGTCTTAATCTAATGCATTAATAGGTAAAGTTCCACAGTGATTCTTAATGGTTTTAAAAAACGCTTTTAATTTAGTGGTTTGAGCTCTAAATAGCACACCTACACACCTTCAGGGTACACTTTGTATCACAGAGAGGAATCTGCTTTACAAAAAGACACACAAGGGTGGAGGTGCCTGGCTCAATAGTTCAGTGATACATGGCTTTTAATTGCCAATACCTGCACAATAGCTGCTTGTTGTCCACACATTTATTCCATTTATTTCATATTATGTTGTTATTTATTTGGAGATGATTATTGTTATGGATGTTTGCCAATCATTTGTTTGAGATAATAGATTGGATGCATCATCCACAAGTTGGGAGTAATGAGGAAAAATGTTATTGCATCCTCCATCTGTTCATCATTTTCTGGGGCCATCCCCTGAAGACTTTTGTTTCTGTCTGTTTCCTGAGTCCTTCACTTTCTGCATCAGCACCTCAGTTGACCCGCACTATCCATCTCTTCGTTATCTATTCCTCTGTCACTCTATCTCTGCTGCTCTCTTTTCCTCTGTCTCTTCTTATTATCAGCTGCAACCTTTTGGCCTCTCCACCCCCTCCTCACTCTCATGTCCCATCTGTGTCTGGAAGAATGAAGGGAAGACAGAAAGCTGTGTGAAACGCGAGCTATGTTTTCACAGTTCTTTCTCTTCTTACTGATATTATAATGTAACAAACTCTTGTTTGTCACACTGTACCGTAGAATATTTATGTATTACATGGTGTCATAACAGGAAGTCAGTTTAGGTTGACATTTAGGATTTTTAATATCACAGAACTTTCTTATCCACATTTAGGAATCTTAGTATGAGAATTTAGCTAGTTAGTAGTCCTAAATTAAAGCTTCTGTTAACTTTGTCGTCCTCTTAGCTAACTTCCTGTCTGTTTTGCAGTTAGCAATCCCCTCCCTCCTCTCTATGTCACCACGTGAAAGCGCAGCGGTAATTGCTGGACACAGTATCAAACAGGAGGATCCTGCTGTCTGTGTGTTCACGAGCATACAGGACCACCTCTTTATGCAGTGTGAAAAATAAGGTGGTCTCAGGATGAACAGATTAACATCTAGGACCACCTGAAAAAGCTCAAAATCCATCGGCAACATTTATAGTAAAGTTTATTTGCATGTTTAAATGCTAACCGTGGAACAGCAGCAGACATATTGAGACTGACAGTGATCAAGCAACTAATGTATATCTGCCAGTCAGCTGCTACTGTATACTCCACCAGAAAAGCACACAAGCTAAATTACTGTCACATCTTGGATCGATCTCTACATACTTACTGAATTAATGAAGATATCCCTGGTGTACATACACATTTTTGGAGAGGGTCTGGGTGTGCGCCTCTGCCAACAAGTTGGTCTGAGCAGGCAGAAACAGATTGTGACAGCAAACTGAACTGAAAAACATGCCTTTCCTCAGCAAATCTGCACAACGCTGTGTTTGTATTTATTTATTTCCCCGGCTCTTGTTTGCCCCTGTACTGCTCAATAGCCACCTCTGAGTATATTTGACTATGGGTGTGGTCACAGGTCTCAGTTCAGGTGAGGTCTGGAATTGATTTAGAGATAATTAGATTAACAGACTGCTTTCTGACACTGAGCTGTTCAGGGCAGGTATGAATTGGCAAAATGTCAGGTCAGGAGAATAAAAAGTGCATTTACAGGTGTTGAGGAGTGCTACTGTATGTGTGAAAAAAAAGTTGTTTAAAAACTCTGGTGTCTCCAGAGGAAGCTACACAAATACATTATTTTAAGTTTAAGACTACAAGTTTTAAAATAAAAAAATCAGAGTTAGAAAGAACAAGTTTAAGAGGCTGTGTCATGAAGGTAGTTGTTCACACATTTGCCTCTATACTACATGTGTTTCTGGAGGTTACCACTGGATAGCATACCTTAACTTCTCCTTTGAAACTAATCATTATTGTCCCTGCTACTGCTGACATACTTACTGACACCTGACCCCTCACACCCCTGTACTAGTCCTACACCGCCCCTACTATTCATGTGCGTATTGCATCTTATGGACAAGTAGCATTAGTTTCTAAGGATGTGCACAAGTGATGGTCCAAATGCTGGATACACGAGGCAGCCTTCATGTGTACATAAACACATTGGTAAAAGCAAGTATATCTCTGGCCTTAGCTGCCACCAGCATAATGCATCCATATCTCAGACCATACTGTTGGCAATCAAGTTGTATTATGGGCAATATAGGCACCGTGGAGTGAAACTTGTCATAAAATGTTTTCCTGAGGCTTTATTATTTTTCCCCGCATAAAGGATGAATACTTGTGCATTGTGGTGCTACTTGTAATGTGTAGCTGGTGCTCTGTTTTAGCTAGGGACCCGTAAGGTAACACTGGCCCATCAGTACCATACTTACTGTAGAATACAGTTGTCTTGTGTAATTAAGAATAATGAGGGATAATGTAGGTGTATTCACTTTTGGTTTACCTTCCAAGAAAATCGTTCAGATCGTCAGGCTGTTGACAGTTCAATGTGAATATAACTGTTGAAAATGATCTTAAACTTTGTAAAATATTGATGAATTAAGCCATAAAAAACGCAAGTGAACTGAATTAGAAAAGTGGTCAGGAAACATGGAAAATCTTCAGTGTTCTCGGTCTGTGTAAGTGCGTCATTACATCATCAGACATCATCAATCATCAAACGCACAATCAGATCATTTGGACTTAATGATAAACACAAAGTCTACAAATGTTCAAAGTTGCCCGGGCATAAATATGATTGAGAAACTGTCAGAAAGCCTTCCGTCTGCGTGTGAGTGTGAATGTGTGTGTATGCATGCAAAGTGCAAATAAATCATGACACCACCATCTATCATCAAAAAATATCAAATTATGGAGACATAATGACATACGTTTCGAAATGTTAAAAGTTGCCGAGGCGTAAAGATGATTGAGAAACTGTCAGGAGCACCCACACAAAAATGTAATCTCCTCTCCTCGAATCATCTATATTTAATAACACACACACTATGAACTTCAGTCACTGTGAAGACAGCCTCTACTTCCCTCCCTCATTCATTCACTTTTTTTTTTCCAAGTCTTTCTGCCTGTGTGTGTGCGTGTGTGTGTGTGTGTGCGTGTGTGTGTGTGTGTGTGTGTGTGTGTGTGTGTGTGTGTGTGTGTGTGTGTGTGTTACTGCAGCATACGAGAGCGGAGGAGATGGGGGAATGAGAGGCTGTAGGTAGCGTGGCCCCCTCCAAGCTGAATGTGTTTTTCACTCAAACTGGAAATTATCCATCTCACACCCACGCAACAGTCCACCTACACACATGCACACACACACACACACACACACACACACACACAGGACCACTTGTGTAACGCCTGCCGCAATGCACACACATGACGGCATGTACATGTGCTCACACACCCACATGGACATGGAGAGAATTGGATTTCTTATCTTGTATTCGTGTATAGCTTCTGTATATATGCACACACACACTGATCACATATATATTTCCACTGCAGGCGTGCTGTTACCCCCTCCTTCTCTATAAACGTACCCAGTAACACCCATGAAGCCTTTTTTCACCTCTTCTCTATTCAGATCAGTCTCTTGTCTTCTTTCTTGACGGTTCTATCTTCAGCATTGGAGTGGTGTTTAAAAAAAGTGTGGGGACAATTACATAACATCACTGTGTGAATGTGTGTGTGTGCTATTTGTTTTCTCTCTGTCACTCTTGCGTTTTGTAGCATTTCATAATGGCCAATTGTTGTTTGCTGATCGTCCTCGGTCCACTGTTGTCGGTACTTGTCTGACAGAGAGCTGCAGGAGATGATCATATTTCCTCCAGATCATTACAAGTGTCCTTTTATTGGCTTCCACACCTTCCCTTCACACACACACACACATATCAACACCCCGAGCCTCTCCACTCTTCTCTGGACAATATGGATGATCTTTAAGCCTGGAATTATAACTCTATAAGTCTGTTTATCTTGGCTCAAATCTATAAGCTCTGGCTTAAAGCACGATAGCTCAAACTGATCAGATGTATTGCCGAGCCTTGCTGGGAGGAAGGTTCAATTAAGCAGGAAACCAATCAGATTTCATCAACTGGCTTTGATATCCCGAGGGAAATTAGTCTTGGCAGCGGTTGTGGCCAGTTCAGAGGCAGGCATTACTTTATTCTTTCAGATCCACTAGCAAATTAAACACGGCTGCCAATGCATCAGAGTAAGGGAGCTTTCTTCAAGGGTGATGTTTTTTTTAAAGAGTATTTTTCTGTACTTTTTTATCACAGACTGATAAAAAAAAAGGAGATATTCAATCTTTATCCATTTCAGCTCCATTTGATAACAGTAGGTGTCCAGTCGATCTATCACAGAGGAAAATACCTTCTGATGCCCAGGAAGTAATATATTTTCCATTAGGGGCTTATTTAGATAAAATGATTGTCACCATGGCTACAAAGACAAAGTTCAATCTTGATCATCAAAAATCCAATAAAAAAGAATTTGGCCTGCACTGTTTGACTGACAGCTGATATACATCTATGTTTAGTAGAGCAGCAGTGAACATTTTTGACCAAATATGAAGACCACATTCAAAATGGGGTCTTTGCACGTTACCACATTAAAGATTTGGTTTACCCTCTTACCTGTAGTGGTGACTAGCTATGTAGATAGCTTTGGTTTTGTTTGCCATATCCTCTGAGATTTCTTACATTCCCGTTACATTCAAGGTAAATGGAATTTAATTAATGGTGTTCACAGCTGCAAGATGTCTGTCCTGAAACCATGTCCCCATTACTCTGGAAAACCCACAGATCTCACTGAAGACTTTTAAGTGGGACTGTTTCTTCTGTCAAAAGTGGAAAAAATGAAAGCTGTTGACTGCAAGGTCATTTTCACTGCCCCAAGGGCCACAAACACATTTCTAATCAACTCCACTGAATTGGGTTGGAAGCAAATATGTCAAAACCTAGGTAGATAAACCCTGTTTGCATGGCTTGATACCCAACACAGTCATCACAGGTACAGTACGGTCCAGAAGTCTGAGGGTAAATGTTCAATGGGGTTGAGGTCAGGTGACTGTGGAGGAAAGTCCATGACATTCAGGACTCCTTGGTCTTCTTTGGTCTTCATTATCCTGCTGCAGTAGAATTCAGCACTTTTCGACTTGCGTCCAGTGCAGAGCCAATACAGAAAGTAGTGTGTCCTTTATGTATCAAGCCGGAAAGAAAAGTTTGTCGGATCAGTAAACAGCATAACCCCCCGACCACACAACTTTGCAACATTAAAATCAGGGGGGCTGCATCTGAAAACTTTTGTAACGAATAGCAACAAACTGACAAGCAGGCTCACTTCATGTAGTGATCGGTCAAGTGTGAGAAAAAAGTGCAAATTGTGCTCCAGATTTGAACTTCTTATTGCAGTTCCTTTCCTTTTCGCATGTACAAACAAGTATACATCATGAATGCTTTTGAGGAGAAAATTGTGTGCCCTTATCCCCATTTATGATGATTTTAATGTCTCACTCAACCCTCCTTTGAGTGTGGCCATTTAAAATGACTCTAAACACTTTTGCATACTGAGGCGATCTGGCGGTCTGTCTTTGGAACTAGTTGTTCTAAGCATACCCCGGCCTTTGGGGTGGTGGAGGGCTGTGTAGCGAGTTGACTTTCAGCAGACTGTGTTGTAGCGCAGTATTCCGTTGGTACCATTCCCTGGTGCTATAGACAGGCCTTTTTTAATTTTTTTATAGAGGATCTTTGCGCTCTGTTTAATTCAAGTGGAGAAGGGGGAGGATGGTCATCAAATTAACTTTGTATTTCAAGAGAGGTCAGTGTATTGACTTGTCACCACAACAAGGAGCGGTGGCTTGGCCGCTCTCTGCGTCCTGGCACAGCTATGGGGCTTGGCAGCGGAAACCATCGAGCGGCTGCTGTCATGTTTGCAGGTTTTGGCAAGCTTGGGCAGGAAGAGAGAGCTGAGTGTTTATGACTAGTGTACCGGGGCGTACGATTCTGCTGAGGCAAGATCTGCTCACACAATGTCACCCACTTCCCCCTACTGTACACATGGCCATGGCGTCACTGCCGCCAACATCCGCGTGACGTGTCAACAGTGTACCGTGTTATTGGATTGACCGGTCAGCTGGAGGAAGGATGTGCCGTCAGCATGGAATATGAAGGAGAGTGGTTATAGATCTGTGCAGAGCAACATTTTTATGAAAACGTACACTGAACAAGCTGAAATAACAGTTCTGTAACTTTAGTGGCATTATAATTCATTACAAAAATTATCATTACAAACATGATATTAAATTAAAAAATAAGCAGCGTGTATGTTTAGATTATTAAGGGAAATGTTATTTGATTCTGTAATGGATCCATCTTCTTCTCCTCACCGTTTTTTTCAGCTTATCCCGATTCCTTATTTCTGTAAGCACTTGATAAATTCCTCTCGTCCTCCTCATCATGGTCACATTTATTTTCCCCTTTTCTGGGCCGCCCCAGTAGCTCAGTTGAGGCCGTTCCCTTGCTGCAACAGCCCAGGGTTTAAGTCCAACCTGTGGCCCTTTTTTTGCGTGTCACCCCCCTCTCTCTCATCCCATTTCTCTCTCAGCTTTGAGAGAGAAATGTCCTGCCAAAAAACAGGCCCCCCCAAAAATGTAAAAATACATTATTTTCCCCCTTTCTCTTCTCAGGAAGTATAACATTCGTGTGGAGGACATCATGGTACGAGACGTGCGGTACATCACACTCAACTGCTGCTACAGAGATCTGCATAACGTCCTGCTGACGGGCCACCTCAAGACTCTGGCACTAGTGGAATCAGCTGGTGAGACAAACACAAACACACACATACTGTACAGAGGGAGAAGCATTACTAATTAATTCTAACAACTTTAAAAATGAAAGATTTTTATACACAGAGTAACTCATTAACTTTTCCTTGTTGTATTATATATATACTATATAATTTTATTCACAGTATGTTATCTGATAGACAATATACAGTACAGTAAATACACACTCAGTTCCATCTTGACTAATGCACAATGGTACTTATCACGGATGCTTATCACGATTTTGATTCAGATGTGCAATTTGTCTGTATTCCTGCACATGCAGGAAGAATAAATGTACTTATATCTAGATTAAGATAAGCTCTTCAGCTGATTTTCCAGTGTTTCTAAATGTTAAAAATATGTTATGTATACTTTCTTTCTTTACATCATCAAGTATCAAGTGTTTAATCAGGTTTAGAGTGTAATATAATTTTAAACTTCCCAAGACGTATTTCCACATTTTAACACTATTGGAATCAACAAATCATTTGTCAGTTTTATGGATTCTTTAAAAATTGGATTAAATTTACTTGAAGAAATGTTTAACTGCTTATTAAAAAATCCTAATTTAATACTGATGCCTTGTATTTTCCATCAGACAACTTAGTTCTCAATGGCATTGTCCCCAGCAACAACACAGAGCTGTTTCCATTGAAAAGAGCTCTGATTAACTGACTGTATACTGCCTGCCCAGCACCAAATGGCAGATTACCTGTTGACCATAGTGGAGCATTAAGCAGCTAAACAAGCAGATATATCTGTCTGGAGCTGGTGGAGACCAAAGCAGAGCTAAAAGGGGGGTGAATATTGGACTTACTTGTGCCAGGTGGTCAGAAACATGACTCCACAGTTATGTTAATGACATCCCCTCATCACTTGTTTCTGCACTATGTAACTTCAGTGAGAGGGTAGGATCACAGCATTATATACACGTTTACTTCAAGATACAAGTTTTAAAGACATAACGTTGCTATGACCTAACGGGTCTTGTTTGTAGTTAGCACCTACATTACATCTGAGAAATTCTAGCAGACCTGGGATTTGTATTTATGACAGTTGTGCTGCACTCAGAAACTGTGGGGGGCACCATATCACACAAAATGTCAATTTCTACGTAATGTAGCTTTAACCCTAAAATAAAGTTGTTTTCAGTTATTCAGGAACTTATAAAAGGCTTCACTTTTTCTCCACAAAAACGGGTCACAGGTACTTTGTGTTAGACCTCTTAAACTTGTGTCAGTGCTGACCTTCAAGCATCATTGGCACTGCATGAACTGTAAATGTAAATGATTTGGAGGAAACCAAATAGTGCTGACTCGTGTCACCTTGCTTGATTAAATCAAAGTGAGTATACTTAAACAGACTAATCAAGCTAATCATTTATAGAGCAGTCATCAACTCTCATCAGATATTTGAAGGGCAGTACTTATTCCTCAACCGAAAACTTTAACGGTCCCTAGCAGCAGCAGTAGTCCTTCCAAAACAGTGATAAAACAACAAAATGTCAATAATCAATTAAAAAAATCTGTTTTTCAAATTAGTATATCACACGTGAATACAGTGTGTTGTTTGATCAGTGTGTTTGATGTGATATTGATGTCAGTGTTCGATGGTGCTGATGCAGTTCGACTGAGCGTCCCTTTCTGTCAGTACCAAAACAAATTCCAGCGACCTTGGTGGCGTGCTCATTAGAGTGATTGATTGATTGACAAACTTGTCAGGTTACAGCTTGCTGCTGGTGCTGCACTTGCCTTCTCACTGAAGTGCAAATTTGGTATTCCAGCATTGTCTCAATTATGCAATCGTGCAGGAACAATTAGCTGCGGCATTTAACCAAATACATAATCAGCACGTACTGTCACAAAGGCAATTACTTAAAGCAAGCAAGCTGCCACCCACCCACCCGCCTGTACACACACACACACACACACACACACACACACTTCCGCTAGTTATTACACATTCACTGCATTCTGGGCTCTTGTTATGTAACTCAGCTGAGCTCTCCGCAGTGCTGCAACATGTGTTTGGAATCTCCTGCAGTCTGCTCACTCTTCCCTCCCCAAACAAGTTTTGCTTTTTCTTCTCATCCTCCATGTCCTTCTCTGTTTCCGTCTCTTGTTCCTTCATTTTTCTCACTTTCCTCATCTTCTTTCTCCTGTTTACTGCTCTCCACCCTTTCTACTCCTCCTCTTCTCATCTCCTTTCTTCATCTGTTTCTCCTCTCCCAGAGTCAATGATCCTGTTGGGCTCCATCGAGCGTGCCCAGCTCCAGTCGCTGCTCTCCCAACAGCTCGGTCGCCCCAGGCGGCTAGAGTACATCAGGGAACGAGCCGTCGCGGAGAAGAAACGCATGTCGGTCTTGTCAAACCCGGGTAGCGATGATGGCAGCCAGCGGGTCAGTCAGGAGGTCCGCTTCCAGGTCAGAGGTCACTGTGGGTGGAGAGAGGAAATGTGGTGGAATGGAAACACTTAATTATCTGTTACAAGTTGCCTATAAAGCAAAATGAAAGATTGGCTAGGCAAGTGAACATGAAACTGGGCTGACATTATGTTTCCAGCCATTCAAAGCTTTCCAGTTCCCATTTTGTATATTTTCTACATTATTGATAATATAATTAAAATTTGGATGCTTTTGTTTCAGAGCTGCATTGTTTCCTTGAGCAGTAAGGTCACTATGACTCAAAGGAAAGGAGTACCACCTCCACAAACACAAACCATTAATTGACAAATGAGCCAGAATAAAAAGCACTCTCCAGAAAATATGCATGTACTAAACCAAGACTAAGAGTCTCAATAGAGAAACAAATCCAGTATTAGTTTACCTGAACTTTCAGCAGTGAACAATTCACTTTGACAGTGAATACTGAGAAACATCTTTTAGGAAAACAAGGACATAAGAGACAAATGTGTCAGTAAGAGGGACATTTCAGGGTCTGTGTCTGAGTCATTTACCTGTTGTGCTCAAAGAGAAGGATGGTGACAGTGTGGAATTCATTGAGTTTGTCAGTGTGTCTGTGTGACAGATGGATGACTTAAAGCATTATTAACATGTGTTATTAAGCCATATGTAACAGTAATATGGAGATTGTATGAGTTTTCTGTGTGTATGAGACAAAGACAGTCGCAGTTTAAGGTATATGTCTAAACTGGTTCCAGGTCCTGCACTAAAGTGCTCAAAATCTAGCATTATTAAAAAAAATCTATTATTTCTTTGTCTTCATTACTCTTTCATCAGTTTGCAGTGAGTGGCTGAGTAGAAAGCCTTTAGCCATGGATGTGTGAATTGGATGAAGGAGTGTGTGTGTGTGTTGAGTGGAGTGGAGTGGATGTTATAATGCTGTATATAAAAGACAAAACCAAAGACTGACTGAATTTAACGTGGGAAAAGAAACTCCAATATTAAATTAAAAGACTGTATCAGCCCAGTATTTTAGAAATATTAATGAACAACAGCTTCACTGAATTACAGCTGAATATATTTCTAACTAGTTTCACACAAGCATTAGATCTGTGAAACCTTTTATGACTAAAACCAAAATGTTCTCCCACTTCAGACAGACATTAGCATAACCCGGCAAAAATGTTTTTTAGGTCATAGAAATACCAGCATGGAAAGTCATTGAATCCAAGTCATTTTACATCAAGGCTCCCGCTGGTTTCTTCTCTTTCTGAGGGTTTTCTTTTCTGCTGTTTCCCCCTATTGATTTGCCTCCATCTCATCACTCCGAAGAACTACATCCATTTGTCTAATGAGTCCACGGAAAAAGAGAGAGAGGGGATGAGCTGTTAAGCAGGATTGAGGCTCTGCAGTTTTTGAATGTTGTTTCTTATCCGTGTGTGTGCGCGTGTGTGTGTGCAGATCTCGACTGAGGAGTCAACCTTCAGTCCCGTTCGTCCAGTTGCTCCCAAGCCCCTCAAACCAGCACTGAAGAGACCCTCTGTGGTAGAACGACCCACCGAGATCCCTACCAGTAAGAAACACACCATTACAGCAACATACTCACACACACACACACACACACACACACACACACACACACATACTCACACACACACACACACACACACACTCACACAAGTGAGAGACTAGACAGATGAGGCAATCAAAAAGGAAAAGAATAGGAGATTTAATAGATCCGGAAGGAGTGTCTATAATGACCTCTCTGTCTCTAAACAACTTGCATAACACTAATAGCACCTCGCTCTCTCTCCTGCTCTCGCTCTCTCTCTCTCCTATCTCTCTATTCGTCTCTTAAATGAAGAAAAAACTATTTAGGCCTCACTGACGACTGTCTTAATTGAAACAAAACCCAAGAAATAATTTTACCTCGCTCTGCTTCTTCTCAACACAGTGTACACCTTACACTTAAATTTGAATTTGTGTCATTTTGTGTAATTCAGTAATAACTACACTATAATTAATAATTTAGTGCATTAATGATTAGTCATGCATCATAATTCTACGCTATCGGCTCAGTGACGCTGCACTTACAATTTGTTCGCAATGAGCGTGAAGCAATTTTTCACCTCATGTTAATCATGTGAGTTTAATCGTGGGGTTATTTGTGGGTTTTTTTTGCGTCACTTGCATGTGTGTTTAGAGCTGGCCGGCGCTGAGCAGTGGCTCCGCCCTCCCGGCTACGCCCACCCATCCCCACACAACGCGAGACAAAGCATTGCATTTTCATCTCACACAAATTAGGTGACTTTCACATATTTGTATCATTTGCACCATGTCATTTGTCTAGTCTATCATCTATTCACTTCTTTGCACTGAATTTGTATGTAATCTTGATGTGCAAAAAAATTGCTTTGCTTTCTATGAGAACACATCATTAGGCACAGGGCTGCTTTGATCTAAATGATAATGTCAATATACTAACACGCTCACAATACAATTGCTAACATGCTGATCTAAGCAAGTTCACCATCTTAGTTTAGCTTGTTATTATGCTAACAAGTGCTAATTAGCACTGAACACAAGGAAGACTTGAGGCTAACGGGAATGTCATTAGTTTTTTAAGTGGTTATTCATAAATCAAAATACTGGTGAAATTAGTATTTTGACCTGATGATGACAGTCATGGACCACTATGGATGTCTTAAGCAGATTTTATGGCAATCCATCCAATAATTGTGAAGATATCCAATTAAAAAGCCACCAAAATCAAAGGATTTCATCCTCTGGGGACCATGAATGTCTGCACAAAATGTCACTGCAATCCACATAACACCAGGAGAGTTAGTAGAGTTCCTTGTGTTGTTTTCTGGGCTGTGACTGAGGTTTTGCTGTGTAGCAATGACAGTTTCTTCTCCAAGTAAATATTGAATTTTATTTTGGTCTGTGTCAAACTTCTGTCCTTCTTCTGGCTACACTGTACAACACCACATGTTGACCTGCCTCTGCTTGTTGGCAGAGCAGATACTGTCTGTTTTCACTGGTTTGTTATGTTTGTGTCCATTAGCCTCAAAGGCCAGGTCGTCACTTGATCTGCCTTTTGTTTGTGTCTTTTCCAGTTTATGGTCACTCAGTGTCCAGATAATCTGTCTGTTAAGCCTTGATTAAAGTGTACAGATGTCCCTTGGTTAAGAAATATGTTCATTAGTTCTTATTTGGTCGGTCCCTATCAAATCCTATCTTGCTTTTCTCTAGATTCATCCACAAAGCCCATGTGTGACAGATTTTTTGCAGATGGTGCAGCAGTTGTTGTAATGTTTCTTTAGATGCAACCAGTAGGATAAGGTCTGCAAACAGAAGGCACATAATTAGAGTATCTAACAGACGGAGACCAAAGATATCTGCTCGTTTTATTGTTTTTGAATCTCTCTCTCTCTCTTTCAGGCCCACAAGACAATTCGGGCATTGCTTTAAAGAACCTGTTCTGCGCCAGTCCAGAAACAGAAGGCCTGGAGGTGAGACAGCCGTGTCCTCGTACACACCCAATAATAACACCACTATCTCTCACACACACACACACACACACACACACACACACACACACACACACACACACACACACACACACACACACACACACACACACACACACACACACACACACACACACACACACCTTCACATCCTGTTGTTCACACATTCTGTACACCCACAAAGTCTTATGCTATCTCTCACATACAGTCCTTCACGCTCTCCAGTACAGTACCTCCCACACAAATAGACATATACAGATACACACATACAGAACACACACACACACACACACACACACACACACACACACACACACACAGCATCTCGGCCTCAACATAAAACATTTTTCACTCTGTCTCGGCTTTGCATCCTGCAAAGTTATAAAAAAAAATCTTCACTCCTGCAAATGGTTTGTTTCGCATAAATAAGTTTCCAATTATAATTTTCTTTTCAGCATTGCAGTGAAGTCATAACAAAGTGGCGTTGCAAGTTTTTTCGCAAAGTCAGGCTGAGGTTGAGGTTGTTGATAACGTTGTTTGCTTGTCTCTGGTTACTTGGAAGAAAAACAACAACGTGGAGAGCCCCACCTCTCCTGAGCTCAGGAGGCCGTCCAAACGAGTCCGGATATCCGTTGTGGTAAGAGCCACCGATTTGGGCTACCCAAATACGTGGAATCCGCCCGGCAACAGGTTCATCAGCCAATCAACTGATTGTCACCCCGTCATTCCATTCCAGGGCTAATCCCAAACTGCCGATGGACTGTGATCTGGGTCAGGCTCAGCCTAAAGCCCGTCTATGTCATCGTGCTAAAAAGTGTTGAACACCCTCCTTCTTGTACAACCTATAACCCCGCCTTCTGACCTGTCACTCCTGTAGTTGCTTATGTGATCAGCTAAAGCTAGGATCCATTCAGTTTAACCTGTTCTCATAGGTCCGATGGTCAGTAGGGGTTATAAGAACACTTGACAACTAAAATACCACTACTGCCAATTGGCAATGCCGAAGGTGCATCATATGCTTTCATAGATAGTTTGAAATTAAAGATTCCTTAATCCTGCTTCTCTTAGTGATATATAGAAGACGCTGTAAGAGAAAGTAAAGCACAGCACTACCAGACGATCACATCTTCAATGGGATTTTCTCAATTTCCTACAAAGAAATTGTCTCAAACATACTCTAACTCTTAACTCTTGCTAGAGGACTTTTTTTTATGTGTGGTGTTTAAATTATATTTAAGTCTATTTTAATAGTGTGCCAACATCTACTTGACAGTATGTGCAACCTCTTATAATTAGAAGAGGCAGAATTAAACACCTAAAACCTATGCGTGACCCGATTGGTACCCATTTATGGAGTAAAACAAAGTGTTCATAATTTAAAGAGTAATGTAGCACCCCATAAAAATCCTATTTTTGTTGGCCCTTAGTGTATCAATTTCTCACCTTGTAAATGTACTCCAGGTCTCATTTTAACGTTACGTTACAGTCCACTCACATATGGCCAATAAAAAAGTGATTAATACATGTAGATAAGTACAAATTGTTACATAGAGCCCCTTTAAGTCATTCGTTAATAAATCAGTAGTAAATCATGAAATACATATTATTATGATATAAAAATATACAATGTAACCACTTCATTGTTAAATTTGTATTTTTTATTTTCTAAAACACAGCTCATTTTTATTGGTTATTAAATTTATATGGTTATTTATATCATCCTGTTCATTTTTATAATGAATAAAAAAACAAAAATTACGATTATATAATTTCTAAAGTTTTTTATTTCCAATATCCTTTTTTCAGTTTGTTATAGTCTGTATTAATGTCACAACAGCATTTGTAAAGAGTTATTGTATTAATTGTATTGTAATTGTAATAACTGTTAAACTCAACTAAAAGTGTATCACTGAACTGAAATGTTCATTCTACTTAAAGTAGACTTCATAAAGTGGTTGAGCACCATTGTGAAATTACTTAACAGGTTTAAGTTTAACCCAAAAGTTTGTGTCCTTTTTTTTCAATATAGCCCTTTTAACAGTTTAACTTTTTTAAGTTGTTATTTCTGAGCCATCGTACTCTCACTTTGATTGTTCATGAATTTCAAAGTGGGTTATAGAGTCCTATTAAATATAGCTTCTCTCAAACATCAGGATGCCCTGTAAAATACAGTTTTTTTCTGTCTTCTGGTAAATTATGGTCAAATTACTCTCATGTTAAAAAGAAGATGTGGTTGAGTTGTGGTCAAGTGGAATACAAGGAAGAAGCTGTTCAACCAAGCATGCTGTGCTGTCCATCATCAGCTGTGTCACCCGAGACGTCCAATCAGTGACAGCCTCCCAGGGCAGGCCTCAACTTGTTCCTGGAGTGACCAGAATCCCATCGCATTTGTCGTAATCGATGAAAGAAACTGTGGTGTTCCATGTGTTTAATGTGCAGGAGGGTTGGGCGGGGGGGCGTGGTGGGGCGAGTTCCTCCGTGCATGCAGCGTTAAATATACAGATAGGAGCATCATATCTCTTCATTAGGCGCAGGCTGGTATTTGAATGACAGCATTCCAGCAACAGCTCTGATGAAATGATGATGCATGAGAAGTCCCGGGAGGTATTGGAAAATATCACCACAAACTGGGATGTAGCCTGCTGTCCAATTACCAGTGAGCACACACACTCCAGCAGCGATGCATGTCAATCAATGAAACAAGTGTCTGATTGTAAATTGAGAAAAATGATTCCATAATACAAGAACATCCAGCGTTGCATGACAAATTATCAGACATTGATTTCTGAAAATCAAACACTATTAAGTATTACATAATCATGCCTTTAGACAAAGTACATTCACACATTTGATCTGTCCATTTGTCCATTTATCAGCATCAGTGATTCATTCCTAATCTATTAAGCCAAATCATCATGAGATTATTTTTCTCTCATCACATAAAATGTCATTCCATTCACTAGGAGCCACCACCCAGCTTAAAGAGCTTCTTTGCGGTGAGCATGTTATCCACATTTCTTCTTAACATTCACTTTTATTTCGATCCAGTATGAAGACTCAAGGACGGATACGATTTATAACGTGCTTACTAACACACACAGTGGAACTTTTGTTTTAATCATATTTCATACTGTTTAAAGCCACAGCTATTAAATGCTGCATGTTTCTGATTCATTGCCACTCGACCACCCAGACATTAAAGAAACAGAGGTTTTGGTACTTGTCATTTAAAGGTGTGTTCACAGAACATTCCACGTACAACAGTTTCACAGAAATTGAAATAATCCTTCTTGGGAAAATCTACAGTCAAAATAACCCTCAAAGTGGGTTTTTTCAGCCCCGAAGTTTTATGTAGCAAGATCTGTGGCACCAACACTTTTTATGCAGGACCAAATAACTTGTAGATGTGATAGAATTATATTAATACTACAAGAACCAGAACCAGAACTAGTGGAGATCATTTTTGAAAATGACAGATTCTTCAATCTGGTAAAAAATTGACTTGATGTTTTTAATTTGATTACTGTAACCATTCAGCAACAGCTATTTAAATGAATGCATTTAAATTTCCCTAGAGTCTCTTGGATGTTCAGGACAAATTTCAATCCAATCCAGTGAACAATAAGCGATTGCTGAGGCTCAGAATACACATACACAGAATCACAAAAATGCTGACATTTAGCTGAGGGCCAAAATTCATAACTTAAAAAGTATCTGTAGTACAACTATAGGATTTTTCAAAGTGCCATGAATTGAATACAAGTTTCAACATGATTTTTTTTTCGAGAAAATCATGACATGACCTGGGAGGGAGCCTGGAACGACCCTATAGACAAATCATGCGACCGATTTATGTGTTCCGCCATGTAGCATCGCAACTCAGTGTCTGCTGCCATCTACTGACAGTAGGAGCAGCGTAGGTAGTTGGATTAAAGATGTTCTGATGTGACAGTGACCCCGAGTTACTGATTTAGGTACCTTATATGGATGATAATCCTAACATTATTCAGATTTCACATTTTGATTAAGTGTTATGACAATAGCTTGAATTAATAAAGGAGAAATAGGGAAAGAATTGAACCATCCGCCACAATTTAGGTGATGAAGTACTGTGTGATATACTAACGTTACTGCACCAAGCTAGCTAGCACAGTTATTATAACACTTACAGCAGCTTTAAGTTATGGATTATAATTATAATATTCTTGATCCACTTCTGGCTAACATCTTGGTCCTCAGCATGGTACGGGAATCTTTGTTAAGTGTATAGTCTCAGACAGGGCACTCTATAAAGGAAAGGCTTCAGCGAATTAAATGTATTTTTCATACACATGGTGCATTTACCAGATTTAATCAGCTGACAGTCGAAATCCTCATATTGGTTTCCAGAAGAGCAGAAACAGACGAGGTTGAAAAGTCAGGTAATTCAATGATGGTGATCTAAATGAGTTAGTGGGCTTAGTGAGCTGACCTTCACTGATCTATATACCAAAGCTAAACTGCTAGGTCTGCATGTGAACCACAGAACTTAATCAAAACATACAATTTGCCCCCAATATCACTTGACTGTAAATATAATACAAGAACACACTATACTCCCTTTTAATGCTCAGTCATTATTGTGTGAGTGTAACTCTGTTAGCACTATTGATGACTTATACTTACGCAGCTCCATTAGTTTCACATGTCAATGACAATTATTTTAGTCTGTACACATTTTCGCACAGAGTGGTGCTAGATCATTCTTCAATTATCGCTCCAAGGCTTGCCTGTAAACTCCTGGTATACAGCTGATAAATTACACTATGAAGTCTAAATTTTATTGATTACTAAAGAAAAAGACTGATGAGATTGTTCTGAAATCACACACTGCTCCCGTCAAATTTGTCCAGTGGATCTCAAAGGGCTCTAAACCCCAGCACCACATCCAGCATTATTATTTTATTTATTGAACTGACCAGTCTCGGCTATGAAATGCCATTAAAAAATGTTAAAAAATGCTCCCACAATTCAGCACTTTGGTTCCATAATACAATCCATGCTGCGCAGTTACCCAGCAGAAGTCAGACTTGCCTTGAGCGACTCAATGAAAAGTACAAAATTAGGAACAGAGGAGGCGCGCTGGGAGTGTTTTATCATTTGGTGGCGTAAAATGTGAACCCTCAGGAGTGTATTTCACACCATGACAACACAGTGCTCATGTTGAGTTGTGTGGCAGCAAAAGACCGCGGAGACTGTGTTAAACCGGAGGAACTTTACTTTGAGGTGATTGACGAAACACATTTCTTCAGCTGTGGTAATGAAAAAGATTAATCAAAAATGGTACTAGTTTCACACATTTACAGCAGGAGTACTGCTTATTACATGGTCTGTCTGTTTTTGAGGTGGTGTCTGAGCAATAACGCAGCATGTTTGCACTTGTCAGTTCAGAATCTCATTGATTGTCCTGACGGGGTGCCGCATTAAAGGTCAGAATATTAAAAACTTTCAAAATCTGTAACTGTTACACCATAGTTTCCATTTGAATGAAATTCAAAATGGATAAATATTTCATTATTGATTGATTCCCCACAGCATGAGGCACCATTCCTGCAATATAACACGTATTATTAGGCCTATTAATCACTAGGTACCCTACAGTGGGGCTTCAAGGACACTGAAAAGTTGCATTGTGGGGTGTCTTGACACCTCCAGCAAAATAAAGCCCTATTAAAACAGGACTAATATTACATGGGGAGCTCATGTATAACAATTGTAGTGATCGTTTGAGCTCTGAACCCTGAAATCCACCAGTCCTATGTGCTGCTTCAGATATTCCAACAAACATAGAGTTCATCTAAAAGTATCCATCTGAGGGATTACTTGTTTTTTTGTTCTCTGCAACTTTTCCTTCCTCATATACTGTAGGTTGACTATTTCAGCTGCAGTGGACGTTTTTAATGAAAGATAGAGAAATATTCTGAGACGATAGAGATGCGTTCCCATCCATGGCATTTCTGTCTTTGAACAGGCTCAATCCAAACTTCCTGGGACAACAGCACTACTTACTGCTGATCTATGTTAATGTAACCTTTAAGTAGTCTTCCGAGGTACTTGGAGATTTTGTCAGTAAATCAGAGGAAAAACAGACATTTATTGAGTTTGAATATCGCACATAAAACATTGAAATGGGGTTTTCCTAATAGTTTTCTTTTATTCAAATACGGTGTGTGGCTATGAACAGCTCTCTGTAATTGAAATATAATTTACTGGGATACTGACAGCTTATTTTGGCATTTTGCCATTTTGTGACGGTAGACATGCAGACTGGAAACATGAGAAGAGAGGAAGTGGGATGTGACGAGCACTAAAGGTGCAGACCTGAATTGAATCATGGACCATTTAAAGCCAAAAGACTGGCACTGAATTAGCTGGAGCCAAACCGTAATGTAAGGAGATGTATAGTGTGCTTTGTTTCACTCATCTGTAACTGGGGCTGACTTTTCATGTACTGCTGTACTTTTCATCTATGTAGATGTCTACTGAAGTTAGCATGCTAACCAGCTAGCCCCGGCCTGTCCTGTCTTGTAATACTACCGTGTATTTGAAGAGGCGATAGTCTTAGCACACGTAGTGTACAGGGAGATGTAAAAGCAGTAGGATGCACGATAATTATCAGGCCAATAATTGAAATGCAGGAAACTACTTTACTATGTTTTGGCAAGGCGGGTTTTGCGACCTGGCTGCCCGCGGAGGTGCAGCCCACCCTTCGGACACCCAGCCAGACTGCTTCCTCTAGCCCAGAGACAGTTTCAACAGTCTCAACAGAAACAAAATAAAACTCACCAAAACAGTCCTGGTCTGTCTCTCCACAATCACCTCTGGTTTGGTTGAAATAAATCCTCAATTCACAGAGGAAGAGGTGAAAATACTCTGACTCGATACATCGTTGGCCTCAGTCTCTGTGTTCAGTCTCGGTGTGGTGTCCAGCTGTGTTCACTGTGAAGCTGCTTACTCCAGCAGCTAATAGGGCCACTTAACTCCACAGCTAGCTGAGCTACATGCTAATGGCAACAAGTCACTATAGCCAAACATAGATACATAAAAGAGTATATTGAGCAGCAGTTAGTGGTCTGTAATCAAACCTGTTTTTAATAAGAAAGAGACAACCTGCACATGATATTTTAGATTGAGCACGCTGGGGACAAATTTATTTCTTGAAATAGGAGATATAAATATCCCCTGTATATATTGACACTGCTTTTTATCATTAAGTAAACAGTTGCACAATCAGTAGATTGTAGGCCTCAGTAGAAATGATTTCCTAGGATAAATCTGTGCTTTTTGTAACTGTGGGCTTCTGTACATGCAACAAAAGTCATAGCCCTAATTTAGGCATTACTAACAAACCTAAGGGAACAAATTTGATAACAGCGTTTTATTACACCCCATTTTTATGGATGTGTTTGACTTTATGCCTTGCCTATACATTTTTATAGTGTTTAGCATTAACTGGTGGAAACCGGTCAAGTTTCCAGTGGCCCTTTGCTGCCACTGCTGGCTGTAATTTAACAACAGTGATTTGTTAAGTGCACCCATAAGCAGCATATTGTATGGTCAGTGCTGAGACAGATGGTGCGTTATTAGCGCCATGAAATTTCAGATGTGTTAAGTGGGCCTGGAAGCATGTTAGTCATTATTGCCTTGCAGTGAGCTAATTAGTAACGAACCCCTGTAGCACTCGGTGTGTGTGTGTGTGCATTTACAGTACACTAAGCCTGTGGGCTTGTTTCCCCTGTCATCAGGAGTTATTATTAACATTCAACAGTGTATAAGTGCACGTGGCAGAGTGCGGTGCTGATTACAGCGTTGTTATGATTCAGTCGAGGCTCTGTGGGCCCCCGAGCAGGAATATGGACAAACAAATTTAGCAGTTTTTCTCCAAAGACTTCAGAGTTACACCCCCGCAGCAGAAGAGAAATCAAGTTATTACTTCTGCCCTCCCTTTCTTTCAGCTCCACTCACACAGTTCTTCTTTGTTTCTGTATCCGGTTTAATCTCTGCAGCTCTGCTTCATGTTCTTCGTCCATCTTTACCACTTTTACTCCCCTTTTAGTATCTCTGTCATGTGTCGTTCCCCTATCCCCCAATCCCTTTTTCTAGGTCCATCTAAGGTTGTGAAATATTGATGGAGGGTAAATGACATCAGTAGTCTGTTTCAAAGAAATGATGCCGCCCAGCCTCCCAGTCTCTCCTGGCTGTTTTTCTCATTATTTTTCCACCACTCTTGCGTCTTCGTAATGCCTCCATGCTTTATTTATGATGGCTTGTGGGCCTTTTTTTTGTTTTTTTGCATCGCTCCTCTCTCCCTTTATTTCTTTGAGGTCCTTTTGTTTCTTTAGATTGTCGGTGAATATGTGTCATTCTCTCTTTCTTGATGGACTTATGCAAGAAAAACGACAAGTTGTTGGTAGAGGACTGTGTCCACAATGCTTATCGCCTTAACAGTGTTGTATGTTATGAGCCCTCTTTCTCAGCTTCCCTACCTAAATTCGATTCTGAGTAGCTTGTTTTGCTGTTCGCACTTCACTGCATTAGAATCACTTACTGTGAAGAGTGAGAGAGAACAAGACCAATGGACAAAATCAAGTGGAGAAACTGCTCGAAATCTTTTTTCTTCTCTTTTCTTTGTAAGTATGCATATTTTCAACTGTCCGTCTTTGACAGCTATCAAAGAAAATCACTCTGGTGGCTGCATTTTTGTAAAGAATGTTAAGTAAATGTTAAGGGCAGGGATAAATGACTAAAGAGGAAAGATTTGATATTTGCAGTTTTCCCAGGCCGAAAAAAGCAGAATTGCACAACCTGTTTGTTGTGTTTATCCAACGGTATTATGAATAATAATTGCAGATTTTCACAATTATCCATGATGGTGGAGACAATAAGCTAAGTTGTTGTGACATCTGGAGCTTCCAACTGCCGAAGCAAATTACACACAAAAATACAACAGTGTTTCTGACATCCAGCTGCACAGAATTTAGGGACGTTCTGTTATAAATGGCTGATGTGCAATAAAGAAGGAAAGGCAGTGTCCTTTTCTCTATTGTTCAGGACATAACACAGATACTGTACATCATAGTCATCAGCATTAAAACGAAAGATGATGTTTTGGATTTGCATGAGCCGTTCGCAAATTTAAACTTAGCCTAGTTGTAGCATAATACATGCTGCATAAGTGTTTACTATGTGGGGATTTACACATAACTAAATCAAAGCAGATTTCACCACACAAACTAGTCCCTTCAATAAGTTGTTACTGTGTATTCACACCGAGTATCCGACAGGTGTAAATGTTATGTAGCTAACTGATCCAACAGATAAAACATGTGACCTTGCAATTGATCAAAATGCTGTTTAATAATGGTGGGAAATACTGGTACAGCAAAACATAATGCCAGCAACTTGAATAAATTACCAAAGTAGGTCAGCATAATTGGATATTTCAGATTTGTATTACATATAAAATTATAATATTATAATGGTATATTATAATATAATAAATAATATTAATAGAATATTCCTGGGAACAAGGACAAATTGGCAGTTCAATTTAACCTGCCAGATGTTTTCTTGCAAAAACATTAAACATGTATTAACAGAAAATTGGATCTGAGTACCATTTTGCAAAAGCAATACGGTTGGTGCTTTTGGCTGTGGCCCACCATTAAAAGCAATGTTATCTAGAAAATTGGCATTTTGTGCAATTTGGCGTCCCCCACAGTTTCTAAGTGCGACACCACTGTCGTAAATACAAATCCCAGGTCTGTGACAATGTTATGTCTTGAAAACAGATATGTTGAAGTAAACATGTATGTAATGCTGTGATCCTACCCTCTCACTTAAGTTACATAGTGCAGAAACAAGTGATAGGGGGGCAGAGTGGCTGAGACAGAGACACCATTCACCCTATTACAAGTTCTGTAATATCAAAATGATTTTGAGTCTTTACCAGCAAACACTGTCTTGAACTTTTACCAGTGCAACCAGGTTTATTTAAACTGGCTAGTAGTAACTTGGTGTGGGCACACAAACTTGATGTGTGTGTGGTGATGTGAAAGTTTGACAAATGGCAAAAGTTGGTGCTACTTGATCCAAATGAGACTGACAAAGAAAAGATGTAAATGGAGAATACAACAGGACTAAGCAAAGTAAATCTGTAGTCTTTCAGGCCATCACAAAAGATCCAGCACTAGAGATTGGACTCCAGGCCCGCCTTTTACAGTCAAAAAGGAAAGAATGATTAACATATTAAATACTTGGTGAGTAATGATTGGTTTCAACAAGTGGCTAATAAAGATACAGAAGTCTAAAGGTCTCAGTGTTATGATGATCTGGAAGAGAATCCAATAGAGGGCACTTCTTTTGAGAACCATACGGCAAGAAAAGGGAATTTTGAAATAGGCTGTTCATTATTAAAATCATTAGGGTCAAGTGTTGGCACTTTCATAATAGGTTCAATGAAAGCAAGTTATAAGTTGTAGAACAAAGACACTGAATCCATTAAAATTGTCCTTCAGGTATCTGATAGGAAAATATTCAGGGGACGGGATGAAGTTTTCATTTCCTGAATAATTTCAGACAACAGAGAGATGGAGACACAAGGGAGAGGGTGAACTTATCTAGAAAGATGAGTGTGGCATACTGACAATTTCAATTTCAGATACTTTCAGGGTGAATAATTTGTCACAGGTTTGAGAGCATCAATAGCAGGACTTACAAAATGAAACTATTGGTGGTTTTCATTCAGATATTCTCATGTTTTATACCAAAAAATAAGGCTTGACACTACTGTAGCATAGTGGATCATGAACAAAAAAATTATTAAATTTTCACAACTTTTCCCAAAGCTTTTGCAACTACTTCACAGCCCCTGTTATTGTTCACACCACTGTAGTTTGAACAAAGTCATTAATGATGACTTTCACAATTGTGTTACAGCCTCTGCAATCTAATCAGATTCACAGATAAGGTTGTAATAACATTTTAAAGCAATGAGCAAAGTGAGCATCAGCAGCAAGGAAATTAGCACCTAATTGTCTTTACAGTAGTGATAAATAACCATTGTTGCAACATTTCCCTATTGCACTATTGCACCGTGTGGCAGAGGCAGAAGGTGAAGACACAACAGACATGACTATATGGAGCTTAAAAATGAGAGATAAGCTTGATAGCGCCTTTTGTCATCACTGTACCAATTGAAAGAGCTCTTCAGAGGGCAGAGTGGAAGGTCCTAATGATAATGATGAGGGAGTACACCCACATCGAGACAGACTGCTTCTAACAGGCACTTCAGAGCATCCGAGTCTCATCAATAATAGTTTGTTATTCTGTTTGTGTTGAGATCATCAGTGTTGACTGAGGACATTTTGATAACAGAAATCACGTATGCGCATGTGCATATTTAGGTGAATTCACATGTTTTTTCTATAAGATGGTATGGCAGTGATAATCCAATTATGTTTGCCACCCAATATATCAGTTGGTCTCAAGTATAAACATGGTCAAAGAGTAGTATATGTCATGCAGAGAACTCCCAAGGAACTCAGATTTCTGCCGCCACCTTATTAGAGTAATGGAACTTAGTTTATGCGTCTCAAAGCATTAAAAACTGGAAAGTCATTTTTCTTTTTAGAAAAATGTCTTCACTGCTAACAATAGGTCAAGACGTTCAAGGTCCCCAGTGAATGAATTCAAGCGGCTTTTATGGTCCCCTGTTGTTTCCTGTAACTATCATATTGTCATGAATTTTACTGATTGAATGATCGGCGCTAAAATTTGTGCAGACTTTTATGAATAAATAAAAATAAACTTTTATTTATGTAGTATCTTTAAAAACAGAATTTACAAAGTGCTTTGACAATCAAGCAAAAGCAGGAAACTCGGGAAGACAATATTACAGAATAAAGAGTCAACAGTCAAGCCAAACACAAGGAAGTCTAGTCTAAGGTGAGTTAAAACAAGAGGGCAGAAAAGAAAATGTAAAAGCACAAAAAGTCAATATGAGTCATGACAAGTGAAAGGAATAAAAGTGATGAAACAGGCAAAAAATAAATAGAAATGAATGACTAAGAGCAGTAAAAGGAATAATAAATAGATAAAAAGATTAAAGACAAAGAAATAAAAGTGGTAAACGACGGTAAGAAAGAAGGAAGGATTTATGATCCCCAAACGATGTTTGACCTGGCCTTTCCATGTCTTCAAAACAGACATTCATGATCCCCAGAGGGTAAATTATTAAAACCATGTGCCCCTGACCTGTCTTTCAGGTCCAATTTTGTTTGTTTTGAATTTAGATTAGACGACAAAGATGCTACATAAACCTTACCTTCAGTAAAAATAAAAAAAGAATGCCTTACCAAGACCCCTTTTATCTAATATAGGCTTATTAAAATCCTGGAGGGCTTTTTTTTAAAAACTCTCATCGTCATTTATTTTAGCTGGTTTCATAATCCTAGTGTGTGTGTGTGTGTGTGTGTGTGTGTGTGTGTGTGTGTGTGTGTGTGTGTGTGTGTGTGTGTGTGTGTGTGTGTGTGTGTGTGTGTGTGTGTGTGTGCATGATACAGCAGTCTTTGGTGCTAGATTGTGTGTGTCCACTGCTGACCTAGTCTTGGATGCTTGCCACTGATTGGGTTATCGGGTCACTGGATGGAAGCAAAGATGGATCGCAGCAGGAGGGAGGGAAAGGAAGAGCAACGGACGTTTCTAATCTATGTCTGGTCACAGAAACAGCGAAGCAAGCAGTACGGCTTCATCGGCCTGTTGTCAGCACTCTGGAATCGCTCTGCCTTTCACATGCCTCTGCACACACACACACACACACACGCTCACATGCTCATTCAAATCTCATTTGAATATGCCCACACAGTTCCTCTGATTTCACTGTCGGTCGCATGCATACTGAGAAAGTTTACTCTCCCACTGCCCATACACATGCACACACACGCACACACACACACACACACACACACACACACACACACTTCTGCCTAATTCATGTATCCAGAAGCAGAGATTTGCTCTCTTAATAGAGCAGCTAATCTCTCTGAAAGCACCCATTTTATATGCACAATCCAACCTCTCTCTCTCTCTCTCTCTCTCACTCCCTCTCGAAAACACCTTTTTCTGCAGACACACACACACACACACACCAAATGATTAGATCTCCTGCTTTAGTTTACTTTTTACCCCTGGAACAACAGTGTATCTTGGCGACATTCAGAGTGCCCTTGTGACAAGCAGAATGATCAGTGAGACAGCAGAGATAAAGTGCTGTAGGTGTGTGTATCTGAGTGTGTGTGTGTGTGTGTGTTTGTTTAGTCTCATCAACTCCAGGCACATCAGACCTCTGCTTGCATAGAGCTACAGTAGGGCGCCTCTTTCTACCCCGCGGCAACAGTTGCTAGGGTTACCGACAGGTCGGCCACCGCAGCGATGAGGATAAATGAGCTCAGGGCTCCCATCAGCCCCTGGGTCACACTCACTCTTCCTTTCTCTCTCTCTCTCACACACACGCACGCACACACACACATGTTCTCCTGTCTTCAGTCCTGAGAAAGTAAATACCTGCACACAAGCACATGACTAAACACTTTGAAAATGTATTTCACAGCCCATCACACACACACACACACACACAGAGAGAGAGAGAGCTGCAAACACACGTGGAATAACGCTCTCACACAATCAGCTGTATATTTCCATCAAGTATTCTCAGTGCTTCTTCTGCGAAAGCTCAGGGTTGCTAGTTTGACTCCAGCTTGTCACACAGTGTTGGCAGTGTTAGCCTGTCAGTTATGGGCCGTGAGCTCTGAGTGCGCCGCAGATCCATCATTATAATGATCATCTGCTCTGACATCTCATACATCACATCCCCCGCACTCATTAAATGTACTGTAGTCGCTCCTTTAGTCACTCATTCCATTTCTGTCCATCTGTCTCAAGACAGCGGCGCTGTATAACACTGATGTGGTGCATGGATGATTATGTGTTTTCTGTATGTCATTTTACCTTCTGTGCACAGTTGTAGTGATGGAGGCGAAGTCGAACAGTACAAATAAATGTTTAGTGAGATGAAAACCAACTGGTCACCATTGTTTTTCTTCCATTTGTTTACTCTTCCATCACATATTTGACTTGTACTTCATTTTACTGTGTTTAGTTTGCACACAGAATATCTTGGTCTTGTGTACTGACCCCTCTCCTGTTGCTTCTTGTCCACAGGATGATGGAGATGTGGAGGATGACATGACTATTAGAGAGGTAAGACAAACAGCCAGTCAAACAAAATAAAAAACCACACACCTTCGGCCTCATTCAGACAGAATCAGGCATTGTGGTGATGAGCTGCTGGGTTGTGCCTGGTGTGGGAGTGTTGTTGCATCATGTTGTGAACTTTAACCCTCCCAGAAGGTGGTGGTAATGCACCTAAAAGCAGTTTGCCAACCGACATTAAGCAACAGAGGAGAAGCTGCCATGTTGCTTTGCTACTAGCATGCTCATCCTAGTGGTTGTTGGTCCACATCAACAGATGGCATATCATAACAGTGGGTTTTAAACCGGGGCACAAGACCAAAATCCATAAATACAAGTGAAATAAACACTGTACCCTCATTTAAATGAATGGGAGGACCAGCGTGATTCTGTCAGAATGGGGCCACACATGCTGTAAAAGACACTTTCAGCCAATCAGAAAACAGCTCCTACAGAAAAGGTAAACCACACAGTCTGTCACAGATCTGTGACGGAAGAAGAACCAGCTCTGATAAAAGAAAACAGCTCAGTGTTGGTCTGAACTGTTGCACACAAAATGTTGACATTGTAATTTACGTATTTGTTTGACTTTGTGTTTAATTTTTAAAGTGTTTTTTCATTTAATGACCTTAATTAGATTAGATTTGATAAGATAAGATTACCTCCACCTCAGTGGAAGTTTTTATTATTAAGTTACTTATTATATATGTTTTTGGCTTCTCCCAAAGTACATACACTACACATAGTACAGCACACCATTAAAAACATACAAATATACAACATACATAGTGCAAATGGGCAGTGCATATCATATACCAATACAGTAGCTTAGATCACCCCACATTACTTTAAGAGCCAATACTTTCACTAGCATTACTCAGCCTGTGAAAACAGTTGTTAATTGTCTTTTCTAGCTCTGGAGGAGCCTGAAAAATGATGTCATAGTGATTTCATCCAGGTTATCTCAGCTTGGGGACTGAGAATAAACATATGTTACAGAAAGCCTGTGTTACAAACTGGGTGCATTGAATTTCACAGATGTGGGTGTTAAACAGCAGAGAGTTGAACAAAGGACTCTGTTGAGTTGCATTATGGGAAATGTAGGATCCAGTGTTTGAGTTGAGCTTGATCCACCCAAGGGACAAAAAGTTAGTATATCTTGGCCTTTGCTGCTTTAATTTTGACCATTTCTTTTGGTAATGCTCCTTTATTATTTTTTAAATTTTATCTAAAAGCATTTTTAATCCCAAAATGTGGTTTTAAAACTTGTAAGAGCTGCATGCCAATGGAGTTCAACCATGAAGGCTTTATATACCCAATAAAGTCTCAATGCTGTTTCTACCCAACAACAAAATTCTGGTGCCAACACTGGATCTTTGAAAATGGCCACATTATTAAGCATTTAAAGGATAAGACTGACATTATTCTATGATAACACCAATACCAACAGTCAGTTCATGTCACTGTGCCCTTTCCTACGATGTCTGTTGTGCTCAATCCATAATTTCCTACTAGAAACATAAAGCAGGTCACAAAAAATGTAGTTCCATTGTTTTAAAGTCTCCTATATGCTCAAACAACTGGGAACTGTAGTTTTTAAGAATTGTTATCCAAACAGGAGACCACATTTGGTACTCAAGCATGCATTTCGGATACCCATACTTGTTAGTGTAATGTATCAAATACATTGGATTCTTGGTATGCGTATCAGTTTTCAAAAATATATATTTGTCCAACTTCTCAGCTTCCACTTGATGACATCAACCGTGACAGACCAGGCTTTTAGATTCCTCAGTATTCCCAGACGGACCGATTACCCTGGAGTCTTATATTTTTGGATATGACATCATTCATAATTCATCCATCAACAGCACCTCTCATTTCCTCTCTGTCAGCCGCACATTCCTCACACTTTCTCCCCACATGCCCTCTTTTTTTCTCTCGGAATCACTCATCGTTCACCTCCCATACGTCTGCTATGTCATTGCTTCTCGCCACGTCTCCCTTCCTTGTTTGCAATTCACCCTCCTCACCGTCCATCGCCGTGGCTCTTGTATGATTTATAGAGTCATTCAGTGCGGCGCCTGGTCCATTGATTGTCTATCAGAGGGAGGTGATTTTTCAGCTGGTGGTATGGAAAGATTTGATGCCTTTCTTTTCTGATTAGTGACTGACACCAGGCATAAAGATATCATCTTTTAACAGCATATATTAAGCACACTGTCAGTCCTAGTTTTATCGTCAGAAGGTCAAAAAAAAAATGTTCAGCCAACAATGCCAGGCTGTAACACTGTAAGTCAACCTAGGATTACATATAATATAGGTTATTTGATTACCTGTTTAATTAACTGAACAATACTACACTGTCTACAAGAGACTGTTCTTTTGTTCCTTCTATTGTTGAATTCATGTTGTGTCATGTTTATCTCTCATCCCCAAACTCCCTCCTCCTCCTCTGTGTGTTTTGCAGATTTCAGAGTGGGAGGAGATGCAGCTTGATGAGCAGGTCAACTTCAACAACTGCAAGATCGACCCCGCCCCGTTCCAGCTGGTGGAGCGCACGTCGCTGCACAAGGTCTGATTGAAAATACAGCTGTTGTTCAACCTCTGTGTGTGTCTGTCATACTGGAGCACAAATGTGTATCCTTGCCAGTAAGAATGTGTCTTCACTACTGTATTTTAGTTTATCCACACTGATCAAAAACTAAGTATGTTTGCATCACACTTCTCAACAACGAGGCAAATAAAAGAGCTTTGCATGAGATATAAAAAGGCATTCAGTAAAGATTTAAACGAAACACAAGCTGATATAAAATGAAATGTATAGGAAAATGGTAAAACAAACGGAGATAAATAATAAACTAAAACTGAAAAAACACCAATTAAACAGCAGTGCAGTGCAAGACATGTATTTTACTCCTAAATGTAAGTAAGTAAAAGTCAGCGGTGAACTGATAGTTCTTTTAAATCTCCAGTTTCAAACAGAGTTTGGTGTTTTTCCTTTTTGATGCACAGGGAGCCAATGTAAAGATCTGAGAACTGGAGTGATGTGTTCCACTCTCTTGGAGTTCTTGGAGAACTGTCTATTCTGTTTTTAATAAGAACATGGAAACATTCCCTGACTGGTTCAGTGTACTTACTCAGTGAATCTATGGGGCTGTAGTCATTTGGTGATATTGTTATGCTAATTGGTGTGTCATCTGTAAAATTACGGTAAGATATTTAGTTGTTTTCCATATTCTGAGCATGTGAATTTTGAACAGAAGTGGTTCGAGACTCGAGCCTTGGGGAACTCCATGTCGTTTTTTACTTTAACATGTAATTACTGATAAACACAAGTAGACGCCTATCCTCCTAAAAGGATTTATGTAACAAATATGCACTGAAAACAATAACCAAATTATTTTAAGTTATGTTTTTATACAGTAGAATAGATTATTGATACACTTGATGTTCTCTTGGACTTCTTATAAAGGGGACACACTATTTTTAAGGTTTGAGTTGTAAACTTTCCATACTACTAACAGTCTATGAAAGTAGCATCCTGTGTTTGGAAAAGTGGGTGAGAAGATACTATGATTGGGTAATTTATTATTATTATAATCATAATTTATCATGAACATCTTAAGCATTTTCATCTCAGAAGTAAGTCTTGGAGTGAGGCCGTCTTGACTTCGCAACAGGAACAGAAGCACTTGGAAAGTGAACTTCCACCAGTTCCAATACTCTGGATAGTCCTCGTGCTCCTGTGGTGTGTTGTGGCATTAAAGGAGCATGCAAACAAACCAAAAGAACACACAGAGGCACTCGAGACAAATTATTCCCCACTGTTAGAAGGAGAAAGCGAAAGTGCAGGGCAAAGAAAGGAGCTTTTGCTCTTTGGGGCTCATGTTGATTTGGTTTTCTTACTGCAGCACAGTTGCACATCGTGAAAGAAGCTGTCTCCAGCACACATACACACACACACACACACACACACACACACATACATTTCACTGTTGAAACCCTCACTTCCAACCAAGCACTCACACACAAACACACACACTGACTTGCCAGCGGCTGTGGCAGCACCTAATGTTCACCATTCATAATGCTCTACCTTCTCTCTCTCGCTCTCTCTCTCCTCTCTCTCTCTCTCTCTCTCTCTGTCTCTCTCGCTCTCTCTCTCTCTCTCTCTCTCTCTCTCTCTCTCCCCCTCTCTCGTCTATCCTCTGGGCTCTGTGTGAATATTCTTTAAACATTTAAGAGAGGGATCCTGCACCAATCCATCTCGCTCCCCTCCCTCCACTGCACCCTGCCAAAAGCCAATACCACGCGCAATCTCCCTCAGCATATTAAACACCGCCTGCCGCCACTGCCGCTGCTGTATTCAGGCATGTGTGTATGTTTGTGTCTGTGAAGTTATTCACTCTACATCACTCTTGCCCTGCTCGGCCTCTCTGGATTTTGCTACCATATATCCCATGCAGTTTACTGCTGTTGTTTTTCTGTGTTTGTCTGTGGGCCCTTTTGTAATGGGCTACTCTGTTTATTAGAATATTTACATGACAATATGTTTCTACAGTCACTGTGTTCTGGGTTTTCTTCCAGAACCGCTCTCAGTTCATTTAGAATAGTGGCTAAGTATTAAAAGCAACCCAAACTTCCGTCACTTTATAGATTTTCATCAAAGAAATACATTGCAAAATGGTATGTACCAAATAATGTCATGAAAAGACCTCCCAACTAACAAGAAGCAAACAGTAGGGTGACACATTTAAGTAAAACCACATGTAAGGTGTTGGTGTACTACACACCTTCAGGATAGCTTCAGTGCTCCCTGTCATAGATTGTCCAAGATCCCTCATTTGGTGTTTGGATGATGGTGGTGAAATCTAAAATCTCCTGTATGTGTTCAGTGAGGTTGATCTGGTGACTGTAATGTCCACAGCATATGATTCTCATCATTTTTATAGTCAGCAAACCATTCAGTGAGCCCTTGTACCCTGCTTTTACTCAGGATGTTCGTTTCTTACCCATCAGTACCTAGCCAGCCACACAGGTAGTATTGAGATTATGTGCACACATTTTCAGAGATATTCCATGTAGATATTCAAAGTTTCAACAACTTGTCTTTTCACAAACAGTATCCCAGATACTCTGTATAATCCTTAAAACTCACCATCAACACTTTTCTTTGTTTGGGCAGTTCCTTTAAATTTCTGGATTCTGAAGTGCTTTATTGATTTATTTATTTTTTAAGGAATAGCTTGACATTTTGGGCAATATCCTTATTTGGAGAGGGATATCTCAAAACCTAGGCAAGAAAGAGAAAGTGTGTTGTTTGTAATTTATTTTGGTAAATCGACCTTTTAAAGGTGGAACAGTATCATTTTTAAATTTCAGTATATAATTTGCCACATCAAATGTAATACCTCAATATAAGCACCACAAACATACCACATTGGAGGTTATTTGTAGCCTCTGGTAGTGGCAGTGCTTCTCAACAAGGTTTTCATTTTAAAGTTCCCATGCAACAGCTAGTGGAGTGTTATTTGCTTCTGCATACAGTAGTTACGTGGTCCCTCCCTAGAACAGCTAGGGAGATGTTTACAGTTTACAGGAGCCAGTAGGCTGAATATGTGTTACACCCCTTACCATGGAGCTATCGGTCGACGCTGCCCGGATTGGCAGATCCCAATGTACACAGCCGGAATTGGACGGAACAACACAGCCTCAAAAACAGAGACCAGTTTGACAACAGGAAATGGCTAAAGCACCCCAGTGATGAGTCAGAAATTAAGATCGCTGCACGGCTATGAGCTAACTAATGAACAGCAGCGGCATTAGAGTTATCGGTTACTCTTGCAACAGAGCTCGGTTATCTGTCCATCAGAAAACGCCATTATTCTACTCGGTCACATCGTTCTTAATGGTGGCGTACGGCCCCGGTCAGGAGGTGTTCATTGAAAGGTTGCTGGTTAGCAGTAGTTAGTAGTTACTTAGTGAACAAGGAAAGCTATCTGTTCAGAGTTGGAGAACATCAGAAAATACTTGCTAGATAAAATATCATCCAGTGTCAACCAAATCAGTGAATAAAGGTATAAAGTTGAGTTTATGTACACTAATCTGTGAGGCCTGGTACCCAGAACCACTCCGCTCTGGTGGTGTCCTTTTTATGCCTCCATGGCAGATCTATAAATATCTATATCTATAAAACAACTTTTTTGCCATTGTTGGGTCTGATACTAGCTACTTACTAGCATAAGTGAGATATAGAGCAAGACAGATGTGATAAAAACATTGTTTTTGACTTTACAGGAAGTTTGAAGAGGACAAATACCAAATATGACCCAATAATTCAGTGCAAAACAGAATGTAGAAGCTGTGGTGTGCTGGTCCAACTAGAGTTTGTTTAGAGCCTCTAATGTCTCCCCTCACTGTGCTGATGATCAATTGTTCCTACGATGCTATTAGCAGCACCTCTAATCAGTGAATTGCAGTTTAAATAAATGTGAATGGGCTGAATCTGACGTGAGCTGACTCTAACCCCAGAGAAGCTACTATATCCTCCGGTGGGGAAATTCTTCGACAGATTACATTACGACTGGCCCTGGCCTAAAAACACTTAACAATCTTTTTCTTGGCACAGCTTGCGTTTGCTTGGCACAGTGGGATCAATTTCAGATGTCCCAAATGCCCATTCTGGCTAAGCAGGAAGTCCCATTAAACACTAAAAGGGTCTAGAACAAAAAGTCCAGCTGGCATGAGTCCTGCAACCTTTCTGATCTGCCACTGAAGTTTTTGACCTCTCACTGCTTTTTTTGCTTTTAGCTCCACACAGCCACACTCCTCCATGGTAACTCTTAACAGTGGAAATGAGATTAAATGAAAGTTTAATGATCCCCATGGGGAAACTGAGTCATCAGCAAATACAGGACTAATAGGGCAGAGAGTATAAATAGAGCAAAAACAGGGTCATAGAAACATGCAAAACCTAACATTATAAAAGTTGAAATAAAGACATGTATGACACTAATGGCACATAATGACAACTTCAGTATTCACAGAACACTTTAGCAGTGTTCCTTTTGTTATTTGGACTGCATAGAAATGAGTCATACTGTTTTTTAAAAGGCAAATAAATATATAAATATGGCTCAAAAGGTTATTTAACAGGGAAAATCTCTGACTTTGCCAGTCAAGGCCTTTCAGGTAACTAATGTAAATGATGAAATTAACTTCAACACTATTATTAGAAATTGGTCTTGACATTTTTACCCTTTTATACACAAGACTCGGCACACTTTAACATCTTCACCCTGCATTTGACCGCGATCATGAGACAGCTGTCCCAGGTTAATGTGTGGTCATCACCATTAGTAGAGTCTCAAGTCAGAGGGAGTTCAAGTCGAGTTCCACACACATCACTGCTAAACCTTATGATAACATATAATTACAAATTAGTACCAAATAAAGACATGCGGTGGTTAATCAGCCAGGTAGTCAGTAAAATGTTGAAACGGTTTAAACATGAGTTTATTGTGAACAAAATTATCCTGCGTAACCTTCAGCAAACATTCCTTAAAGGAATAGTTCACTCTAGAACGAAATCCAGTCATTATCGACTCACCCTCATGCTGATGAGAAGTCCGGTGTAGTTTCTTATTCCTCAAAGTGCAGCTGGAGACCCACGGGGCTACCCTCCTGCAGCAAAAAGGACACGTGTTGTGTTTTTTTTCATTGTTTTCCTTTCCTTCAGGGTGTTTTATAGGTTCTTGTACATGTAAAAGATCTTAAAAGTTAAAAGGGTCAAAGGCCAGACCAACAGAGGTCTCCTCTCTCCCACAGAAAACACTGCTCCTGAAACACTCGTCAGAAGTCTCACCTTTATTTCTCTGACTTTGTGACATCACACTACCTCACAGAGTCACACATTTACATAACTTAAGCCTAGTGGTTAGTTCAGCATTTAAAATTTGATTTAGCACAGCTGCTTTATTGTTGTTAGCAATGCTGGCTCAGATGTGTGTGAGCCGACCAATCAGAGGAGAGTGGGCCTTCTTAAGGAGACTGTAGATAAAAACTGATGTGCTTTTTGAGCATTAAAGCATATAAACATATTCTTTTAGTAACCCCAAAGTAAAATAATGTCTCTTTTAAATACTACTTTCGTAGTAGTAGTAGTAGTAGTAGTAGTAGTAGTAGTAGTAGTAGTAGTAGTAGTAGTAGTAGTAGTAGTAGAGCAGAGTTTAGATAGTAGCAAAATCACTTCACCATGCTTGTTTTGGATTTTATTAAACCTAACACTAAACAGTGAACTGAATATTGCAAAATAAAACGAGAAATAGAAAATATGTAGGTATACTAGCCAATGTTAGCATAATAAGTCATTACCACAGTAAAGCTATATTACTTCACTGGCCCTGATATGGCCACTCTTAAAAGATAGGGCTGCATCTAACCGTTATTTCAATCAGGAGACACAAGTATAGGAAGTAAATAAGATGTTTACTGCAGCAGATGATATCTGATAATTGAGTCTTGTCAGAAAGTCTGCTGCTTAGACTCTACAGGGAGATTTTTGTGATTGAGGGGTGTCCCTGAGCACTGGTGGAGGTGGCTGATGACTCCGCTGAGAATGATGAAATTAAGCTGGTGAATATGTGAAGAGTGGGCGTTGATGGGGAGGTGGAGAGGGCAAACAAAACGGCAGGATGACTGAAGTAAAGGGAGAGAGAAAATCATATTTAAAAAGATGCAGCAAGATGATAGACTTAGATTGTGGTTGTGTCACTGTGCTATTGGATAGATTTGACAGGCTGATGTGAACAGCTGATGTCAATATGACGGCCCCAGATAATGACTGCAAGCAAACTCCAGCGTATTGCGTTTTATGATAATATAATATGGAGTAATATTGGACCTAAGTTTAAGAATACCAGCATTCCCCTTTAAGTCTGTGTTTCTATATGTTGCCTTGATTATTTGGTGTTTTCCCACCAACACAGGTCACCTAACTGATACGCTATTGCACTATCTCCAAATGTTGAACCTGATGTGATGTCCCAGTATCTGACTGGCTGTTAAATCTCCAGATAGTGTGTATTCTTTGTCGACTCATTTCTTGGCCTGTTGAACAACTTGTGCTTGAAACATGGCTCTTCATAGACACATGGTGGTCATTTTCTTCTGACATCATACTAAGGGCGGGAAGCTCAAATGCTGGGATAATGTTATTCTGCTATGATCCATGCTAGAAGTTGTATAAACTTAGGGAATCTGACAACCTGCTATCAGTTTACCATTTCCCGATTGATTTATAGTGAAAATGTGGAGGGACATCGAGCCATTTTCAAAATAAAACAACATATTTGATAGCCAATTAGTTTCCGCATTCAACCACTCCTAGCTAACATTACAGTTTGATTACATCCAGTGCATTTCACTTCCTAGCTTTAATAAATGTGTCCAAGACGTGTGCTGATATTTTAGAATTAATTTAAACCTTGTATTGTGTAACACTACCAAACAGTCATGTTAGCTAGGATGTGGTTAAATGCTAACATTAGCTGTTGTCTAACAGAAGCTAATGGGTGAGTGAAAATGTGGAGGGACATTGGCCAAATAACAAGGGAAAACAGCATATTTCATAAGCCATTAGCTTCCATGAGTCAACAGGTAACAGTAGCATTCAACCACTTCCAGCTTACATTACCGTTGATAGTATTACATGATGGAAGGCAGAAATTACTTCATTTTTCAAGCCATAAAAGAAAAAGGAATAAGATGTTATCAAACTGTTAACAGTTAACTAGGAAGTGGTTGAATGCTAATGGAATGGTTATCGAATATTTTATTGTATCTTGAAAATGGCCTTTTGTCCCTCCATATTTTCAGTTGCTGATCAATCAGTAAGGGGAAATGATATTGATTTGTCAGATTCCCTTCTCACTTTTTTCTGTTTTAAAATTAGCAGTTAGACCAGTCTGAATGTCTCTGTGGTATTTCCCAAAGCGATCATATCCCTTTTAAAAGGAACATTCGACTAGTTGAATGAATCCATTGTGAATGAAGTTGTCCGTGTAGGATAATTGAAGTCAGTGGTGCATTTCCCCAACTGAACCTCATTTTCTAATTAAAGTAGGAACCCAGCAGGGTATTATCTCTGTTTATACTGTTAGTGTTTCACTGATTGTATTTCAACCGCCTCTGCTTGTGTTTTTGCAGACCCACACCATCTTCTCGCTGCTGGGCCTTGACCACGCCTACGTTACCAGCATAGGACGCCTCATTGGGGTGGTTTCCCTGAAAGAGGTAAGAGACTTTTTTGGGGGGAGTGTATTCTTTAGCATATTCATATGATTATTGTGCGTATTTCAATAGTTTCATACCTCTTTAATCTCACAATTCAATTTGGCAATTTGTTCGACACCTACACTAATGTAAAAAGACATGACTGTCATCATTTATACAGGAGCATATTCACTGCTTTCATAACTGTATAATCACTGTCAATACCATCAGGAGTGCTGTCACCCTGCTGTACACACACACACACACACACACACACACACACACACACACACACACACACACACACACACACACACACACTCACTCACTCACTCAAAGACATTTCAGTCAGCATTAATGATTCCTCCTCCCCTCGCCTGTTATGTACTGTGACAGACAAAAGGCTGCTTAATATTGCTGTCTCTATCTATTGTCTCTGTGTCTTTTCTCTGCCCCCTCCCTTTCTTTTCATCTCGCCTGCCTCACAAACAACCGAAAACCTCTTGCTCTTTGTGAATTGGCCAGGAAGTGGTGAGAGGATTGTTGCTAAGTGCAGTTCTGCTTGCCTGTCCCTGACATTTAGGCTTTTTTGTTCTGCGTTCCACCAGCAGACAAAAACCCAGCCAAGGCAGATAAAGCCCAGCCTCTCCCAGTCTCCCTGTCTGTCACACAGACATGCTGTTATATCACAGCCTCATTGGTCCGTATGAAAGAGGAGATTCACAGGGATGTTTGTGTGCGTGATTATAGTGCATTATTTCCACCCTACAGCGTGCAGACACTATTCTTTTCAGGGCTGCCACTGGATCTGTTGCCCCCAAAATCCTTCACCTTTTCAGCCAAATGATAAACTTTGCCCGGCCAAACAGAAAATTCAATAATACTTTCTCACACTGAGAGCAGAGAGAGATGGGATGAAAGAGACCGTAGAGAATCGCAACAAACTTTCACACAGCTCCAATGTGTTTCTTTCAAATGCATGGAGAAATATTGTTAGAGGTCATATAAACCCAATGTGTTCTGATTAATTAAAGCACAAGATGGTCAATGTAAATACATTTGAGAAATCACATGTTTTGCTCTGTGGGCTAAAACAGGGAGCACGTCATGCTTTTTTCTATTGATATGTACTATAATACAAAATGTTGTGCCTCTTGTGCAACAGTTTGTTGGCAGTGAGGAAGATGACAATGTAAGAGATGATGAGATATACTACTGTAAGAGTATGCCTATGAATTTCAAGGAGACATATTATGCTAGTTTTCTTACTACTAGAATATGTTTACATGCTTTAATGTTCAAAATACACTGTAGTCCTCCTCTGTTTAAAACACTCTGTTTTTAGTTCCTGTCTCTTTAAGGCCCTCCCTCCCAAATACTCTGTCTGCTCTGATCGGTCAGCTCACACACGCCTGAGCCAGCACCGCTAACAACAATAAAACAGCCGTCCTAATTGAATGCTAACGTGGCAAACTAGCCGCTAGGCATAAATGCAAATGTTTGACATGGTAACATAGTGTGATGTCACAAAGTCACAGAATTAAAGGGAGGGACTAGTGATGAGGCGTTCCAGGTAGTTCAGGTGCAGTGTTTTCTGTGGGAGAGAAGAGCTTCTGTCGGTGGGGACTTTGGGCTTTAGGACCTTTTACATGCACAAAAACTTATATAAAATACTGGAGGAGCAGTGTTCAGTTTGTCCATTCTGAGCTACTGTAGAAACATGGGGGTGCAACATGCAACATGCAACGTTGATATAAAACGCTCATTAGAAGAGAACTAAAACACAGCAATTCTTAGTTTCAGGTGATTCTACACTAATCAAAACATAATTATGAATATAATTCCATGTCCCCCCTAAATCCTACACACAGGACCTTTAGAGTAATGATTGAAATAGACTGCTGAGTGTCATGAATAAACAGTTCAGGTTGGCTTAAAGTAAGATAAAAAGGTTGAAATAAATGACTAGAATTCATAGATAAACAGTTGAAATAGATAGCTTACATAGCTGGTTTCAGTCCTTCTTTTCCCCATAATTGATACCAAATTACAAAGGTCTTTCAAGAATTTTTTGTAGACAATGCCCAAAAGACACTTCTTCAACACAAGCTGTCATTTTCTGAATCTTTTGATTCTGTTAACATCTGAGGAAAAATCTTAAATATTTTTGGTCCCAGTTAAGTCTTTGCTGACATAATGTTGACACATGTTGCTGATATATATACTTGTGTACATTGGTTGTGTACAGTGTACGGCAAATATGCTATCAAGCTATATTTGGTGTCATTTTGTCCAGCAAGACCAAGCCTAATTCTTCACCAAGAATCATTGTCTCTGCCGCTTTGAATTTTTTATGTTGTTCTATTGTTTTTATAAACATTTCTTAAAGGCAGACTACAGTATGTATTGTGGCAGAGGCAGGTCTGACCCTGTGAGTGCACTTTTTTTGATCTGCTTCCAATTCTGCTGTGTGTAGGTGGCAAGGAGAGCCACAGAGATTAATAAATGTGCAGTCGTTTCCACCTCTCCTTTCTCCTCTTCTCTTATACTGTGAAAGGATTCAGCAAACAGCAGCTGAAGTCACTCTGACCTCACTTTCAATGCACACTGCCCTCTGACCATGAGCTCTCCCTCCATTACATTTTGAAAAGGGGTTCCAGTTGAAAATAGAAAATGGCTTGTGTGCCTGTGTATCGGATTGTAAACTACGGACATGATCTTGTACTGTAGAGCAAGGCCAGTACAGCATCAGGGTTAGCAGTTCTATTTCCACTGGGGCCAAGACTGTATGCAGCACAGCATAATAAGGGACTGTGAGTAAAATCCTGTATGAAATAGCACAATTTAGGCTCTATCTCTTTGTTTTTGACATAGCTGATATCCATGGTGACCATATATCATATATAAGTGTTTTTTATGTTTGGGTACTGTGTCTGCAGCCATGGGATTGTAATAGTGTTGTTTTTGGCAGGTAAAAGTAGGGTCCTTGATAGTTACATTTTCTTTTCTACCATCCCCTCCAAAAAAGCCGTCCAGTGGTCTAGCATTGCACTCCTAACACTGATGGACTCATTACGGACAGTTTAAAAACAAATGATCAAAATCGATACAACAGAACCAGAGAAATCACCTGTTATTCCGCGCATTCTTCTTCCATAAAAATCAATGTAGCTTCATTGTTTCCTGCATGAGTGCTTAGACACTCTTTGTGGTGTCATCTCTAACTTGTCTTTCTCCATCCAGCTTCGTAAAGCCATTGAGGGTTCTGTGACGGTAAAAGGTGTGAAGGTGCGTCCTCCTCTGGCCAGCTTCAGGGACAGCGGTACCAGCAGCAGTGAGAATGAAGCCACCGAGCTCCACAAGCTGTGGGATCGCCACAAGAGCATGTCGCTGCCCCGCGAACACACCCCCTCTGAGTCCGACGAGAAATCCCAGTGAGGGAAAATAGAGGAGGGGGAAGAAGAAGAACAGGTGAAGGGAGAGGAGGAGGAGGAGGCATTGAGATCTTTAATCCCCCAAAGCCACAAAAGAAATGCAAAAATCCTCAGGGCTTAGGATCAATATTTAATTCTGAAAAGAGTTCTAGTGCTCCGCCAGCCTCTTCGTAACTCCTCATTTCTCTCCTCATCTACTCCTCTTTTTCTCCTCCATCCTCCACTTTTTCTTCATGGACCCACCAGTGCTTTCCCCAGGGGTCTTACACTGACCAAGCCAGACACTCCACAGAAGAGTGGAACACAACTCAACCTGTGCCCTGCTCTCCATTTACCCTCGGGAACCCACAGCAGAGTGAATGTGGATTATGGGGAAAGAAAAAAAGAAAGGACTCATGTTGGTTGAATCCAACAAGGGTCTGGGAATTGGTTGCAATCTTAAAAAAGGGATTTTTTTTGCAGACTATGTTTAGCTTGTGTATCTTTAGAGTTGGGATCAAAGTTCGGACCTTATTGAACAAGTCTTCCACTTGATGATGTCGAGGAAGAATAACGTATGTTTGTAAGAGTGAGTGTATCTAATGAGAAAATGTGAGTGTGTGTGAAGATGGAGGTAGCAAAACGACTATTTCTTATAGGATTTTGTTTTTGTATTGCCTTTAGAACACATTTCAGTCTTTGTTTTCCAGCTTGAATAATTTTATTTCTGACTGATCAGGTTGTCTGTGTTTAACTGGAATGTGCCATAGCACCATTTCTCTGCAGTTTGTCCCCTTGACGAGCACTGGACTACGGGGACAGATGCCTTAGTTTTCTATTTCTTTCTTGCTTCCATTATTCCTCTCTTCCTTGGTCTTCTCATCTCTTCAGTCTTAATGGTCAGGTCGAGAGTACCATCTATGCAAGCAGACATGCCTGTCGGCAGTGGTGGAAGCACTTGTAGCCCTTTTCATAATGTACACTCCTTTCATACTATAGTCTTACATGACAAAGACACGTAGAAATACACACAAATAAGACGGCAGCGATGCACTCCGAGAGTCACGGTTTTCTACTTATCTAAATATAGCTCTTAATAACCGTTCCAGAGAAGGTTGGGGGCGGATGGACAGGGCAGGAAGCGAGGGAGAGATGAAGAACAGGGAGCAAATGGATGGCTGAAAGAATGAAGACATCATTACCTAACCAGCTGCTCTGGGCCCTCTCATCAATCTGCCTTTGATTTCCATGTTAGCTTACCTCCATTACTATCAGAGACACACTAGCCCCCCCCCCACCAGCTATATGATGCAGTGGTCCAGGGCTGAGGCAAACATGTTGTCAACATACGGTATATACGTCATCATATGACAACATGTGAACAGCAGAGTGAACTGAAGTAAAATTTGATCTAAAAACACTAAAGAAAATCCATAACAATAACGAGTGGTCCAAGCTATAGCCCAACCATTTCCAATTTACTTCATTTACCAATAAAAGTCCAAGTCATCACTAAATTATTACTGCAGCTACTCGTCCAACGTAGTTGACCAATTAAACCTCAAACTTTTGGCATTAACATTTAAAGGTTCAGTGTGTAGGATTTGGTGCCGTCTAGTGGTGTCGTGGCAGATTGCAACCAGCTGAACTCGTCTCACCCTCACCTACAGTAGCCGCTAAAAACATGAGAAACACAAAAGACCTTCTCTGCTACTGTGGAAACGTGGCGGAGCAACATGGCGGACTCCGTGGAAGAGGCAACCCAATTGTCAGAGTAAATGTTGGCTGTATACATTTCTGCAAATTTATTTTATTCCTTTAGGTCCAATTTGTAATTTCATGTTGTGACAGCACTATGCCCATGATATGGTCAGATTCAGGAACAAAATCCACTTGGTTAGGAAAAGATCATGTTTTGGCTTAAAATACCTGGTTTTGTTGCATATTACACGGACACATTTGAGCGTGTCCATGCTGTGCAGAAACGTTAACTGCCATTTTATTGTGGCTACTGGGCTGGACGAGGACCCACTCCCTCTGTAGATATAAAAGGCTCATTCCATATATAAAAATCAACTGAATTATCAATTCTAAGGGAACAAAAACACAACAGTTGTTAGTTTCAGGTGATTTTACAATAATGAAAACATAATTATAAATATTATATTCCATTCCTGCCAAAAGATCCCCCGAAATCCAGCACACTGGACCTTTAATGACAGAATAGTTTCTGACTCAGCAAGCAGAGTGATGTGAAAGATAATGTATATGTACTGTGTATTTAATAATTAATGTCTGCCATAATGCTTGAGGCTCCTCAGTGCGCTCTCTGCTCATTGCCAGAAGAACATTGATTTGTTTTACCCTCTCCAGTCCTTCCACTTCCACTATAATGGGCTGCTGATCCCTAACATGTCATTTAAGACACTCTCCTTTATTTTGTTTCTATCCTTTAAGTTTGTGTTTTGTTTGAGTTTTATTTTTTACTTTTTTTGTGGGGGGGGGGGGAACAGATGTCCACTACTACCTACAGAATTAGCTCTACTGTTTGGATGCCTTAAGTATGCACTCATACCTAACTCCATTGTGTTTTTCTGCATTTGATGCATCGCATGGATTTTATTTTTGGTGGTGTCTTGTCTTGCTGCACACCACTAAAAGTAAAAGCTAAACAGCATGGCTTTGCATGACCGAGTGCATGTAATATTTGTTTTATATAATGAAAATGTACCAAAAACAAAAACTTGATGGATATTAATATGGTGCGAGTGACTGATGTTGTGTCTTTAGTATGTTCGCCATCCTGTGCCTGTATGTTATGTGTCTTTACTTTATTATTTTATATTTCTAGTGTTCGATTATTTCACTTTGATTGGCATCTTCATTTCATCCAATGAGCTTTATTCACTGACTGATTTTGAGCTGGGGATGGGGGGGCGTACAGATTAATATATTTAACATCATTCCTGTAATGTAAAATCATAATTTAATGTCTTAACCCATCTAAAATTGATGACTTTTCTCTTTTTGAAAGAGAGTTTGGGGGCTTGTTTTATGATATTTGTTGTATTTGTTTCACATTTGATGATTTTACAGTTTTATGCTGTCCTTTTATGTTTTTTAAAAAAAAATCTTTTGACATGTCTGATATATTTCAACTAAGACATGTATTTGTAAAGTGCAAATAACACTAATGGGGTGAAGGCTCGTGAAGGTTCGCTTGATAGGAAAGCAAAAGAGAAATGTAATTGTGAAGCTAAGTAAAGTTAATGTTGAAGGGACCAGCATGAGGTCTGTTGGTGACATGTTCATTTCACAAGTGCCTGCATCGACTCCTCTCTTTTATCAATAAGCAATCGACACCGAAGTGTTTGAATCTGGTTTACTGGTCATATGCATGTAGACGAGGCACTTTTCACACACACATGTACACAAATATGTAAGTGGGGTGGATGATGTGTCAGTTATATATAACAGTGTGCTGTTATCACCATGGTAACCTGTCGTCATCGTCGCAACCCTCCCATCTGCTCGCCCCGGGGACTGACTGAGATCCACTCTGATTTGGTTCTGTTCATTTCTTTGTGCTTTTCATCGATTTTCATTATTCTGCCTTCTGCCAGAGCCTTCCCCTCAGCACACATTTCAGAATTTTTCATCTCATTTGCTACCAGACAGATATAGACTGAGGTAGATGCATATTTATTAGTCTGTATTAATCAAAGTAGAAGTTGTAAAAAAAAAAAAATGTTTTTTTGTTTCTGATTCTTTTTATGAATGATCAACTTGTAGGTAATCAATTTGTGCAATAACAGTTGTTCATCTCACTTTGTAACCCAGTTTTGATTAATGACATGAATGCAAGATAACCTTATTTTTGTAAAGAAACCTGAAAAGTGTAAAAAGATGTATGTATATGAGGAACTGACGCTCACACGGGAGCTTATGTGTGATAAAGTGATGTTATGACGGCTTAAGGGGGAAGGTTTCCCAAAAGCTTTAATAAAAGCTATCAGAATGGCACTAGAATCAGCATTAACATATTTAAGGACACTGTTTGCACCTTTTTAGGTGTTGTCTAGCCTTTGTTCAAGAGGAATAGCTTACACTCCTCAATTTTGGCTTTGGGAAACCTTCCCCGTCTGGTCATAAAAGGCTCTGTGGTGAAACCTGCTGCATGGACTGTAGCTGGCACTCTCATACAAACCCCCCTTAAGCACTGACGCTAAGTCAGTTTTATCATACTCCTCTCTATCCTCTCCTTCAGTCTGAGGGGCTTTGATAAGACCAGATCCTTGCATCAGCTGTTGAGGGTTATCTTTTATCCACTCCTTAGGGCTCTTAGGGACTGTACATTGTACATACTGGAGGCCTCCACTAACCCGAAGGCCAAACCAGATGGAGCTGAACAAAATCCAGAGCTATTTTTCACACAGAAAAATCAAACATTGTTTTGTATATCAGGGATGAATAAATGAGATTTTAACAAACAGGTCTTCTGTTGAACATGACTGTTTTTTATCTCCGTGGACGTGTGTTATTCTGCAGCTGTGATCCTTTCCTGTATTTCCTCTTATTTCCCTTCAGTAACAGCTGTTAAACACCTGAGGTTTTGTTTTTGTCATCCGCTGACACTCCCAGTGGAGAAGCAAACACATTAATGCCATAATAATGTTCCAATTAGTTCATTATGTCCCAAATCTTTTTGTAGCACACTGAGTCAAAGGCATTTTACAACATTTTCTCCTAACCCTGCATTTTAAGTGGATGAGAAATCCTCTTTAAATGTTCAAAGTTTTTCAAATTCAAACAGGCTTTATCGGCACGGGGAACACATTTGCATTGCCAAAGCAAGTGTGAAATAAAAACAACATAAAAAATACTTAACCAGAAAAAATGGGCATTTGTTGTTAGAAATACATGTTTATATTCATATACGGATAAGTTAAATATAAGTTAAAATAGCATTAGAAAAAATTAGACTTGCATTTAAAAGTGAGTAAAGTCATTCCTGCAACATTTATTTTTATGCCCTGTAATTAATTCTGCCTTAGATCCAACTCACTGAACACAGAATTAGGCATTTAATTGTGTAGTTTTTACTACCCAAGAACTCATTTATTGTCAAAACTATTTCTTTGCACCAGTCAAGATTTTTGAAGGGAAAATACACAAAGCAGCTTTTAATCGAGACACAAACAAATTGTTGTTCAACAGATGAGAGTATCTTGACATTTCTTTAGAAATTGTTGATTTGAGTACTGTATGTGTCACTTTGTATTACATGTGACAAGAGGTACAGTAGGTTCAAGGTTCACAATGAGTTGCAGTTGTAGCTATAGTAATTGTGTGCATAAAGAAATATTTGTATTTATTGTGAGAAAAATTGTTTTTAAGGTCCTGTATTGTATAAGGTGAGATTTCCATACCTCTTTGATTATAAAGAAGGTTGCATTAATACTAAAATTATCAATAGACCCAATCCACAGAGAAATGCACAGTCTAAATTTAGAAACTGCCTTCAAACGAGCCACCAGGACTTCCATAAATTTGTGATGACTATAACTATACAGTCACCGCCCACAGCCAAGGCCACAGCATGGCAATGGTTGCAGAAACACCAGCAGAGCTGATGATGAAACACAGTGCACAGTGCCTGCACAGGCCTTATGCTGTGTTCAGACCAAACGCAACGCAAATTATTTGTACGACCAGATTACATACAAGGTCAATGATAAAACGCGATTGGAAGTGATACTGTGTCTGATCGCTCTGAGCAGCGCGAATGACGTGATGATGCGAAAAATCGGCTCAGGCGACAATCAAGTGAGTTAAAAATATTGAACTCAAGCAACTTTTTGCAGATGTTTCTGGGTTCATACGATTATTTTTATCACATTGCGCAAGTAGACACAATTGAAAATGAATATGACACAAATATTTTTGTCATGTTTGGTCTGAACGCAGCATTAGAGAGCTGACCAATTAGACTGTTCAGGAAGCGGGGCCCTTCTGATCTTCTGGAGGAATAAACAGTCACATTAGAGTCTGCTCTGATCCAGAGCCACCTACCAATGAGAGGAGAGCTCAGGGATTACTTTTAAACTTTTGGGATTAAAAAATGGATCCCTCCCATTTATCAACCTGACTGCAGCAGCAATCCGCAGAGGTGACCTCCATTGTCGGGTGTTTGTGTTCTGTAATGTTGACTGCTGAGTAAAGGTGAAATGTACTTTACCGCATGAATGTAATGTTACAGAGAGGAGAGGGGAGAAGAAGAGAGAGCACTAGAGTCTCTGCTGTGTGCTGAGTTCAGTGATTGAATTCAAACACACACACACACGCCCTTGGTACATGCCATTGCTCGCTAGCATACAGCTAATGTACAGTAAAGTGATGTGGCTGTTTGGGGCAAATAAACACTAACGCAAATGACGCTAATAGACACAAATGATCCGGCAGTCAAACTTGACTTCCTTCCTCACTTAGTTCAACAAACTATGTAACAAAGTGCAGAAATCTTACATATTATATCTTTAAGAGGATCCACCCATTAATTAGCACGCAGAGCACACTTCCAGCTGAAGGGTCTGGTCTCATTTGAGTCATCCAGAATGTTGTAAACTTGATAAAGTTAATTAAGTAGTGGAAGATACGGAAGTCAGTCCAGTCAGTTCCAGTAACAGAGTACTGTATTCAACTCAACTGCTTTCCCACTGGGAGTGTTAACCGCAACAGTTGGCACTGTAATGAACTGCAACCACCACACTTTGTGACTATGCAGTTGTTTCTGTCAGTGTTTTTCTGTCCCCTCCTTATGGTATGTCCCTGTTCACAACACACACACACACACACACTCCATTCTGTTGTTTTGCTGTGTGTGAATGTGAGGAGAGCATCTGGGCTGTAATGGGCTGAGACTGCAATGGTAAAAGCTTAATGATCTAAATGAGTTCTTTCGTTAAGTAGGCTGCAGCTCTGTCACTCAGTGAGTGTCAGGTGGGAGTACGAGACTTTCTCTAGAGAGACAGAATGAGTTATGCCTCCTTCTGTTTGTGGGCATGCGTGCCTGCGTGTGTGTTGCAGAGATCGTTAAGCACTTTTTTAAAGTATCTACTGTGGTTCATACCTCCCATACAATCTATAATCCACTCTAAGTGCCAGGTAATAATGTGACACTTTGATATCCTTTATACAACGAGGCTATGAACATGTGTGTGAGTGACCATGTGCCTATCTGAATGTGAGCAAATTCTCGTAGACTGAGACACCGAAGACGAGATTAAGTTGTAACAAGCACGGCTGCGGTCGCTCATCTGTTTTGCGATGAATGAGGTTAGAAACACTTGAGCAGCGTTTAGCCTTGTTGAGCAGAGCGCCATCTGTCCTTGCTGACACCGCCCTCGTTTCTGATGAATATTAAATAAAGGTGTCACTAGAAAAAGTCTCCCTGCCTCCCAGTAACTGCTACAGTGTAGGAAGTGCTTGTCGCACTTGGAGACTGATTGATGTAATGGCTGGTAAGAGGTGCAGACAGGGCTCTGTCAGAGACAGCCGCAGTCTATTCTCTGTCTGTATGGGTGCATGTGTCTTCATCAATGCCATATCTCTTAACAAGAATGGAAAAATGTCAAAAAAAATATACTGAGTAGATTTTTGCTGTCTATCAGTCTGCATGTAGATCTAAAGGTGCGTTAAGCGAGTCTGGAGACAGACAATTGATTGTTTGTTACAGTTTGTTGGTATTTGACAACCTGGGAATGAGACTCAACAATCATCTATCTTTCACATTGCATCTTTAATAGATTAATATTTGATCTATGAGTACAGCGCAATAATGTTAAGGATTAAGAATAAATGAGGAGACCTATCACTAAGCATCAGTTAGGAGTGGTGGCTTTGTTATAAGGGTTTAAAAATCCAATTAGAATAATATTAGGAAAGCAAAGCAAGTTTTGGATTAAAGGAAAATTGCCTTGTTTTTTGTTGGTTTGACCTTCATTCCTCTTGGCTAAGACAACATTTTACTCAACATATAAATTGTTGACCACTCAATCGATCAATTTCAACATTCAATCAACTTTACTAGAAAATTGTGTGGGAACCCATCGTCTTAAACTATTTCAGTTTTTAACTGCTGTTTTTACAAGCTGAAACTAAACATGTCTTGTTGTATAAACCTAGAACATAGCTGCATATAGTAGACATGTATTAAATATATATTAGTTGGCTTTACTCAGAATATTTAGTTCACATAAATAATTTCTTCTCTGGGGTTTAAGTTGTATGAATTAACTGTTCTGTACGTACAATGAATTATTCTAAGAAGAACTATCCTTTAGTGTGCATAACTTAACAATTCAGTTCCTATAAAATACTATTGTTAGGTCAATACAGTCCTTCAGTTTATCTGTATATAATAATTGAAGCTGTATCTAGTGGACCAACTTTGTTCCAACATTGGTTTAAAGTTAAAATCTGTCTTGGTTAATCATTATCAAACTAAAGCCGTGTTAGTGGGTCAAGACTGAATTCAATACTTAACTTATTTTACAATAGAAGGAAAGCTGACGTACCTCGAGTAAAAAGAAAAAACAAATTGTATACAAATACTAAATGCTGTACACATCAGATTTACAGTTTCATCAAAGGACATTGTTCAAGTCATCTTTTTTCTTGTTGTTTTAATATCGTGATAAATATTGTATCATGGACTATTTATCGTGATATTATCGTACCAGGAGTCCCTAGCCTCGACCAGTTGGGTTGATTCTTCTGTGTTGGTTTTTCCAATCATTGTGAAGACAGGCCTACTGATGCATATGTTGTTTGTACTCCATCTATACCATGCCACCACCGTCTTGAGTCAATAAATCTGAGTGAGAGCTTGGGGATAACGGGCCTCCATAGGCTTAGTAATTCAACTACGTGTGTGTGCAGACAGAGGTAGAGGAGATGAGTGGTGACAGGCGTGAGATCTCATTTTGCCTCGGAGTAAAGCCTCACGTCAGTCCAATTATCTTGATCTTGATCAGCGGCTTGGGACAAGTGTTTGGCCGTTGTCAGAGTCGCTGCTGCTAACATTCACCCATTTTTTTTCTTGAGGAGAAACTCACTGTGAGCTTGAATGTGCAGACTTACTTTGTAGTAATGTTCTAGATGTTTCAAACAAACAAATGGAGTGTTGGACTGTGTGGTGTGATTACATACATAACCCAGCTCTCTGGCTGAATTTGGTTTCTAACAGCAGAACTCTTCCAGTCTGTGGCTCATATGTGCCCTCTGACCAATACACTATATTTACACAGCCGACCTTTTCCTCCAGATTTTCACGTTCCATTGTCCTTTCAGTTGCTGATCAATTAGGAAGCTATGAAAAGTTAACGATTGGTCAGAATGCATAGGTTTATATGACTTGCAACCTGGAAGACAGCTGTATCCTGTTGATATCAGCATTTTGAGCCTCCCACTCTGAGCGTGATGCCAGAGAGAAATGGTCACCATGTGATGATGGTCTAGGATAGAGGGAGTAGGAGTTGGAGAGTGATACATCAAATAAGAAACCTTCACAATTAACAAAAGCTCTGCATACATTTTCTGTACAAAACACACATTTATTGAACCTTGAATCATAATATGAATTAGTTTGACACTACAGACAAAGTTTGCAACTTGCTTTGGTTGTACAACTTTGACACACACTGTGAATTTGCAAGATGAACATGAAAAAAGTACATTTATTACATTGCTCATATAAAACGATAACAAAGACTGAGTTGAGGCTACTTTTTTTAAGTCCAGCATGCATTTCTAGAGGGTTTCAGTTGTCTATGTGCAGTGTTCCATAGCCACTCTGTGTAGGACTTCATATTTATCTAACTTTGGCACCCCCCATTGGTACAGTAATATCATAAAGATATTGTGGCAGACAGCAAGCCCTGAGATATATTACAATGATCAAAGTGTTGCTGAACAGGTGGACAAAGACAGCTTGTTATTCACAGACTTAACTCTTAGTTCCATTATTGGCTTGATACATGAGTGAATCTCACTGACAACGCTATAATAATATGATAATAGTTAAACAACGGTACATGAGGCTGAACTCAAAGGTGAGCTTCACTTCGATAAGTGGGGACACCCAGTGGCTCCAGCCCAGCCAGTGCTGTGGTCCGGCGGACACTCACCACCAGGGTACCATCAGGGTTAAGGGTCCCACTGACTGACAGGGGGTCCATATCCTCTGGGAAGAGGGATTTATGGGTGAATGTGTCACTGATGCTTCCATCGTCAAGTACCTGCAGGACAGAGACAGAATGACAGAAAAAGATGAAAAGCTGTTGGAAAGGGTTAAACAGAGGGGAGCAGAGATGATGAAATAAGGGTCATCGAGCACTGGAGGACGACAAGAGAAAGTGAGAAGAACAACAAGGCTAAGAAAGGTGCGAAAAGAGGGTGAGATGGAGGGAAAGAGAAGAAGGTGAAGAGGTAACAGCTGCTCAGTTGGTGAGCCAGAGAGAAAAAACAGGGAGGAGAGGGTACAGGAAATGAACACTGACTAGTTCTCTCTGAGGACATTTTGGTGCTGTTACCGGTCTTTAATGTGAGTTGAATGGTTGTGGATTTTTGCCAATTTATCTGCTGACCCCTGTTAAAATGATCCTCCTGCACCGCTTCAGAGGCTCGCACTGCTTCTTCTTCTACTCTCTCACCTTTTAAACCTGATTAACGTCAAACTGTGAGGGAGGAGAGAGTGAAGGCAGGACAAGCTGCAGCCTGTCTGCAGATCAACCGTCTGAGTCTGATATAATGGACATGATGCAGGTTGTTTGATTTTATATGGATTATAGTACTGACCAATCACTGTTCGTTTGTGAGGAGACACTAATCGTGCCTTATTCTCTGCAGTGGTATGTACAGAGGACTGCAACTAATTACGTTTTCAATATTATTCTATGACACAATCAATTCATCATCATACTTTTTGAACAGGTTAGACAAATTGGCCAACACTTTGTCTTGTCTATATGTAAAGACTGTATACTGCAGATATGACTACATTATCTTGGGGGGTAAAAGGTGACTTGACTTGGGACTTGACTACCTTTTACTAACGACTCAACTTGACTTTACTTGACTGAATGTTAATGCGTCGGTACTTATAGTCCAGTAGTATAATATACCTAATAATGTAGCACTCAATGCTCCTTAGTGGTTATGGCCTTAGAATGGACCTTAATTTTGTTTGACCAGAGATTGTTACATTTAAACACTTTTTGGAGACCAGAATATGTAAAAATGTAGAATAGTATTTTGCAAGAAAAAGATAAATTTAGAGAAAATCCAGAAATACAGCATAACTTTGTAATTTCTTCAGATTTAAATGAGACACACTGCTCATTTTCAGGTTTATAATTGTATTCAGTGTTACTACTAGAATAGGTTTACATGCTTTAATGCTCAAAAATGCATCAGTTTTCTTATACCGTCCAGTGCAGCAGCACTATATTCCCCCTTTGTCTGAAATGCTCAGTTTTGGCTCCTGTCTCTTTAAGGCTCCCCTCCTGAATACCAGGTCTGCTCTGATTGGTCAGGTCACACACACCCGAGCCAGCACCGCTCTCCTTGTCTCTGGTCAGCTCCGTCATGTTTTCAGCTCCCATAATGAATTCATACTCATATCATACTGAGGTTTTACACTGATTAACTGGATTGATTTTACATGAAAATGGTCACATTTGCGGTGCCCTGGATGCTCCTCTGGTAGACCCTGCTCCCTGTGTACTGAGACTGAGTAATCAGCAGAGCAGAGCAGCAGAGGAGGCAAAATACACTCACTCTACAGTACAGGCTCTGAAATGTACTCAAAGTATCAAAGTAAAAAGTAACCCTCTGTAGGACATTTCTACTGGCCATTTCTGTGCGAAACTAACTGAACCTCATATCATATTCATACGATTCAAAGACTATTAAACTTAAAGGTAGAATCAGTAGGATTTGTCCCAGCTGTTCGTAAACACAGCAGGAAGATGGTTAATTGTTGAGTCTCATTCCCAGGACACGAAACACTAACACGCCTTTTCTCCCCATTCCAGTCCAGTCCGTCTGTTTTTCTCATCTTTTTCTGTCTTTTTCCATCTTTTACGTCATTTGGTCTTGATATGTCGGCTGTGTGTGATGTGCACTGACAGGTTGAAATCAGTCTTGTGATGTTGGGAAGGCAGTGTGAAATCATGCAAATTAATGTATTAAATTAATGTAAGCGATAATTCCCCTAAATGCATTAAAACTAAAGTAAAAAGCCTATTTTGAAAATGTAGGGAGTAGAAAGTACAGATATTTGTGTTAAAATGTAAGGAGGATAAGTAAAAAGTTGCCAAAAAAGTAAAACAGTAAGCACAGATACCTTAAAAATCTACTCAAGTACAGTAACAATGTATTATTTACTTGGTTACTTCCCACCTCTGGTAGCAGCTCAGGTTCGATTTCAACCGTTCAATTTGGTGTGTGTCTCCCTCGCTGTACTATCTCGCTCTACAAGCTGTCCTGCTCAATAGAAGCTAAAAGATGTTGAGCGCTGTTAATAATGCAGACCAGATCAAAACTGCAACTGACTGCCCTCAAAACTGTGTCAGTCAGTCAAACAGCAGACACGAGTTCATTCTTAGGTCTGATTCATTCCCACAGTCTCATGACAAGTGTGGTTTGTGAGAAAACACATTTGAGACATGTTCACATATGCTGTGCTGGTTACCGCCCACACCATCAGAATTATAATAACACACCTCTGCTAATTTACACACACACACACACACACACACACGCACGCACACACACACCTTCTGAGCGTGAATGACGACATGGTGGTTGTAGGCCATCACCACTATGTCATGTGGCTCAAACCGGCTGACGTTAGCTGACATGTAGTAGCTGTCTCCCAGAGGATACACTGGCCCACCTGTACTGCTCTGCCGGCCTGTCACAGCGCCACCTACAGGAGCGGCGGAGAAACAGCATACTGTAGGAGCAACATCTGGAGGTTTAAAATGACATATAGAGGAGCAAATAGATTCAAACTCATACATTCAGAAATATATTTAATAAGAACAGAATTAATGGAATATTGTGGCATATGAATACGTTTGACATGTATTTTTATGTACCTAGTTTTATATTTGTATGTATCATTTAGAGTGTGCGACGCGTATATTCAACTTATTCTTTCTCAGTGTGTTCTTCAATTTGTAATGTTGTAATTCATTTCCTGACGGAATCTATTAATGTTTTATTCATAGATTTCTAATGAAGTTTGGTTCAATATTTAATAAATAATTTAAGACACTATGAAATACATTCTCATTCAAATTAGTTGTGTAAAATATTTAAATCAACTAACAGAATTTCAGCTCAAATAAGCAAATAAATTCATCATCATATGTCACACTGGCTTTTCACAGCAAAGCCCACAACCTAGCCTAGCTTCTTAGCCGCTGAGATAGGTAGCATGTGCAGTCTCCTTCAGCTAAATTAAAGGAGATAAGTATTGTGTCTGTGTTTGTTTAAAGCAGCGGCCTATACTTACTTGAGCTAACTGGCTAAATTTAGTAGTAACAGTTAAGCTTTCTTGATTTAAGAGAGGCTAAGGGGGTGCAACTGGCAGAAAGATGAAGTGACATGAAATATTATATAGGTATGGATAATGCTGTTTTAAATTTGAAGAAGAGGAAATAAAATCTTCTATGATGAAATAACACAAAAAATTGGTCCCTTTAAACATTTTACACAGTTTATTCCTGTAGCCTAACTATGCATTCAAGCGTCTAAGTTATTTATTTAGCATTATTATTGACCACTTTGGGGCTCCATATATTCAAGCCAAGTCTTATTGCTCAGTTGTTTGGGGTCTTTTTGTATTTTATATTCAGACTAGAAGATAAAGGCCCTGAGAGACTGAAGCTTGTGTTCTGGCTGTAAATGTGGTTTAACTGCCAGCCTAGAGAGAGAAAATCTTTGACTAAAGAAGAGACTCAGCAGGAGCATCAAACACTTGTGGGTCTTTTTTTCCCCTTGATTTGACATTTGAGCACTGAAATATTCCAAACAGGTCAGCAACGTCAAATTTTAAGCTCAATTATTGATAATGCCTTAATCTGCCCATAGCGTCACACCAGTAATAAACCTTTTTTTATTGTAGTTATTATGGCTTTGTGCAGCAGTTGAACTGCTTTAACACTTTATATCATATTAGAAGCTCCTGTGTTTTATATTAGCACTCCATTTTTTCACATTGCTATTAGTTCTTTATGTGCCCATGGATGATGTCTGGAGCCGTACAGACATCATCATTTTTAGAAGCTCTTATGACTCCGGCTCATTACTTTCTCTGAGCCTCAGGCCTTTTTCCTCTCTATGGCGTTTTTCTTTCAATCAACGCACCACTGTAATGTGAAACACTAATGCCTCTTCTCCTGCTGGTGGAGGAAGTGAATGAAAAAGGTTCTACCCTATGCCTCAATGCTGCCGAGGTGCCCATAAGCAAGGCACTAAGCTTTGACTGCTCCAGTGCTCCAGTCCAGGACATGATGATTTGTTAAGGTGTCACAAATAAATACAGGTGTCTGTTCACTTCTTAACCTGATGAAGATCATCTGGGGTTGAAATAATTCCAATTCTAGTTAGTACTTTTGTACTTTTACTCAAGTAGATATTTTGACAACTGCTTTTACTTCTACTTGAGGAACTATTTATAAAAAGTAACAGTACTTTTAGAGTACAGTTTTAGGCTACTCTACCCACTTCTGCCCATTCGTTTGTGGATTACCATTTTGAAGCCTTGAGTTTTAGCATTATGTCTGTCACTGTCTTTAGAGCAAGAAGCAACTATATTTGGTATAGAGGGTGGAGCTGGAGAGGATATCCTGATTGGATCTGACTGAGAACCAGAGGACAAGTCATGGTAGCAGCTTGTCAATTGCAACATAGCGACACCCTAACGGTACATTCAGACCAAATCAGGTGGTGAGGAGAAATGCCACAGGCTTGTGTGGTGGTGCGGGAGTGTCACTCCATGGCCCATGTGTGACATTTTGGGACCCCCACTGATCAGTTTGCAGAAAGGCGAAGCTGCTATGTTGTTATGCTACTAGCATGCTGGTCCTACAAGTGATCGTTTGTCCTCACTGACAGATTAAAAATAACAGTAAACAACCAGGATGAGGAAGATCATTACCGTGTGTTTTAAATTGGGGCACAAAACCAAACCGAGTGATCACAAGGGTAACATCATGCTACTCAGAGAAATGTCTGTTGTGTTCCCTCTGTAGCATTTAGCCATGATAAATAACATGCCCTGCTACTGACCCGTTCTGCTCTTCCTCTTTTCTGCCTCTGCCACAGTAGGTAAAGCATGGCGGTCCTACAGTGATCGTCGACATCCACGGATGTGCTTTAACTGGTACACAATGCCAAACTGAGTGAATACACATGACACACTATGTTACAATCCACTGTGGATTCAGTCATTCATGCTACGAGTCTGATCGCCAGCTTATGTGATGGCCACCGCAACGTGACGTCGGGCTGCGTCTCCCCAAAAGTTGAGTTGGTTTAAACTTTTTCGCCAAAGTCGGCTGTGTTTTTTTTTTTTTCAGAACCCCTGCCAGCACCGCAGCAGCCAAAATGGACTACCCTCATTAAAATGAATGGGAAAAGATGCATTTTCACCACACCACCTGATTTGATGTGAATCCAGCCTAAAGCATACCCTGCTTCACCGTCAGTTTTACTCTAAATGGGGCTATAAATTACTAAATTAATTCGATGCTGTATTGAAGAAGACTTGAAACCAGCAATTAGGACCATAAACTCATTTGGAAAACTTACATAAAATCTGGCGTCTTTTTGAAACCAGTCGCCCCCTGGTGGCCTTTAGAAATAATGCAGGTTTAAGGCACTTCTGCGTTGGCTTCACTTTTCAGCACTGTCAACATTTAATACAGTCTATAAGTCTGAGCCCAGCTTTTCCCTAAACTCTGATTAAATCACTGCTTTCCATACAGTGAGGAAATAGCACACAGTGGATATAACGTAAGCCTCACATAATAAAATAGGTATCTAATGCCTTGGGAGATCATGTAAGTATGCATACAGTAGGTACAATTGTAGGTAGTACGGGTTAGGGTTAGTACGTTGGAGCAGCCTTCCCTTCTCCTTCTTGGAGTACAGACTGTACAGAAGGCCTGTCAGGCAAAGCAACTAATGGGGAAGAGGCTTAGTGATCAGTCAGTTTCCTTACCAGTGTGTCCATATGAGGATCTGCTGTGCCTGCTGAAGGGGGACAAACAGCTGGGTCCCCCGGGGCCCTCTTCTCCAAACAGACTGGTATGATCAGCCGAGTCAAGAAACGGCTCAAAAAGGGGATCCAGAGAATCGGACGATCCACCCAGTGAGCCCTCCGACCGATAAGAGCTGGAGGTGCTGTAACGTGACGATGAACGGTAGGAGGAGGAGGATCTCCGGCTGGAAGATGTCAGTGATGCCATAATAGAGGATATGCAGTAGCCTTCACACTTGCAAACACACACTTAGAAAAAACACTCCCACTCTCAACACGGCCTAGATTCAGAAAATCAGACCTTTTTCAGATTTGATTTCTGTACTGCTCAGAATAAAAACCGACAAAATACAGCGAAAGAAGTGGGTTACCAAAAGCTGCTACACTCCCACTCATGGTCTTTGTTGTGGGTTTTTATAAAGCACTGGTGTATTGTGGGAAGTAGAACGGTGCGTCTTCCTTTAGCCATAAATGGCAGTTTGTCTATCCACCAGTGCCAAGAATGTAACGGACAAACTGATAAGGACTAGAGACCCCTTCTTATGCAGACCCACACAGCAGAGATAAGGCTGGAGGGGCCTCTTGGAGATGCTTCTAGCATGTGGTCAGAAATAGAAGAGTGGTGAGTGTATGGTCAGGTCGTCAGTTAGACTGACCGAGCACACGATGTGAACACTTTATCAATAATGCAAGAGAAAATTGGCCATTTAAGTTCTGCTTACCTGCTAATGGAATAACGGATACACTCTAAAGTTAAAATCTGAAATGGAGAGTGCTTCATTGGAGAACAGATTCAAGGCCAAGATCACAAAATGTACAAAATGGTTTTTAGTCTGACAAAAGCCAAAGTATATACAGCCCCGGTTGACCTTTACGTTCCCTCTTTAAAAGCTTTAATTGATGTGACATTTGCCTATTGACAACATAGTTGTCCTCAGTGCTGCATGGCAACAATGACATTCAAGACTGTCATATTAATACTTTTACGGTATATGTGTGTGTGTGTGTGTTTTTCATTCGAGGATATGAAAAATGACATTAAGCAGCACGTCGTTTTGCCCTTCAGGAAAATGTAGCGTCAGTCATAGTAGGGACACTTCATATGTGAGCTATAAAACTGAAACAATCCAGTTAATACAGGCAGCATACATCAACATGACAGTCCCAATTTGTGCTCTCAGGTGAAACACTTGTATCTGTCCTTGTGTAAAATATTATGCATTAATAAATCTTCTACAGCATATTTTAAAAAGGCTTTTGGGAACATTATTTAAATAATCTTCACTGTATACGGAATGACCTGAAAAAAGTGCAGGATAATAGAAAATACACTTTTTAAAATGTAGACACTCAGCTGTCTCCTTCAACTGCTCACAGTCAGCAGTAGAGGAGCTCATCTGATCAGCTCCCCTGCCAGAGGTCCAGTGTCTCCGCTGGGAATAGTTTTAGTCTCTGGGTGGTGCACAGTGGTCTCCAGAGCCCAGAGTATAGTATCTCTCCTGACCTCTAACAGATGGTGTATCTACATATGGTGCGCTTTGGCTGAATTCAGAGGAGAAGGGATAATGAAACGATGTTAATGAGGTAAAAGCAGGTAGAACAGCTGCGGAGAGAAAAGGAACATCAAAGAATCTCCATTTAGTATTTTTGTGACCATGGCCATGAAATGTTGTATTCAAGATCCCAGCCATCATTAGGTCAGCCTTCATTTGTCCAGTTCTTTGATTTAACAAAAAATACCTGCAAACTAGGATAGCCCCCTGCTGTGGCCCCTATGCTGGAAAAAAAGCAGAAGTTAGCTGGCAAAAATCTAGAGTGCACACTCTTTTGAAACGCTCTATAAAAAAATGTCAGTTGATGTAGTATAGAGAGCAGGAAAGCCCCCCAAGCAGGGTGGAGGTTGGAGTTGATGGATAGGTCAAAGAAAACAGAACAGAAGAAGAAAATTTGGGAGGCATCATAGCTGTCAGATTCATGATATCTAAAACTCAGAATTACAGCTGCTGTATAGCTGGCAAACATCAACGTTCTAGCATTGTCTTGTGCAGTAGTTTATTGATGTTATTGATGTGCCTCAGTACAGCCTCACAAAACTGCTAGCTTAGTTGTGGATCAGTCTTGTTTTAACAATGTTTACAATGGTCAACAATAACTAAACTAATGTCTCAAACCTAATGATGGAGTGATGCATGTAGAACCTGTGATGTAACCATATATCTGTGTACTGACATCTTTCGTTTCAGAAATGAAACTTCAGATATTAGGATTTATTTAAGTCTTGACCCAGATATTTCTGGATATGTTCAGTTGGGTATATTCAGTCCACAGCCTGTGTGGTAGCCACTCAGGCCTGAGCCTAAAAAAAAAGATTTTTTGCTCTCTGACAGAGGTCTGATCTTGTCATGGCTGCCTGAACAAGGAAGATCAGATGTGGTTCCACCCCATTTCCACAACCATGACAAGATGAGATTCATACCACCAAGAATAGATTAACACATTTCTTTGTGTGTGGGATCTGATTTTGTCCACCTTTCCAGGCTGGCATTAAAGACATACACCTGTTTGTTTGTTTTTTATGTAATAAGTTAATTAGGTTGTCATAGAAACCTACGGAAGCCCTAAAGGGCCATGCATTCATACATTTTATTTCCTCCGTTTTCCCGCGATAACGAGTTAATTTCATTTGTTTTCTCGAGATCTCCAGTTATTATCTCGAAATAACAACTGCCGTTTTCCCGAGATAATGGGATAATTTTCTCGAGATAACGAGATAATTTTCTCGAGATAACGAGATAATTTTCCCGAGATAACGGGATAATTTTCTCGAGATAACAAGATAATTTTCTCGAGATAACGGGATAATTTTCTCGAGATAACGAGATCATTTTCCCGAGATAACGAGATAATTTTCTCGAGATAACGAGATCATTTTCCCGAGATAACAGGATAATTTTCTCGAGATAACGAGATAATTTTCTCAAGATAACGGGATAATTTTCTCGAGATAACGAGATAATTTTCTCGAGATAACGAGACTTTGTTTTCCCGAGATAACAATATAATTAATTCGAGATCTCGTCATTAACTACATAGCTGGTCAGCTACGACATCAGGCTCACTTAGATTGCGCCGCCGATATAGGTGAAGCCTTGCTAACCTCTTTTTAGATTATGCACACTAATGTGTATATTATCTGTAATAGCAAGGCATAATGCTATTTCAGCCTGTTTCAGGCCTTGATTGAAAACATATGTGATGACGTGGTGATCGATGTGCTCCTGCTCCTCTGACATTGCTACACTGAATGATGTTTCCTGCAATGATTTAATATACTACACTATCGTTTTGTTTTCTCAAGATTTCGAGAAAATTATCCCGTTATCTCGGAAAACGGCAGTTGTTATTTCGAGATAATAACTCGAGATCTCGAGAAAACAAATGAAATGAACTCGTTATCGCGGGAAAACGGAGGAAATAAAATGTATGAATGCATGGCCCTTTAGGGCTTCCGTAGAAACCACTTTTTATGTTTGATTTTATGAAATGATCATTAAAGGAAATATGAGACTCTAATATTCTGATGTATAGGAATCGTTGTTCTGGGTAAAAAGGAAGGAAGAATCTTTATTTGATCACATATCATACAATGTACAAACATAGTGAAACTGAGCCAGTCCCTTGGTCAAGAACCAAGGATTCTGTCTGTTTGGAAAAGAAATAGATATTTTAGCCTACATTATATTATGATAAATGAAGTGTCTGACTCAGAGTCTGTTCCTCTTTTGTCTCAATGGGATTCTGGTGCTCTTTTTCATCAGGACGAGATGATCAAAGTAAAGATGGAGAGAAAGTGGAAATAAAATAAAATCAAAGTTGAATGAGAGTAAGAAGGTCAATAAGAACAACATAGAGATCCTTTTTGGAAATTAGGGGTCATTTTGAAGTCAGGATGACAACATGAACCAGATATATGGCAATTTTAAGAAGAGTTTGATCCTCTGATGATGGCTGGTTTGCAGATAATAATTCCTCTGTGACTTATTGTGGATCAGTCTTTGCGTGTGGTCTGTATGCTTACTGCACTGTATGGACTTCAGACGCATCCAATATTTGACACTGGCATCATCAGTGTGACCTGGTGTGACTATTTTTCTTTAAAGGTAATTATGTAAGAATTTTAGTTTAAAACATTCCAAAATTAACCAAAATTATCTACAGAATATGTAGTTTGACCTTTGACATGTAAAAGAAGTCCATGAAGTTAGCATGCTAACCAGCTTCCAGCCTGAAAACCTCCTCCTTCCTGTGGTCCAGAGCTCCTGTGGTAGTAGTCTACACACTCTCCTGGTGCTTCGAGCTTCCAGACTTGAGTTAGCTAATAGGATCCATAGCTGCACTGCTAGCTGAGCTAACTAGCTAACGGGTTATCTAATCAGGTAATATGCTGCTCTCTATTTATTTGGGGTATGAATTTCGAGATAGTGGCCGATTTGTACATATTGCACTTTTAACAGTCTTCTGTCTGCAAAATCAAAATGCACACTAGAAAGGCCTCTCTTTCCCATGTAATTGGGTAGTGGGGGACTACTCATGTACATGGGAAAGGGAGGCCTTTTTAAAGGTAGAAATGCCAGCAATGTTTGACACGCTGTGGAGAATAATGCCAGATCCTGGTAACCCATGACATCAAGGTCATGTGCTGCAAGTGTGTCGGTCTTATGAGGCTTTTCGGCTGTGTGGACATGATGCTCCTCTCTTGCTTCTAGCTATGAAAATGATGCTAGCCAGTTGTGAACATCTAGGTTCAAACAGCCAAAAAAACTAACAGACATGATAAAGAAAAAATGTTAATCAGAGTTGGGTAATTAAGACCTCCCTCAAATGAAATTTGAACCCATGGGGTCAACAAGCTGCATTTTTAAGTCATGACAGCCGACAGAGTCAATGTCAGTTTCTTTCAACCATTACTCTGATCACTCACTTACTTTGAGGGAATAGCTCAGTATTTTGGGAAATAGACTTAGTCATCTTATTGATGAGAGATAGATTAGAATGTCAACACTGCTCTCACATCAGTGTGAGAGGAGATTATCTTAGCTTAGCATAAAGACTGGAAGCAGGGCTCAACTAAAGTTGAAAAGTTCACCTACAAATACCTCCAATGCTTGCCTTGATAACACAGTGTACCTCTTTTGGTATTGATCTTCTCAGCAAGAAAGTGACTTTCCCAAAACATCAAACTTTTTTTTTTAGTTCAACCACACGTTGTACGCTGAGGTAGCAGAAGTGACTGTTGGCAATGGCAGCTCCTCAACAGGTTAGCGTAGATGCTGCTATAGCATCAGTTTTATTAGAAGTATATTTCATTGAATAAGGCCACTGAAGGCTTTTCTCAATGGAAAGGATGTTTTCACTCTTCTCCCTACTGGCTTTGGTAAGAGTTTAGTTTACCAACTGGTCCCGCTGGCGATGCACTGTTGATCTTGTTGACTGAAGTTAGCCCGTGATAGTCAGATGCTTCTGTGTGAACCATCTGGTGCACCAGCTTAATTTTGGTTTGCCATTTTCGGAACATTTTCAGACTCTTGAAACACAATATGCCGGATCTAAAGTCAGGCTACGATTTCACCTTGGCAGGACACCCAACAAACTGTACCTTATTGTTTTTAATACAATGTTTAATACAAAATGTGGAAATCCAAATTTTCTGTCTAAGGCACCAGTGGTTTTGAAATACCTTGATACTAAAGGAGCAATATGGTCACCTGTCAAATTCATACTCAAAACAAATAGGGGCAGCATATCACCAGAGTATCTGTTAACTGTAGCTGCCGTTAGCTAGTTAGCTCAGTTAGATTTGCAGCTAGCAGTTTGGACTGGGAGCCCAAGGGACCAGGGGGAGTATTATTGTTTTCACTGCTAGCACAGGAGTTTTGGACCAGGACCAGGACAGGTTGTGGCTAGCTTGATAGCATGCTAACTTCAGTAGGTATTTCTGCAACATGATACATAGACATTGTAATGTCAAAACTGCTATTTATTCACATTCCTACTCACTAAAATCCTTACATATTGCAACTCTAGTTGCTAACCAAGCTAACTAGCTAACGGCAGCTACAGTTAGTTACTTGTGTGATATGCTGCCCTGTTTGTTTTGAGTATGAAATTGATAGGTGGCCGATTCTTACATGTAGCACCTTGGCGGTGTGGCTCGGGTGCCAACGCAGAGGGTTAAAAAAAACAACACAGGGTCGTCACTAAAAAAATGGACATGTTTCCAGAAGGCTGTATTTCTATTGAAACCTTGTGATCTTTGCACTGAAAGATAAAACGTTTGTTGCTATGATAACATCCTACACATGTAAAATCCTGTCTCTGGGTATTCTAGCATGAATATTAAAGCATGTAAATCTATTCTGGGAAAAATTATGAACCTGAAAATGAGCATAATATGTCTCCTTTAATCTGACATCCGAACTGGATGTCCTGAACTGGCTCACCCTTGTACCATAAACAACACACCACCAACGCATCCCCCTGCACTGCAAGCTCCACACTTTCTCAAGAGAAGTAAGATGCAATCTTTGAAGTAAGTTATTATATATTTCAATTCAGACCTATTCAACTTTACCAAGACATATTGAACTAACCCAGATTTTACTGACTCGCCTCATTCTTACTCTATTGTTTTCTTTGGGGATTCATATAGAAGTGTTTCCTTTCATTTTCACATTTTTAGAAGCCCCATCAAGGAGCACCTTGTTTACACTCCCAAAAAAACAGACCTGTCTGCTCGGTCCAAGGATTCAAAACCCTGATGATCACACACATTAGCCCTTTGTTCGAAATCCAACACATCCTGTTCTGATATTTCCCTCCCCTCCCTCTCCAGACCCACCAAATGGATTACTGAGCTCCCCAGGGGTCGATGATGTCATGGAAAAATGAAATACCTACTGCTGTAGGACCAGTAAGACTGGCTCCACTCTCTGCAGTCTCTCTGACCGTTGTCCTTTGCTCCTATAATAACTTAATAATGATGTCGTCATGTCAGGGAGCTAATTGCAGCAGGCTTTATGATGTGCGTATCACAGTGGATGTCTGGTAGTGAATGGTGTTGAAAGAGCTGAATGCAGTTCATTATCTAATCATATCCATAAAACACGACATGGGATCCAGCGAGATTAATGGTGGATTAATCAGTGAGAGGTAACCCTCCTCCCATTAATCTTTAACTCAGTGTATATATTACATAAAGAATAATCACATCACACCTGATTCGTATTTTTTGCAAAGAACAATAACAATATTTTATTAATTTGAAATAATATCAGATGCAGCACACAAAGATTCATTTTTCAAATCCAAGGTGGCAATAATCAAATAATTACATTCAGCTAAAAGAGGAAGAAGAAAAGGATTAAAAAGGAAAAAGAAGAAGAAAAAAGAAAGACAGGATTGAGATCTCAGAGGGAGGAGAGGGTTGAGTGTGTGTTTGACCGATGCAAATGGTGATATGCAACCCACTTACGATGTGGACGGGATGGTACATTCATTTTGGGTCATCTATTTTCCTTATACCCTGTTAGTTCGTGGTGTCTTTGTTCTCTGTTGGGAGAGTTGTATGGCTTTGCTTTGCTCTCTGAACTATTATAAGCTCTGCTCGTTTTATGTGTGTGTCACTGTATGCACCCGACCCCCTCGAGAATTGTGGGACGTTTTAATTAAGACGGTAAAGGCTAATGTGGGTTAAAAACAGACCATCTCTCTCTGTGAAAATTACACTCTCTGTAGTCAGTTCCTTCAGCAGTGTTCACACTCTCAGTTGTGTTTGCAGGTTTTGTCCTAATATTCACCACTGGGGGTCGGTGCTGGTGAAAACGGTCCCCAGGCCCTTCAGCTTTGTTTTAAAATGGTAAGTAGGCTTTAGGGTGACGAGGGCACCAGCACCAACTGAATTTTCATTCGCCCTCCTGGCTTGACACTGCCCAACAGATGTTTTGATGTCTTTTTATAGCGCTGGGTTCTCCCGCCACTATCACACACACACACACACACACACACACAGACACACACAGACACACACAGAATCTGGAGCGCTTCTCTCTGATAGGTATCCAATGTCAGCACTTGCCTGAAGCAACAAACTAAAACACACTGCCCAGAGACACACACTCACACCAAAAGAAACACGTTTCACTCTAAAGACATCTGTCTGACTCAAGAACAGCAGGGTGTTCGTCTGTTATTAGGCTCGAAATATTCATCACTTCTGTACAGAGAGGTGAGCGAGAAACACTTCTCTTCATCATCTGTTGCTTTCTGCAAACCGCAAGTTTTCTGGGACAGCTAACCTAAAAAGATGTTACTTTAAAAAAAAGCTTGTGGCGGTGGGGAGCAGGGAGAAAGAGGGAAAGGGAGGGTGCACATAGAGTGAAGGGGAAAAAGACGCAAGGGTGGAAAAAAAAAGAAAGACAGGAGGAGATACACATCTCCTGTTCGTCAGGCGGTTTCATAATCGCGGGCTAATTGCCTGTCGGCAAAGGTAGCACTCAGATGTCCTCTCGGTTATGTAATGAGCCCCCCTGTGGGGATGGATGGAGGGAAATAAAGAGAGGAGGCAAAGAGGAAAGGACAGAGACAAAGAGGGGTGGGAGGAGAGGGGGCAGGAAATGACAGGACGGGGACAGAAGGATGGAGAGGGGAGACATTCATCAGGCTGTCTGTGTGTGTGTCAGCAGGAATTCTTCCCTCTCTATTCTTATGAGGACAAAATGTTCTCACAAGGATAGAAAGAATAGAAAGTGCCTCTTCTACAAAGGGTTTAGGGTTAAGAATAGATTAGGGTAAAAGTTAAGACTGGATTAATTAATGCAGTCACGGTCCTCAGAAGTATAAAAATAAAAACACAGAACAAGACCGCTGGGTGAATGAAAAAACGCATCACACCAAGGTGCCCCGTCTTCTGTCACACACACACTCACACCATCTCACACACAGACACTGCCCGGGGAGAGGACAGGGACACTCAGAGAGACAGACAGCAAATGTACTGTGGTGGGCAGACTAATAAATAGAGGAAGTGGTGATGTGGGGGGGTGGGGGTGTGTGTGCTCTCATCACCGTGCCAGGACAAAAGCACAACCTCGCCTCGCCAGCAACGCGCGCCTTTTAATGTCAACCAAAAGGACAATCGGCCTGATGCTGCCTCCAGCTATAGCGGGAGAATACACTCAGTAGATGCAACAAGGATATGTGGTGCCGCTGTCCAACTGATCTGAATAAATCTGCACTCGCTCATTTAGGAAGGAAGAAGAAGGGGAAGGAAGCCAAGCTTTGGCCTGAGTGATAGCATGGAGGATGTGATGATGGTACAACTTGGGAGGTCAAAGGTGATGAATGAAAGGCACAGCTCAATGGTTCCTCCTGAGTTGTCGCTGTCTTTTCCAACTCTCCTGACTGGGACGCCTTTTTTTCATGTAGTTTAGAAGTGGGATGATTTATCAACACCATCCCTTATGTATTTTCAAAATAATTTCCAGATGTTGTCCCCAGCACCAGTAGAAGTTCAACCTCCAACGAGAGCTCAGCTACACCAGACACTGCTTTAAAGGGAATCGCTGCATTGGAGGGGTTTTGGAATGGATATACAGTGCAAGCTTGAAGCTTGCTGACATCTTACATTACAGCCACACACACACACATATTTACACAAAATGGCAACCATACGGACTCGCACATTGAGGCTTATCTAAACAGTCAAACAGTAAAGAAGGATGTGGGGACTGAATCTGTGCTTTAATTATTTGTAGAAAATAACTACGCACACCAGGATTTCTCTCTCACAAACACTCCAAAATGCACCCACACAAGCACACACAGAACACACACACACACACACACACACACGGAGGATGAGAGACGAGTAGTGTTATGCGCGCGGGTGGGATGCATTGATGCTCTGGTCCAATGGGATTTCCTGAGTTGTATGAATGACAGTCCCTCTGGGAGAACCTCAACAGGGCTCCTCACATCATGGAGATGGGAGTTTCCGCATGTGTCACATAAACATGCCACTTTGCAAACCTCATAGAAAAGAAGGGAAAGTAGAGAATAAAAGGCAAAGCTTTTCAGGAGTCAGTATGACAGGAAAGAAAGAAGAGCATTCTGGGAAACAGACAAAAACAATAGCTCTTCATGAGGATCATGACATATGGCAATAACAAACCGTATCACAGTATCCTCTTTTGAAATAAAAGTAAAAACTTTTTTGTTCACATTGTATTGTTGTTTTTTCCCATTAAACTATATCACACAGTGATAACGAAAAAAAAAGGAGAAATCTACAGCCACGTTAGCTTCGTGCAAAAAACCACATACACTGGCACGCCGCATAGGCAAAGAGATCAAAGCATGACAACGCATACAAAAATATAGAAAATCTCCGATGCAACTCGTCGCTTCACAGAAAAAACTTCTGTCTTCTCCACCTGCGCCACTTCCTGCTGAACGCCTATCGCCGAAGGGTCACTTCAGGAACATTCTGTCAGTGTTTGTTGTCATCGCTGCTGCTGTGTATTTTTTAAGACAACCAAAGTTCTCGTGTCTTCCATGCAGGAATCCACAGAACCCCAAAAATATCCAGTAGCTATAGTAGATCATTATGGCATTATGTCCATCATAATGATGTTTGGAATAATGTGAACAACAACATGTCTGAGTGATAGAAAACTAGTACAATAAAAGCATATCATTTCTGTCATATAATTTGTGACAAATCTTTTTTTAAACTTTGTTATTTTAAAATACATACTATGTCCTGTCACTTTAAAGACATTCCAGCATTTGCTCATAATTGGTAGTGACAGGATTAAATAGTTTGGCATACTCAGCAAGCCATGCCCGAAAGGATGCTATTTTGTCTCTTGCAAAGGAGGGGCAGGGGGGAGGAGGGGGGAGAGGGGATAAGGGCAGGTCCCAGGATGCAGTGTCAACCCTCCCTCCCATGGGCGACGCTGGGGGAGGCGGGTCAACGGGGGTTATACAGAACAGCTGAGATTACAAACCGTGCTCAAGACCGGGTCAGCCCATCAATTTCAGCACTTGCAAAACACATGCAAAGATAAGTCAGAGTTTTGAACTCAGTCATTCTGTCTGCCTGTTGGTGGCGTCCAGTTTTTGGAGTCTCCTTGCAGGTGGGGACGGAGCCGGAAACTGTGAGCGTCATACCCACGAGTAAGTCACTGCCACGTCCAGCTCTCCTGTTTTCACACTGATATAAAAGATTGTTTGGACGCCTTCAAAGAAAATAGAGTCGATACATCGAATGGGGACAAAAGCAGTTACGAGGTGGAGAGTAGGAGTTGAAATGCTGCAAGTAAGGCAAAGACGGATGTTTCAGTCAAAAAAAATCAACATGCGTGCAGGTTCGAACTTTTCAGACGCCATGGAGGAGTGGGGAATTTGTTGCAAAAAAGAGATCCCTCCAAAGAGCGCGGAGGAATCAAACACTGACGTGAAAGGAGAGGAGTCATTGGTTGTTTGGATCGCCTGCCCTCTCCTCCTCCTCTTCATCCTCCTCATCGAGGGACACAACCCCAGAGGAGGCTACGTCGGAGACCCTCCTGCGTGGGTCGTAGTCGGGTGGGTACTCCACTCCGTTGCCCTCCGCCTCCACCTGGCACACTGTGCTCTCATAGTCCTTGCAGGGGGTGTCGTCATCCTCGCCTGGTGACAAGTACGTCTCAGAGTAAGACATGGAGTAGCAAGGAGAGTCCTGACCCCCACAAGGCCTGATGCCCCGCCCTCCCCCGCCCAGGCTATGGAAGCCGCAGTCCCCCCCACCAGGCCCGCTCTGCCCCGCCCTCTGCAGTCGGGCCAGCAGCTCCTCCCCTCCCTGCAGCGCTGACAGGATCTTGGCGGCGAGCTCTGCAGCGTTGCTGTGGGTGTGGCTGCCGCGGTGGCCGCCCAGGTCGCGTAGCAGTGGGTGGTGCTCGTCCAGGCTGCAGAGGCTGGAGCACAGGGTGTCTGGAGAGCCTGCCGTGGGGGAGGGCTCTCCACTGCCACCTCCCTCTCCGCCTCCTCCACCAACCTCACAACAGGGCCCTCGCAGGCCCAAGTGCTGGCAAAGCTGGCTGTGGATCAGGTCCTTCAAGTATGGAGGATACGATGGCACATCTAGAGGGAATGACACAGACTGTAAGAAGCCTTGAAGGAAAAATAACAGAGGAACAATGAGCTCAAACTAATATTTTCTCTGAGTGGTTGAAGTATCAAATATGAGCAGGAAATACAGCAGAAAATGATGAAAGGTGAAAAGAAATGTAGCAATGCACCAGCAAAAGGTAGGGAGAAAAGAATCCTGCAAGATGCCAAATACTAAAACTATGAAAATAAAAGAGAGCAATGAATAACAATTAGAAAACTAGAAATATACACCGATCAGCCACAACATTAAAACCACTGACAGGTGAAGTGAATAACATTGATCATTTTGTTACATTGCAATGTGCAGCTGGGAAACCTTGGGTCCTGGCATTCATGTAGATGCCTCTTGACATGCACCACCCAATCAAATACCAACACAAACCAAGTATGCATGTCAACTGTACTCCCCAATGGCAGTGTGCCCCTCCAGCAGGACAATGCTCCCTGTCACACCGCAAAACCGCTCAGGAATGGCCTGAAGAATGTTACGGCATCGACCTGGCCTCAAACATCCGTGGGATGTGCCGGAAACATGGCCACCATGGCCCGGGCCCCAGACACCAGACTCCACAGGACACGCCCAAAGGTCATGTGGCCAGATCCATGACTTATTCACCGTGGGGCTTCCATAGATTGGAATCATTCCGGCATGTCCCACGGATGCTCGATCGGATTGGGATCTGGGGAATTTGGAGGCCTTGTTGACACCTTGTGCTCTTTGTTATGTTCCTCCGGCCATTACTGGGCATTTTTTGCAATGCGGGGTGCATTGTCCTCCTGGAGGGGCCACTGCCAACAGTGATTGCTGTTGCAGTGAGAAGGTATGCAACGATGTAGGGGTGGGTAATTTGTGTGGCCTTCCTATGAATACCAGGACCCAAGGTTTCCCCAGCTGCACATTGCATTGTAATACACCCTATAATACAGGGTTGTGATTTATTTTATTTTATTTCCATTCATTGCCATATTTCTATTAAATTGGGGAGTGCAGTTGCCATGAGGGAGTGTACTTGGTCTGCAACAGTGTTTCGGTGGGTAGAACATGTAAAGTAGCATTTATATGAATGCAAGGACCCAAGGTTTCCCAGCAAATTCGATTGTAGCGAGATGATCAATTTTATTAATTTCACACGTCAGTGTTTTTAATGTTGTGGCTTATTGGTGTGTATAGAATATGACATTGTACCCAAAGTAGGATTTGGAAAAATGCAAAAATATCAAAATATATGTAATGAATTAGACATTAATGACAACTGAATTATCATCTTCGTTTTTGGAGAGTGAAAGTGTCATTTACAAGTTTGTACATGTGAAGCTCCATTTACTAAATGGCCTTTACCAGAAGGCAAGAAGCCATAGATGAGTATAAGAAGATAGAGAAGCAACACTGAGCTGAATGTTATTAGCTGCAGTACAGGTTATTGGTGGTTCAGTGTAATCAAGATGAAAGCTCTGGTATACACACACCCACCTCGACATACACAGAGCCCTGGTCAAACACACTCTGTGTATTTATAACCCGCTCACACACCACCCTCACTCAGACACTGTCTCGGCAGGAAAGGAAATGATATTAAACTTGCAGGAGGGGATATCAAATTGCGCCGAGGAACAAAAAAAAATGTTGGGAGGGGATGAAAACTAGGGCACTGGGACAATGAAAGATACAGAGAGAGAGAGAGAGGAAGTGAGCGAGAGAGAAAGAGAAAGAGAGAGATGGATGAGGCAGAGGGTATTAGGAAGGAAGGGGACAATATGAAGGAAATAAATGTGATTTAACTTCACTGAGGCTATTGTGATGAACAGGTGTGTGTTTGTGTGTGTGTGTGTGTGTGTGTGTGTGTGTGTGTGTGTGCGTGCGTGTTCGTACCTGTGCTCTGTGTGGCGGGCTCATTGGCAGGCAGAAAGTCTTCATCATATGAGTCATCGTTTGACTCGTCGCCGTCCACAGAGGACCAGGCCCTCAGCTTAGCCTCGGCTATGGCGAACTGCTCTGCCACACCTGCACACACACACACATATACATACACAGATAAGCTTCACATGTACACACGCAAATACATGGCAGGCCATTGTGTGTCCATGTCGGATTGGTAGGTCTGTGCTAGGGGAAAAAGTGCATGCTGTGGTATTAAACTGGACAGAGACAGTGTTCCCATTACAATCAATGTTCTTCAGCAGACATACAGCTGGAGCACTTAAGATGGCTGTCAGTGAGGTTTTAGTTGTAATGGGGGTTGCATTCCTGCCAGTGAAAAGGAAGCAGTAAGATGGAAGAAGCACAAAGAATATCCCATCAAAGCACTGACAGCATCTGTATGTAACTGGAAATGCCAGGAGAAAGTAAACAGTAGTGACATTTTCATTATAAATAATAATGATATAACATCACAGCGAGTTTGTGCACCAAACAAGCCAGTATTCAAGTCATGGCACAAAGAGCTGGTCGCTACTGAAAACAATAGACTATATTCACATGGTGGCCATTTTCCTCTGAAGTCACACTTAGGGTGTACGATCTGTACTGTACCAGCGAAATGATATTGAAGCTGCTATTATTGATTGTGTCACTTCACACGTCAGTGTTTTTAATGTTGTGGCTTATCGGTGTGTTTACAATAAGACTTGTATACTAGATTTTTTGCAAAATACAGCAAGATGAAAAATTCAAAAATATCAACATATATGTAATGAATTATTAATTGCTTTCACACTTAAGGTGGGAAGCTCAAATGTGCTGTTACTGTGTTCCAGGTTAGAAGTTGTATAAACGCAGGGAATCTGACAAATCATTATTATTTCACCACTTCCTGATTGATGAGCAACTGAAAAGATAATGGATAGTGAACAAAGGGAGGCACCTGGGCCAAATTTTAACTAAATAAAATTTAAAAATATCTGAGAATCCAATTTTCCTCTAGATTTTCACCATCCAGTCAGTTGCTAATCGGCAGGAAGCGGTAAAAAGATCAGATTCCCTACATTTATATGACTTGTAACCTGAAACACAACGGTTGAACATTTAATCTTCCCACCCTGAGTGTGACATCAGAAGAAAATGGCGGTCGTGTGAACATGGTCAATGATCAGGGTGGAATCTCTTGTATTAAATGACTTACATGATAAATTCAGCATAATGCACATTTGCACAGCAATAATTCATCCACATTAAACTCACCAGTCCGCTACTATCAGATGTCTTTTTAACACAAATTTCATTTACCAATTAATGTTTTTGTCTTTACATTTTGACATTTTTAGTATATAGTATAAGTGTATATAAAAACTTCAATAACAAATAACACAAAACTCCTCGTGACATGCTTCACAAAGATATATCAGATATAGGGCTGCACCTAACAATGACCTTTTTATCGATTAATCTATTGATTATTTTTTTGATTCATCGATTAATCTATCGATTACTTGTCCGATTAATCTATTATTTTTTTAATTACTCGATTAATATAACAGGAGTGACTCCCACATTGCTGCACCGACCTGCGGTGTTTTGCTTTTCGATTAAGTTGATTATGTCGACGCGTTGCACCAGCCCTAATCAGATGTATTGCAGAGCTGTACAGGACAGATGTAATTAAAAACCTGGTGTACGTTGTAATGAACTTTTAGCGTAGTTACACTTAAAGCAACATTATGTAGAAATTGTCATTTTGTGCAACACCACTGTAGTAAACACAAATCCCAGGTCTGTAACAATTTGTCAGACCTAATGTAGGTGCTAACTACAAACAAAACTCATTTCATCAGAACAATGTCATGTGTTGAAAACTTGTATGTTAAAGTAAACGTGTGTAACGCTGTGATCCTACCCTCTCACTGAAGTTACATAGTGCAGAAACAAGTGATGGGGGGGCAGTGTGGCTGAGACAGAGACAACTTTCAGCATATTACAAGACAGGCTGTTATTTCAAGGTAAAAAAGTTACATAATGTTGCTTTAAAGTCACAATCTTAGAAAAGTGAGCTGATTTTATCGGTGGCTGTACTTCTGCAGTGGTTATTTGCCCATAAATGATAACCTCCACTACCATGATAATTAATCACCATATTTTGTAAGTAACCAAACATACATTTCATGTGCATTCATGAGTGTGTGTGTGTGTGTGTGTGTGTGTGTGTGTGTGTGTGTGTGTGTGTGTGTGTGTGTGAGGTGACTCAGCATGTGCCAGGACCAGTCAGCCACAAGGTCCAAGTGACCAATCGCCTCCAATCATCATCAGGAGCTGGCCAATCAGAGAATAAGACTCCCTCTCTCTTTTTTTCTCTTCATCTCTCTGCTCAGCCTCGTCCTCTTCCTCTCGTTCCATCCATTTTGTATTCCTCTCTGTTCACCCACCGTCTCCTTTATGTCACGCCTTTCTTCCAATCGTCTCTCTCAATGAAATGCTCTATCGACTCACCTGACTCTCCTCGTTCCTGCCATTCCCTTTTCTATCACCGTGCAATCGTTCAGCCTTGTCCCTCACTTCTCATTTTGATTCCTATCTCTCCTCGGTCTCCTTCTCTTCATGTCTCTCTCTGTGACTCTCTGTGGTCAATGCTCAGTATTCATGCGCTGTCTCCCACAGAGAGAGATCGATGCTCTTGTAGGAGATACACTAATAATAAACACTCGTTAATGGGGCACCACCTCCGTTATTTTGTCTATTTGAATAATCCGGAGGTAATTAATCAAATTCGACTGGACAAGTTTAACTTGTATCAATTTTAATCAATTTCAGATCAATTTATTCATCTCATATATGAAGCAGTGAGATTCTACACATATCCATCGGTTCTCCACATTAAAAACAAACCTGCACAGACAAGGACATGCGGTTAAATATGTTTATTGACTAAATAATTCAGGTTGAATAAATGAAATGGCAATTTAAATGAATAACACAGGTAACAGGAAATGTGAAATAACTAAGTAATGGGTTATTAGTGGAATATAGGCTGATGGTGAGATCATGGGTTAGGTTGAAGCATTTAAATATTACGGTAGTAATTTTTAATACTAACGAGACCCTAACCGAATTTCTCTTAAGCTAAAAGATCAGAACCAGAGCCATAAACCATCTCATGTATCATGTGTGAATCCAGCTGTTGTGAGTGATGGAGAGCCTACTTTCTCAGCCGAGTTGCGGGCCGCGGCAGCGGATTCCCTCGGGTGATTTGCAACTCTAGCTGGCGGTCCGATGGCCGGGGTCAGCTCGTCCGGTATCAGTCGGTTGGGCACCTCGGTCCGTTGTCTTAGGAAGAGGGCAGCTGGTCCCGTACCGATCCGGTGCAGATCTTGGCTTAATGCCCAGCGGGATGATACCGCTAGCGAGCGCTGGGGGCTTGTCACAGAGTCTGTCTTTCGTTGGAAAACCGCTTGCACGGTCTCGGACACAGCAAGTTGCTGTGTCGTGATGATGATTGTGATAAAGATGTTCTTCTTCGTTTCTTCGAGTGGTTTTCAGGCTCTGACTTTGTAAACTAGATTTAACTTCTTGAATAAAATAACTGAGGAGGATACGTTGATCAGGCAGATCTTCCGTTGTTAGTTAATGCAAGGTAATCTAAATTAAGTTTACTTCTTCAAAAGCGAGTTACGATACTTAACGGTATAAAACAAATTAAAACAGAACTTCGTTCTGGTACAAACTTAATAAAAGAAGCTAATCAATACTGCGAAAAATATAAAGTGAGAAAAATCAACGCGTGAGCACTTCTGATGAGATCGCTGTCTTGGAGCGTGTTTCAAAGTAAAGTAAAGAGCTTCAAAATAAGTTACAAAAGAAAAACTTAAACAAAACTTTTAAAAACAAAACAAAAACTAAACTAAACCTAAACCTGTAAACAAAACTAAACAAAACTAAAAACTGAAAACAAAACTTTAAAAACTACAAAACAACTGACTCGAGAGACGTGATCTCTCCGTTTTTATTATTCGTAAATCGAGGCGTGTCTAGGCGGGGCTTACCGGCTTTTATCTCCAAGATTTAGTGGAGGTGTTAAGATTCACAGACACTCACTAAACTAAACCGTGCTTCACCTTCTCAGTTTCTCACCATGGCTCAATAGATATACGTTGTCTATCATGACAAGGATTATGACGTGATTAAACATTAATTATACATATTCAGCTTAATACTTGTTAAAACAAAGACATATCAGAGTCATTTACTGGTTATAACCATGAACATATTAAACAGAATATTTCTCGTCCAACTGTATCAGGACTCACCACTGGAGGGCACTGTGGTTCCACCAAACCCAGGACAGATTAAACATTAAAACCTGATCTTAGTCAATCTTAATCGTAGAGAAACGGGAGAAAGACCAGTTTTATGAACTTCTCTTACTGTTTCTTAATGTGTTAGAAATAAGATTGTGAGATACTGACTTAATGGTTAATTAGAAATGGTCTGAAATCTGGAAGAATACAGAGACCATTTGGTTTGGAATGTGAGCAGATAAGGTACCAGGCATAAGTCGTAAATTAAAAAAGACAGAGTAACAGCATAGAAAAACACGTCAGAAGGTGTCCGATGTCCACTCTGTGAATGTTTGTGGATCAGAAGTCATAGAGACAGAGAGAGAAATAGGTAGAAAGTGATCAGGCGTGTTACTTAATCTGCAAATGTAAAGACATTGTATTAACACATTCTGAAGACATTCGTTCGTCCTTCCTGGTGAACTGACACAGGTAACTTCATGACCTGTGTGAGGAGGTTCTGGTCAAAGGGGAAAGAGAGTTCAGAAATGGGAGTTTAGTTGTAAATTAATTAAACTGTCCTCATTTGAAGTCTTTATGGTCCAGGAAACACTATCCTCTCTGCCAGGAGATAAGATGGTCAGCCTGGAAGGCGCCTCCTTCCTGTAAATAATCTTCATCCAGATGAGAAGAATTAACAAGAACAACAGGCCTCAATTTAATGCAGAGGCGATGGACAGAGGTTCCTACATATCCCCCACTTCGATCTGAATGACCGTAGTAGCGGGAACTTTGGATCGATGAAGTCATGATGTCCATCGTCGAGGAGCACAGGTGGCACACTTTATGATCAGAGATGGTGTCTGACTTTGGCATGTGCTAAGGTCTAATCATATAGTAAAGAAAGAATAAGGGAAAACAATACTGATAATACTAACTTGGTTAGTGGAAAGTTCTACTCTTAATCTTATAGAATTAAGGAGCCTGTTATAGAACTGTCAATAGTAACAGTTATCAACTAACTGTGAGAGTCGCTATCAATAACTGATCACTGCACTTGAGTAAGAGTGTTTTGCTCTAACTCAAGTGTGTGTTTGTTGAAAAATTTAGATTTCTTGATTTCATATTGGTTTGTGTCCAAATGATAGAGCTAAATTTTCAATGTATAGGATAACGTTCTCTGGTAATGGTGGATAAATTTACTTCACCAGAAACAGTGGGATAAGATGCAGAAGAATCTTATTTATGGCTGAGCTGTTCACTGAGGATCCAATGTCTCTCAGCGTGTCTGCCGTAACGAACTGACAGGTTGTGTGTGAGCATAATCAACTGACATGACTGAAAGGAGAATGATTACTCACGTAAATATTTATTACACGGTTCATATAGATGTACATTTCTGCTTATTTTCTAAGACTGAATGGGAGCAGCTGTAACACAAGCAATATCCCTTCAGGGATCACTAAAGTATTTCTGATTGTAATTCTGATTATAGCAAGGAGAGTTTTATTCAGAACTTCACTGTGGGTTTTGACCACCAAAATGATGCTCTACAATGATTGGCTTATGTTTGTAGCACCTGCTGTTGTTGGTTGATCTGCGCTCTGATGTCTGGGATTTCAGCTTGAAATTCACATTCATGGCGATTTTACTGTGAATAAACTGACAGCATGAGCTGCAGAGAGTCCAAGATTTAAACAAACAAAATATTCTTACAAGCTTTATAGCTGATAGCTTTATCAAGGATCCACCAATTAATTGTTTAGGTCTGCAACTAAATTACTCAGTTCTGATTGAGTGACAGTGAACTTCTGCAACTGCTGTAACCTGTAAGTCGAATCTGTCAGCCTGATAAACACTTTCTTTGTGTGTAGACAACAGCTGGTGATCAACAGTCTGGATTGTTCCTTTGCGAACAATCTCAGAGTTTGGTTTTATATTATACTTTTCAATTTATTATACACTTTGGACCAAAGGGCAAACGTATTAGATTAACCCCCACTTTGAATCAATTAGTTTTGGTTAAATCAAAGGACTGTATTTAGTTAAGCAGTTTAAATTAGCAGGTTAATTTACAAAGCCTATTTCTCAATTCAACTTTGTAAATGACGCGAACAACAGTGACCTTTGTTGACAAAAAAAAAAAATTCTACTCGCGATTGGCACTTTTAGGTGCTTTAAAGGTTTTATCCTTATTTATGACCTATCAGAGAAGTTTGCATCCCTGTCAAGTCCCATGGGGGTTTTGTGTGGTTTCATCTGGTTGCGATGGATCCACTTAAGCGTCTGCTCTTTCTGGCCTTTGTTTACTTTGAGCTTTTGGGGCAGAAGCTTGCGGGCAAGTCTTCTGGTGTTTTGGTTGGCCTTTCTAGTCAGGGGAGCAGAGGTGTAGTACCAAATCTTGTCCCCCACTTTGACTTTGTCATGGGACACTTTTTGGTCATAGTAGGCTCTGTGGCCCCTTCGTGGGAAGGGAGCTCTGTGAAGCAGGTTTGACAGTTGGGCCTGACAGCAAATTGAGCAGTCTTTGATGTAGTTTGCTACATCTTCCTGCATGTGTGGCCAATAGGCTACTTGTTGGAGTGCCTGGTATGTTGCTTTGGCTTTTCTATGTCCTGCGCATGGAGAGTTATGGGCCTGCATTAGCATCACCCCCCTGTGGCTCTGAGGCACCACGAATGCAGGTGAAGTGAGAGCGTCGGAGACATGTACAAGGAGGCCCTCGACAATGCGCAAGGCAGTGCGTGTGTCATGCAAGTATTTCAAGTCAGGACCGGAGCGTCTCGGTGCTGAAGAGTTGTCAGGAGCATTGGCTACTACCTGAGCTTGAGCGGCAATGCCGATCATTTGGGTGGGAGGGTTGGGAAAAAATTCAGGGTCAAATTGCCTGTGAGTTTTATTAAAGGCACCAGGTTTGGGTTCGAAATGCATTATGTTTCGAGCTATTTTATCTAGGTCCCTGTCGGAGGGGTTTCGCGAATATTGCGCGCTTGGAGGAGGGAGAGGCTGAGAGGAGGGAGACCTTTTATCTCGGTCACGCAGGTCCCTGTCAGTCCGAGACTGGACAACAGGATCTATGGGTGACATAGATCGTGGCGGGGACATGCCTAATTGAGCGTTCCTGTGGAATCTGCTCTCTTTGTTTTCCTCATGAGAGTTTGCACCTGCAGGCGCTTTTGGGAATGAACTATACTCAAAGGAGTGTTTTAATTCCCTTTTAACCTCTTTGAGCTCTGCCTCTTGTTCCATCTGTTCAAGATGGGATTCGTTAACTTGGTCCCTGGCTTCTTTTAGTGCCTGTTGCATGTCATGTAGACATTTCCTTTCTCTTTCTCTGGCCCTGTCCCAAACTTTGAGCTTACTTTTTAGCTCCTTATTTTCCTTGGTTGCTTTTCCAAGGTCTTTGTTAGCATCTTCAAGATGTTTAGTTACTTTTTCAAGTTCATATTCTGTTTTATCTAGCTCTAGTCCTTGGGCATGAAGGACTTGTTTGAGCTCTGAGTTTCCTTCCTTCATTTCAGCCTGTTCCTCTTTTTGTGCTTTAACCTGAGACTCAAGTCGGTTAATGCAGTCTTCTGCTTTAGTTAAGGACTCTTTAGTTTTCTCATGTTGCTTTTTAGGGGTTACTTCAGCTAAAGCATTCTCTAGCAGTTGGTCTCTGCGTTTTTGTTGTGCAGACATCACGATAATCATCTTCCCTAACATTTGCTCTCTGGCTTTTCCTTTCATTTCTTCAGTCAGGGACTGGCGTACTAACGCGGACATTATTTCATGTAGCTCATTAGGGTCGGTCTTCTGGATTTTATCTGCATAATCTGGTAGCAACTCTGTGGTGAGATCCAGTATTACTGAATCTAGATTGTCTAAGGGATTCACTAGGCTCACGGTGTCAGAATCACCGGGCCCTGCCATTGTTTTTAGAAGAAAAAATTCAATTCAAAATTCTATTTACTTTGTTTTATTTATTTATTTTATTTGAGCTTTTTAAATTCTAATTGTTTTCAATTAGAGGTTGGGTTTGCTTGGTTAATTAACTCAATTTGTGAAGCTCAAAAACAGCAGACGTTTTGGATTTCAAAGGATTTGACAGCTAATGTGTTAACAACAATGACTAAAGTATTCGATCTAAATGTGTTTTTCGATTAAAAGTACTTGGATGTGTAGTTAACAGCTTAATTCTTTGACTTGCATGCACGTAGCATATATCAAGATCAAATTCCAAGTAATACAACAAAAATTTCAATTGAATTTGGAATAAAGTTGTCAAATCTGGTTAAAGTTGTCAAATTCGTAATTTACAAATTAATTATTCGATTTACCTGAATAATGAGACACATTAATTCACTGTAGTAGTTATTGCAGTATCACAGTTTACCAATATTACAATTTAGCAAGTACCTGTGTGGGATTTCAGTCTATTAAAGCTGAAAGACAAAATTCAATTAATCAAGTTAGCCAGCAGAATATGCTATTCAAATGTATTTGTTGTTAACAGAATCAGCCACCAGGGGTGTTGTCACAAATTTAATATTCACAGAGTTGGTCATTAGAAGAAGCTATCAAAAGAAATAAAAATATTTTACCGAATCGTCCTACAGAGGGCGCTATCGCAACTTCGGAGGTTTTAACAGAGTCGGCCACCAGGGGCGCTATCGCAGAATTTAATTTTAACAAGGCTACACGAAGAAGAGTCTAGAGGAGGGACTTTTAGCTCCGCCCACTGATATACCCCCCTTGTTTTTCAAGGCTTGGGTCAGTGACGGTTTGGGCTCTGGAGGGTTAATTTCTCAGCAAACAAAGTTACAGCAGTTGAGTTCACTGGTCACACGCAGTGAATCCTGCCACTTTAATTTTTGCACCAACAAGTTTTTCAGCACTTCAGAAAACATTCAACCAGCAACTAGCATTGCATTCATTTACTTGTGTTTTCACAATTTCAACTGATAGAGGTTTCCTGTCCTCCTTTACACAGTCAAATATACTGTCTTCTGAACGAGATTGTTGCCATAGCAACCAATCTTGATACTACACGGGGTAGATCAAATAAACCTCTCACTGTTTGCACAGCTGTTTTCTGTTTAGGTAGCTAATCTAAATCAGAACACACGAGGGTCTGAGCAAGTTACAAATATCTCCGGAACATCGCGGTAGATATAGACTTCATCTCAGAATGAATCTCTAAGCTTTGGCACAGCGCAACAGCTTATGATTCATCAAACCGGTTAATTTAAGAAGTGTGCAGCGACACTTATGCATGCAAATAAATCACAGACCTGGTACAACGCAGGATCTGTTCACGAAACATTAACGCACGGCGGCGCTGAACAATTTTAACTCACAGATCTGGTAATTACAGCGCAGAATCTGTACATGAAGCATTAACGCACGGCGGCGTTTAACAACTCTTTAAATCATGGATCTGGTACAACGCAGCATCTACACATTAATTTCCAACATGCAGCGATGTTGAACGCTCTTTATCACACACGGATCTGGTTACAACGCAGCATCCGTACACATTAATTTCATATTAAGCAGCGAAATCAAATCTCAGCGAAGTTTTATGCTCACACACAATTCAAGGTATATGCAGTAGAGAATATAAGGTTAAGTATCGCACTAATCACTCGGTGGACAGCCAAACAACATTAAACAGCTTTGGGTTTTTGATTATTAAAACCGATGTTTGTCTGTAGGAATCAATTTAATGCAGAGAACTGTGGTTTTAGGTGGCCTCGCACGGACGGCACCATAATAATATGTAGGAGATACACTAATAATAAACACTCGTTAATGGGGCACCACCTCCGTTATTTTGTCTATTTGAATAATCCGGAGGTAATTAATCAAATTCGACTGGACAAGTTTAACTTGTATCAATTTTAATCAATTTCAGATCAATTTATTCATCTCATATATGAAGCAGTGAGATTCTACACATATCCATCGGTTCTCCACATTAAAAACAAACCTGCACAGACAAGGACATGCGGTTAAATATGTTTATTGACTAAATAATTCAGGTTGAATAAATGAAATGGCAATTTAAATGAATAACACAGGTAACAGGAAATGTGAAATAACTAAGTAATGGGTTATTAGTGGAATATAGGCTGATGGTGAGATCATGGGTTAGGTTGAAGCATTTAAATATTACGGTAGTAATTTTTAATACTAACGAGACCCTAACCGAATTTCTCTTAAGCTAAAAGATCAGAACCAGAGCCATAAACCATCTCATGTATCATGTGTGAATCCAGCTGTTGTGAGTGATGGAGAGCCTACTTTCTCAGCCGAGTTGCGGGCCGCGGCAGCGGATTCCCTCGGGTGATTTGCAACTCTAGCTGGCGGTCCGATGGCCGGGGTCAGCTCGTCCGGTATCAGTCGGTTGGGCACCTCGGTCCGTTGTCTTAGGAAGAGGGCAGCTGGTCCCGTACCGATCCGGTGCAGATCTTGGCTTAATGCCCAGCGGGATGATACCGCTAGCGAGCGCTGGGGGCTTGTCACAGAGTCTGTCTTTCGTTGGAAAACCGCTTGCACGGTCTCGGACACAGCAAGTTGCTGTGTCGTGATGATGATTGTGATAAAGATGTTCTTCTTCGTTTCTTCGAGTGGTTTTCAGGCTCTGACTTTGTAAACTAGATTTAACTTCTTGAATAAAATAACTGAGGAGGATACGTTGATCAGGCAGATCTTCCGTTGTTAGTTAATGCAAGGTAATCTAAATTAAGTTTACTTCTTCAAAAGCGAGTTACGATACTTAACGGTATAAAACAAATTAAAACAGAACTTCGTTCTGGTACAAACTTAATAAAAGAAGCTAATCAATACTGCGAAAAATATAAAGTGAGAAAAATCAACGCGTGAGCACTTCTGATGAGATCGCTGTCTTGGAGCGTGTTTCAAAGTAAAGTAAAGAGCTTCAAAATAAGTTACAAAAGAAAAACTTAAACAAAACTTTTAAAAACAAAACAAAAACTAAACTAAACCTAAACCTGTAAACAAAACTAAACAAAACTAAAAACTGAAAACAAAACTTTAAAAACTACAAAACAACTGACTCGAGAGACGTGATCTCTCCGTTTTTATTATTCGTAAATCGAGGCGTGTCTAGGCGGGGCTTACCGGCTTTTATCTCCAAGATTTAGTGGAGGTGTTAAGATTCACAGACACTCACTAAACTAAACCGTGCTTCACCTTCTCAGTTTCTCACCATGGCTCAATAGATATACGTTGTCTATCATGACAAGGATTATGACGTGATTAAACATTAATTATACATATTCAGCTTAATACTTGTTAAAACAAAGACATATCAGAGTCATTTACTGGTTATAACCATGAACATATTAAACAGAATATTTCTCGTCCAACTGTATCAGGACTCACCACTGGAGGGCACTGTGGTTCCACCAAACCCAGGACAGATTAAACATTAAAACCTGATCTTAGTCAATCTTAATCGTAGAGAAACGGGAGAAAGACCAGTTTTATGAACTTCTCTTACTGTTTCTTAATGTGTTAGAAATAAGATTGTGAGATACTGACTTAATGGTTAATTAGAAATGGTCTGAAATCTGGAAGAATACAGAGACCATTTGGTTTGGAATGTGAGCAGATAAGGTACCAGGCATAAGTCGTAAATTAAAAAAGACAGAGTAACAGCATAGAAAAACACGTCAGAAGGTGTCCGATGTCCACTCTGTGAATGTTTGTGGATCAGAAGTCATAGAGACAGAGAGAGAAATAGGTAGAAAGTGATCAGGCGTGTTACTTAATCTGCAAATGTAAAGACATTGTATTAACACATTCTGAAGACATTCGTTCGTCCTTCCTGGTGAACTGACACAGGTAACTTCATGACCTGTGTGAGGAGGTTCTGGTCAAAGGGGAAAGAGAGTTCAGAAATGGGAGTTTAGTTGTAAATTAATTAAACTGTCCTCATTTGAAGTCTTTATGGTCCAGGAAACACTATCCTCTCTGCCAGGAGATAAGATGGTCAGCCTGGAAGGCGCCTCCTTCCTGTAAATAATCTTCATCCAGATGAGAAGAATTAACAAGAACAACAGGCCTCAATTTAATGCAGAGGCGATGGACAGAGGTTCCTACACTCTCATTCATCTTCCACTGTAGCTGGGCCCTGAACTCTCCTCACAAACACCGACACATCCTCTGGCAAATGCAGCTGCTCTTTTGTTCTCCTTTGAAAGACTTTTTTAATTCCTTTAACATCGGAAGAAAGAGAGCTCTTACCTGCATACAAACTTTTTCATGTCACTGACCCACATACCATGCAAAAAAGGGATAAAGACGTACGTCTACGGATAGACACACACAAGACTACATCTGCATGAACATTGCAAAAATGTGTCCACTGTGACTTCATTTCTCTCTCAAACACTGCTGCAATTATACTGCAACTTCTTTTATCTGTCTGTACACAGTGATACAGTTTGGATATACTAGAGCAAGCTGTACGTGCTGCAGTGGTTTGCAGTTTTTCACTTGTCAACTCTTACAGATGACAGTACTCACAGTTACTTACAGTAACTCCTGCAGATGAATAAGACATATGTACAACCCAGGTTCCAACAAAGTTGGGATGCTGTGTAAAACATAAATAAACAGTGTGATCATTCGCTAATCCTTTTTGAAACAAACTCAATTGAAAACAGTACAAAGACAATATATTTAATGTTTTACCTGATCAACTTCATTGATTTTTGTAAATAACTGCTTATTCTGAATTTGATGCCAGCAATATGTTTCAAACAAGTTTGGACAGGGGCAGCAAAAGAAAGTTGTGGAATGCTCCAAAGAGACCGGTTTCGAACATTCCACAGGTAAACAGGTTCATTGGTAACAGGTGATAGTTTCATGATTGGGTTTGAAAGAAGCGTCCTCAAAAGGCTCAGTCATTCACAAGCAAGGATTGGGTGAGGTTCACTACATTGTGAAACACATGATTTTATAAAGTATATTAGTACATGGGCTCAGGGACACTTAAATAAAACACCATCTTCATTTTTTAAAGTAATGCTGACTTTAAACCTGCATTAACTGTTTTTGGTCTTCTTCCAGTTTAAAATAATTGGTAGATTGCAAAGCTATGCTTTCAAAGCATTCCTCGACACTATTCGGCGGGTAGTGTCCAGCGGATTTATCAAAGCTTTTTCACAGAAGAATGAGTTGATGATCACTGAGTGAACCAACAGTAAAGCTGCTGGCTGTAAAAACAAAGCAGCGCACTGAAAAGATATTAAACGCTCCACAGAGCTGAGGGAAACTGCAGAGATGAGTGATAATTCTCTGTGGATTCAACACTGCAAGCGACTCTTTTCACATTACATATGGTAATGGGATTCATTGTTAATAAAAAATCTAAATTACGAAAAACTGACACAATCTGACATTGAGTCTTTGTCTTAGTTCACCAGCACCACCTCCATTGTCAGATTGTGTGGCCGTTTGTCAAGACCAAAGATATTTTTTCCAACACCTCATGCCAATTTTCCCGATTTAGATTTTCCACCAGGCTTGTTTGTTGCTGGGATCGTGTAAACCTGGTGAGCAGGACTGGTCAGGCCACACACACAAACACACACACACACACACACACACACACACACCCTGCTCCACTACAGTGCACCAGAAACTGGACTACTGCCACTCTAATACACACACACACACACACACACACACGTAGTTACAACATATTCTCTCACTCACACTCTGTCTCCTTCTTTCACACACATACACACAGTGACATAAGCCTCTCTGTGTTGGCAGCCACTTTCACGCTCTACGGAGAGACACTGCAGGATTAACTTGAAGGAATGTGTGTGTTAGCAGAAGTCAGTCTATCAATGGGACAACCCCACCTGCATTCTAGTTTTCAGTATGCGTCCTACACACACACCCACCCACACACACACTGTTGTGCTCTACTATAACTTGCTTACATACACACTAAAACACACCAAACACTCACTTCACACATTGGGACATGCTCACTTTGTGTACTAACGCGTGTGCTGACATTCACGCAGTGTGTCCAGTCACCCTTTCTAACACTCTCACCGGGCTACAAGGAGAGAGTTGACAAAAATAAAAGGAGTCAGCACAACTGGCAGCTCCCTGATGGAACGGACACAAACTGATGATGTAAGCCTAAGAGACAAGGAGAAGTATAATGTATAGTAATGACTTCCCAACCCAACCCAACCCAACCCACTGCTCGTCAGCTCACAATTAAATTTTAAATCAATAATTAATACATAAATAAATGTAAGGATTACAGAATGTTTCTGTGGCCAGTTTCAAACAGCTCTGAAAATATCACCTATAGAGCTGGTAAAATGGTTAAAAGAATCTATGAAATGACTGATGTGAAAACAGGAACTTTTTTAGATGCTTTTGACTTCATAATAGTCAGCATGTTTGAATCATCATCGTCATCATATCATGGATCAGAAAGATGGGGGCATGAGATGAGAAGTTATGTAAATAGTAAGATATAAAAGAGAAAAGAAAAAAGGAAGGGAACAGAGGAGGAACGGAGAAAAATCGCTCAGTCACGGTGGCACTAGCCAGGAGCAAAACCTTACTGTGCAAATTAACCTTGAGAGTCTGCATTGCAGGGAGCGAGCGAGAGAATGGAGGGGGAGCAGGCGGGAGGGATGGGGTGAAAAAGACAGAAGAAGAAGAGACAAAGACAGAGGGCAGAGAGGAACATTAAAAGAGGGGACAGTGTGAATAGGAGGAAGGGGGTAATGAATGGAGGGAAAAAGACGGGGTGAGTGAGTAAAAAGATAGAGGAGACAGGAAAGCTGCGGGTGAGCGGCGCTCTGTCAGGAACGAACCATCTGTACATGTGGAGGAGACGAGTTAAGGGTAACGACTGTGGGCGCATACAGGAGCTGCAGAGTCAAACATCACATTTACACCTGGTGTCAACAGTGTTGTTTGCAGTGTTCCAGGTGTTTGCATTCACACCTGGAACTAATAGGTGCTCTCTTTATCTTGATTCCAAGATAATGTTGAACCTCAACATTCAAAACGAAGTGATAACTCTGTATGGACTTTACCAAGAGGGCTTGACGTGCATCATGACACAGCAGGAAGACATGTAGTCAGGTAAACTTACAACTTATTGGGCAGTTTTTTTCTCTTAAAGGGACAGTTCTGTGGCTGTGAGGAAGCTTTGTCAGGACTGAGGGAAAAAAAACCTGATGATGTCATTATCTCAGCATGAGGCTTGAAGACAACAGATATGTAACAGAAAGCACTTACAAACTGTCGATGTAGTGTTAAAGATGCCATGGAGTTGCATGATGAGTAGTGTAGGATCCAGTGTTTTAAGAAGCATGAAACATCCCAGGAAGTAAAGGTCAAGATATCTCAGTCTCTAATGCTTCAGTTTTCATCTTTATTTTTCTGATAGACAGTTTTTAGCATTTTCTGTCTTTAAGAGATCATTTGACAGTGAAGACAAAGAAAGTGACAGAGAACGGTAAGACGTGCAGTTGAGGTCCCTGGCCAAAATCAAACTGGGGAGGTGGTGGTGATGTGTCATGGCCATATAAGGCCTTTAAGCTGCTATACGGCATTTTTGAATGCGCAGAGAGCAGGATCCCCTGTTTGCTGTTACAGCTGGCAATTATCGCTGCGCCTTTATGTGGTGACGTAGAGTGGACGGAGCCAATTGCTAAGGTTTCCCCATTCATTTTAAGGGTTAGGGTAGAGGGTAGTCCATTTTGACCGCAGGTGGTTTTGCAAAAAAAAAAACACAGCCAGCTGCAGCGGAAATGTTGAAGCTGACTCAACTTTTGGAGAAAAGCAGCTTGACGTCACGATCTGGTGGCCAAGCATATAAGCTGGCGATCAGACTACGACTGAAGCCACAGTGAAGTGTAAAGTAATTTGTTGTGTGTATTCACCCAGTTTGGCATTGTGCACCAGTTTAAAACACATCCGTGGATGCCGACGATCACTGTAGGAGGGCCGTGGTAAATGAGGTCACACTGTACAGACTGCATTCACACCTTTCTCAATCATAGTGTGACTCAGACAACCTTCAGATGTTGTCCGATTGCAGTGCGTTAATTTATACATTGCACTACCACGCAGGTAAGCTTAATGTGCTTAACAGTTAATAATTGAAAACATTAAACAAATAAGATACAAAAACATACATAAATATTCCTTACAATTAAATAACATTCAGCCATCCATACAATGCCCACACATACAGTTTGGAAGTCTTTCTCCCGAGTTGTCCAAAGTGATAAGATATCCAAATGCACGCTAACAGTCGGTTTAAAATGGGTAAGAAAGTATATTTCTGCCTGCAACCAACAAGCATAATTATCTTTTTGATATCAGTTGAAAACTATTTCCAAAGCTGTAAATGGTCTGGTTAAATGCAAAGCTCTTTTATCATGTTGAGTCCATGTGAATGAACAAAATAGTTAGATGTGTAGTTAATCATAGGAGACAGAATAACCCATTTTAAATGCATTACTTTAATGTATAATACTTGAAAATAAACACTTGAAAAACACATGTTAATGTGGAAGTTCTCCTTAACTTAACTATAATTCAGAAACACGTAAGGTTTATGTATAGTCTGTATTCATTTAATGTAATCAGGCATTAATTAAAGTTCTTTAATCTATACACGTTGTACACATTATACACTCATCAACTTTGCATTCAATTTGACACTTGACACTGAATGTATTAATCCAATTAGATGAAACATTTACATCTGATTAAAATACATGTGACTTTTACAGCTGTTTTCTAGTCACAGTTTTAGGCTTTCTTCTTTTTTACTGAATGTGTGATCTTTCATCAATATATTGCATATCTTCATAAATTCTATTGCCCCCGGGATGTGAGTCATCTCTTCAGTGAATTCGTTGTCAGTGACCTATGGCCTTCAAACACTCCCTTTCAGCTTGAACTTTGAGTTTAGCAAAGCGGGGTGATTGTTTCCTGTAACATTTATGTCATAAACAAGTTGCACAAACAAACAACTTAAGCCTTACCGGCAGCGAAGCGTGCCTCCTGTTCTCCCTCAGTGAGGTCAGAGTATGAGTTGAAGTCTGACTCCAGAGCTGCTGGAGTGTCGATAGGCTTACACCAGCCTTTCCACTCAATCAGATGGGCCACTCTGCCCTGAGCCATTGCTGTAGGCTTCGTCACATGGTCCTTCACTACCTGGGAAATACCTACACAGACAAACACAGGGGTTGTGCTACAGTTTTATTTTCATGAGCCAGCATGCTTTTACAGTATGTACAAATACGCATGTTGAACATCAGCTGTATTCATTAACTTTCATATGTTTAATGTCGTACTCACCATGCAGAGAGGATCGCGCTAATGCAGCAATCTCTTGAATGGTCAGAGCTCTTCTTGATTTTGGTAACATTTCAACGGTGTCATCAACATTCACCTGAAAGGACGAGAAAAAAAAAGGTGTGACTCAAGGGAAAAACCTGTGCAGAAGCTCAGCTCAGCATAAATGTGAACCAGCCTTTCAATACACCCTGCTATGACTCACAGGAAAACCCAGTGTTGTCTTTTCATGGAGGAGAGACTCCTGTGTTCACATTACTTCAACAACTTCAGTGTACTTCAAGGCCTTAGAAAGTGAAGGTTCTCTCTTTACACAGCAAACTATGATTTTAATGAGTCACAAGCTGTATGCCAGCAACCACACATGGGCACTAGGCCAGTATGATATGAGGAAAATATGTCAGTATTGCAATGATGCTTTGTCTTGTGATAAATAGAATAAATATTTAAGAGTGCATATTAGCAATACAGCTCCTTTTAGGTACACTGCTATAACAGACCCAAAACATTGTTGTACTGTTACAATGATTGACCGGCTGATTGACTTTTAAAGGGATAGTTCGGGTATTTTGACGTGGGGTTTGTATGAGGTATTTATCCCTCATCAGTGTATTGCACCTGCAGTAGATGACCGTCAGCTGTCCGCCTGTGTGGAGAAGCAGCATGTAGTGGCAGCAGGAAGCAGAGCATTGTGCTGCTGTAAACGGTGGGACTGGCTAAAATACGTCTTGCTGCTGGTAGGGTTCACAGCAGTACAATGCCCTGCTTCCTGCTGGCACTGCACGCTGCTTCTCCACACAGGATTAAATGATCTAAGTTAAGCATGCTGTGTAGACAATCAAAGTAATTGTTCAGTATTTTGGGAAATACATTTACTCTCACTTTTATCGTTTGAGTTACATGAAAACAATAACATGTTTTATTTTGTTTGTTTAATCTGCCAAAAATGAGAGTGTCAAAATGATGTGGGATTACAACATGTGCCAGTCTATTGCTTTGCTGGGTGGAGTGACTTCCTGGAGGCTTCTTGTCACCGGGAAGTTGCTAGGCATCCAGCAGAGATTACAGCTCCTTTAATGTTCCTAAAAAGCTGAACTATCCCTTAAACAATTAAGACCTAACATCTGTACAATTGATGGTTGCTGTGTTCACGTCTGGTTTGCTAGTTGGTAGTTGGTGGTTTGGTAGTTGTAGCCACATGAATTGAAGTGGCTTGTTAAATAACTAGGACTACTAGTTTGTTCTCATGCTATAACTCAGAGTATTTTTGCTGTATCTATGGCTTCAGAGGAGCAGTGATAGAAAGAAGTATATCTCTGGTTCTACATTGGCTATTGTATATTTGTACATAACATACAGTCAATTTCTCCATGGACCTCTCCAGAGGTGCCACATGTGGCTTTTAGGAGATTTCATTTTTGCAACTGCAAATATGCAAGTAATTGCATGGAAAAACATTGTGAAAGGAAACTAGAAAAGCTCTGTTTCCAGACGGTTAGGTTAGTAATTTCCCGCAGTGAGGTTAACAGAACCAGACAGTAGACAAAAGATGAACCCCCTCCTCCCCGTCATCAAATCTGTCTGCTCTGTAAAGTCAAACCACAGAGGGAGTATCGGGTGTTGACAATTTCTTTTGTCTGCTAACTCTTTTTATAGCCCTACCTGTACTCACGTGGGAAGCGGGCACGTCAACAGCAAAGGCCACATGCCGAGTTGACGCTATCATGTTGTTCCTCAGTATGGGTCAACACACCTGGCTGACTGAGCAGCTTGATAACGGTTTTAGGCAGGCTCAGTATATCTCAACAAGTGCAGCTTGATTCCAGCCCTGTGGCGACTGACCGCAGCTCACTGGAGCTCAAGTTTCATTGAGAGAAACAACGCTGAGTTACTTGACTTAGACAACTGCACCACTCGTGAACATAATAAACATTTTGATCTTTGCGTTAATTTGAAGTTAAATCTTCCTTTTTTTTCCCTCCATTCATTAATGAGTCAACACTCAACACAGAACACTTCTGATTTGCAGCAAATTAAAAAAACACCAGGCAGCACGGTGAAGCATCCAGGAAGCATCACCCTGACCTTGTCCTGTCAATTCCACTTAATAGCAACCAAATTCCAGCCGAATAACAAACGACAAAATTCTCCATCACAAAGGCCCTGTAAGAGCTAAGGGGGATCCCGAGCTCGTGATGGTATCAGCGGCTGCCGCGAGGCGTGATAATCCTCTTGTGCCACAGAGCAGCTCACAGATCAGAGGGAGGATAATCTGGAGATAATGTGACATATACCCCCGAGGAGGGTTAGAAAGATACATTGTGTTGGTCTTTAAATGAAAAATCAGATGGATGTTAGGACAGTAAATGTTGTCCACACACAGCTGGACATGTTTGATTTGTTTTCAAATCATCGCCCAGAGTAATCGTTTCAGTGTGGCGTGGAGGATTTTATACATCTTCAGGGATATCCAACTCAGACACTCCTGTCTCGCCCTGTCTAATGACCCTAAAGTTGATTTTATTACTGTTTTTCCCTGAGGTGTATCCCAGGACGATGTGAACGCTGTTTCAGAGACAAGAATACTGTTTAGAAAGACAACTAGTCATTTTGGAGGCACTTAACGGTCCAGTTCAAGCATTACATATCAGTGTCAGCTTTTAGAAAATTGGGTCCAGCCGTACGCTTGAACGTCACCTTGCTACACAGCTCCAGTTAACAGCACCGCCGGCTCTGCTCCCCTCCCCCCTCCGCTCCCCCACTGCCCTACTGAACAACAGAGCGAACACAGAGGAAGACATGAGCAGCACTCAGAGCAGACCGAGCGCTTCAATTAGACTGCTGCGCCGCATCCTTTCCATCACACGCTCCAACGACGTGCAGCGCATACATATGCACATTTACACAAAAAAATCTAAAATACGGACCAAAGACCGAGCTGAATTTTAACATTTATAACCCTTAGGTTCAAAGCTTAACCTCATACAGGAACATACTACATCACTCACGAGACTCGTGTATAGTTACTCTCAGAGGAATAGCAGTACAAACACACACATAATGTCAGGACAAGGTCTAAATCTTCACGGTCTGGTGAACACAGACAGTCAAGAATTGGTCGTGATGCTGCTCAGGTGCAATCTTTGCTTTTATATTATGGTTAATTGTCATTTTTGTGAGTCAGTGCAGGCAGAATAGTGTGGCTTCGAGACATCCCAGAGAGAAAGCATGGCAGATTCTTCGACACAACCTGAATGTTAGGATCCGAGAACAGGCAGAGTGCAGGCTGACACGAAACTGACCTCACTGTCTCCCTACCTGCGTCACCTGCACACACGCATGCACACACACATGAATACACACACACACACACACACACACACACACACACACACACACACACACACACAAAAGAACACCTCAATGATTTTAGGATCATGATTTGTTGAAATACATTTTCAAAATGTTTATGTTAAAGTCCCCTCCAGTCAAAAATTTGTTATTTTTCTTGTTCCTACAATTGAATGTTGAGCTTCAATGTGGAGAATGAACAGAATTTTACACTAAGTTCATTTTCACATTCATTGCTCAAGTGTACATTTTCTCTGTGCTCATTCAATGTCTTACTTCAAGAGCAGGACCATGAGCATGATTTGTGACATCATAAAGATTTTTGGATGGAATCTGGAATTTGAATTTTGAACTTGAAGCCTCCAGGACACATACAGTATACTGAGAACGTACTGTACAGTGAAATAGGAGACATCTTGCGTCCAGCAGTTAAACTTGTGAAACGATGGTAGTTTAGCTGTGGTAGTACTGTCTCTCTGCAAACCTGTGTCAGAAACACATTGTAGAATGTTTGTGTACGCCGTAATACATGTGTAGATGGATTCTTTAATAACTTTCATTCTTAGTTATATCAGTCACATCTATGGTATGATTAAGCCTGAAAAACAAATATTAGTGGTTCAGCAAACCCTTTTTGTGGAGATACAGTTATCACACATTGCCACAAGTTTCCAAGACATTCGTATTGATTGCTCTATTTTGGGGCAAATAATATTAAAAATTTGATATGAAGTTATATCAGCAGAAATCTGATTTGTGCCGTTGTACCGGCTGATTGAGTCAAATACCTTTTTCTTATTGTTGTTATTCTTAAATGTCAACTGCAAAAAATACAATGGTTCAGCCTGTTGCTTCAGTTTATTTTTGCTCAGTAGCCCAATCCCTCAATCACACACACACACACACACACACACACACACACACACACACACACGTGGTAGTCATTATACAAAATTACATGAGAAGTCATTAATGGCTTCGGTGGAACGCACTGCCGTGATATTTGCTTCCCTGGTGGAAAATAACCTGAGCATCCTTCGTCTCTGCTTTGCCACGTCTCTGCCTGACTGTGCGTCGCCTCTCTCTCTCTCTCTCCCTTTTATTTCTCTCTCGCTCTACCTCTCAACTTTTTCCACAATGGGAACATTTCTATGGCAACTGGTCACCATGGAACAATTCCTCCTGGTGTACCTGCGTGCCTGATTCACTGATGTCACACACTCTGAACGCCAATCGGCCGCCACGACAGCCACATGAAAGACTCCGGCACGTGCAACGCTCCTTTCATTTACTGTAGATGCTGCAGAGATGAGGCCTCTGCATCCTCATAGCCAAATGTAATCCCTTTGGTAGCGTGAAATATCAAAGGGGAAAAATGCCATATATCCATTTAAACAAATGAACTTACTTGACTTTCATGACTTGAATTATTTCCTCACACAAAATCTGACCAGATATAGCTAACATGTGTCTTCCCTGAAGTGTAACGCATAAGACAGTCCCTGCTCTGTAGAAGGGATGTGATTAGATCATCAGCCTAGCCAACCTGTCTCGCACAGTACCCAGTATTCAATAACAGACCAGCCCATGAAGAGAGAGAGGCTGCATTTCATAATGGATCACTTAGGCGCTGCTAATCGTCGCCTGGCTGGCTCACTGCGACACATCCCATTCACACCCAGATGGTGCGCACCGATGGATAAAAGAGGCAAGGTGGATTCATCATCCTCATTAATCATCCTCATCATCATCATCTCTGAACCGATTCTAAGCATCCGACGAACTTTAGTTCCACATCCTTGGTTTAAAAAGCCCAGGCTGTAGTTTGCCTTAAGGTCCAGCATTTCTGGACAAATACAGTAGGTTATTAAATGTAGCACTGAATAGATTTTAACGCAGCAGAACCCATTTTCTTATGGAGCCACCACCCTTACAAAGTGTCCTCCAAACCCCTTCTTTTCTAACTTATATCTTATCTTATTCAGTGCTACATCAAAGGGCCTGACCTGTGTTTGTCATATGAAACCCCACAATGAAGTGGTCAGAAACTCTGGTGCAACCAGTGGACAGAGATAAGGCTTTTCTCTGGTCTTTTGAAGCTCAAACAAACATTCAAGGGAGCCATTAGAAATGCAGCATCTCAGCCATGCACACATGGTCCAACTGTGCAATCACTCCAGCCGTTGAATAGTAATCTGTTAAGCGGACATTTTGTGATATATTTTGTCCAGAGGCAAGAAGCGTCACTGACATTCCTTTTTGAAATCTCAAATGAATTGCTAATCAGGCCAAATGACTTGCAAATAATTAGAAGGCAACTGGTTAACAGTAATGAAAACTAAAACGGAGAAAGAAAACATATTAAAGATATGGATGACGTGATTAATGAGGTAATTATTAAACCAGGAGGGGTTTAGATAATAATTATCTGCTTAATGTGGCCAATTACTGAGAGACTCCCATCTTTGATTAGGTGTATCTGGTTGGTGCCTCACTAGGTCATGATACACTAGGTTGGGGTAGCTTGGCTTGAATCAGGTGAAGTGTACAGAACATCCCATAGCTTGTTGTGTGGTTAAATACAAATGTCTATGGAGTGCTGGGTTCTTGGAAGTGAAGTGAGTCTGTAAAAGCTTTTAGCCCACATTTAATTTAATGCAAAAATGTCCCCTCTACATGAGTGGGCCTGTTCTCTTAAACGGCACCTGCATGCTTCCACTAAATGTAATGCGTCATTACCTTCAACTGAATGGTCACTATCCACTATAAATCACTGAGGGGTATCATATATGAGCTGGTCTCTCGAGGAGGGGACAGTGCACGGGGTGTTTGTGGAGCTATAGGAAACAAACTGGACAAATCATTGAAAAAAAGAGATTGTTAAGGGCACCTGGCTGAAGTCCAGTGCGCCCAAAGGTGCAGTCAGAATCAGTCTGCGCGCCAAGCAGGTCCGCGTGCTCCCCAAAAGCGCGAGGTCAGACAGGGAGCTTGCCGCGCTCCAGTCCACGCGCAACGAACCGTCGACCGCCACTGTCAGGAGGGAGAGAGCCACGTGAAGATTACAGCAGGTGAACAAGTCGTAAAACTCATAGAAGCCCCGCACTCCAAATGAAATAAGTCAAATGAATATTATGATAACAACGCTTATAAATAAAACGGCATTGTTCATAATATCTGTTTGAATTAGTGGGGCAAGAATGACCGACTGTGAGCTTTAAGGATTGAGATAATCCTTAACGTGTTGTTTTATGGTCAAAGTTGCAGTCACCATGCCAACCCATGCCTCCACGGGCATCCACTGAGGGGCGATGACCATATAAGGGGATGTGATGTTGCCGTATCTCACTGCAGTTCTGCCAAAAGGAAAGCCACATCCAAACACCTACTTAAATAGACAATGTCCCAAAGTGTAAACGTAGGCCTACCAGCCAATTCCTGTCCTGTCAAAAGACACATGGGCTGCGAATACAAATAAAGAGGGTTTTGAAGGCAACCGTGAAGCAGAGGCTCGTGTTAAATGTGAATAGAGAACTCCAAAAATAGTTCAATGTTGTTTGAAGATTTAATGTTAAATTGCTCTTGTGTTGTAGGACTTTAAAGGCGTCTTCAGGCTTGTACCACGCACTTTCACAAAGCGTTTTTATTCACACTGCCTTCTTTTTATTATGTATGGTACAAGTCTAAATGTTGAGCTCAGCGTTCACAGAAGCCTTTGTTGCAGCGTACTCCGCAGAGACTACTTGTAGTGAGATAACATTGGGTGGGGGGGGTGGGGGTGGTATGTGTGAGAGGGGGGGTACTTCCATGCACTTTAAAGCCATGCCATGTCATGCAGGTCAGGCCCCTCGCAGCAGCCCAAGCCTCTTTGATATTTTATGAAGTCGGTTGCGCGTCGTCGGAGGGAGAGAAGCAGTGGGACACGTAAAAAGCAGAGAATAAGGGACATGCCTGTGATGGCATTATGACATTTTTACCTCCCTGATGTTTTAATGCACATTCTCTGACGTGAACAGGCCACGTCATCAACAACAGAGCAGAGGCACGCTGCGGGACGAGCGGCGCTACACGGAGCGCAAATGTCACCAAGCAGCCTCCTGGCTGCAGACGTCACACACCAGCCTACAGATGTAGGACTGCTCGGTTGACTACATGAGTTTAACCTTTCTGCCAGCTGCCCTCGTCATGACCTGACAGGCTCGTGGACCATGAGGCGCTTATAGACCTGCTCCTGTTGATTTTCAGCACCTGGACAGCTCCCCTGCGCCACATGCCGAGGCGCGCTCTCTCTCTCTCTCTCTCTCTCTCTCTCTCTCTCTCTCTCTCTCCACACACACACACACGTGCAGTCCTGCGCGTGCTCGCCACTCTTCAAATCAGTTCTGCAAAACGAGATTAAGAGGTGGGCCTCTAAATGTCAGTGCCTGGCTCCTCTTTCCGGCCCTCCACTGCAGGGAGGCGTTTCCAGTTACTGTCTGTGAAAAGAGCGACTCGCTCGATTAGTCGCCAGCACCCATCTCAAATATTGAGTCCAATATCAAGACCGATCACTCACCCCCAGGTCAAAGACCTGCCGTTTAGCACGCCGAGCTCAAGTTGCCCACCAGCAGAATTCAATATGTGCCGTTTAATTGGGTGTGATGAGATCAGATGCCCGGGGTGCATTGTGTCGCTGAATCTAGGCCACCTTGCTCAATGAAAGTATTGTTGAGAGGAGTGAAAGATGCGCACGTGTTGTGTATCAGACTGATGTCCAGAATGTGACAGTCATCCGAGCCCGGTACATGTGGGCTGCGGCAGCCCCGCTAACCCGGAGGGGATTCACGGTGACACGTCAGCGACTAATTGTCAGAAAAATGCTCACATTTCGCACGGACCTCCAGCCTTTGTTGAGGGCTTTGTTGGGCGGCTTTACTGCCCTTTACAGCGACACGCATCAGCCTTTTTTTTTAGATTTTAAACGACAACATAAAGGCTCTGCATTCAAGTCTGCGATGCAGCGGCCGTGAGCGAGACCAGTGGATGCAGTTCAAATGGCACGGCTGCAGGCTGTAGATCAAAACGGAATAAACACATCTGAGGGAATAAATTGATTTGATTGAGCTCAGAAACACGAGGCACACGTGACCACAGCGGGCGCGATCGAACTCGGAGGTTTGTCCTCTTCGCTTGGAGGACCAGACCGAAACTTGTGGCGGCGTCCATGTGAGGCCCCGCGGTCCTCCTCCATCTGTGGCAACTCTGTCCATTTGTTCGACGTCTTTTTATCTTAATTGATCTCCTTCCCCCTGTCTGTGATCTTTTCTGGAGCGGAGCTGCAGCTCCCAGAAAAAAAGTGTGTCCTCTCCCCTCAAACCAAATGAGACTTTCAGTCTTTCTTCGTTTTATTTTGATATATTTTTTCTCTCGTAGATATTTATTTATTTTGACTCAGATCTCTCTCACTCACACAAACACTCCTTCTCTCTCTCTGTAGTTCCCGTTGTCGTGGAAACTGCAGATAGGGAGACCTCGGCCGTGCATCTCTCTCTCTCTCTCTCTCTCTCTCTCTCTCTCTCTCTCTCTCTCTCTCTCTCTCTCACTCACTCACTCTCTCTGGTATCTGTCGGGCTCTCTCGGAGACTTAGGAGCGAATCAACACAATTAGGTCAAGACCAGCGGCAGCAGTGTGATGTCACACACGTATACAGGCTGAACGCGAGTCAAACAGGTGGCTGCCATTGACCTACTGTATATTACACTCTTGATAAATGTGCACGGTAGCTTTATGTGGGATTTATGAGTCTAGGGCATGTCCTTACGCACTCCGCTACAAGGAGACAGGCACAAGGCGCCATAATCATCAAGTGACTGAGGCGACAGATTACATAACCAATTAGAGTCGGAGAGGGGGGATCTGTACGCGCGGATATGACGGATAGATCACAGTTTGAAAGGCTGTAACAGTTACATCAGCGAGCGCACCGTGTCTGTTTGTGCGTGAGAGGTGGAGATGGATGGATGTAGGGCACGTTTTTGATTTATGGGGGGGCTACAGAGGAGACCCGGTCAAATAAATAACACGATGTGGGGAGATCTGGGGGAGACACGCGTCAGAGGTCGGGGTAGCACATAGAGGACGGGGGCCCTCGGCGACATTTAGCCGCCAGCGGAGCGCCGGGGAGACACGTACGGCAAAGGTGTAAACAAGCGTGAGAGCACATAGATGCTGGCAACAGGGAGCTTGTTTCTTGGCAACGAGCATGATGATGTATTGCTGCATGTGCGCGCCTGTAAGCACCGATGGAGTCCGTTGCGGCTGCGAACTAATCCGTGTATTTTACTTTAACACCAGGAAGAAGTGGATCCCCCAAATTCTTCGAAATAACGAGTTATACACCTGAAGACTTCCGTCGGTCGCATGCGCAAGGATACGAGCAAAAAAAGGGTGTCCTACCTTGCAACTAAACTGGGTCAGCGCGGTCAGAACCATCGTGTCCGGTCGGGTCTCCTCGTCACCAATATACGAGCTGTTTAATAACAGCGTATCCCTCAATGGTGTCAAGAGCACCTCTGTCTTCTCTGCCTCTGACTGGCGTGCCTCGCCAAAAAAGCTTCTTGCAACTCTCGTAGCATCGCGATGTTTAGGCTGCAAGATACCAGCCTCTCAAGCTCTTCCCCACCAACCCCAACTAAAAATGCACCCCTGCGCGCGCACACACACACACACACACGCACACGCACACACACCATTTAACCTCTAACAGACTGACATTTAAAAATCCCCCGTTATCTAAAAACGCGTTGTTCTGCTACATGTAAGGCTCCTTATTCATATGCATATGACTCAGCAGCGCTATCATATGTCTCGCATCTCCGGCACAGCATGCTGTGCACTACAAGCACCCTGATTCACTCCCAGCCTCTGCACCCGCGAAAGGCTGCAGCAAAAAAACAAATGCGAAAATATTTCAGGCTCCCCTCCGGCGTGCAGTGATGAGAGCAGATTTAAAACAACTCTTACCAACTGGCGCTTTGGAGCTGATACAGCCCATACTCGCAGCTGCATGTAGAGCCTCTTAGGAGAGCAAGCTATCAATTTTTTTTTCTTTCCCTAATTTCCTTGTGTAAGAGACGCAGAGCGTACCTCACTGATCGAAAGCCTCTGTCACTCTCCTCATCTACGGAGGCTCCGCTGGGTTCCGGTACGCGCTGCTGTGCTCACACCGCCGGAGTGACGCCGAGGGCGGGGGGAAGTCCAGCCATCACTTCTGCTCCGTGTTTTCTTCTGTTTTGTTTTTTGATTTGCTTCAGATCCATACACATGCACAATGTTTGTTCAGCTTTGTTGTTTATATTTTAGTAGCTTTCAGTTTGGAGTCTCTTGGGTGAGCCTCAGCTCTACGTCACCGGTTGAAGGGTCGGGTCCTGCGGTTCAGCACCACAGAGGACGGACAGCGCTCTGTGAGGCGGCGGCAGCATGGGTTTCTCTCCCGGCTTGGCGGCTGCAGACGCTGGGGTTTCCCCCTCTCGGTTTACTGCCGGTCAAGTCCACGCCACACACCAGCACGGAACCCCGCTGCTGTGCGCTCTGTGCGCTCTGTGTGTGCTCTCGCCTTCGCCCGGTCAGGTAGTAGCTCACTGGAGGGTGACACTGATCCAAAAATCCCACGCTTAACTGCTTATATACAGCCCACACGAGTTTCCGCCTCCTTCTACTGTTTTCCCGTGCTAGGTAGAAGCGGGATGAGATGTGATTGGCTGGTGTCACCTTACATGTCACACAGGGAGAAAGGGAGGAGTTAGCGGTGCGCGCATAAGAGATGCAAGTTGTCAACGAAGGATTGCATTTCTCCTCATCTGTGTATCAGCTGACATGATGATAAATGAGGAACATCCTGCATGTTTCAACAGGTCTGGAAGGGAAAACTGCAGAGTTGGTGATGCAGAGAAAAAAAATAATAACAAGGCATCCAAAGACACTTTTGCAGAAGATGAGATATGAATTCATTTATTTTTTTGCTGTCGAGAACAATCTAACAGTCCGAGGGAGAAAAGGTCACGTTGCACCTATACATGCCCACAGGCGTCTTTTACGCATGGTGTTGTGCAGTGATGCAATTATGGCAGCATTGTGAGGAAAGTGACATTTTTCACACGCAGTCTGACACGTTTCAGGACGGCAAGACCCCGTTTCACACTCCCACACTGTGTAGTGGCCTAGCTGCGGGCTCACTACGACCTCTTGAGTCCATGCGTCCAAATGTGGGCTGCTAAAAATAAGCTGTGACATTCCCTGTTCATGCGTGTTCAACCAAAGTAACCCAATACAGCACTGGTAGAGGGCGTGAATAAAAAACAAGAGGGGTCTATTGCGAGGCCTAATTGTGGCCTATTTGTAAGCGACCTGCTCTTCTCTCCAGGCAGGTCGGCGCTCAAGTACCTCATTTGTTCCTCCGTCTCTTTTAACGCCCACCAGGACTCTAAACATAGACCCGCAGATCTGATGACCCACTCCTCCACTACTTCTATTATCTATTAGCGGAGGAAACATCCGGGCTCCTATGATGGGCATTTTCAATTCATCCCCCGAAACAGGATGATGTAACGGCCACTGGGTGCCCAGTGGGGGCTTGGTTATATTTCAAGACTACGAATCGTATTCCTCACATTTACCCGTGCACAATACTGTTACCTTATTGAACTGGATCATTAGCACAGTGAGATGTAATGTGTGGCACTCATTTAAAGAAAGGAAAAGATTAACCACACACCATTCAGCAAACACACGCCCTTAGGTCTAGATTTCCCTCTGCACGTCTCTGGAAGACAGACACCGGTGCATTGCGCTGACTTTAGTGTCTTATCAGTCATAATATTTCCACAAATGGTCCCCAGAAATGTGATTATGCACGGTGGACCTTTGATGGTTAATGATGGTTTTTACATGCATGAACTTCCATTACAATCCTTGTTTTGTTTTTTGTTTTGTTTTTTTGCGCTCACAAGACCAAGAGAAACAGACAGAGATGTTTCCCCTTTTCAAACCACTTAGATCTGTACAAGAATACAGCCTGAAGCCTCAACAATGGTGCGATAAGATCGCAAGAAACACCGTAGCGCGCCTTCGGTGCGTAAATGCGCGCGACAGAGCCGGAGAAGAAAATGAGGTAGACCATACATGTAAAGCCGGGGGGGTATTTTCACTGTGAATGCATCATACGGTGTCCTAACAAGTACCGTACATGTACTTATCCAAAATGTGCCAACTTCATCAGCAGAAAAAACACTGTGGAAGTGGATAGACACAAAGACATAACTTGGAAATAAACTGGAGGAAATGTGCAGCATTGCTCATCACACGTTCAACATGTGGGAGGACAGACATTCGTCACACTGTTACTTTTGCTCATGTAAGGTCTGTGATGTTACAGCTTAAAGCGCAGGAAGACTGTAATCTTCTGTACCTCCTCTTTTTCCTGCAGTGCGCACTCAGCTCCCATTTCATAACACATCAAAGTTGCGGTAAAGCCACAGCTTATGCAGCCTGATCAGCCCTCTCTCAGTGTGCCACATGGTACTTAGTCCGGTGCTTCAGCGCCACCGAAAGGAAGGCTGGAGTACAGGCAGCTGCGGGAGGCACAGGAGTGCGGAGAGCCTGTTGCGCAGTACAGTGCCTGTAAAGCTGAGAGGCCGCATGGTTGTGGTGGATGCTCTCCCAAGAGTAGATTCCATTTTCAGAGCCTCAGGGTGTCCTGCTCTCAGGGGTGCGAGAAAAAGGAAAAATAAAATGAAGACGAGAAAAGTAATAATACATTCCGTTTGAAAAACAGACCTCATGCACAGTTTACAACGAATATGTGTTTGAAAATAAGTTTGCCTGTACATAGAACTGGCAAAAACTCGTGTTTTTGTTCGTAATGGTGGAGCCACTGTGAGATTACAAGCCATCATTCATCTCCAAATAAACTCAGAAAAGTGTGACTTGGTCATATGCATAAAGGATGCATATGGAAATAAATGATTGTGTGAGGATATAAACTATAGTTCAGTTTTAACATACATTAGAATAATGTTAAAGTTGTAAAATGAGACAAGATAAGGCTTCATTATTTATTCTGAAAAGAGATTTATCATGGTGCAAGTGAGTTTTTGCAAATAATTGTTTTACATACAAAAGTCAAGAAGGATATAAAGTGATAACAACCCAAATCTGTCTTTTTACCGCTTCAAGCCTGAACAGAGATCAAAGTTCACACCAACGGGAGCTCCTCTTTTCAACAGGAAACCCTGCTCCTCTTGACATCACACTGCGTCACCATGTCACACATTTGCATAATCTCCACCAAGCAGCTAGTTTGGCAGGTAAGAATTGATTCAGCACAGTTGCTCTGTTGTTGTCATCTGTGCTGGCTCAGGCGTGTTTGAGGTGACCAGTCAGAGCAGACGGGGTATTCGGGAGGTGGGGTCTTAAAGAGACAGGAGCTAACAGAGCGTTTCAGACAGAGGGGGAATACAGTGCTGCAGTACTGGACAGTATGAGAAAACTGATGTGTTTTTTGAGCACTAAAGGATGTAAACCTATTCCAGGAGTAATTAAAAATAAAATGATAAACCTGAAAATTTGCACAATATGTTTCCTTTAAGTTAAGATTGTTTTTTTGAGACTGGCTGTAAAATTTTTCCTAGTTGATTTCAGCTGGTTACAATGGATTCCAATAGCAACAAGTTTTCACTGAAAAAAAGAAAAAATCTATAAATAAAAACCAGGACCAGGAGCTTCGGTGCCTGCAGAAGAAAAAAATGTTCACCACCACCTACCATCGAGCCCACAGCCTCTAAGCTGAAGAACGAGCAGACCCAGACTGACAAGGAGGCACAAGAACAAACCCTCTGACCCAAGCTACCAACAGCACAAGCAATCAAAGTTGTTGGAGCCAAACTTGGAGGGTAATGTTAAAGGGCTTTTGACCCAGGGTGAGAGAATTAGCTGTTCCCTGCTGCAGTGAGCCGAGGACAACATAGAACAACAAGCCAACAAGCTCAAGGTCACTAACACAACTGGAGAATGTCCTGAAGTGTCCTTAAAAATAAAGAGTGATTTCACTCAAATATTAACACACCATTTCCAACAATGGTCTCACATTCGGCAGCTGTTGTACAAATTTGAACGTATCCGTGGTTTGCAGAAACATAAAATGGCAGCATTTTAATATGGCAACATGGGCGGAAAAGTACATCACCTTTTTTTAAAAGTTCTCCAAGTCTTGTATGTATAACATTCTGACCTGTACAGTCACAAGTAACTAAAGCTGGGAAATCAATGTAGTAGAGTTAAAAATATACTGTATTTGCCTCAACAAAGCAATGAAGGTATAAAGTAGCCTAAAAAAAAGAAATAATCAGTTCTTCAAAATACGTCAGTGAATGTACGTAATTACTTTATTATGTTGTAATGAGATCAGATGATGAAAGACATGAGTCATGGTTCCTGATTGCTGCCTCCTTCATACCCATAAATATAACTTCAGTACCAGACAAAAGAGTTTAGACCTCTACTTGCAACTCACCTCAAGCTGTTGAGTCTCACTCAACCAAATGAACTACAACTGTGTCTTGACTGTACGTGTGTAAAAGACGAGAACAGGCACATTATCTGAAACAAAAATGAAGGCTTCCGGCCAGTCTGAGCGAGTACAAGGAGAGTCAAACTCAGGTCTAATAAACTCCAAACCCCAACAGATGTCCAAAATAATTAGCACAATCTGTCACCCAAAGATAAAAATAGATGATCTTTAAATATTTTTGCATTATTAATGGACTGCTGTAGTAATGACAGCAAACCCAGTTGCCTAGAACCTTAATTAGCACTGGAGATATTGGAGGAGAGGATAAAAGAAGCCATGAGTCATTTTGACTTTTATCTTGTATCACAGGTAAAACAGTTATCATTTTAATAAACTGAAATCTCATTGGCCTCGACAATCTCAGCATCCTGTGTCATTCTATGCCAAATATAAAAAGGTATATAATCTTGCAAATATGATCTGACATACAGCGTGCTGTATCTGAAAATATACATGTAGAAGTACTGTATGCTGGCAAGCTTTTTCAAAGTGAAACCTGAGGAAATCAATGGATGAAAGCACCGAGGAATGAACACCAAAATAAGAAATCATCCAAAATAAGAAAAAAATCTGCCTGCCAGCACCTCCAAAGTTCACTAACACGTTGTATCTTGTTTTTTCAAATCTGAACTCTAAAAGAAATGTAAAAAAGACAAGTTACAGCAGAAGCTGCTGCTTCTGGCTCCATATTAAAAGTGCTTAGATATAAAAGTGGAATACATCTTCTCATCTAAATCTCGGCAGCAAAACTAATTAGTGCATTTCACAAAATGCCAAACTGTTTATTTATATGTACAGGGGGGTGAGAAATCCATAACAACTGTATTCTGTAGCATGTACATTTAAACACATGAAGCTTAATGCAGAAGAAGGAAAATAAAAAAATCCAACTTTGCCAGTCAAAGTTGAATTTTTGATATAAATTGAAGTGTAAGAGGGTTGTTTTTCTTCTTTACCTCAATAAGCTCCCATCACAATTAGCTGAACAATGCATTGTTACAAGGCTGATTTGAATAATTAAGGTTCTTCAGTATGGTATGAAGGAGCCATAAATGTCAATACGTGACATATGCAGTAGTATGTACGGATCAGATTATATAAAGTGACACACAAACTATATGCTCAAGGACCGTTTTATTGGAATGATACAGGGAATCAATAAAGTGCCAAAATAAAACAAGATACATTTACATTCAAGGGGTTCTGATCAATAAGGTATTAGAGTCAATTTTCTTTTAGTAGCCAAGTTTAAACAATAATGCTTCTGATGATTTTATACCTTTCTTTTGTGACTTCTAATAACCTAATTCTCTCTCTTAAAAAATGCTCTACAAGAGGCAGCGTGGTTCAAGAGGCCACAGTGGTACACATCCACCCTGCTGAAGTCTTCCTGACTGAATCCCTGCCCACTCCTCTATGGCCCTGAACTCTGACCTCCCTGATGTAGCAAGCGGAGTGAGATCAGTGGGGTTCAGTGAGAAAAAAGGGATCTTACATCACCACTGTAAGTGCCAGCAGCACAGAGAGAAGGCTACTTAGCAAAGCTGCCGAGCCATGAACTGCCTCAGCTCCATTCCTGTCGTTGATCAAGGTGGTGTGAACCACAGGTGCTTCGGTTTGCCTTCCCTGGCAGTGCCTCTGGTCGGCGCCCACGCAGGCAGCGTAGGCCATGGCGTGGGCGATGTAGTTCTGCTCCTGGACACCCTGGAAAAGGTGGGCCATGGGTCCACGTGCGAGCACTGCCACATCCTCTCCACTGTGGGTGGCTGACTCTGTGGGGACGGCAGCCAGCTGGACGTAGTCTTTAGTTTCTGGAAAAGAGACAGCAATATTTCATTACATTCATTTAACACTTTGTCCAAAGCCACTTACAATGATAGTACTTATATTACATTACATTAGTAACTTTATGTAACCAAGAAATTCTTTCAGAGTTTATTACAGCTGTTTGTATGCATACAGGGGTTGTGCTTTCATAAGACAAAAGACCAAAAAATAAAGTTACACTCAAACTTTTAGAGACTGATCCAGCCTCTCGGCGCCCTCCCAGCTGTGACAGATCACAGTGAAGGCTGTTATGAGAGAGATCTTTTCAATTAAGTCTGCATAAACAAAACAAGCACTTATAACGAAGTACACCTGGCTCTCTTATCTTTCCTCGTTCCCCCAGAGGCAGAGTTTTCTAATTTATCAGAGTGAGAGCATTTGACACACCGGAGGTCAAACTGACCTGCATTCTGGCCCGCACACTTACATGAGACACAGATCACACATATAAGCAGCAAGTAAGAGCATACATTATAGTGTTGTTGTTTCCGTTATAGTGTGTTTGAAAGTTATACAGGGTGTTAGTGAGTCTCCATAACATTGATAATAGCATCATGAACATGTTTATTGTTAGATTAACTGTTAGTAAGTGTTTTAAAAAATAGTTTTTGTATACCTTAAAGGATAAGTTCACCCATAAATAAAATGTAGTCACTATCTACGCTGATGGAAAGTCAGGTGACATTCTGTAGTTCACAAAACATTTCTGGAGCTTCACAGAAAGACAATGTTGCAGCATTCTCCTAAAAAAAACAAAAAGAGACATAAAATGGCTTCATACTGCCCGTCCAGCGTAATGCAAGTCTTCAGAAGCCCTCAAATCTCAATCAATTTGGGATCTCAGGGCTTATAGAGATTTAGTTTACACCAGAAAAGCTTTTTGGGTGAACTTATCCTTTAATAAGAAATTGTTTTCACCTTCGATCCATCGCTGCAAGATGGCTAACTAAAGCATGGTTAGCTGAAAGTATTCATATTAATAAAACAACAAAAAAGCCTCATGAAGGTTTAAAAATGAAGTAATACTTAAGTTAGTCAAATTCAATAAATGTGTTTGTAACGCTAATATAAACAGCTATACGACACCAGCAGTCTTAAACAGTCTATCAACTGCTTAAGTTTCTTTTAAGTGCCTATAGATGTCAATGATTTAACTATGAACGTGCTTATATGCTAGTATTAACACTTCTTATTCTTAGTCCTGTTATTGTTAATAAGCATCTTATTAGGATTCAGAATTACCTATTAATTAATGTATATTACAAGGACCGTAATATAATGTGTAACCGGATGCCAGCTAATGCAGCTTTGACTGAAGTGTGACTGAGTTTTTCTGACTAATGCAGAAAAGATGAGGTGAGACTTTAATCATCCATGAAGAGGAAGGCCTTACATGCTACTTTCAATTCTTACTTGTACAGTAATCTATTGATTCTTGTTGTCATATTACCTTAACTGAACTGTCACTTTCTTTTCTGGTTTTAAAAAACCAACATCGCAAACTAAATTAGTAAAAATGTCAGAGAAGGAGAAAGCACACCTGATTATATTATAAGGAAAGGTTATACTGTATTATAGGAGATAGATCTAAACTCAGGGGGGGGATGTAAAGGTCAGTCCAGTTGTTCTGAAATAGTTCTCTCATCCCCAGTGTTTTTGTCCTCACACAAAAGATAAGACACACACAACATAAGGAAAATTAAGAAGTAACTACTGTATGTAATCAATCAACTATTCAATCGATCTATAATCAGCTATATATGATATTGCAGAGTGGTGCAGAGAGAGCAACCTCCTGTTCTGTAAAACAAATTGGATAAATGTTGATTTTAGAAAAAAGGAAAAGACATTCACCCCCTGTCCACATCAGTGGAGCTGAGGTGGAGCAGGTGAACAGTTTTAGGTTCCTGAGAATCAACAGAGAACCTTTCATGACCATCACACATCACCACCCTGGGCAGGAAAGCTCTGAAACAGTTTTATCTGCCAACTTTTACAGGGTAGAGATAGAAAGCACCCTGCCATGGTTTGTTGTAGCTGGTCAGGGAAATTGTTCAACCGAGGTCTGAGATATTCTTGTAAGGAAAACAAAGAAACATTGAGTTAGTCTTACTAGTGTCGACTTTTCTGATGTCTGGGCGCGTGCCGTTGGTGATTTTGTGTCCGGGTCCATTGCCATACATCAGAGTGGTATAAGGCAACACATCCTTCGCCCACAGGGGAGATTTACCTGGAAAATACAGAAAGAAAATGGAACATTACCTTTAATTTATCTTTCCTATTTTTCTCTGTTTCTTCTCTCAGTCTCAAGGTGCTAAACACATGAATAAATGAACACACACACACACACACACACACACACATAGGAGGGGGGGGCTCAGGATCCCCAGGGTGCTGTGAGAGGTCTACAGCTTGTTGAGTGTCTCAGTGTTTCTCTCCAGATGAGCCATTAGCCTGGCGAGTCTCCCCGCTGATGAAGAGCTCAGAGTTTCACAAGCACATTAATCACTGCTGCACCGCTGGGAGGAAGAGGAGGAGGGTAAAATAAGGATACAACTGGAAAGAGAGAGTAGAAAGGTGGGAACAGCACAATACAACACAAGTGCTCAATCAATACACTCTTTGGAGGCAGACACAGATGATGTTTGTGGGCCGAATCTTTAATGTGAACACCTTCATGCCACAAATATCATTGTTTTTCTCAGGATTTTATTCTGGCCAGGGTGGAAACACCTCTGAAACAGTATGCATAGTACAATTCAGTCCAAACAAGAAAAAAATCTGGGAACTTAGCTATCTTAGTATATCAACAAACCTTTAGATTACAGCCTGCAAATTACAGTGTAAACATTTTGTACATAGCAGGTACTAATTAGTACTAATTAGTGGGTTCCTACTAAAAACAAATATAGTCCTTTAGGAGAGACCTAAAAATGTAATTACACTGCAAGTTCTTTTTTTAATTCCCCAGTGCACATTAAAGTGTAAAGAGTACAGACTCAGCCTATATTTGGTTTCACATTCGGAATCTTTAACATCAGTTTTGATCAAATTGATCCTAAATCGGACCCCAGAACACATTATTGCTCCGCGCTATATTTACATCATTCTTAAAAAATACATTTAATCATTTTTTATAGCTGCAGCTATAGAGATACAGTAATTTCCAGGGTTAGCCTCATGATGTGAAACTGAAGCAGCCAAAAGGAATTCAGACACCATTCATTTGATTATTTACATCTGTGCTTTTCCTACTGTCTTCTGTAATAAAGGTCCATTGCATGAATACATAAATTGTGCTCTGGTGTATCATATAAAAAAGTGAACAACCCTGACATCCAATACAATATAGAGAAAAAAAATAATTATTTGAACCCTTGATTAAACCCTCTGTCCCTCTGTTAATGTCATAGGTTCAGCTCGGGTTTTAAAGGTGTAATTTGTAAAATATGGACAGAATTCAAAGGTAGCTCCAAAAATATATAGGGCAACATATCACCAGAGTAACCTACAGCTGCTGCTCACAACACTCTTTGCTGTAGTTGTCTATTGATTCAGCCAGCTGTTGTTAGCTAATTAGCTCTCTTAGCTGTGGTGCTAGTTGCCTTGTTAGCTTACAGTACTGTACTACATCCTCAGATCATGGAGGAGTCGTCGTGGAAAAAGGGGCTCAGCTCAGCCTGGCTCAGCAGCCTTCCGGTGTACACGGCTGGGACTGAATACAGCCTCGGTGACTGACAAAGGTCAGTTTGAAGACACAGTATGATACAGTATGGAGATGATTTACAGCAGTTCTGGCCAGGACTATGACTTCAGGGATGAGAAGACACAGCAGGTGGGAACAGAAGAGGAAGGCAGTGGCAGAGGACCGTGAGAGAGTCGGGCACCAGCAGCAGGTGATCTTACTCGGTGAATTAAGGATTAATTTTGACCAAACCAGAGGTGATTAAGGAAAGACTGGCCAAGACTGTTTTGGTGAGTTTGATGAAAAAGTGTGTTTTATGCTGAGTTAATGATTAGTTAATTAAGCTCCTCTTAGTTCAGTAAAAGAGAGAAACTTGAATTCAGAAGGTGTTCAGTTTGTTTTTATCTGTTCAGTAAGGAAAATAGGTGTTAAAGTGTTTCCTTTATTTTGTTTACTCACATCTCCCAGCTATCAGAAAAATATCATACAACCGTCTCTTGCAGTACAAGGTGGCATTACGAGACAGGAAGGGCTGGGGCTAGCTGGTTAGCATGCTTACTAAGGTAGAAATCCCTGCACACAGTACACAGACGTCTTTGACATAAGGTCAACACTGTTGTTTCTTCACACGCTGTTGATAATGTTAGTTCACTTTTTAAATAAACTTTACCCAAAGCCTCTGGGTAAAGGAGATGGAACAGTGATGGAGAGGAGACAGAGAGCTGAGGGAACATAGGTAAGGAGCAAGTAAGGTTGATAAAGAGACGTTCCAAAGGGAGATTAACTGCAGAGAAGGACTGACAGAGCGAGAGGAAGTTAAGAGAGTATAATGTAAAAGAGAGAGAGGCATCGGCGTTGATGGTCAGAGACAGGTAGAAGGAAGAGAGACAAGAAGAAAGCGAAGGACTGAAATAGAAAGGCGAGGGAGAGAAAGGCTGCCAGCTATATGTGTTTACCCAGGCTGTAATTGCCAGGGAGAGAAAGCAGAGGAAATGTCAAGCTGCTGGTGGCAGAGGCACACTGAAGCTGAGAGGGAACAGGCAGACACACTCACACTCACACACACACACACACACACACACACACACACACACACACACACACACACAAAATGCCACCTTGGTTGTCTATTGTTGTGAGATATAAACACATGTGGAGGAGAGGGTAGATGGATGGGGCAAGGAATAGAGGTAGAAAGGAGGAATACAAGGAGCTGAGGAGTGAGCTGATGCAATACCAAATCAGTATAAGACATTCAAAAACTTGATATGGCAACAACTTTTAAAAGAAATAGCTGTGAGCTCATAATTACCCAGAATGCTCTGTCCTCGAAATGGGTATCCATTGAAGGTGAAAGGGTGGGAATGGTCAGCCATCACTATGGTGAGAGTTTCATGCTCTTTGGTGAGTTCAAGGCCCTTCGCAATGGCGTAGTCTAAAGCAACCGCCTCATGGAGCGCCATGTACGCCCTGCCAGCATGGTGAGCCTGGTCAATACGCCCACCTGACCACACAGAGAGAAGAAGGGGTTAATGAGGAGAGGCAGTGAAGTAAAGGCTTCTGGTACTGATCGGTACTTTGAGTGACAAAGAGGACAACTGGTTCTTTCCCTTAAAAGTTATTATGTTGTGTAGTCTATACATCAAAAGAAAATTGTCTTAGTCATTTTAAAAAAACTGTTCACAAGCCATTTTACACAAATGATTCGGCACTTGACTTGAGGTTTGCCGTTACGAGACTTTAGACTTACTCAGACTTGACTCAAAAGTTTGGTAAATCACTGAGGAGGGTAGTGAATTGTAATTTTAATGAGCTACTGAGACTGTTCAATACCAGAAAACACACTTGCAAACATTGATGCACACAGTAGATGTGAGGTGGAGGTAGATTCCAAAGTTTGAGCTTTTGGGATCAGTTAGAAATGCGATACATTTCTCTTTACACTGTTACAGGTGAACAGATGACTTATTCATATGGAGGCGAGTCTGAAAAATATCTCCTGGAATGGAACAAAGATGAGGAAAGGTTGCCCACTTTCTCCCACAGAGAATTTTAGATTCACCGTCTTGCCGGGGGATAATGCTCACGTATTTTTATTTTTAAATTCAGCCCATTCTTCTGCTCCTGTCCTCTCCACAGGCCGTATTGGAAAGTGAAGTAGACTCCAGTTAATAAGTTGTGGTCTCAGTGAGCTGTCAGTGATTGGGTGCACCATATGCCTGCTTCTATTTATACATTTGCCTGTTATTTTAAAGTCATTGTGAAGACACTTAGTAGCACAACAGAGTCCCCAGGCGGCTGCCTCAGATTAAAGGAGAGATGGATGAGGAGGCCAGTGAGGTAGCCGTGTGGAACAGGAACACGTCAGCCAACCATACGCGGTAAGCACACACTGCGGCAAACTCATTGAGCTGTATGCAGAATCAATGTCAAATCACTTGATCCACTGCAGGTACACACTGTTCTCTACCATGGTGTTTTCTGGAGGTTGGCGCTACATCAGATACCACGAGGATCACCTCAAAACAACTCAATATCACTGCTGAAGGTGCTATAATACAAATGTAAATGCACAACAATTACCAGTGTGGTCGTTTTCTGGTCACTTGGGACCCCTTTGTGATTAGAACAGGATCAATAATTCAATTGACCCCCCGAGACTAGCCAAAGGCTTTTCCCCTATTTTTAGCAGGACCTTCACCTCTCTGGGGATGTCATTATCCAACCCTAGATGGATTAAGTGATGGGGAGTGTGTGGAAGGTGGGCGAAGCGGTTGTCCTCACCCTCCACTAACAGAAAGAAGCCCTTAGGGTTTTTCTGGAGGATGCGGATGGCCTTTTCTGTAGTTTCGACAATGGACGGGTCCATATTTGGGTCCCTGTCTGCCTCAAAGCGCAGATCACCTGGTTCAAACAGAGCTGGGCAGAGAGAAAGAGAGAGAGACAGATTTTAAAAAAAATGCAACAACCATATTTTTTCATGTGAAAGTACAGTATGCTTGTTTTTTATCAGCCCACAGTGAGTGGAGGTGCAGCAGAGAGGAAAGTCCCATCATCCTCCTACTACTACCACTATTTTCAGCACACAGGAAGTGATAAACCACAGTGTGGGGGGAAAATCCAAAGTCTCCGCAGCAGCAAGAAAGTCCAGGAAAAGCTTGATGACTGTCTTTCGACATTTCATCCACACCGTCACACATCATGAAGAACAGATGGAGCCCACTGACATAATGAAACTTAGCTGTTGAAAACCATGGGGCATTAAGCAGCTAAAGATTCACATATTTACATCAGGAGTTGGTAGAGACAAAAATGAAGCAGTTTAGAATTCTTTTTTTAACACAAATAAATTGTGCCACACATGCAAGCAGTTATTATTGTGGTGTGTTAATGATACGATGAGCATATTATTTTGAATTAAGAGTGTTCAAAAGACATTCACAAGTCACTATGATACGAACACAACAATCATAATAACATGAAAATAACAGCTAAATGTTGATGTTGTCATAGTAAAAAGAACTGTGTGCTGCTGACCGTAAATTTGATAAAAGACTCATGCTGTGAATGTTTCAGCACCTTGAACATTATGTAGGTCAGGTACAGTATTTTGAGGTAAAACATCTATTCAAGACTTAATACAAGATGAAATCAGGAGCCTGGAACCTGGTGAGTAAACGAAGGCCACTGCAGGCCTATTGTTGGTTTGTTCATCAAGCCCTGAGGGGAATGCTTTGCCTTCATGTAACACTCGGCTCTGCTGGAAAGCAAAGCATAAGAGGGCAAAGAGAAATGAAAAATAAAAAATAAAAAATAACTCACCCATGAGGTAGTCAGTGGTTTCAGGGTCAACAGCATCAAAGTCTGTTTTGTTCCACACATAGCGGGCGACCTGCGTGACACACAAGACACATTCCATTCACAGACAAAGTGGAAGGAAGACGTTAAAAGTCTTTCGCTTGAGTCACTGAGCGAACTTTAGACCTTTTGTAGACTGTACTAAAATACTTTTCTCGCAGTGTTTATTGACAAATGATGGTATCAGTATTACATGAAATGACAAGCTGAGAAGTTTTTAACTCTTTAAAGCAACTTTAACTGTAACTTCTGGGTGATTTTATTGATTGCAGAAATTGTACTTGTTTCTAAAGTATCTAATTAAAATCATTATTTTCGATTTTATTACATGAGCGGGGGAGAAGAGTATAGAGCTAATAATCACTTATTTTAATAAGAAAATAAGTTTTGGAATGTGGGAGTTATTCATGGATAACAAAGCAGAAAGTTATTCTGGTGATGAAAATGTCTAACAGCTCCTTTCATTCAGTGTTTCGGATGTAAACAAGTGTGGTAATGACACAAATCAACAATCGATGCTCATTCAAAAGTGTAATGTATACTAGCTCACTCTAAACATGACATAAATACTGGTACTGGTAAATACTCTTTGAAGGGGAGGCCCCTAGGCCCTGAAAAAGTGACAACATACTCGTGTCTTCATTTGACACCTTGCTGCCTTTGTAATTTTGCAGCCTCCTTTTGGTATGAGACTCCCTGAAGCTGTTGCTATATTTAAAGGCTTTTTTCTTGGTCTCTGAGTCTTAGTTAAACAAAAGTGGTACCTTTCCAAATTTCATGCTCTGCCACTCATTGATGAGGTTGCGTCCGTCTTTTCTTTTGCCCCTGGAGGCGTAATCCCAGGGGTATTCTGGGTCCTTAGTGCCCCTAGGGGTCATGTACTTTCTACCTCCACCAATAATCACCTAGAAACAGACACACACCAGCACAAACACTCACATTCAAATGTAATGTAAATTCATTCTGAAACAGAGTACAATTGTCAAGGGATAATACCATAAGAATGATCTGAGTTATGGAGAAGCTTACATCTATGTCTGTGTTTGAGAGGAGCTGGGAGGAGATGTCGGTGCAGCCATCCTTCTTGGCACCTGCAGGCATGTCAGCATCACTGTACCACTTCCTGCTGGCGGTGTGGGCGTAGGTGGTTGCTGGGGTGGCATGTTGCACCCGCGTGGTTGTTACAATGCCAACAGACTTACCTACAAGATCAATTTGTTTCATGCTTAATGTGTAGTAGGTTTATATAAGCCTATATGTACAGTAAAATTTGCATTCTGCTGTATCCTTATGTAATATATGAATAGCTTTCAGGCTGAAGTCTGAGCAGCTAGTAGGGTGATGATTGAGGCATTAATCAGCAACTTTCGAAACCCCCTGTAGATCCTGAATATCATAATTATATATGGGGTAGTAAATTGTCATTTAACTACCTTGATGCCAGGCACCTCTCTTTAAATTACTCTTAAAGCCTCCCAGTGGCAGCACAGAAAAGACACTGTGGCACACAGCAATGCAGTCCAGGAACACTGAGATGAATGGGCTGGAAGCAACATTCAGACTGCACCAGTTTTCAGTAGGATTTATCATTTTCCTCCTGTGTTGTGCCATTCGTGCCATCCTCTCCATAAACATAATGAGTTCCCTCCCCAGACAGCTTAACAACCATTCACACCTGGGCTCACCTAGCCCTAACAACCCACATGAAGGCCGGGTGGGTCAACGACCCACAAGTGGCCCTAACGACTCTGAAACTCAGAGCTCACACGTGTCCTTAACGACTCTGTAAGGACACTCCCACACAGAGTTTAAAAGCCTGCAACTCCCCTCCAGTTAGTTAGAACTGAAGAAGCCTCTTGGACGAGAGGTGAAACATCTTCAACAAACTGAAACAAGTCCAGTTACCTACGATACAGCACTTAAAGAGTAAGTTAACACCATGCTGAAACAGTGTTTTGCTGCCCCCAGTGGTCAAAAGTTTTCAAGTCTTTTTCCAGCATCACTGATGTTTGTGGTTTGGTGAGGTCAGGATTGTGCTCTGTTGTACCTGTAACCGCAACCCAGTGATGTCACGGGGTCCTGGAGCACACCTGTGCATCTCTACAGCAAGTTGGGAAGTTAAACCACTGGAGGTCAGCAAAGACAAGATTTTCAAGGAGTGTTACTGGAAAAACGTACTCTTTGAATTAAATTAATTGACAGAAAATTAATTGTAACAATTTCGATTTTGTTAAGCAAAAATGTTTTCTGGCTCTAAAACGTGAATATTTGCTGGTTCTTTTATGATGCGCTGTGGACTGTTGTTTGAACAAAACAAGACGTCATCATGAAAACATCACCATGGACACTGGGAATTTTTACAATTTGTTGTTAAGATTTTGTAGGACTTCAACAAGTGTTATTCCATTGTTTCATTCAGAGGACTCAAGCAAAAATATATGCAAAGTCAAATAAAACAAAAAACCCACAGAATTTATTGTTGCAGAACTGCTTTTGTTTCTTCTTGCCCTTTTACAAATCATTTTAAAAATCATTATCTTGCAATAGTGATCCAGGCCCCCCAGGTTGGGAACAACTGGCTGAAATGTTCCTTTCTTGCCACATTAGTTGAGGACTTGGCTGTAAGGACCATTTCTAAAATATTGTTTTGAGACATCAAAGACTAAAAACCACTTTCTTATTCTATGTAACACACACAAGTATTCACACACCTGAGTGTCAGTCTCCGGTGCTGTGCTGGGGTCAGGGCCACGGCTCTGTGTGTGTCTGTTATTAGATATTCATGGCCACTGATAACGTGGAACATGATAAGACTCAAGGTCCTTCCTGTGCAGCACATCACCCTGCAGTGTAACTTGTAGCTACAGGCTGCTGATGCCCCCGGCTCGAGGCACTGCAGCTCACAGCAGAGCGCTCAGCTGTAAAATCAGGTTGTGCTGAGGCGGTATAAGACCTGAGGGATTTTCTTTTGTCAGGAAGCTGAACTAAAGTGTGACACGGCAGGGCTGTGTCAGGTGTCTGCCTGCTCCCTGACAAAGAGTCACAAATTCCCATTTGTTGGTTCAATCACAGCACCGTTTGAAGACAGCCTGCATTATTTTCCCCCTCAGCATTGTCTGTGCAGCAGAGAGCTGTATTTCGTATGAGTCAGTCTACATTTGCAGAAAATTGTCACTATCACTAGTAACAGTTGGTGGTGTTAGTATGAGAATTAGTTTGGCATTTATAATAGTATGATAGTACACATGAGGATGGCATGCCCATTCTTAATCTCTTTTATAATATTGTGATTGGGCTTAACAACCTTCACAGAGCACAACATCAGACTAGGAGTTGTGTATCTGGATCTGGATGTGTGAGCCTGATTGAGACCTATCCACACAGACTCAGTGCTGTGATTGCAGCCAAAGGTACATCTACTAAATACTGACTTGAAGGATGTTTTCAATTTAACATTAAAGATGTTTTTTTGTAAATCTGATGATGATGATTCCATTTATAAAAGCAATAAAAGGGTAAAACGATTAAGGGGGGGAATGATGTATATAAAATAGTTTTAAAAAATGGTTTGGTTAAGCATGTTGTTATTCACATTGTACTGTGGGGCTTACCAGCATCTTTGGCCCACTTCAGGATGGACGTGACCTCGTTGCCCTTCTGAGACTTGCAGACTCCGTTGCGGGCGGCTGCACTCACTCCGAGGGTGTTCAGGTTGGTTTTCACTCCGCACAGATACGCTGTGGCTGTGGCTGCACTGTCTGCAATCTGGAAGTCAACACTGTAGGTCTGCACAACACACACACACACACGCACGCACGCACACACACAAAGATGAGGCTGAAGAAAATATACTGCTGGACAGCATGAGATTAAACTTTAATGTTCCCTGTGTGGAAAATTGCTCTTGCAGCAGAAAAAAGAAAAACAGAAAAGAAAAAATGAATATTACAAGCAACAAAATAAGCAACAATTACATATCTGTTCCCTATAAAGTAGTCTAAATGGAGCCCTTACAATGAATTTGTTCTCTTTATATTTTTTTCAAATGAATCTGAGTATCTTGTTACTTGTTGTTATTGAAAAGCAATACAGTGTTAAATAAATGCACTTTTAAATAGGTCTAATAGCAGCATATATGCAGGGTATGCAGAATAATGGCAGGAGGGTACATTAGTTGTGTAACATTAATAGGTTAATTGTATGCTATCTGTGTAAAAACCTTATTTAAATGTCTAGAGTTGAAAGGCATTAACTGTATCTCTGTTTTGCTAAGCGTCTTTCTGTCTAGCCACTATATCAATATGATAGATAAACTCACAATTAAACAGGTTTAAAATCTGTTTTTTAAGCCACACCGATGTGAATTCCACATTTTATTTCCTCCGTTTTCCCGTGATAACAAGTTAATTTCATTTGTTTTCTCGAGATCTCGAGTTATTATCTCGAAATAACAACTGCCGTTTGCCTGAGATAATGGGATCATTTTCTCGAGATCTCGAGATAACAAAACTAAAATTATCCCGTTATCTCAGGAAAACGGCAGTTGTTATTTCGAGATAATAACTCGAGATCTCGAGAAAACAAATGAAATTAACTTGTTATCACGGGAAAACGGAGGAAATAAAATGTATGAATGCATGGCCCTTTAGGGCTTCCGTATTTTCAGGATGTTCAAAAAGGGATATTTGTCGACTACCGATGATAGCTAGGGAAAACAGTACATTTGGGTATTAGCTTTAGCTAAAGCTAGCCGTGGCTGTCTCGCAGCTAGCTTCGTTTGCTTTATCTGTGTAGTTGATTGTTTTTGTGTAGGCAAAGAGTGAAGTCTAAAGATGACAGCAGCAATACAAAGCCAGAGTAGAGTAACTACACAGCCAGTAGTAGGCTGAGTTATGGCATACATTGTTGTCACAAAAATTACACTTTTCTTTTTATATAACAGTACTTACACATCTGTGTACAAGTGGAGGAAGAAAATGTAACTTTAATTAGTCTAACTAAACTCTGTCTACATTTTAGAAGCATAAAGTTACACCTCTCTGTCTCTGGCCACAGGGCTGACCACATTTATATTGCAACCAAAGGCAAAGAAAATATTCATTTTTCGTTTGCGTTACTTGAGCAAGTTTGATCACGAGGTTATACATTTGTAATTGCCGCACGAGTAATGTGAATAAAAATAACCGTGAACCACATCAGTATGAACCATCAGAAGGATGCCGAAACAACATGATATTGTTATATTTTCATAATATGTGTATAATGAATAAATAATATATCTCTCTATTCATCCACTTAAGTGTGTGTGTGTGTGTGTGTGTGTGTGTGTGTGTGTGTGTGTGTGTGTGTGTGTGTGTGCGTGTGTGTGTGTGTGTGTGTGTGTGTGTACCTTAGCCAGTCCCACACTAGGGAAGGTGTCCATGGTCATCACTGTCTCCTCTCCAGTCTGGTTCTGCAGCTGTCCCTTGAGAATACGTGCTGCTGTGTAGGTTGTGATTCCCATACCTGATGCACACAACACACACACACACACACACACACACACACACACGCACACACACACACACAAAGATGAGGCTAAAGAAAATATACTGCTGGACAGCATGAGTTTAAACTTTAATGTTCCCTGTGTGGACTTAAAGTAGTCTAAATGGACCCCTAAAAATGAATTGTAAACCAATCCTTTCAATATCTTAATACAATTAATTTGTTCTCCTTATATTATGTGCTAATGAATCTGAGTATCTTGTTAGTTGTTGATATTGAAAAGCAATACAATGTTAAATAAATGCACTTTAAAATAGGTCTAATAGCAGCATATATGCAGGGTATGCAGAATAATGGCAGGAGGGTGTGTTCTACTCATTCCAGCCTCAATGTGATTAAATGACAGTGTTGCATAATCTACCATCTCCAAGGAAAAACAGGATGTTCTTGGCCACATTGGTGTTGAGCTTCCTGTCCAACACTGACTGCAAAGTCTGCTGGGCCTGCGACCTCCAGAACTCCGGGTTCTCCTCTTCCACTGTAGGTGAACACACAGATCAGACTGGGTTTGATACAGAAGTAATGGTTAATGTACTTCCTCTCTGAACAAACTTCAACTTTAAATGTGACTGATACAGAGAATCAAAGGGCTGGTCTCAATGTGAGCGTAAATTAAAAAAAAAAATCCAGCTGACTGCTTTTTGTTCAGGCCTTCTGGGACTTGAATGTGGGTGTGTAGCATGTTTGTTTGTAGCTGTCACACCACCCTCACATGCTCTCTTATCTACTGAAGTACATCTCTCTGTGCTGTAACAGGTAGTTTGTTATGGTCGTCCAGTAACAAGCAGTATGCTGATGGCAGCAAGTTACATAACTCCACAAGTACTGAGTGTGCTCGTCTGAAAAAGTTTGGAAGCCCTTTCAAAAACGAGTGGGTAGAAAAGTGTACAAAAGAGTAAATGATTTCAAAGGATGAAAGGAAAGGTGGAAGCTGAGGAGCCATTAAGTCAAAAAAGGGAGACGGAAACGAGGGTAAAAGACAGAGCTCAAAGTGAGAGACAGCCCTGAATGGGTGGTGATTAGTTTTAAAACAGAACACAGAAAAAAAGAACAGAAGTCTAACCCCCGGGTAAAAAAAAGGTGAGGATCATTAATCAAGCTCAGCATTTTCAGGCCTATGTGATCTTAAGGAAAACAATGCTAGTTTGTGATAAGTTTAAAAAAAAATGATACAAAAATGAATTAAAAAATAAAAAACACTGTGTTCACTACTGAAAATCTGCAGTTGAAACTTGAAATAGTTTAAGTACTGAAACAGTTGATGTTGCTGAAGTGGTAGTTGCAATACAAAGTTTAAGTGGAAGTGAAAGAAAGTTGATGTGTCAGCTAAAGTACATTACTGAAAGCAGTAGTTGTTGTTGCTGTGCTGGGTGAGACCTGAAAGTATTTTAAGTGTCTTTTTTGAAATGTAAGCAGTTGAACTGTCAGTTGAAAGAGTGTGAAATAAAAGCACTGGACGTGTCCACTGGTAATGTGTAACCACTGACAGCAGTCGAGTGTCAGCTGAGGAGTAAAAGTTGTTCAATTTCAGTCAAAGTAGAAGAATTGCAGTCACACTACACGTGTGTGCACTGTGGTAGAAATGTCAGTTTCAGTGTCAGACCTGATATTAGTTTTCAGCAGAAGTAAATTCAGTTTAAGTGTCAGTTGCCATGTAACTAGTGAAAGCTGTGGAAGTGTGAGGGAAAGTGTACATATGACACATAGAGACAAGGAGCATAAAACGTGAAAAACTGAGAGGTATGAAAAGGTTTACCTAATTTTATAAAGTACAATAGGTTACAGTGCTTTAAGGTTTGAGTTTGGAGCTGAAACTATGAATGAATTTGAAAGATTTGAGGAGGAATTGGCAACATTCAAAGATGGGGGAGTTTTCAGAGCTAAAATTGTGGGAAAAAATGTAATATTCCAAAAGTATGATAGCAAGATAGCTAAAATCTGAATAGAAGCACAGATCCTTAATGAGATGAGTTTGACTTAAAACTCCTCAAGTTTGACTCAAGTTTCCAGAAGATATTATTAGAACATAAAAAATACACATATATGAGTGAGCACCACTGAAGTAGATCTTTTTTGTCTTACCTTTGGCACTGGAAGATCCAAATGCAAGCAGCAGAAAAAGAGCAGAGATGGCCACCCTCGTCAACTCCATGGCCACGTTCAGGCTGGAGAAGTGCTGCTCTAACCTTCCCAAAGATCAACTCTTCCACTGAAATAGGCTAAATCTGGTCTCCGGTCACACAAGCTGCCAATCATCGTTATCAGCATGCCATAAATGCATAATGACCAATGAGCCTTTGGCAAATTTACAACCTCTGACTGGAAAGACTGTGTCATGGTTGGGTTGGCAAAAGTTGGTAGGAAAAATTTATAGAAATCCACATATAGCTAAATGACAAAACAGTTAATAATGAAGAGCTGATATTCTGTATATGTGTTGGTTTGATCCAAAATAGTTTTGGACAAACAGTTTAAATCTAAGAAATTAATTATTGACTGCAGTTAAAGCTTTAATGATGATAAAAATGTATTTAGAGCATTATTTATGATGCTGTGCTGAAGATCAATGGATTGATAATGAGTGTACCAAACAACTGTGTGTGTGTGTGTGTGTGTGTGTGTGTGTGTGTGTGTGTGCGTGTGCGTGTGCGTGTATGTGTGTGTGTGTGTGTGTGTGTGTGTGTGTGTGTGTGTGTGTGTGTGTGTGTGTGATGTTTAATCATAAGTGCACTGTATCTGACAGATAATGCAGCAGTTACGTAAGTGAGAAAGTCAGAGTCCACTGGGACTGAGCTGGATGGCACCACCACACAGCCATCTATTTCCCAATGAATACATTAGCAAGAGAAGAATATTTGTATCAGCTGTCATGTTTTGTTTGATTGCTTGTTCAAAATGTCTCCATCACAGATCGTGATTAAATAAGAGGCAACACAGCACCTGATGTTTGTTTCACTTCTTATTCGACAGGTACAATGCGTCACACGGATAATGGAACATTTAGCAGAGCTAATGAACACCTAATGTTCCCGATGAGTTGACTAATTAGCCTTGTAAATGTGGATTGGCCCTTGGTGATGAGGACTGTGGTAATATGGTGATATGAAACATTTTTTTTGTTCTCTTTCAACTGTCACTGGAAGCAGGGAGAGCTACTACAAGGGGGAAAAACACACATATGGTAAGGGATTCAATAAACTGTATGTGGGCGTCACTTTGGTGTAACCATCATTCATAATGAAGAGAAAAAGATTGTAAAAGATATTTAAAAAAACAAGTATGAGTCCCAGAGAGAAACCTGGAGTGCAGCCTCAAAACTCAGTTATAAAAGTAGAAAAAGGTGGAAGGCACCATCTTCTGCAGCTTTGCATTTTATTAAAGGGGGCATATTATGCTCGTTTTAGGTTCATAAATTTACTTTAGTGTTACTACTAGAATAAGTTTATATGCTTTGTGCTCAAAAAACACATCAGTTTTCTTATACTGTCCAGTGTAGCAGCACTATAGCAGCACCCACGACCCCCACCCATGTCTGAGATGCTGTATTTTAGCTCCTGTCTCTTTAAGGACATATTTTTACATATTTCAATCTAGCTGATGTGTGGCTAATATATCAGGTTTCTTGGAGAAATGTTGCTCTGTCTTCATGATTTGATCACCTGCGTTCACACACTGGAGTAACAAACATGAGTCATTAGTCAGTGTGATGACAGATGGGTGTGGGGGCTTCAGGTGTGATGAACTGACATCACAGTTGAAACAATTCAGGCAATCCGGCTTTTCACAAAGATATATTTATTCTTAATGCTACAAATACATTTCCATTCATCTGTAACACCCAAAACAAAACACAAAAGCATTCTGAACACAACTAATAGAAACACTAAAAATACTAATGGACATTATAAGCACAAGTAAACTGCAGATAATGAGACAGATGTCGTTAGTAATATGAATGTTTTACTCTGTATTTGTTCAACATGCTGCTAGTCTAAACTCAAAGGTTTTCACTCAGTGGACCATTTTTCGTCTTTAATTTGACCCTCATTGTTATAAAGTTACTTGTAACAGTTACTCATAAAAGTAATAGAGTATGTACTGTATTACCTTTAGTAGTAAAGGGTGGGATTTATAAATAAACCTGACTTTGACCTTGATCACACTCTCAGAATGCACAGCACCTGACTGCAGCTCTGTGAAGGAGAAGCAGTGTGACAGCTGAATGGGTTGGTGCGGTACGCTGCAGGTCGTGTGGAACCGGCTGACATGTCGTCAATGATGCCGGTGAAGAGACGTGACCACACCGTGTCCTCACTGGTGTGGTACTCGGCAGCCAGCAGGACAGCAGACTGTTGCACACACCCGCTGCCATCTGCTACAGAGTTATGATTCATGATGGTATGATGTAAGCTCATTACTTAACTGTAGGCTACACACGGCGGTGTGTGTTTGTGTATAACTACAATGATCCCCGTGGGAAAAAAAAAACAGGTTGTGGCAGCAGGTACACAGGCAGAGCAAAGAGAAGCAAAGAACATTACAAAACACACTATTCTAATGTTACAGGAATATAGAGGTCTAAGTGAAAAGCAACTACCAAGACTCTTGATGCTGACGAAGCACAGATACCACGTGAGACCAACGGCGTTATACTACCGGCAGACAAACCCTGTTATAAGCTGGAACCATTTTGTCAGAATTTATGCACAGAGATGAACAAACAACAAAGATTAATGTAAAAAACAACAAAAAAGTGATACCATCTTTGAGTGAAGTTATACTGTATATAACACATTCACATAATATAATGAGAAATCCTGAAATTTAAGGAAAGCAATATGTGGAATATAAACTGTCTGTTGCCATATTTTTCCCCACATCAGTCCTCCCATAAGACAACATTTTTGTGTGTGTGCACTTAGTAGTGTCTTGGGGTTCAGTTCAGCTGCTGCTGTGGATGCTGAGGTCAGGGCAGAGAGGTGCTGGCAGCTGAGCTTTACCACTGACCTCCAAAGCAAATCCTGGGAGACTAAGAGGGGTTGAGGGGAGATCTTCAAGCTGCCAAAAAAAAGAATGTTTCTCAGTGTAAGTGTCATTATATGTTGGGCCTACACTTAAAGCACAACATTTCCTATATTCCCATGGTAGCAGATCATATATAAGATACTCCTGTATCTCTAAAAATAGCATTTAGTTATGTCAAGGATACTTTAAGTGTCATATGGTATGGAAAGGTCAAAGCAATCAAACCCCCTACAGTTGCTGATTGGTCTAGCATTTATCTTCCAATGTGGATGTTCCAGACTATCTTGCAGTTAAAAGGGAGCTTGTGAGCTGTACAATGGTTCAGTGTCATTTTTTCAGTTAGAATTTTTCCCTCACTGAATAGTTTACCGTTGGTCCAATGGATGATGGACGATGAATGTGCTTTTCACTTGAATCATGAGACTGAAACTCCAGTCATTATCTACCCAGCCCGATGCTGATGATACGTTGGGGAAAGTTTCGTAGTCAACAAAACATTTCTGGAGCTTCACAGCAAAACAGGGTTACACCATTCTCCTAAACACCTGAAGCAGATGTAAAAGAGCCACCAAAAAAACACAACGAGAAGATATCTGTCTTTATGTTGCGTTCTCTTGCTTGTGCAAGCCGTACTAGCATCCACATATTTACTCCTTGTTGTCTGCATACATTTCATCATACTGTCTCTCCAGGTGAGTGGAACCATCTTGCTACTGGTGAACTTCATCGCTCTTCTTCAAACCTCACAAACGACCAGACTTTTGTCCAGTTTTTCTTCTTTCTTTTAAAATCCAAATGTTCATATGAGTGAATCTTTACACCCCTGTTGAACAGCCATGTGAATGTGTGTTACATGTATGTGTTTTCCTCTAGTCATTTCACACCTGTCACGTTTGTGGGCTACAGTTTATTTCCTGTTTTATGTTGAAAGTCTCTCCTCATGTGCCTTGTATTGTTCAACACTTCCTGTCTTTGTCTTGTCGGTGTTTTCCCTCACTCTTTGTCAGTTCGTCTGCGTTCTTTATGTCTGGTCCCCTGTCCTGTCTCGCTCCTTGTGTCTTCCCTGTGTTTGCTGCCTGTGTTCCTTGTGTTATCCTGGTTTCCACTTAGTTTTGTTTTTGCTCTTTATATTTTTTTGCTTTTGTGGCCTGCCTTTGTTTTTGGACATCAGCTTTGTTATGAAAGCTCAATTTTTGTTTCTGCGACCCGTCTGTCCTTTGTGTACATCTGTGGATTTGTTTTTGGATTTCTTTCTCTACTCTACACGCCTGTACACTGATTCTCAGTCTTATATAGCCCATGTTATATCTAAAGTTGCAAATCTAAAGGAAACTATAGTGACTTTAGATTCTGTAAAACATCTCAAGCAATCTAAGTAAGTCTAAAAGGTGCAATATATATAAGAATTTTAGTTTAAAACATTCAGAAATGAACAAAAACTAGAGACCATCGTGTGATGGGATCCCACCAGCTGTGATGCCGTCATCAAGTTCAAATTCTGACTCGTGACTACTGAGGAGTCATGGGTAGAACCAAACCCATCTTTGAGCTGGGCCTTCATTTTGACCTCAGCTTCATTAGGTAATCATTCCATACATTTCTTTCCATACCCCCTAACTCCTGCAGCCCCTAGGCCTGGCTTTGTGAGAGGACAGCCAGTGAGTAGAAGACAATAGTGATGTGAACATTAGTAACAGTGCAACCAGTCATTATTCTCATTACTGCCCTCAGTGTGGTTTCAAAATAACATTTGTGTCATGATTTCGAGTGTTGGTGAGGATTTTCGGTGTGTTTTTCTGCCTGTGTGTGATTCAGAGGTGCAGTGGAGGCTGGCAGTGGTTCCTGGAGGTTTGGAGCTGCTGCCTCACATACCTGCAGCGGATCTCATTATCACTCCAGCTTAAATACTCTGGTCTACTCTTCACTCGCTGCCAGATTGTTTTTGACTCTACTCCTTGATCCAACCTTCGAGCCTCTATTAGATCCGTGAACGCTTGTATTTTGCTCTCCAACCAACCTAAACCTGTTTTCTTCTCAGCCTCTCCAGTGTTGGCGTCTTCCACGAGTTCCAGCCTCTCAACCCTCCGGGCCTACGCACCTCAACCTCCAGCCTCCACTCGCCCTGAAACTCTCTGAGCCAATCCACCTGTGTCTCACTCGAGAATAGCCGCAGCACAGCCACCACAATCCTCAGTGCTTCACCTCAAATAACCCCTCTGCTTTGGGAGCCCTCCTGCAACTCTACCTCTGCCAGCTAACTCAGGACCTGCACTTCTTTCTGACCTTTTTTGTTAAATAAACCTCTTAAACCCTTCCTGGTCTGGTTGTCCGCTCTTTTGTCCTGCAAAAAACATTTTCAATCGTCACAATTTGTCTTCCATTTTCCCCCATGCCATAAAGTAATAAAAATACTTGGGGTTCTCTGGTCTTTCATGACTTATATCAGATATACTTGATAAAAGACGAGGAAGCCCAAGTACTGCCACTTCTACAGAAATGGCTTATTTTAATTTATAATGGAAACTGAATGACTACATGAAACAAATGTTAAGAACTGTATTAGATTGCATCACATGGCACCGAATCGTCCTTGTTGGATGGGCACCTTTAACAGTAGGATGTGACAGCCAGTGGTTTCTGTTTCTTTTTAAAGCCCTGAAGGTCAACATGCCACCACATCAGCTCTTTATTAAACTGCTCAGAGTCGCTATTCAATACGCTCTAGTGATCATATAATGCTCCAAGTTCCCCGGGTAAACACTAAATTTGGGAAAACTTTATTTATTTGTATTCTGTCATATTTTTATGTACTCATTCTGTTTACTCGCTCTGTGGTTATGTTCCCTGTTTGTTATCACATTTTTGCACCTATTCTGTTTTATTATTTGTGCTCTTGACATCATTGAAAATGAGAGCTTTCGAGATTTAAACAAAGGTTGAATGAATGAATGAATGAATTGTATCGGAGCCCCTGTAACTAGATATGTAATGTGTGTCAAATGTACTTTTAAGGGAGAGATGCACACCATGACTGTTAAAAAAATGTGATTTAACATTTAATTTGTCAGACTCAAATGAACACAATTAAATACAGTCTGTGTACATCTCTGGATTTGTTTTCAGTTTTTTACCCGCATAAATTGACTGTAGAAATAAAGATTTAGCTTGTGACATGTATTTTCAAGCAGAAAGCTCAAATATGAAAAGGTTGGTTACAGTTGTATTTTGATATGTTTTCTTTTCTGTTGTTTGAGGTAAATTAAATTAATGGAATTAAATTCATTGATTATTCCTGAGGACATGTACAAGCTGTCATGAAAAACTATGTTGTACTCTATGTGGGTAGTAGCCTAAATACAGGACAATGGCCCCCTCTAGTGTATTTATGGAGCTCCACTCAAAGTGAGCGTTGCAAAAAGAGACAGATGCCGTGACAGACACAGTGAGTGAGCTCACCTAGAAGTGGGGCTTATTTGGGATTTACTTGCTTGAATTCACCAACATTACAAACTGAGATGAAATCCTGCAAACACTTCTAAAGCACTCAACAGATGTGCACAGAAGGGTTTCCTTTAAACCATTTAAAACTCATTAGCAGGCAGCAGATGCAGATAAATACTACAGAACAAATGTATGTAAAACCTTTTGCAGATGGCTTCAAATGGCTTTCCTGCAATATCCACAAACCATCAAGCAGATGTGCAATCTTAAGTAAACCAGAAACTCTTCTCCGTGCAGCCTCCTGCTTTTTCATATGCTCGAATAAAAAGCCAGTCTGTTTGCTCAATTGTGTTTGCAGATGAAGGATGTTGCTGCGGGGTCGTACGGGTCACAGAGGTTCTTCTCTGTCGCATGATGACATGAAAAACATTCACATTTAGCTCAAATGTTCACCTCTACACATCAAACACATAGCCAATGTTTAGCATGCTCATGTTAATAATGCAACAGGAAACCTCTTCTGTACGTGAAGACTGTCGAGTGTGTCCACTGATCTCAGCCTTTACCAAAAATGAGTCATGCGCTGGAGGATGGACGAGTAAGTGGACAATCATTTCCCTTAAATATGATAAAAACAAACACTTATTCCTAATGATGATGGATAAGCTGTGAACTTCATGACACAGGCTACATGTTGATGAACATCTTTATCAACCATCTACCAGTGTTATTTATTAAAACCTTAATCAACCCATCATAAAGAGACATTTGTTAACAGTTACTTAATGCGTATTATTGTATTAATTAACTGTTTGTAGTTTATGGTTATTACCGTATTAACTAATATCAATCGCATCTTTATAAAATATTAAATAATGTATGGACTAGATCTGAATTAACATGAACACCATTAGAAAAAGATTACTAGACACATGAACTAACTGATAATTAACTGTTACTTAATGTTTATTACTGCATAACTACTGTTTATTACTGTTAATTCATCCACCATCATATTGTTGCCACTGTTAATGGAATCTATATAAACTGTTAAATAATGTATGAATTCACACCTTAATCAACATGAACACCATCAGTAAATGGTTACTTGACAGGTTAGTTAAGGTGCAATATGTGAGAATTTTAGTTTAAAACGTTCAAAAATTGAGCAAAATTATCAACAGAATGAGAAGAAATATAAGTGTTGACATCAACAGCGTCTATGCACTGTGTTGAGGAGGTACTTAGTGTAGTTAGCATGGTAAGCAGCTAGCCCCGCGCCTAAAAAACTCTTTCTCCCAGCAATCCAAAGCTCCTGTGCAAACTACAGTAATAGTAGCTACTGTAATGGATGTATACAAAAAATACAGTTAGCAGCATGTAGCAGTCACTCTGGTGATAAGTCGCCCCTATTTGCTGGGAATATGTATTCAAGGTGACCGGTTCTTACATATTGCACCTTTAACTATTAACTGACTATTAGTTAATGCTTATTGCTACATTAACTAATGTTAATTAATGTACCCATATTTTCAAGTGTTACCTTTTTTTTGTCTTCTTTTTGCCGCAAACATCTATGGGACCTAATCAAACCCTATGGTGGACAAACTCTGGCCCATGGGCCCCACGTTGGGCGGCCCTGCCATAAAGCCACATTGCCAGCATGGCTAATGAACCCGACCCTACTACACCCTTTTGTTGGTATTTAAATGTCACGTGCATCTTTTCAACCTTTTCTCATCTCACTGTGTAAAGTCACAGATAAAACTGAATTAAACATGTGGATTCTTCATCAGATTAATAGCATACAAATGCTCAAAACATGCTGATCCAGAAGGTAAAATGCTGCCTGTGGGAGCTCACTCCCTCTGTGGAATCTGAACTACACCAAACTGAACTGTACGGTTGCCACGTGACCTCTTACCAATTCACAATACCCTGTACAAATATGCTTTGGAGGGATTACATGGAAAGGGAAGATAGGTACACCTGTGACGCAACAGTGTGGAAATGTCATCTGAGAACTGGGTCCAGCTGACTGTGATACTGCAGCCGAGTGAAAGCAGGTTAAAGATAAGACGATTCCCTCGAGGCTGCATGTCAGCAGGGAGAGAGCAGGTCTCGTAACAAGTGTGATAAGCTGATAAGGGTAGTTTAAAATGATGGCCTGACTCCGGGTAAGGTTACACAGAGGTTGAATTACAGCCTACAAAGGTTTCTGCTGTCGATCCATTGTGCGGAGCGCTGTTTAACAAAGGACATCTGAGTTTTGGTGTTTGGTTAAAAGGGAAACTGTTAAGAGGTAGATGTGACTGCAGAAGTCTGTGGGCTGTGCAGCAGAGCGCTGCAGTGATGAAAAATAATCGACTGCCTACAAATGTTCAAAGTAAAAATGTGGGAACGTCGAGGTGCTGGGTTAGGTTTTTTTTTTTATTTGCCTGACAGAGTTTGCTGAGCATGCACCCTCTCAAATGCATTTAGGAGCTGTCCAGCACAACCACACTTTCTATTTGAGGCTGGTGCTGGGGGCTGAGTGTTCAGGCTGAGAGCCCACTGCCCTCCCCCAGCACTCTGCAGACTTGAACTGCCAACTTTACCTCTCAACCACAGGAAAAGTCCACAATACAGGCTTATTCACAGGCATGGGTTCCTCAGATAAAAGACAGTGGTACACAGAGCAGCTTTTTAAAAAACTATGTTGGGTAACAGTGTAAAAGCTGGCGTCTGTGTCACTGCTTAAAGTCTCCCTCCAGTCAAAAATGTGTTTTTCTTCTTGTTCCAACAGTTGAATGTTTGAGCTTCACTGTGTAGAATAATGTATGTGCAGAGTTTGACACTAGAAGGCTCTTTTCACATTCATTGCTGAACGTGTACGTTGGAAATCTGATTTTAAGAGGCGGGCCTACGAGCATGATTTGTGACATTACAAATGTGATCTAATATTCAGCATATACAAGTGTGATGTGGAAACTTGAAACCTCCAGTGCACATAGATTGTGAGTGGACTGTACAGTGAAGTCGGAGACATCTTGTGTCCAGCAGTTAAACTTGTGAAATGAAAAATATTTGCATATTCCTGGAATTTTTAATGAGGGAGAAGGAATAGGTGCTGTTTTAATGATTTTAATGAAGTAATTATAGTTTTTTTTTTGCTTAATAAACACCTTAATACATGTGTGGAGGGATCTTTAAGAATGCAGTGTGATATGTGAGTCTTTGGTCTGTGAGAGGAAACCAGAGCATCCGAAGGATATTCATTACCTCTCTCTTTCCTGCTTTAATTCAGACAGATATCGTGTGCATGGAACGTACTTCTCACTGCATAGCTACTATATTATCATGTACTAAGTCGTGTCTAACCTTTATGGGTGTTCTTGACATTGAAAAGAATAGGGACCCCAGCCATGATGTATGTTGTATTATGCTGTTGAAGGAGTTCACCCAGAATGAAAATTCAGACATTATCTACTCACCCGATGGCGACAGAAAGTCAGTTAAAGTTTTGTTGTATATGACCTCTTTAAAATGTACATTTTGACCAATGAGGTTTGGTTATACGTAGCACATTTGTGCTTTTAAGTCTTGTTGAAAAAGAAGGAAGTTTGCACTATTTCATATATAGATATATTGCACAGTATATGGATATAGTTGGTGAGGTGGACCAGTTTTAGTGTTTGAAAATTATCTGACCCGTTTTTGTTTTGTCAAGATAGTTAAGGAAATGCAATGAACATTTTGTACCTCCTGTGTATAAAGTGTTAACTATTATTATAGTTTTGTAATATTTCAATGAATTTCTTGCTTACATATTAAGTATTTTCAGTAGAGTAGTACAAAAGCTATAAGACTCTCTGACAGAAATTCTCTTACCAAATTGTTGACCTTCTATTTTGCTAAAATGTGTCCTTTCTTGTGGTGCACTGACCGATTGGTGCAGTCGAGTATCAGCGCCAGGAGTAGGTTACATTTCATTTAATCTCCAACAGCTAATGCTGGTTATAAGTGAACATCCATTCTGTGTGTCTGGGGTGTACAGGACAGCATAAAACAGTGCCACAGCTGTAAACCCTACCTGCCACACCTACACTACAGACACCAGCTTCATACTGTATCTCAGTTTAAACCTGCACTTGTTGTGTTGAAGTTTGTGAATGTTGGATCAACTCAGACCCCCCTACATAAGGCTACAACTTGCAGAAAATGCAGCATAGTAAATCAGAAATAATTCATTAGAACTGCCTTCATATAAACACTCAGATGTCAGTGTACTGAGAAAATACTGCACTGCTTCAAAAAAAATTAATCTGTTCAACATTCAACACTACAAAATCATTTAGTTGCAACCATATGGAGCTATATAAAAAAGAGACTGATAGAATCTCATTGCAGTCCTGTGTATGGAAACCATGACAGGATGAAAAATTGAACTTTGCAGAAACATTGCTGTGTTTCTTGGCTGTTTGACCATCTTAGCCAACTACTTATGTAACCAAATAATGAAGGTTCAACAAAGTCTTTCTGGAGTTCCCCAAGAAGTCCAGCACTGTGAAACCCCGTCTGCAATGATCACTTTAGAAAGGACTACATCATAGATGTGTCAGCCATCTCGATCTACAGTTATACAAGCCAGCAGGCTGTAAATCTGAAGACACTGCCTCTGGGACATGGAGTACTATTAGTGTTCAGTCCATTATATCACTGTGTTAGCAACTACAGCCCCCACAAATTCAGGACTAGTTGGTGTGAATGCTAAACTGTGACAGTCTTGTTAAAACTAGGTGTTCACATAAGCAGCCTGTACAGTTCTATGGCCCATTTAGTTTTACAATTCTAATATGCAATTGTTTTAATTTTCAAGTAAAAAAAGACAAACATTTGCTTGTTCCACCTTCTTAAATATAAGGATTTACTGTGTTTTCTACATCATTTAAGATAGCATATTTAGAGTCTGGTTTTAGGACTGTTGGCAGGACAGGAAGCAATTTGAAGATGTCACTTTGGGCACCAGGGAAATTGAGACGAGACTTTTTTTTTTAAAACATTTTTTGACATATTATAAATGAAAACAATGAATCTGAAAATAATCAGCAAAATAATTTAAAATGAAAATAGAACCTTATTAAAAGGAAAACTCCACAGGGCACCTTCTAACATCCCTCAAGGTCAGGTAACAATGGTGCCATGTAGAAATTCAGACTTCTGATCAGAGCTGCTGGTTTTACCATTTTTTTCAGGTTTCCTGGGTTGACAGCCGGTAACTAGTACGGAATCTTACTCTGGTTCTGGGCACAGAGCTTACTTTGAATGGCTGGAGCAACACAAACAGCAAGCTTTTGTTGTGCTGCTACAGTTAACGTACACTGGAAGTGATGAGCTCTGTTGTGGATCAGAGAGGCCAGTCCTACATGAGCAGGAGAATCAGCCTCCAAACAGTCTTCAAAAACGTACAAGTATGGGAGCTTTTCTTTTATTGGCAACAATCTTTATTATCTCTTCCAGTTTTGGATGTGAAAAGAGGCATTAATTTTCTTTAATTAAATATCTTTTTAATAAAGTAAAGCAAAAAAATATTTACAAATTTTCAATTAAACTGTAATCAATGACTTGGGTTGGATAATTACAAGCACCTTCTGCCAGCTGAGGAGAGAAAAATATAAATACAGGGAAAAGAGCTTTTTTTCTTTTAAAAGAAAGAAAAAACAAAACAAAAAAATAAACAATCCGTCATATATTTACAGAACTCTCCTGAAATGCATTTCCACTTGTGGAAGCAGAAAAGGCCTTAGGATTCGTACTGTTAAACTATCTTTAAGTCCTTTATTCATTAAAGATGATTTTTGACTGTATACTTTTTTTTGTTTCAAGTTTCAATAACGATATTTTATCTTTTTAAAATCTGACAACAGGCTTTGTAGGAAGGTGCAGCCATGAACCCTCACTCTTGCTCTCCCTTTATCAGTCCACAGTTTGTTTTTTGAAGCGCAGGAAACAAGTGAAACAGACACACTGGAAGGTAAACTGGGGAGATGGGGTTGGGTTGAGGGGTGTCGGCAAAGCATAGCCACTCCCCAGCAGCAAAATGGTCAATGTTCATCACCCCTCCCCATAGTGACACCGTTCTCGTAAAGTCTGCGCGAAATCCTCGGGCGTCCTCAACCGTTACCTTGACTCTCATCTGTAATGTCTGTTAGACAGCTCTCGCCACTTTTCTTTGTAGTTTTCTATTTTATTACAAAACACACACTCCAATCATCCAACACCGGAAAAAACAAAAGCTAGCCGTCTACATAAGCGTGTCATGTAGATCAAACAGCGTACATGTGACATGACAATGTTGCTGTGTCGTGTCCACATGACAAAGGATGAAGTCATCAAAAATATAGATGTGAACAGCCTTTTAAAGTTTCTTTTTTTAATATATCTGTCATTAAGCAAAGTGTCTTGAATAGTGTTGCCGTGGCGAGAAAAAGCCATTTGAAAAAAGGAGATAAACCTAAAAAAAATACTGAAGGAAACAGCATTATCTCCCACGGCTTGAAGCGTTTCTCGGCATTCTCTCTCATATCTTTCCTCTCTGTTTTTATTTGTTTCAAAAAAGACATTCGGTTGCGCAAGGAAAAACAAGAAACCCAAAAACAAAAATGAAAACAAAATAACATGATCGAACGTTCGATCCATAACACAATCTCTCCCAGTTGAAGAATTTTTTTCTTGCTTTTTTCTGTTTATGCAGAAGGATTTTGCTGATTCAGAGTCATCTGAATCATCCACAGAACATTCACTTTCTCTAAGGATCCTCTCTCATCTCCCAATAGTTCTCCCAGCGGTCCGAAGGGGCCCTAGCTGTTGTCGGACTCGTCCTCGGCCTCACGGAGCCAAGTGAAGAAGGCTGTGACGGACTTGAGGGCCACGCCCTTGCCCTGCTGCTCGGCGGGGTCTTTGCTGGACTCCCACTTGTAGAAGGCCTCCTCTTTGATCACGTCTTCGTCATAAAGACTGTCAAAGAACATCCGCAGCAGATCTGATAGAGGGAGGAGAGAGAGGACATGTTTACAAAACATTTCATGACAATTTAATCAAAATTTTAAAACTTTCACTTCAAAAAGCCTAGGAAGATATACTTATCAGAAAATAATCTGGAGAGTCATTTTACTTCCATTATTTTTATAGAAATAATGCACACAAACAAAATTGTAGAGTCTCTGAAAGAGCTCACAAATTTGTGGTTACTAAAACAGCTACTTACTGGCAGGTTGCTCCATCTGCACCATGAGGGCCTGCAGGGCGTACAAAGCCTGCAGCTCCTTCTGCTCATCCTTCAGATATTTCTGCAGCAGCTTGGCCCTCTGTTTGATCTTCTCACTGTCCACCCTGTAGGGGTTCTCACCTGCAGGCAGGTATTTCAGGGAAATCTCATTTAACAGGACTCCAAAGGCATGGGTAATGAGTTTGCACTGACCTGACATACTACAACAGTTACGACACTTGACTATTTTTAGTAAATCACTGACAGATTTTCATTCATTCATTTGGGTCTACACCAGCATATTGATTAGTTTAAGTCTCATTGTTATCTGAGTGCACTATCAGTAGGCTTAAATGAGTAATGTTAAGGGTACATGGTGACTCACAGATGACTGCTGACTGGCAGACGCTTGTCATCAGAGCTCTGACAAACAAGTTGGAGGAGGTCTGCTGCTCATCAAGGTTGGCCTGCAGCACACAAACACATGTATTTACACACACGGAGGAAACTGGAGCTTCGAACAAAAAAGGAAATATGAACTAACAACATAATGTTGAAGCCTGCACACACTCGAGTTAATCACATTATTATGTCGACATCTGAAAAGCTTTTACGGTACATTTTAGTCCAATCTGGCCTTAGGTTGATGTTTAAATAGCAACCTCATGACCAGTCCTCACTTTAAGAAACAACCTGCGATGAGTTTGGCTGATGTCATTAATATGTCATTTCAAATAAAAGGTCATGCTTGACATACACATGACTGAAACCACATTGCAAGCCCATAAAAAAAGGAGGTTAACACCATGAACGGAACCAAAAGGAAATGAAGATGGAAGTAGAATAATACTGGGAATTACACACAAGCAGGAATACGAACCTCAACCCAGTCAAAGATCCTCTGGTTGTCGGCCTGTTCCTGGATCATTCTGTCCAGCTGTTTGGTCAGCTCTGCAGAGTTCAGCTCCTTCTTTTTGCTTTTCTCTGACTCGTCGCCCAGTGTGAACTCCACATCCTAGTCATCACCATGGAGACAGAAAAGGGCCTCATGCTCATATGTTCAACATAACTCTCATATTACATCTACTCACTACTCTTTTTATTCACTAGCTGAAAACAGACTCACATTGAACTTCAACACAATCAGTTCTGACTATAGTTATATGGAAAACAGGTTGTTACACTCTTTGTTAAGATAATCGTCTACAAGTTTTTGATTCTACAGTACAGTCATTGGTCCCTTCTATAATAAATGACTAAAAATGACTTAGCGACTGCTCACCTTTTCTGTCACAAACTTGTTGACGTCTTCATCCTCTGGCAGGAAGTCTTTCCACTCGAGACCAGCCTCCCTCCACATTGTACCCGCCTTTTTATGGCTCTGATGAGAAAGATGCAGGTTGGATGTAGACTGATGGGCACAGTCACTGATCAGAACGTTGCCAACATGTTGCTAAAGAGCTTTTCCCCATCTTGCATCTTAGTATAAAATGTATGCATCCCAAAAAAGATACAATGTAATATAGCTAAGGAGATATACTAGATTGGTTCTCACCATTCCTTTGCAGAGTAAAGAGAGGATTTGGACCAGCAGGACTCCAGCTTTGCCCAGAGGGATCAAAGGCTTTGAAATCTCCCTGGGGACAAAAAAGGTCAACATAAGTTTGACATCCTACTAACAAATTAAACACAACCCAAAACTTTGTATCCTCTTGCACATTTCATTTTCTAACATGTTGAGGGGCCGACTGAGGCCCGAGACTAACCTGAAAAGTTCTCCCATGGGGATGCCTCCCTCATGGAGCATAGGAGTGATCAGTTCTGCCAGGTACAGCCAGATGTGGGGGATGTCTATTGCCATGTCTTCAGCCACCTCCAGGATTTCCTGAAGCCTGAAGAAACACAGACAAAGTGAACTAACAGATGAGAAAACTGAGCAGTATGGCACCAAGCTGACACATACATATGGAAAACTTAAAAGAGGTTTTTTGGCCAAGCACAGTAGTTTATAGATTTCTCAATTTCAGCGACTGCTTCAAATCATTACTTTTATTAGTGAGTAATTGAAAACTACTTGACTACAAGTTAAAGCTGGCATTTCCTCCTGTGGGCTTCAGTTCCTTTTTAAATCCTGCTGTTATAAACTTTATTTCACCACATGAAACGTCTTACACACGCTATATGTAGAGCTATATTCCTTCTCCTGCTGCACCACCTCCCTGGGGCTCCATACTGACCCTTTATAGTACTGCAGTGTTGGGAGGGTGCCTGTCTTTATGAGCTGGTGCAGCAGCAGGCCCATGTGCTCCCTGGCGATGGTGCTGCGCTCCAGTGTCGACTCCAGCCCGTTTCGTACGAACACAAACAGCAGCTGAGTGCTGTTCATCTCCTGCACACACTGCAGGGCCTCCTGTTGGGGCACAGAAGGACATACAGATTGTTCCAACTGTTAAGCAACACTAATATAACTGTGCCTGTAATATGCATGCACAAGGGATTTATAGTAAACAATGAACGCAGGTACAGGTTTTTCTACTTATTGATAGAGTTTCTCTTTGTTCAGCGACAGGCCTCCTGCAATCGTACCAGAGCTGTATTTATTACTGCTAAAGCAAAATGAACATTTCCTGCTGCTGCTGCTTCAAATTAAGTTTTCAAATGATCAACTATGTTGTGACCATTATTGTGAAGCAGCCACAGGACATTGACCAAGGTAATGAACTTTCACAGAGGAAAAACGTTGACTAAAAATGAACCTGAAAAAAGTAACACAACTAGATGTAGATCTGTACTCCTCATCAGTGCATACCTTCATGTCGTTGATATGGAGGTACTCCTCGATGATGGCTGTGGACTTCTTGCTCAGCTCTTCCTCGGTCAAGGCAGGCTTTGTGGGGGTCTGGGGAGGTGGCGGGGTGGCTGTCTCCCGCTTCGCTGCTCACACACACACACACAAAAAAATATCAATGACAATCCTTTTCCACAAATCTGAATTTATGCTAACTTTAACAAAAACTTGCAAAAGTGTACATAATTCCCAAGGTTTTTGTGTTGTAGAACTGATTTGAGTGGAGTTTGCAGAGAAATTTGTTCTTAGACAACTCTCAAATTTTTTAAAAATTATGTTTTCATTACGTAATATCTACACTACCGCTGTATGTCATGTCACCTACCATTCTCTTTGCTCCTGGCTCTCTCTCTGCTGCTTCTGTCTCTGTCGTCAGTCATGCTCGCTACTCTGCGTACGGGATCGGCCGACCCACGCTGCTCCCTCTCCCGGCTCCGTTCTTCATTCTCCCGGCTGAAGCTGCGCTTGGTGACCTGCAGCCGGTTTCGATCACGGTCGTCTCGTCGCTCCTCCCGTCTGTCAAATCGGTCGCTGCCTCGATTAGAGCGATCGAAGTTATCGCTGCGCTCTCGACTTGAGCTGTTTCTGCAGAAGTACAGAAGGAAAGCAGAGTCTCAGATTAAGAAAACATAAAACACACATAAAGATATACAACTGCAAACTCTGTAGGGCCCTGTACAGCCCTCGGATCCTTGTTGGTGAAAGATTCTTTCTGTCTGGTTCTCACCTCTGAGGAACCCGTCTGTCTGAGTCCAGTGCAGAGCCTGCTGAAGATGAAGACTGCTGTAAGGCTGAGAACCTGTTCAGAGTGCTGGTGGCTGGGCGGCCCCCCGCTTCTGAGCCTGAGGATAAAAACACACATGTATTACATTTGAGTTTCAGCTTTGAGGTGCTTGACTCCATATTTATTTACTGCATAATAACATCACTCTCACAAACCTACCAGAATCTGCAGGTTTGGCGCTGGTGCCACCGCTGCTGCCCTTACCCCAGCTCCCCCATGTGCCTTTACCTCCTGGGGCAAGCAACTGATTGTTGAAATCAAGAACAGGAGTCTGAAAGAAGAGACCGTTGCTTAAAAACACACTTCCTGCTAAAACTACAAACAGGATACAACATTAAACAAATATTAAAAGGTTTCTCTCATAGGTCCTGTTTCAGGTAAAGTGATGTTCTGATATAAAACAAGTCTACGACAGAGTGAGAAAAGATAGTTTGCTGTAAGTGACAATAGACTGATTAAATACATTGTACGTAAGGTGAAAAGTCGCCTTCCTCTCCTACCTTAGTGATTTTGCTAAGGCGAGAGGTGTCAATAGGTCGGTTCTTGGAGATGGGCACTGTATTCCAGCCCTCGTCCTGGGGAGGTGCACCACGGCCTGGTGTGTGAGGGCCTCCACGACCCCCTGGACCTCCGCCACCCATCCTGCCTCCAGGACCTCCGCCTAACTCCTTCTTGGAGACAAGGACTTGCTGCACCCTTGCTTGCTCCCTGTGCTCCTCCATCTCAGCCTCTTTGTGGATCTGGTCGATGGTCTTGGGGCCCTGGTCGCCTCGCCGGGGAACCCAGTTGTTCTAGGATGGGGAGGGAGAGATTGAGTACAGGGCAGAGATGACTGATGACAAAATAATTCACTGACAGTTCCAGTTTTTTGATGATTTGACCTCATGGGACAGAACATTTCTGTCCATATCATTAAGTCCTCTTACTTGTTTTACATTTTTTAAGATTTAATTCCATGTTTGGTAGACTTGTATTACAGGTGACACTAGATACCCCTTGCCTATGTTGTTCATAGGAGAGACTAGAAAGGGATTACGAGATCAACGTCCTAGTGATTCTTAACTCTTTTCTTTAGCCTTTGCCTAGAAAGGAAATAAAAATGTGTGTTTCACTGTGAAATCGGGCCCATGTGCTGACTTGAAGCAGCTGATTTTGGCCTGTAAAAACACTGAAGACAGCAGGTTTTGTAACACCATGTGGGCGGGACTGGGAGCATAACTACAGGACTGCAGCATTCCTTCAGAGAAAGAAAGAAGCAGCACGAGAATGAACTGGCTTTATAACACTGTACCTGAAATGACCATGAGACACAAACTAATGAAAACAGTAACGCTGTGTTTAATGAACTTGTTAAAATCCTGTTAATTCAGCTAAAAGTAGAAGTGAATTAATGCGCTGCTTGAAAAGATGGTGGAGGGCGTGTTGAACAGCCTATGGCACACACCAGCGCTGCATTAAAGAGCTGAGGATGACATTTCTTTTTTAGCCCGTATATGAGACTCACGGAGGCCAGGGCTAAAGCACAAGTATGGCTGTCTCTGGGGCTGTGTACAGCACCACGCACAGCCACAGACTACATCTTAGAAAATGCTGCTTTAAAGTTGGTTTAGCAGGTTCTCTGTCCATACTGAAATGCCTACATAAGAGAAAAAGGCCAAAACTGAAAGGAATGGATGTGTTTTCAAATGTAGCCAGCTTAGAGTAAACAAAAGGACCGTTCTCAGACCAAACCCTCCCCACTCCCACTCCGTCACAGAGTGCCATTTGTAGTCACACTCACAGCTGGATGAAGCACACTTCATTAAGGTGCAGTGCAGTGACGAGCTTTAGGCAGCATTTCTTCTTTGTAAACATCTTCATTTTGACTCTGATGTTTATAAGCTGTTTGGTTTTTGCAACTGTAAAAACACTTAACACTCAAATGAACGTGTTTTCTTTCTTCTAGACTAGAGGAGGGTATATTTGTAATGTTACCTTTAAGCTGTCTGGATGACAATGGTAAATGTTTATTGTAGTTTGAGCAGGCTATGTTTGTACAGATCAGTCACATGGAACCCCAAGTGGCTGCACTACCTAATGATGCTAACACTAGCTAGCAGACGTTAAAGTTGCTAACACTAGCTAATGTTAAGGTTGCTAATGCTAGTTAGCTAACATTAAGGTTGCTAATGCTAGCTAGCTAATGTTAAGGTTGCTAACGCTAGCAAGCTAATGTACTGCCCTAACGCTAGCTATATAAAGCACAATAATGCTTTTAAGGAAAATAGACTTTTATTCTTCACCTTTCTAAAAGCTCTAAACATGTATTATTTAAAAAAAACATCTGTCTAAATAAAAATGTCATCTATATGACCTTTAATGTGGCAGACTCTCTGCAAGGAGGCACAAACGGAGTGGAAGTGGGTATGTAGAGATTGTACTGGGTGGTTTGGAAAAGGCCTATAGTCCTGTAACACAGTCTAACAAATGAAAACTATCATGGACATTTACTGTTGGTGCTCAGTCTTAAACTCGTTTGTGCTGTGTTTATGCTTTACCCGTCGAAGGTCCAGCACATCCTGCAACATGAAGCGGATCCTGGAGGAGGTCTTCCTTTCCTTTATGATTTTCTCCATCTGGTTGAAGTACTGGTCCATACGAGGCTGAGGATGACCAAAACAGTTTGATGAGTCTATCTTCTACACTATAGTTTGAATCAAAACTAGTTCTAAATACACATTTATAAGCATGCATATACATGCAAGTGTGCATGTGTGTTGTACCTTGGCCTTCTCAAAGTCTAGGTCCTTGCCGATGGTGGACAACAGTCTACAGAGGCACTCCAGGGACTCCTCGTCATGGTTTTTCAGCAGCTTTACAATGCAGTCATGCATGATGACCTCTGTGAGCATTTTAAGCTTGAACAGCTCACCGATGAACTTGATATTGCCCAGTGAGCGCCTCCGGGCCTTGTCTTTAGAGTCTTGTAGCTCCTCAATGAGCCGCTGCTTCTCCCCCTGCCAGAGAAACAATGTAGAGGGTTGAGTAAAAAGGAAAATGTTAAGGATGGATGGCAACTCAATTTTTATGAGACGGTATGACACCTCTGAGGCAGCCTCCAGCTCCTTCTGCTTCTTCTCGAAGATCTCGTCATCATCTTTATCCTTTTCAAACTCCTTCTGGCATCGATTTAGCAGCAGCTTGCGGAAATTCACAGTGGCTCCCGGCTTATCTGGGGTTGTGACTTTAAGCTGGAAAGAGCAGGAAAAATGTAAAAAGAGCAGGAAAAGACAGGGTGCAGGGTTATGTATATCTTATTTTCTCCTCAGTTCCTCCATCCCATCAGTGGTCCAGACCTGTGGCACTAATTAAAGGTCAATCACGAGACATTTGAAAACCACGACTGCCACAGTTACCACATTACTGCATCAGCGCTGGGCAGAAACAAATAAGGAAACCAACAAAGGATGTCATATTGGTTTTTAAGGCTTCTACGAACATAAAGATTTTTTTTGTTTTTGTAAAGTATTTTGAATTATAAATGAATCGTAAATAAAAACGTCACTATTTTCTAGTGTTTCTTACCTATTTCCCCCTATTTAAATGATTGTTGGTCACTATCATAGCTTGAGGACCTTTATCAAACACTAATTTCGTCATGTGTTGTGTTCTTTCAGCAGTCAGCGGATTTTTGAAAGCTCTGTTGTGTCATTTCCTTCAGTCAATGACGCTGACAACAGACGGGTCTACATGCACTTAGATAACCAATGCAGAGTGTCAGCTAGTAACACCTTAATTATGATACAATTTCCTTATCAAATACCCAGTTTATCAGCCCTGGGTGAGGTGACTGATAAAGGGGCCCAAGGTAAGATACAATGCCCCTGTGCTGATAATCAATCTGCCATATAGTGATATAATAGGAACTGACTGATCAGTCCAATCAGCAACTTACTTTTGTCAGAAATAATGTGGTACTATTCTCCCATGACAGGAGAAAGTGAGTATGTTACAGAATTAAAACATTTGTTGCACTTTAAAGCTACACTAATATTGAATATATCTTATGCTTTAATGGGAACATTTCAGATTTTACTTTAACAAGAGAAAGACTTCAAGAATGAGGACTATTCTCTTCTTTGACTAACAAACAGTATCTGAGGAGCCTTCTGACACGACTGATGAAGTGTTACTTGTCTTCAAAAAGTATTCTGCACAAACAGATGCAATTCTTAGAAAGACTAATTATGTAAAAAATACTTGTCTTGTGTGGATTTAGTTTAGTCACCAGAAAAATATCTTAGTCTAGTTTTAAAGCATTGACTTGCAGGCTTCGGTACTTAGACAAGACTTATGACTGAATGCATCATATTATATCAACACACCACTGAGCGAGCTGCACACCTAAAACTCAGTCCTTAGAGTAAAAATTCAAGCTTTTTCAAGACATGTTTTCATATTGTGTGGCAACACTTACCCCCATAAGGCAGCGGCACATGTTGGCATAGGCCACCGAAAAGTCTGGCTCGGAAATGGCCTTTTCGAAGGTAAGATCTATGACTCCTTTCAATCTCTCCTCAGTGTCAATAGTCAATTCCGTCACCTGTTTCATAAGCTGTTGAAACTTTTGAGGGGTCAGTTTGTTGAGGATGCTGCGAACCCGTTTAAACAGCTCCTGGGTCTTAACGTTTTCCTGATCGTTCTCCTCCTCGTCTCCACGGCCGCGAGTACTTTTCTTCGTCGACGGTTTCCAAGCCTTCTCTGCCTTGTTCAGCTGCACATCGTCACTGAGAGACATGGTGGTGATGATTTTCCTTGGCTCTTTCCTTTGCATCTGCTGAGAACGACGTGGGCCACCAACTCCGATGCCCATGCCTGGAGGCTAGGAAAAGGGATGAAGTATTTTACTTCAATGTCTATGACCTTCAAGTGCAGAGCTCTTGGATCACATATAGAAAATGTTAACTTACTGGTCCTCTGTTTCCTCCTCCCATGCCAGGCCTGCCGAGGTTGGCGAAGGAGGGTGTGAAGTCGGGGCCACAGTTCATTCCTGGTAGACGACTGGGGTCTAGTTGACGCAGTGGGGCCTTATTAGCCTAAAAAGACAGAAATGAACATCAACTGAAATCTAATTCTGATATTATCTGAGTCATAATGCCGTCATCATTTTGTCTTTATATGTGTCTGGTCACAATTACATCCAACCTGTGCTTCATTGGTGATCATACAACCAACAAAACTAACTTCCACTTACTCATAGTTTAGGTTTCTTTTGCTCTACAAAGGACAGATTGTATGTGGCGAGGGAAGGGGAGAGGCATTTATACAGCACCATTTAAGTTACAGAGGCAATTCAAATATACTTTTCAAACAACAAGAGGAAATATATGGCCTTGTCTTTAGTGTTAGATGTTGCACCTTGTCTAGGACAACATCACTGATGGCTGGCAGGCCCTCAGGCTTGTTCATGCTGGCCGAGATGAACTGGAAGCCCAGAAGAAACTCTCTGTCGTACTGCTTCTTCTCCTCTGGATTGATCGGCTTCCATTGTTCTGAAAGAGACACCAAAACAGAAAATGAGCAGGATGTCTTTGTTTGAAGACATTTTAAAGTTACAAATTCCTCAGTATCAATTCAGAATGAAACTGAGACATAGTGTCAACAGAAGAGAAAATGACCATGGGGCAGTATAACTGTAAATATTGTCATGGCTCATAATGTCCACAACATGGCAGATAGGCTTTCACATAAAAAAATTAAATAAATAAATAAATAATTAAATGAATAATAATAAATAAAATGCTGTGACCTAAAATTCACCTACAATTTAAAAATCACAGCTTCTCATGGCTTATTGTTCAAATATTATGTGTTGCCATCACATAGGTATCGTTTTTCACTGAAAACTCATATCAGCGGAAGCACAATCAGCTAAAACTCCACTCCCTCATTTTCAACAAAGCTAGCATAACTGTAGTCAGCTGACACATCGCTGACTCATGAACATAGGTTAGATAAGAACATTGTTCACAGTGAACTGCCAGCATGTGGCACTGAAAGGTATCAAGTTTCAGAGACCCACCCTCTTTGTACTGGTACTTCTTGTCAGTGGAGGGTGACTCGGGGGAACCCGGCTGGATGTTCTCGGCGTCCAGCTTGTCCTCCTTGTCCTCCCAGGTCAGGTCTGCCTCCTCAGGGGCGGGAGGCGAAGCAGCAGGTGGCTGGGTCTCCGGTGCTCGGGTGGGGGCTGACTCGGGCTCCGGTGGGGCCACTACCTGCTCCTGGTTCAAAGATAGGGAAGTGGTTAGGAGTGGCTTCCGGTACATTAAAAGGAACAGCTCAGCCAAGAGTAAAAATTCTGTCATTATCTACTCACTCCCATGCCAATGGAAAGTCAGGTGAAGTTTCGTAATCCCAAAAGCCCCAAGATCTCAAAAAAGTTATTTACACTCTCGATAAGTGGTCGAGCTTGTGTACCTACTTCAGATGGGGTACGCACTAATGTTTTTAGTTTGGCAGTTACAGTGAAGATTTTGGCTGAAAAAAGAAAGAATTTGGGATCTCTGAGCTTCTGAAGAGATGGATAGTGCTGGATAAGCTGTATGGAGTATTTTTGCTGTTGTTTTATTGCATTTTAAAACAAGTCCCCAGCTTCTTCAGTTCATTAGGAGAATGCCGCAACCTTGTTTTGCTGTGAAGCTCCAGAAATGCTATGTGGACGATGAAACTTGCCCCCAACTTTCCAGTGGGCAAACTGTTCCTTTCAAAACAGGCTGTAAAAGCATTGGAATTACTGCGCACACACACCTCTTTAAAGGCATCCAGTAGGTCTCCCACTGCCTCCTTTTTGTTTAGATCCTTCATCTTCCTCTTTTTCTTTGGCACAGACACAGCAGCTACAGGAAAACAAACCGAATCAGTCCCAGCAGCAAAACCATTTCTGACAGAACAGTTTCTATTAATGACGGAGGACAGAGATTCAATTCTATTCTATACTATCAAATATTTCAGCACGTTGTCATTAACTGACCTTGCATAGTAGTTTCTACAAGGGCGGGGGTGACTGTCTGGGGAGGAGGAGTGTCCTCCCTTTCCTCTGCTGTGGAAGGGGGGGGAGTGGGCACCGTTTCTGGGGTGCTGTCAGCTATGGAAACCATCTCTGCAGGAGATGGCTTCTCTTCCTCGGCGGCAGACTGGGGCACAGGGGTTTCTTCTTTGACATCCAGGGAGACTGGAGGAACTGTTTCTTGGACCTCAAGCTGGGTAGGTGCTGCGTGGACAACTGGATCAGCAGGAATCTCCTGGACAACGGCAGCAGGAGCAGGCTGGTCAACAGGTGCAGGTGCAGCTTGGACAACAGGCGTAGGTGCAGCTTGAACGATGGCTGTGGAGGTGTGTACGACAGGCTGTTGGCTGATGTCAGGCTCAGCAATGGGACTGTCATCACGCTCAGCCGAGCTGACAATGGGCACCTCAGGGTCTTGGGGGGCTGGCAGCGGCAGGCCGTTAGGGAGGCGGAGCTCCTCGGGCTGTGCGATGGGAGACTCCAGAGGGGCTTCCAAGTGACTGAGTGGCAACACAACCGACAGTCTTTCTGGCTCCACCTCTGTAACACCGTTAGCAGTGGAGGGAGGTGCAAGAGGAGAGTCCGAAGAGACAGCTGCCTCTTCTACTTCAGCCTCCTCCTCTTTCGCCACCTCCTCCATCTCCTCTGTGGCTTTCTTGTCTGTTTTGTCTTGTGCAGCAGAGGTGGGCACGGGGTCAGGCATGGGTGCAGGGTAGGCGGGGACCTCAGGTGCTGATTGAGGGGGTGGGGTGGGTTCCCTGGGGGGTGGGGGAGCATCCATTACATCTGCAGCAGGAGCGCTGGGTGCAAGTGTGGAAATAGTGTCGAGCGGGTTGTCCTCTGCTGCTGATAATAGTGGGGGTGAAGAAGGCTTAGTGTTCGTGTCAGAGGAGGTTGCCTCAGTGGGGATAGGGTCACTCTTAGCAAGTTCAGGAGTCTTTGACAGAGGAGGGGGCGTAGGCTTCCCGCTGTCATCTGGAGGGTCAGAAGAAAATCTCGTTAGACTTCACTGCAGCAGCTCATGTTTTCAGAATCCACACTTTTTCCTGCCCTCTATACAGAGCATCAAAGGTATTTATGGAGCCTTTATAGACATGAGACCGCATTCACAAACACCTGATGTACTGTAGCATCAAACATTCCCCAACCACATACTTATTTTGAGCCATCCACTTCCTGTGTTCATAACAAATATGCCTTGGTTCTGTACAGGTACCTCAACACTATCAAAAATGGAACGAACAATAGAACAGTGTGAAATAAGCCTGGCAAATATTAGCAGCTGAAGTAAAATCAGAAAATATGCAAAATTATAATTGCAAAATTGTAAATGATTTACTTCAGGGTTCATACAGCTTTTAGGAGTGAAATACAAGCACTTTCAAGGTACCTAAATCTAAAATATATTATTTATCTATTTTCATTTAACCCAACCAGATTTATCCTGCCGGTCTCACTCACTTCTTGCGAACCTTTAGACTACCACTGCCCCAGTGAGTACTTTAAAATACGTACTTTACGTATTTCAGTCATTCTTATCATGGCTATTTAAACAAACAAATATGAAGGGATAAAATGTTTCTTGTTCAATTACCAAAGATAATTGGTTTAAATGATTTGACTGTCAATGAAACACCAGATCATGTTGAAAATCAAGTAAATTCAAATTAAAGCATACTCCTAACCTTGAAAACATAACAGTTAAAATTAAGTTTTTAAAAAACTTTCAAGACTTTATACAAACCCTGATAGTTGTATCTTTTTGTGACTGTGTTCAATGCTCTGTATGTGGCACTCACCTGGTCTAACCACTGCAGGTGTAGCAGCAGCTGTGACGCTCTCACCGTTGGCCTGGGCCACTGCTGTACTCTCTGTTCCAGATATGGCTGTCTGTTGGACACACATGAATAGGTAAGGTATGACTTTAGTGGTGAGGACATCACTAACTTTTCGCGATTAGGGGGAAAAAAAGGTTCACGTTAGTTCCTAGTTGTCTATATGAGCCGCATGTCAGGATTCTCGGAGCAAATCATAGATCAGTTTGATTTTGACAAGCTGGCAATCTGCAGCATTCCCCATAAAGTAGTAACATATGGACAGAGCAGACAAGTCTTCTTGAATGTATTTAACATTCTAAAATAAATCAAGTTGATAGTGACCCTGTATAAAATACTTAAAATACTTTTTAATATGGACTAGGGTCGGGGACTGACAGTTATTTTCATTGCCAATGAATCAATTAGTTGGTTGGTCTAAAAAATGTCAGAAAATGGTGAAAAACATTCTCAAATGCTTGTTTTGGCCACAGCAAAAAAATATCCACTTTTACTGTCATAGAGGAGTAAAGAGACCAGCAAAATATTCACAGGAAAACTACTCATAGAATTACACGATTATCAAAATAGTTTGCAATGAATATAATAGTTGAAAGATAATTAATCGTTGCTTCTGTAATAGATCCTATAGAAGAGCAGTTGTTGCCAGGTAACAACTATGGACAGTTAACTGGAATACCAGTATCGAGTATAAATAAAGAATAAAGTGACTGCATATACAGTCTATGGCAACAAGTAATGGGGTTCCCCACATACACACTAAACTATTGATGCTCACTTCATGTCATAATGGATCTGTTTCATGTCTTTTATAGCTACATTTTATGGTTTGCCAGAGTAAATTATGAAGCTGACCTGTGGTGGGGTTGGGGTAGAGCCACTGCGGCCCCCTGACATAATCTCCTCTGTAATGTCTCGACCTCCTTGGTTAGGATCTCTTATTCTGATCTGTGGAGGAGAGGGAAGAGATCTGCTGTTAAGACGAGAACACAAATAATGAAAGGAAAGAAAGGATCGAATAAAATAATCTGTATGTGAAGGAAAGCACTCGAGAACAGGCTACTTTCCTACTACAAATGAAGAAGATAAAGGATAAAGACAAAGAGTTATACTGTTTCAGGGTGAGGACAGTATAACGTTAAATAGGAGTTGCCTTCCCATGATGCAGCGCCTACAGTGGTCAGCCCTTTCTGCATCTATGACTCACTAGCTGCCTCTGATTCAATGAAAGCTACATTTCTCACATTGTGAACAGAGGCACACCAGATCCAAAAACTAACCGCCATGCAAATTCCTCTGCTCTGCAACTGAATGCGCTTCAGCCTGTTAGTCACCAGTGAATATGTCTGACTGAGCGAGAAGCAAGTTAACCAACTTTTAGGCTAATTGTCAAAGAAATTCTAATGCTAGTTTAAATTGTCGTGACCCGTGAGGACTGCAGACAACATACAGTTTTTCTTGTACTCGCACACAACACTCAGAAAAACAGTCACAATCTGATCACTCTTACTGTAGGAAGTCAGAGCTGTCATGAAACTGGGGTGAACCACAACGCAAGTGACACATGTCGTCACTAGACAAGGATTAAACTGCAACAGTTAACAGTGAGCTGCTAAACACGGCTGCTCCCTGGCCTACTTTTGACTTTAAGAACAACAATATTTGCTTGTTGCTACTGACCTTTACCTGGTTGAGTCCGACAGAAACTCCCCTCCCGGAGGATTACTAACCCTAGCGGGCCTCTCTCATCCTGGGGCTGAAGTAGCTGTTCCAGCAGACTCTGGAGGTGGACTTTAAACCCAACAAAGCAGGACGGTGGCTGGACGGAGCCAGTGTAGTTTCATCTCAGCTCAACTCACACGCATCCAGGCTGCGATAGAGGGCTACACACCGATAGAACGGGACAGAGCAGGGCTGGGCCTGTCAGTATGCTAGCTAGCAACTTGACTCTCTCCCTCTCTCATACGCTGAACAGAACAGGGAGGGAGAAAAAAAAGGATAAAGCGACTGGCCTTGTAAAGCTATGGTATTGGAATGCAGAAGCCCGCCCACAGAGACTAACAGACAGTTAAAGGGGCCGGAGGGGCAGGGTAGGGGGGGAATGGGAGGGTTTCCAGGAAAAAAAGTTATCCTTATCAAATGAGCTGAAGCTAGTACAGAAACTCCCCCTTTTTCCTCACTCTCTCTGTCTGCTCGGTCATCCAGCACACTCAAGTCGCTCCTCAGACTTTTTCTTTTTTGTCATGCTCACCCCTTCTAAAAGAAGAGGAAACCAGTACACAGGAGGAGGAGGAGGGGGTGCCACAGCAGCAGAGGAAGGCTGGTCGGTCAGCCCTTCCGGCTCAGAATGGGGAGGAGACTGGTGGCCACGTGGAGCTGAGCTATGTGCTGACATGTCCTTCACCCCCTCCCCTCTAGATATTCTCTTTGACACACAGCGAGAGCGAGAGCAAGAAAGTTTCAAGTAGAAAAAAGACAGTTTGCAAGGCCACAACTTTTGCATGTCACCAGATACTAAGAGGGACAAGATTTGGAAAATGGTGGCAATTAAAAACATGACCACCATGGGCTAGAAGATACTTGAATACTCATTTTAAAAATAATACAGTTAAAACACAACCGCTCCTTCTCTTTCTCTATATGACTTGCATGCACTACAAAAAGGGTATGTACCTTTGGGTAATAAAATAGCCTTGCAGTTCTACATACGTCTGTCCTGTTGACAAGAAGCAAAATCTCTACCTGCTCTCTATAAAGTGCATCACTCCCAAAAACCAATAATACAAAGCTTGTAGTGTGAACTTATTCACACACAGACTCCTTGACTTACAATCTTATGGCTGACGCACAAACATCACACCCATCCTCAGTCACTGCCTGTCATTTCAACTCTCACGATGTACGTTATACATTTTGTGGGAATGTCTGTGACAGAGACCGTGAGTGTGCCTAGGGCCTTGAAGCCTGTATTGCATCGGTAGGGGCCCATGGGAATGGGCCAAAGTACACCCCAGGCAACCACAGTCGCTGATAAGCAGCTGAGTTCCCCAGGGAGAGGGATCAGACATTGTGCAAATCTTGTGGCAAAAGAGTCCCAACATTTAACACCGACAGCATTTTCCTGGCAACACACTATATAAGGCCTAAATTTATGAAGGTTTCTACATAAAACTACAAATGATGACAACATATTTCTTTTAACAAAGCACACATTGGATTTGGAAAGTCTAATCTGCTGAAGACAAACAGAACAGGTACTTTCCAGTCTCTATGTAGTCACAAAACTGCTCAGTCAGGCCAAAGAATCCCAAACCCACACAAACTATGGCTAAATCTCTACGCTTAACAAAGCTAGTTTCAAGACACATAGAACAGAGTTGATAAAGAGAGCACCCAAGGAAATACCATGCAAATACAGCCGTTAGATAAACATGTCCGAAAGGTTCATGTTTGTGCCTCTGTTACCATCGATTTTTACAAAAGGACTTTTACAGAGATGATTCAGTATATACACAGCTGTTTTTCTCAAAGATTAATAGTATGGCAGCAATCTTTGGTTGAATGAAAAAAGTAGCATCTTGTGAATAAGCAACTTAACAGTGCAGGAGACAATATTTTTCATTCTAGCTGGATGCAAGAGTCTGAGGAACCTGGGAAGGTCTGAAAATAATTTCGAAATGTAACCTGCGTCACAGAAGTCTCAAATGTAAAAACGATGATTACATGAGAGGCACAAACTGGGGCTGCAGTTCACAGAGAGCTACCACATACCAGGCGAGGGCCATCTTAGAGAGCAAAGAAACACTAGACATACTGTAGAACTAGGGAATATGTCGCACAGGAGCTGAGTCTTACAGCATACCAAGTGGAGGTCAGGTTCACCACGATCTTTTTCAATCTGTAAACTGAACTCTATGGTCAGGCTCAAGAATGACTCTAGAATCATCTATAGAGAGATTACAGCATCACAGACTGGCTGTATTATCTAAAAAACATCAGGTCCTTGACTAAATAAACGACTTTAAAACTGAAAAGGTCAATCCAAAACATTAATTTTTCACATTCCTCATTTCCTTTTCTACAGTGATTCTAACATGACTAACACTTGGGCTATAGGCTATAGGCTATAGTAGCCTTCAAGCCCCCAGCAGAGACGAGGAGCGTTCAACAGAGGTCTGTTAATCTCATTTCTTTCTAATTCAACACATTTTTTTTCTAGTCTTCAGACCCAACCGATGATGACTGAAGTTACATCACTTGAAACAATCAGACATCATATAGCTCCCTCTGGAGACAACAGTTAACTGTTTAAAAAAAACACATATGCGGTAATCCCAGAGACCTGATGTGTATTATAGGTGGGGTTCCCCTTTAAAGACAAAACAACTATTTTCCAGGGTGAAAATCATCCAACTGCATCAAATTATTTACTTCCCCCCCACACACACACTAAACTGTGGTTGTCCCTCAGTGATTACCAAGGCAGCTGGATTTGCAGGATCATGAAATATCATTGGGAGATCACGTTATCTCACAAGCTATGCACTTGTAAACGAACACACATCTGTTCAACCAGGCATTGTCCTAAGAGGAACTACTGGCAGATACAGAGGGCAGCTACAGGTAAAGTTTAGGTGAGATGACCAGCGAGAGAAGAGACTATCTGTTTGAAAACAACAATGGCAGCTCCCTAAGAGGTTAGTGTGACTGCTGCTATAGCATCACTTTTATTAGAACTGGAGTGTATATTTCATTGAAAGAAGAACAAAGAACGGCACTGAAGGCTTTTCTCATATTCGCTCTTCTCTCGACTGACTTCATGAGGAGTTTGATTACCAACTGGTTCTGCTGGTGGGAGTTGGTCTGATTGGTTGAGGTTAGCCCGTGATAGACAGAAAATCCGTCAAATCACCTGCCATGGTATCGTGCCTATTCTTTTCCAAACAGTTTCTAGCAGCAATTCACAATGGAACGATTATTATAGTTTCCAATGTCAAAAGTTGTGGATGGTTGGCTCGTCTTCTGGGCTCTCCTAAAGGATTCCCCAAACTCCTGTTTTTTCAGCATTCTTCTGCCTTCTGCCTATTGTTTAAAATGTCCTCATCTTAAAACAATATAAAAGACCTACTCAGGTTCACTGGTAGTTCATTCTGCTTCATTCATAATTTGTGGGGAATCTATAAATCATAAGTAGGTAATGTGGAACCCCTGAACCAGAGGTCCATTCTCAATAATCAATTTCAAAGTCTAAGATGAGTTGTGTAGTAGAATGCTGACATTCTTCTGCCTCACTGCCTGCAGTCTTTTCTAAAACAAAGCTTGTTTCCTTGTTGTAGTAAACAACGACATGTGTGTGCTGTGTGTAGAGAATATTTGATCACGCAAAAGAGAGGCAGTGGACAGTGAATGCCAGCAAAGCAGAGAAAAAGAAGTTATCAGTTTGTATATGTTGTGGATCGGGCAGTAATGTAGAGTGTAGATCACAGTGAGTCAGTGTGCCAACACTTAAGGGCACTGTCCGCTGATCACAAAACATATCTGAAGTTTAGATACAATCACCGGGGGTTACGTAGGTTCAAATGGAGGGTATTATACCAACGGTAGTTTGGTGGAAACTTAGCTAAAAAACAGACTTGCTGCAATCATGTGCTCCCACTAGAGCCTTGTTACTAGGTGGAAACCCATAGGTATGTCCCATATTTAAGTTCATTTAACTTAGAAATAAAAAGGATGGCTCCATTTTATATTTTAATATAATCACTAGCGACCTTACTTCCGGTTAGGAAGCTGTTCCATAGATCCCAATGGGCATTATTTTACAGAAACAAACTTCAGCTGTCTTTTGACTAACATGAAGGTGTGCAGTCAAAAGCTGCTGATGTTCAGAAGTGATATTTTATAACACGTCGTCTAAATGTTTCTTCCTGCTCCTCACTGACTTTACTCAGAGTGAATACTCATTTTACAGATGAGTGTGACTGTCCGTGTACCTGTCTATAGGAGCCTCCTGCATGCGTGCATGTTTAGGTAACATTTAAAGCAGTTGCATCAGCACCAAAATACAGAACATCACATTGACGAAGCATGTTTTTTTTTCTCCTACCAGACAGAGAGAAGAATGTAATATGCAGAGTCTGCATATCACCAGGTGTATATGCAGATGTCTACATAAAGGATGCTTGAGCTAATCACAGAGTAGCTGTTTGAGGCTGGACTTTTCTCATGAGCAGAAAACCCTCATCTAATGTATTCAGATGGAATTAACATAAAAGTGCAGTGCCATTGATGAACAGATTTTATCCAAACAGGGCTAATATAAAATATTTTCATTTTAGGTTAACTTTTCGAAGTTTGTGTCACTTTCCAACTAACATTTCCCAAACTCCTGTTTTTTCAGCATTCTTCTGCCTTCTGCTATTGTTTAAAATGTCCTCATCTTAAACAATATAAAAGACCTACTCCAGGTTCACTGGTAGTTCATTCTGCTTCATTCATAATTTGTGGTGAGACTATAAATCATAAGTAGGTAATGTGGAACCCCTGAACCAGATGTCCATTCTCAATAATCAATTCCACCCTAACCCAAGTCTAAGATGAGTTGTGTAGTAGAATGCCGACTGTACCTGTTTACGTTCCCGTTTGGTGTGGATATGTTGGGGAGGTTGAGGTGGTGGTTGCTGCTGTTGAGGGGCAGGGTTCATAATGACGGGTGCCGCCTGCACCGAGGGTGTGAACTGAGGCTGGGCGGGGTAGTAGGCCCCTGCTGTGGATCAGACAGAGAGAAGAATGTAAACACATACTGTCTTAATCTTATAGCCATAACCTGATACAGACACAAAGGACATATACACAACTTAACACCACAAAGCTAGAGTTGACACAACAGCATTACAGTCTATATTGCTATTGTTCTTAAAGGCTTGTTCTGCTGCCATGAGGCAGTTAGAAAAGCTGCATCCAAAATGTGAAGGTTTGTTTTCATAATGATTTGCAGCAACAGCTGTAGTTCTAAGTCCCAACAGTTATAATGTCATTACGGTGATGTAACTACACTTTATTAAAGTCTTCTCACTGCCAAGAATGGATGCGTTACACTTTAGGCATCCCTCAAATGCTCTAGCAAAGAACAACTTAGAATATGTGTAAACATGCTTCACTAAACTTCAATCCCTACAGTACAAAAGTAAACAATGCTTAAGTTCGGCTTCAGGTGTGCTGGCAATATTCCTGTGAACACTGTAGACACCTTGCAGGAGGGAGCTGGTAAAATCAGCAGCATTTAGTGTATTGTCAAAACTCTTTGTCGAAACTGGAAAGGGTAATCTTAGGATTAAGTTATTATTAATGAACAAATAATTAAATGACAAGTTTGGGGACTTAAAAAGGACTAATACAGATCTATTAAACTCTACAAGGACAATCAGACCAAGTCATCAGTCAGCTTACTGAATAATTTAATTATTGTCAAAATGATGATTTGCACAAATCAGGCCAGTATGATTATCGACCAATCGTTTCAGCTGCAGCCCAGAGAAACTGGTGACTAAGTCTGGAAACTAAGTATCAGGTGATTGTAATCTAACATCTTCAGGAAATACCACAAACTTCAATTGCTTACTGTCCAAAAGGCTCTCTTCTCATTGCTGCATCTAACCATTGCTACAGTGGAGTATTACATGTTAAGATAAACTGCAACTATCACCTCTGTCATGATAGTTCCAGTAATCCACTTGGACGTACATCGAAGCCTCAAATCTGCACTTTTGTGCCATCTCAAAACCGCCCTTCATGTTCTATCTGAATGAAAGTTAACAGTAGCAGACATGGCACCTGGAAGGCCCAACAGGTAGGCCTTCAGACCATGACACAGCAGTCTCTGCATCGGTGTCCCTTATTTCTTAACACCATGGATATTTATTATGTTTGCAAACTCATAAAGCAAGCTGCTACCAAATAAAAAAAAAAATCCACAAGTTCACAGAACTTCTATTAGCCTTCCCAGTCAATAATGTCAACAAGACATCAAACCTTCTACATCAGATTCAGTGAAATTACCTGGCCTTGTAACTGGCCTCGGCTGCAGACCAAAACCAGCTGTAGCCCACGTTCAACAAAAAAAAAAAAAAAAAAAATCCACAGATTGAAGAGGCCTCTCCTTCAGCCCCGCTCAGCTTGCGCCAGCTCTGCCTCTCTCTCCCTCTGCAGGCATTTCAGTCTAACTCACATTACTGAGTCTGCATTGTTGACCAGGAGCAGCGCAGCCTAAATATAGTCAAAACCCCACACCGCCTGCCGCACAAGAGGAAAAGGGGGGAAGACAGGCAGAGAGAGGGAGAACAGGAGCATGCTCAAAACCAGAAAACTGGAATGAGACTTTTCTTGGACGGTGTCCCGATATAAATAAGAGGCTCGAGATATGACTCACAAAGTGCAAGACATGGGGAGAGCAGATGGGGGGGGGGGGCTGTAAAGAGACACTAGGAGACACCTACCCTCAGAGTCCTGCTGCTCTTGAGACCCACGGTTCCCCATGCTGAATGTCTGCTGAATGCAAAAGTGCGTATGGACAGAAAAAGGAGGAGAGGGGGTTGCTCTTCAAACCCCCTCTCTAACTTCTTCCTGTTCACTCTACAGGTGCCCTCTCAGAATGACTTCTTTTAATGCTCAGCCCTCCCTCTTCCAGCGTGTCTCTGTTTTGCTCCTCCCTCTGACCTTCCTAATTCCTCCCTGCCTTTCACTTTTTTCCCCACCTTCCTCCCTCCCCTCCCCTCCCTCTCTCTAGCGAGCCCTGGCAGGAAAGCAAAGCTACTGAGTTGTGTAGCTCTGATTTGCTTGAAGACTCCCCCATCTCTCCGCCCTGGACAAATGATACGATCCGTGCTGGCAGGGATGTCACAACCTACTACAAAGGGGGCGGGCTACAAGTATGTACATTGGAAGAGTGAAGCAAATCACTGAGCTTGAGGGGTGGGAGTCTTAAAAATAGTCACCATACTCCGTCAGCACTGTGTATGTGTGTGTGTCTCTATCTGACTGCTAGAAAAGGACTCAGTGGTCAGAGAGACTGCACCACTTAGAGGACAGGGGGGGTGTTGGAATGATATTCTGAGATTGTAAGTATGCACTTACCAAAATTGTTATAATGGGCATTTTCAGTCCTCAAGGCAAAAAACCTGATTATATGCCAATCTACAGTAGATCTGTGTAAATTTGCTGTCTTTTTGAGATGGTGAGACTTTGCCCTGAAAGACCCTTCACTTTCAGAGCCAGTGTCGTGGTCAATCCCATAAGAGACCACTGTTTGAGAGTTGTGTCTCAGTGTCACATGACCAGTTATTTAGGGTCATGTGCCAAACTAGTATCATGTCACGTCATGTGACTCGCAGAGTGACCACTGTGACACACCCTCAAACACAAACACATGGAACGTAGTGTCCTGTGGGGTCATACAAATATCTGTCATACATTACCACCAGTAGCTTATTAACCAATGTGAGGAGAGTAACTTATCTAGAAAACAGATCACTAAGTCTGGCAGAGTCACACCAATAAACATGACAGACATATAAGATCTACTGCGGGCCTCTGGTGTGCTGCCATTACAAGGAAAGGCAGTAAAGTAATTTAGAGGTGATCCAATTTTCTGGAAATCACATTTCCTGTTTGTGTGATCCCTGTCAAGTTTTGGTCCAAATTATAGAACTAGAAGTGTCTCCATCAGGGTTAAGCGGATATTTTCAATAGAACATTTTTGCTGTTGTCATTTTCAGCTGTGATTGTAGCATTTAAAGCAACAGCTTCAAAATCAATTTGATAGTACAGTGACTTGTAATAAGTTGAATGGTGGATCTGTCACAGCCACTCCACCCCCCTAGCATGTTTCTGCACTATGTAACTTCAGTGAGAGGGTAGGATCAAAGCGCAAATACATGTTTACTTCAAGATACAGGTTTAAAAGACATTATCTTTGTTATGACGTAATGACCTTTGTTTGTAGTTAGCACCTACATTATGTCTGACAAATTGTTACAGACCTGGGATTTGTATTTACGACAGTGGTGTTGCTCAAACTCAAACTGTGCAGGCACAAAATCGCACAAAACGCAAATTACTACGTTATGTTACTGTAAAGATACAGCATATATTTAAACATGGTGGTCCAACCTAGCTGATGTCTCCACTGTGCTTTGCTTGTGTCTTTGATTAGCCAAAATCTACCCAAAACATCTCACCACTGGTTGGACTATCTGCTAGCTTTGGGTAAACTCAAGCTGTCATTTTTAGTCTGTGGCCCAACAGGAAAATTACTTCTCTGAATGAACTTTAGTATGATGTCGTTATTAATGAGCTTTGATAAGCATCACACATGCATTTTAGATGAATGCACTCTGAAATAACATCATGAAAAAAGACAATTAAATTGAAGGGCTGTCACATGACTGGCTTCACAACCCAACAAACATTTTGTAAGCGTGGGATCAAGTCAATCTAAGGTTTTTTGTCAAACTTTTACAGATCGACACGCCAGAAGCAGTTGAGAAAATACCACATGACAATGTAAGGATTTCTCTTGTATACCATCTCAAATTTAGAAAATTCACTACCTTCTCAATGTTAATGATTGACAGATAGAAAGCCTTAATATCACAATGATGTGAAAAAGCCTGAGAGATGCTCACTTCATCCAACAGATAACACGAATGCAACGATTAATCATTTTCTTATGCAAGCATAAAATAATACAAAAGGCGAATTAATTGGTATTTGAGGTCAACTGCAACTCAAAGAGTTGATCAAACTATACTCAAATCTATATTGTATTACTCCAGAATACATTGGTGATCCAGGTGATGAAGTTTAGGGTGAAATTTAATATCAAAATGCATAGTGACCATGTACACCATACAGTGCATAAACATGGATGTGCACAGAGCATGATATGGGAAGCCTAATAGGAAGAACTGTGTTTTACAGTCCTGTATTCAGGCCAGTGCATTCTATTGCTGATGAGCTACAGTTTAAACAAAGACAACACATAGTTCAGATGCCTGCTAGTGGGGGGTCAGCAAGTTTGTTTTCAGGCCATCATCACTTCTTGTGTGTACTGACACTCAGCCACCTCTAGAGGGTGTGCCAACACATGGGATCAACAGCAAAAATCTGTGATGCTGTACGTAGTAATATGACAACAGAGTATGTTTGGAATAAACTCAAATTAAATGTTTTGTCATTTGTATGAACTATGATAGATACATTATTTGTGTAGTGTATTATAGAAACATGCTCTCACACTGTTATGTAAATACACAAAAAAAGAAAATTAATCTGTGATTCTCGATGCAGACGTCATCTATGCTCACAAGCTTTCATTTATTCATCTGGAATACTCTTCTCACTAAACATGCTTTGACTATGATAGTCAGCAAATTTTAACTTTTCCCAGAATGTAGCCACACCCCTCAGGGACAACACAACTGCACTGTGTAACTGCATTTCATTATGACCATATGCTCTGTGTTGGGTAGGAAGAAAGGCATTTCAGCCGAGTTCTTGTGAGACAGTCTGAAGAGATATTGTTGTTCTTTGGTTCTGAGAAACTTAGATGTTTAAAAAAACAAACACATGTGTGTATGACTGGATGCATTCTTAGCAGGTACAAGGAGTTTCTCTCCTGCTGGTCTGTTACGTCTCATTGCTAATGTTCCCATGCCTTCTTAAACATTAAATACAAGGAATTTTCAAAGACTTTTCAGGGCAAATTCCCAGAATTTCAAGGAGCAAAAATGACAGTTTGAGATACGGATCAAGGTTAATTACTGTAATTATAATGAGAAAACTAGCAGGCTTTACAGAAGCTCACAAAGAACAATTAAAAACAGATACTTGAATGCATGAACTTCTCAACTGTGCTGTGTTACAGTGACTGAAGAAAACCGTAGGAGACACACAGACAGACAGCGGAAAATTTCAAGGAGCTATTCTGTAAACATTGATATGAAGAGACATACAAAACAAACAGGAAGGCTCCCGCACTAAAGGCTTAGGCGTAGGCCAAAATAGGACAGAAGATGGACAAAGCTCAGATTTACAATGCCACCGAGAATGTCACAAACAACCTGAAAAATATATGGACTGGACAGATACAGCAGTGATGTGATGCTGAGATGTAAAATTATAACGGGAAAAGAATTGTACACAACAATTGCCTTTACTGACGTGATATGCAGGTCATCAGTAAGTTGCAGGCCACTCCCAATGATCTTGGGACTTTGGCTATCTTTGTCAGTAGCCATTTTGCCCACACTGGTGAAACATTTTTCTTGTGTCACATTGAGCAGTTTGATGCTATGTGTTTCTTGTTTGCATACCGCTACTTTTAACTTTCATAACTGTTTGGCAACATATCTACTGTGTAATGACATTAACTGAGCTGGACTAGAGTTTTTGGTGGAAACATGGCTTTAGTGTCTGCCTGTGTTTGAGTGGTTAGGTGAGGCCCCAGGTAGAGCCTCTTACCATAAGTACCATATTCAGCGGGGCTGGTGCCTGGGTAGAAGCCCGGGGTGCCTGCTGGGACAGGGTATTGCTGGGGTGTGGCCACATAGGTTGCTGACCGGTACTTAGAAAAGGAAAAGAAGAGAGAAGAAGGGCAGCAGGAAGCGAGGAGGGGTGGAGAGACAAACAACAATATTAGATGTAGTCATAAAAGCAATATAAATAAAGTGTAAACAAAGGCCTGCATTTTCATTTCATTCTCTTTACATTACACAGCTTAGGGCCATTTGAAGGTACAATATTTTGTGGATGCAATGTTTATAGAATTGATTCAAAAAAGAAAAAGATGACAGATGTCACGACGAGAAATGTGGGGTGTAATGTTGTACCATCTGGCTTGGCTAAGAAGAAATTCAGGCAGCATCACTAAAACCAAGTCTGTGCCCCCTACCTGTCCCGGTATGAAGTAGGCGGGTCCCTGTGGTGAGCTGGGGAAGGGCAACTGTTGCCCGGGGATCATCATCATTTGGGAGCCAGGGCCCGCCTGGTAGACGTGGGTGGGTGTCACAGGCCTCGGGCCACTGCTGGGAGGGACACCCCGCGGCCCGCTGCTGGGAGGCAGGCTGGCCCTGTTGGTGTAATAGGGCTGGAGAGGTGGCAGGTGGGAAATGAGGGAGAAATGTGGAATATGAAGGTGGTGACAGACAAAAGAAAGGTGAGAATGGAGGAGTGATTGAGAGGATGGGGAACAAGGACAGATGATAGAGGGGGACAAATAATGACAAAAGAGATGCCACAGGAAAACGTGGCAAGAAGAATGGGATGCAAAGAGGGGCAGAAGAGAGAGCAACAAATGAAGGAATTATTAGTTATCTCTCTTAAACCTCTGACATAAAAACCATCCCACATTCCCTTGTATAATTTTTTGTCTTGGTACAAGTGGAGCTGGCTTGTCCAGCCTAAAAGCTAGGCTCATAGTTTGTCCATGAATCTATGGCTAGACTCCAACTGGAAACATATTGGCTCTGCCTGCCAGAAGAGATAAAGCAGCTAATGCTGGTTCATTCAGAGCCTTCTCATTGACATTCTGCTGCTGGCCTGGGAGCTAACCGTCGTAGCCAGCAAAATGACACCAAGCCAACAAAGCACAACACTGCCAAATATTAGACACACACATGTGCACTCCTCAAGAGGGTGAGAATAACAAAGACATGGAGAAACTGGAAGAAAGAGGAAATTGAGTTACCTGTAGTGACCTGAAGCCTCCCTTCAGCAGCGCAAACACAGATGACACACAGACACACATCAAATGGAGGCAAGGAGAGGGTGGGAAGAGAAGGATTGAGAAAGAGAGCACCACAATCAGTTAGAGCAAAGCCCCCAGAAACTGTCCATTCTGAGCCAAGCAGTGAATTATCAAGTAGCATGCAGAGAATAGGCAGAACAGTGTATCCAAATAAACTACATCTAGTTACTCTCAACTACTAAAATCAACAACTATAACTGGAGGATGGGCATCACATAGATGTTTACTTTTTTCAACCAAGAAAGAGAGCAAATAGTTTTTTGGGTTTTTTTGTTGTAAAACTAATCGCTCTCTCCTAACATTCTTATAAAGGCTGTTTTCTGGTATTTCTTTACATAGGACATCTTTACATTCATCTTTATATTTAGCTACAGCTGTCATTCATTAAAGAACGATTTTATTACTCAAATACAATCCCAAATGTACAGTAAGTGCAGTGAAAATTAAATGAAAATACCTCTTCCGACATAGTATGAAACATTGTTAAATCTCTATTACCAGCAGTTAATATTTTCTGCCATCAAGCTAAATTTATCTTAGAATTTTTGGTATACATTTCATGAAACAAAGAATGTTTGTCTTTTATTTTCAATTGGGTGGCAGTAAGACTGGTTTCAAGATTGGAAAACTATCTTTCTATCTTTCTTTATTTTCTTTATTTGTTTTACGTTTCCTAAAAGCAACAATGGTCACCTCAAAATATTATCATGTTATGATATAAAGGTATTTGGTCAAAAAATATTATGCTATTGATTTCAAGATTGCCTAGCATTAGTGTAGCTCTCAGTGAGGATATGTACACTTATGCACTTTTGGTCCTAAAGTCAAAGCACACCTTGGAGCCTGTCAATCTTCTCTACTATTTGTAATATGTGTTACAGGTGTTAGTCAGTTGTGCTGTTAGTACCTGTTGGTGTATAGGCCGGGGCCCTGGGGCAAACTAGAGGAGGAGAGGCAGACAGGACAGAGGTTAAAGACAAAAGCACAAGATCCATGCTTCACTCTTTACTGACAAGCTCCTTCCAGTTCTGCACCTTTATAAACTGCACTTTAAAAATCTTCTGTTCAGGCAGTCTGAAAACAGGAGGAGGTCTTAGATTTTTAAAACCAGTCCAGGTCAGGTTTAGTCATGTCAATTGACAGGTACTGCATGTATATATATGTTTTACACACATATTTTGTACATATAATGTTCTATAATCAGGGCAAATGGGGGAGCTGTAACAATAGTGACAACTGCGTGGCAGGTTGACACAAACTTGGTGCGCCAGCTTACACTGACTGCGTCAGACTCAAGTCGGGTTTGGATGTAATAAACAGAACGCCTGTCTAGTTTGGGTTTGGCTGTATGGTTGGGTTTAGACAGAAAAATGTGACCTGTGCTGCACTCTAAACAGATAGCCATGCCCACTGTCATAACGACAATTTCTTCTTGAGTGTTTATTTGTTTTAGACAACTGACATTTGCTTACCAATTTATGAACAATAATATTTTAAGAATTATTGAAACACTAAACATGCATCACATAATTAACCTGACGAGTACAAAAAAATTCTCTGAAAATTGGGGCTGATTCAAATGCTTCGAAGCTTCCATCGTTGCCATGGTAGTAGAGGTCCAAATCGGTATTTGAATGTTTCTTATCTGTTTTTTAAGAGGAAGGAGACGCTGCATCAGCTGCACGGAAAGGACGCAAAGACTGATAAAGAGGGAAAATGGAGCTCCTCCATTGCATTTCATTAGTTGCAAAACCAACGCACATAAACCAGGTCCCTGCATGTGATAAGACTGCACAGAACAGTATCTTTAAGCAGAAAACTATCCTGACAAGGGAGAATTTCTGCTCTCGAGGAAAGCTCTTGAGGAAGGTATACCCCTAAATGCTTCAAATATATGGTCAATTCTCACTGAAGCTTCAGAACCCCAAAAATGGTATCTGGGACAGAACTACTAGAAATTATTAAAACAAAGGAGTAGGAGTGAAGGAGTTAAAAATCATATAAATGATGTAGATAGGGTCACTCAGTGTGAGCATGTTGCAAATTAAGCTGGGATACTTTATGAGGTAGAGTGCAAAGGATAGGCGGACACTGACACTTAAAAATGGTGCAGAACTGGTGAGAAGTAGGCAAATAGACATGCAAGCATTTTAAGAATTTCACAAACTGATTTTGGAGAATGTCAAGTATTTTTTTCATTTGGAAGATTTCAGATGGGAACAGTGAGCAGCGATAATGCCAAGTTTGCACACAGTGTGAAAAAAAGACCTTGGCACCAATTATTCCAATTTTTTAATCCTTATTGTTTTGTCTGTCACTTATTCGACAAAAGTGAGAGTAAGGCATTAAACAAAGCAAATCTTAGGATCCACCACAGAAGTTCACTCAGTAACTTAAGTGTAAAAAGTAATTATTTTCTGGAATAAAGCAAAAGTCCACCATTGTAGGTGTGCTGTGGGGTGGGTGAGTCGTGGGCTGGCCTACCTGTCGGGGCTGTGGTGTTGGGTTCATTTGTGGAGGTGGGGTGGCAAACACAACAGAGGGGGGCTGCCCAGGGGGAAATGAGGGCTGCAAGAGACAGGAAGTGATGTCAACAGCAGAAGAGTGGGATGCAGGAGGAATAGGGAGTGAGATGTGGTCAGCAACCGTACTGGTACTGATGTCAAACAATAGCATCTTTTCATATTGAAATCTTGTAGTGAAGGAATGTGTGAAAGAGTGTTCTTTGGAACACACACTGCACCTTGAGCAGGAGGAGGGGAAACTTGATTATACTCTCATTTTAATAGTTGACAGTAACGATGAAGATGCTCTAAGCTACACTGTCAGATGCCAATGTGACGGCAAGGCTTGGAAATTGACATACGGGCTGTTGTAAACATGGCCACCTGCTGCAAACATTCTCCACCAGAGAGTGCATTGTTGTGTGATCTGCTTTCCATTAAGTGCATAACAACGCTGTCCGACAGCAGCCCCTTTTCTTTGAGAAACAATGTGGGAGAGACCAAGCTGTTTTAAAAAGGGGCCAATAGAGGAAGTTAAGTAGCCGGGTTCCTTACCTGTGAAAGGCCAGGGGAGGGGGCAGGGTGGGGGTTGGAGGGGGATCCTGTTATAGGCTGTGGTGCTTTATTCATTTCATGGAGTTCTGCATGGGGAGGCAGATGTGGACCTGTGTATAAATCTGACAAAAGAGAACACGGTGGTTAAATGGGTCTCCATTTTTAAATTAATAAAGTGATGTATATTTAGTAGGTTAAAGTTTACTTGAATAGGTCTTTGGAGTTAAGCCAACATTCAGAAATAACTGGACAATTTAAGTCAACGTTGATACCTCCTGTTAAAAGTCACATAGCAGCTCACTTTTATACTTACATTTATGAATCTTTAGGTCCTAAGTGTGGTTACACTGAGGAACGTTTTTTCCTGAAAGACAGACAAAAAAAGAGAAGCCTTGTTAACATTACAAGCTTACAAGGTAAATTTATTGTATTTTTTTAAAACACAAGGGTTTAAAAAAATGAAACTATGTTTGAGTCCTTTGTGCTACACCTATATCACAAAATGGAGCATTGATGATAATTGAGGAGTCTCACAGCCTGGGGAATGAAGATGCTCCACTGCAAACAATGAGCATGTATTTGCTAATAGCACATTTCAATTTTTTTTTTTTTTTTACTGAAAAAATGACTAGGTACCAAACAGATGGATGTGGATTTCTTACGACATAAGAACAGCATATAACAGACAGACATTTTCTGATGATACAGCTCAGCAGAACCAGTCCAATGTGATGATAGTGTCAAAATCAACATACAGGCAGAAAAAATGATCATATGATAAATTGGTGTGAATTTGAATTGGCTGGAATTTGAATTAACTAGAGATGATCTTACAATGAGCTCACATCAGCCGCAACACCTAAATCAGCGTGCACACATGGCATGAGAAAAGTGAATTAGGCAAAACAGGTGAATTGTGCCAGATCCATTCAATATGTCTTTCCATCCTCGCATGCTCATCTTTTAACCTGTTAGTATTGAAATACTGTACGTGTTATGCGGAAATATCCCACTGTGTGATACATGGAATGTACAACATAAAACATGATACAAATGACCTGTTTCGCCAAACTGACTTCTCTGGTGTCTTGTGTTCCATTGCACTATAAATATGGATTTGGCGTCACGGCTGGTGTGTTCTAGGGTTGGGCGATAAAATTTTCCAACCAGCCACCGTCAGCACATCAATCAGCCATTGCCGATATATTCGCGCAGGTGTGTGCCAGCACTGCATGCTTTTTCTGCAATTATGGAGGAGCTAGTTGTAAAAAGGCAAAGACAAATCACAAGTTTGGGATTTTTGTTTTGTTTTAAACCAGACGCAACCAGCAAGTCAAAGGACCTAACTGAAGCAATTTGCAGCCTCTGCAAACGTTTGGTACTTCAGCCCTGTGATCTTCAGTGCACAGGGATGAAATGGATTTGTGCTGGAAAAAATATGGATACGAAATGCTGCACATTGCATTTTTCAGTTTTTGAACTCGTGTATAGATAAAAAAAAAATAAAAATTGAGTGGCGGAGCTGCACTGCTGGTCAACTTGCTCTGGTAACTTGCACGCAGAGCCCCACTCCCCAGGCAGTCTGCCAGCATTTCTTTGTGCTAAACAATTCTACTCCTACTCGACTTGTTTCTATTCACAGAAAGAAAACCACAGATTTTGCCCGTTCCTATTTTTGGAGCTTACAGGTTAATCATACATTGAGTGAAATTTTCATGGAGGCGCACCATTAATTTAGCAAAATAAAATGTCAATAATAGACCAAAATATGGGCTCCAACAAACCAACTGCCGATGTGTTGAGCCTATCGCCAATAGAAAATATATTTGTCCAATCGCCCAACCCTAGTGTGTTCCCATCACAAGACGATCCATAGTTTGCCTCATATCTTTAGGGTTACAGCATGTTCAATGTATAGTGGTATGAAAATTGACAATTATCATACTGTGTACATTCGTTTATAACGATATTACCAAGAACACTTCGACATGCAGACCTGGGGAATCGAACCAGCGACCTTCCGACAACAAGACACTGGCTCTACCCCTGAGCCACAGCCGCCAGTTCACGCTAAAATAGGTGTACCATGACCACATTTTGCCATGCTGACACAAGAAATACCAGCCACACTGTCGCTGCTGGTAGCCATAGTTTTACAAACAATAATTCTTGTTAAATCCATTGGCATGGGATTAATTAGTTAACAGGGTTAATCCAGGTGAATCTTAACCAGCATTGCCAGAGCAATGTGCCTCGGGTTAGGGTTAGCTCACATAACAACAGTCAATTTAGCCCACAGGGTCTAGTTCAGCTAACTACTTCTTGTTTTGCATACAACCTTCGTATCAGGACAGGCAGAAATAGGTTACAACTTATCTGGTAAGCCAAAAACCTTTTCAGTTTTAGATTTATTACAGAGAGATCCACCTTAAAAACAAAGCAGGATGAATCAGTAGTGGATCGTGGTTAATGGATCATAGTTGGCAATGGGCCTGGAAGACATTAATCAAGGCTTTAATCAAGACTTGTGAAGAGAGGGTAAAATTACACCAACACAACTAACTACAAACAGAACCAAAATGTAAAAACAAAACTTTCATTCTGATTTTGTGCTTTTAGATCAGCAAATGTATGCATTTAACAATGATGGTTACCAGAGGCAAAAGTGAAACGAGTTTTGTTTTGTCCATCTGCAAAAGAAACTACAGAGCATTACAACTGGATGTTAGATGATTGGAGGAAGAGGAAATTTAAAGTTAAACTTTGTGGAGAGATAGATAGAAAGAAAGCGGCAAGGAAAGGGTTTATGGTCAGAAAAGATAAACAAAGTAAATACTACCTTGTAAGGAAAAGGAAAGAAAATGCAATGCAATTTTTTCGGGATGTCTCCTAACTACTTTAAGTAGACTATCTCTAACTTACATTTGTTAATCACTGAACAAGCGGATGATTCATTCATTTTCTCATTTGATCCAGTCACAATTACAACACAATCTACGTTCAAAAACAACCGTGTCACTGTTTGTGAGCTTACAAAATGTTACATGACACAGATAATATCATGTTACACAGTAGAACTTGTCTGCTTGATGTCAAAACCATTTTTGGCCAGCGCTTTTTCAGCTCAAGTACAAGTTCCTCCTTGTCTATCTAGGTGGATGATTCCATACTGAGAATACAGAATATCAATGTCTTTTAACTTAGGAAACGTGGTCAGCAGCATTTAGATTCTGATACTTTATCCTACCAATATAAGATATTGGCATTGTATCTGTAGAGATCTTTTATTTATCTGTAGTAAGACTGGGCAATATATGATCATATATATATATATATATATATATATATATATATATATATAGTTATGATATGAGACTATATAACATCTTTGGATTTTGGATATCATTATATCGTGATAGGCATTAGAGTTGTCTTTTCCTGGTTTTAAATTCTGCATAACAGTAAAGTGATGTCATTTTCTAAACTTTCTAAAATGTTCTATTTGTTCTAATACTTGCCTTTAACCACTTCGTCATTATATCCACATTATTGATGATTACTTATCAGAAATCTCACTGTGTGAAAGCACCAATAGTCATCCCTATAATATTTTTGCAATATCGATATTGAAGTAGGGTGTATTTGGCCAAACATATTGTAATATTTTATTTTGTCACCTAGTCCTAACATTTATGAAGTGCTTTTGAGAAGATTTCAAAATATTGAGGTACACATTGTATGTCGAGATATGGCCTAAAAATATCATGGCCATACCGCGCAGCTCTATTCTGTAGCTTAAAATTTATTTACCTCCCCGAGTGAAACAGATTCAATTCACTTTTCAATATATAAGATAACATGAGGACTGAAGGACAAATCAGTAACCCAAATTGGAGACATTCATACACCCACACCCCAATGTTATTTGTATATCTACAGAACCTTTCGTCCAATCTAATTCACACTTGGCAGGTTTGTTGTCGAATTAGGTGCAATTTGGACACGTGACATGTTCAACATTAAGTGAGTATACAACAAAAGCAGAAACGAGTGGAGAGACATGGTTAACATGGGTTTTCTATTTTTCCACAAGAACTGGAGGTGAGATTTTAAGTTTCTGTCCACAGTAGTATGCTAGCTAACGTTAGCTACAATGTTTAACGTTGCTTGGTAGCACCATCAGCTGCTCCAGGATGCCTCTCTCATCAGTTGTTGCAGTTCGGCTCAAAAAGTACAGATGTAATCATCCAGATTTTAAATCCAGAGGCTAGATCTGTATACCCCTTGCATTACCAAACGATCTGTGTCGAACAGTAAGTTTTGAACAGGCACTTCACTAACGAACCAAAGTTCAATTGTTTTTATCTTCAATGAACATGCCTCAGTTCAAACCTCCTACAGCAAGAGAGATTTTGTATCCACTGGCAGACTTCCATTGGCAACTTTTACAATTGCACCAGCTCTGAAATTTCCTTTGCATTCATACTGATAACACCTTGACATTTGTATTTGATAAACAAACCCCTCATAATGCAGTGCTTGTCAGAATGGTGACTCTTGACATGTTTTAGTGCATGTTTCACCCCACTGACTCAAGGGTAGGGTTTCTTGTATATTTCATGAACTCAGCGGTAACAACACACAAAACTCTCTCTACTCTTTCCAGCAGTCAACGTCGCCATGATGTCAATGACAGGGAAATGAGCCACATTCGAAATCACATTCATCCGTGGACAGGATTGCTGTAAATGATCTCAAGCTATACTGTGTATTCAACGTAACTAACTAATTTTGATCAATAGAACTGACTTGCAATTTGGTACGGATGCAGACCGATTTTCAATTTAACATCGAAATCATGACACCCCAACTCAAAGGTCACTTCCTGATTTCACTGTAATCATCTTTCTTAGATTATATGGTTCTTGCAATAGAATAGAAATAGAATAAGGACAGCACTCCAATCAAACTGTTTATTCTGGCCACACAGACGTTTCGGGCAAGACGCCCTTCTGCGTGTATCAGTGGTATGTTTGTGTGTATTCTGGCAAAATCACTGTAAAACTACACATGTGTGCTAATTATAGGTTATCCAACGCTGCACAACAGATATACCCTAATAGGGGGAGCTGTATCCTTTGGAAGGAGAGCAATCGACCACACAGGGGCTCATACAAACAAAACAAAATCTCACAACAGAATAGCACCTAACTGTATCACAGAAACAACAGAGCACATGTTTGTTTCACAGGAAACAAGTAAGTGAAATCTCCTCATTCAGTCCCTTTGGAATCAGAGTGTTGAGTGATTGCAATAGTGACACATTTAGCATTTATAGTCAAAGCTTATATTTTCTCTGCCATTGCCAAACACATATGTACACACACACACACACACACACACACACACACACACACACACACACACACACACACACAGCAGTGTAAAAAGCCTGAGTCATGATGAATCAGGGATTTTTTTTTTTTTTCAAAGAAGAGGAAATCACGCTGCATAAATAGTTAGAATGATCACTGTTGCCATGACTATATCAATACAGACAAAAGAAGAACAAAAGATAATGGCTAATGGAGCGAGGGTTTCCATATGGCCAGGTGAAATCCCCTACTTAAAGAAACACTGATTGACAGACATCGAGGGGAGGCTCATCCCCAGTATACTGGAGCCTTGGAAGTAACAGAGTGGCAGCAATATACGTTAGGGTGAGGTAGGTAGGTAGAGGGGTGTCAGGTGACAGTTCAAAGGCTCTTCCACCAATAGAAAGATGGTCAGACTGAGTGGGGCTAACTGGGAGATGAAATGCTGAGTAAACAATCTCAGGGCTAAAAAAGGGGTCTCAGACTTACAACCTACACTGCCTCACAGGCTTTACTCTTCTCAGCGAGGAACCCAAACAAAACCTTTACTTGTTTGGGGAAATGCTTTCCCCTGAAGTTGTAAGACAGGGCCGGCTTCTCTAACAACTACTGTGCCAGTGACACACAACGTCAACACCAGGCAGGTTAGTCTGCAGAATTATTTAGAATATCAGTAATCCGCACAAATTCGGGGTACAGTCACTACGAGCATAAGGGGTACCATAGAGGCCCTCATTTTTGCAGGAATCTGTGCTTTAGTGGAGTTATATGAGCTAACGCACCCTCACCCCACACTCTAATCACACACAGTCCACTCATTTGAGCTGGTCTGACATGCACTGTGGAGATCCAACCACCAAACCACGGCTGGTGAGACATTCTCCTTCAACAGTTGCATAACTCTCTGCGTTCACTCCTATGATCCTCTGAGAAGCAGAGGGGGACAAGAACATTTGCTGAAGAAGCTGGCTTTCATGTCATCTATAAAGGGTGTAGTCACTGTCTGTGCACACATGATCTAGACTCACTGTACCAAGAGCAACTGTTGTTAAATAGCTGCTTGCTGAGAATGGACCTTACCAATTGTATCTACGCTGAGAACCAAAAGCACTTCACTGCCTGGTGACGTCAGCGAAAAAAAACATGAGTCATGGCTTCATGAGTTCATGGCCTGCTGCAGATTAACTACTTTGCAATGTCATAATATACATTGCACATGATTACCTATAAGAACTACTTAAATTCCATTTGCACACCTTAATTGCTGCTCAAATCCCATTACCCATTACTTATGGCTTTAGTAACTCCTCTTTCACACAGTTCAATGGCCTGCAGCCTGTGATAGCAGTCTGTACCTGCCACAGAGCTAATGTGTTCGCTGTGGTAGTTACATGGTGACACAAAAAGCTCTTGTGGTGCTAGTAGGGATGCACGATATACAACGGACAGATAAATTATTGGCCCAATAATGGAAAATTTACATTATCTGCAGATAAAGAAATGATAGCCGATAAAACAAAGCCAAATTGCTTTTGTTGACTTCACAAGTGCAGCATCTACACACAGTAGGGGATGGTATGCACCTTTAAAATTGTTTTGTGAGCAGCCAATAAACACAGAGAAGAACAACAAACACGCTGATGTTGCACTCATAATGTCAAACTGCTGCACCTGTGTAGAGCCACGCAATGTAGACAAGAGCCAACCATGTCCTCACTGGTGTGAACGTTTGGTTTTTTTTTTGTACAAGAAGAACACAACACGAGGGAAAAAGTCCTCAAGTTCAACCATAAAATCTTATCACAGCTTTGGAATATCAAGTAAACCATCTTTGTTAATTACATCTTAGCCTTTCTTGCACACAGGTGTGCATAAAAATGTTGGTTTCTATTATCGGTTATTTTATTGGTATCGACCATGAGTCAGGTAATTATCGGTTATAATATCGGCTGAAAAAAATCCGTATATACTGCTCTTGTTCAGTTATCCAATCATATATTAGATCAGGTCGGACTTGTCAACCGTCACCCTAGCAACCAAGAAGATGGAGGAGAAGCTTGTTTGGTAGTGTCTGTCTATCCTGAACAGAGACAGACAAGCCCATTTATGGTAGCAAATTGTCTGGACACTGAATGTTTCTGGTAAGTGTTGTGCTTCTATCGCTCTACGCATGGTAAGTTCGTTATAAGCTGTGTCGTCAGCCCTCTGTTACCGTACATACATACGCTTTTAAATCCATCGCCATTCACGCAGCGCTTGAACATCGTTCAGTCGGACTTCCATGCTCATCAGCTGTCTGATTGGTACTACACATGTGCAACCCTCTAAGAGATAAAAAAAAGAAGTGAGATGTCTCACTCCTCCGCAACTTCCATTATCAGCTCCAGAAATAACCCATGATGCATTTAATTCAGAATGATATTGATAAGGATTTTTTAAAACATGTTTTGAGGTCTTCTGGATGTAGTCTGATGAAGTATATGATCTGCTGCTTTCTACTGTTGCCTGTTTTCCCAGCATGTTCTTGGTGACAAACTTGACAGACACACAAACAAACAAAAGACAGAAAGGCAGTCTCCTCTCCTAGCAAGGGGAAAGAAGTCAAACAGCTATTTTCAGCGAGTTTACCAGAATTAAAAAAAAAAACACTGAACATGCTAATTTCGATGTAAAAGTGGTAAAACAACACTCAAAATGTTAACATTCACTTCAAATAAGAAAGCAATTCAGTGAACGGTTCACCTTGTATGCACATAATTACAGCATTATCTTCTCGACATGTCATATATCGGCAAAAAATGTTTATTTCAGGCCGATGCCGATCTTTCATTTGAAAGCCTTTACTAGCTCATCACTTGCCGACATAACTGTGCATACCTAGCTTTGGTCCACACTTCATAACCAGAACCAACACATTTTGATCACATTAAGGAAAGGTAAAACATAAAACTACAGCAGCTTTACCAAACACAAAACAAAACTGAATAAAACAGGGATAGATTTGACAGAAGACACACATTCTTTACAATACTGCTCTGCCACTGACATTAGTCAACACCTGAAACAAAATTGGTTTCCCATCATCACATTTCCAACCATTAAGTCCAACCAGCGAATGTGACTTCCTTGAGACATTGTACAGACAGAGAAAGTTCAGCTCCGGTGACACAGCATCACACCAGCACAGCCTGTTCTACCCAGCCCACCCCCCTCATGTTGCTCCAGTTAACTCAAATCCTGCCAAAACCCACACATGTCCAGACTCTAGGCTTTCAACTTTCACAACAGGAAGCTCAGTTGTGTCCTTATGTCAGGCAAACTGTGATAGCATGACTCTGACACGTCATGCATTTGTCTTGCGATTGCACTTCTGCTATTAGTTTCGTTCACTCTGACAAAAGCATGTCTGAGATCACTGCAGAATATTCTCCTGGACTGATACGTGGTAAACAAGGATCAATGTTTATAGACGGACAGGGGAGACACATCTGCATCGAGTAGCTGTATGGTGATCATGCATAGGAAACTGCATCCATTTTGGACCCACGTTCTCTGTTAAGGTCACATGTCTGCAGTCCTCAACATCAGCCCCATGCCTGCAGCAGCAAGCAGGCTGAAGTGATCAACAAACATGGACATTAAACATACCACTGATGCCGTCCTCTAAACCAACTATCTAACTCAATGTCAGTGTCAGAAGACAGCTGCGATGCTCATGCCAAAGCTAACTATCCAGCGGTGAAACACCGGTGTTTCCTCTGCTTTAACAGTGCGTTACTACTGCTGTGGCACAGGGGCGTGTCTGCCTGCGTGTCTACTCACACACGCAGCGTACGACAAAGACAGCTATTTGCATGGCATTACAACAAACCCACACTTATCGAGCGATCGGTCTAGCCAAAAGATCCACAAATATGGGTGCGAAGTCGTGCAGCTGTGTGATGTGCCGTTAGCCATGTTGCTAACTTTCCTAGGCCCAATCTGGATTTACCACGTGGTTTCTCCTGCTATTGGCGCGATGCACGCCCCAGCTGCCGGCTGCATGTCAGCCACACCTCAACAGATATCAGCTATGACAACAATCTATTTCATGAAAAGCATGAAACATACCAAACACACGACGCTTTAAGGAGTCGGCAGTGAAGACAGGCGTGACGACGCTCGTATCAATGAATGGGAACACTAACCTAGATAACTGTCAAGCTAAGGAGGTGGCTCCAGGGTTGTTAGCTCATAAATTCCTCTTCAGAAGCTCAATATGCGACTCAAATTCAGCGACTAGCTCTGCTCGAAGGCTTTGGCTAGCTACATATAAAGACAGCAGCAGTGCTGTCAAAGATGTCGTGACAACAATGAGTACTGTAACTAACGTTAGCCAGAATGAGTCAGACACCTCCGTATCATTTCGCAAACATCTCGCCCAGGGTAACAGCAACATCACCACTGCGACGACAGCCTACATTCACACTGATGCGTTACAGAGGGGGCTGTTTATTGGGGGATGCTGTTGGGAAATTATATTTACCAAGTTGTCGTGTGGCATAGCTTCCATTACACCGGCTAACCTGGAGGCACAGCGACCTGTCAACCACCTCAGCAAGGCCCTAACGAGTATGTCACAGCCTTCAAAGTTCAAAACAAGTGTCCTGTCAAATCAGTCTCCAAACCCTCCTTCTCCTCATTTCTTAATATATGACAGCATATATTGTCACATAGGCCTATTTTTATGTTGTCTGGGTAACTAGAGGAGGGACGTGTGTTTGGCTCGTGAACACAGAGACCCTTCTGCATGAACAACAGGCTGACTGTTCACAGCTACATCTTTTAAGCACCTTTCCATTGCTTTGCCGCCAAACATAAATGGTTTCAGATATCTGGCACCAACATTACATGGCTATCAAATGGTTTCAGGTATCAAGTTATCAGTCTGCTATGTGTTTACAATCCCACTTCTTACACAGCCATGCTAACAAATGTGAAAACACAAGTTCCCATCACTTTCTGCTAGGAGTCTGGCACCAGGGCAATACACGGCTTCAACAGAACCAGAGTGATTTATCCCACTGCCAGTTATTTAGCCCACTGTGTGGCTAGTTAGCAAACGATTGGATAGCTAGCGGCATAAATTACGTTAACGGGCGAAAACGACAACATTGAGATGCGACAGTCGGTCTGCCGCTTGCTATACTTAGTACATTACACACAATATACTGTGTTTCCAAACGTCACAGGAGTAAGGACTCATCTTTGAGTCCATCACAGTATTAGCTTGCTAGCCGGACTAGCTAAAGTGAAGAAAGAACACCCACGTCGCATTAGCATTGAATGCTAGCAACCAGCTAGCTAGCTAGCTAATCCCTGAAAACACAGCAGGGACAGCACTCAGCAGAAACCACTGAAGAAAGTCACCACAGCTACGTATATCTCCAGGCTAAAAGGCGACACATACACGTGGAGGTCCTTCCGGAGTCTCTGTGTAACAGCAACATGACACTTTTGTGAAAATATGAGCATTTAAAATAAGAATTCAACTCAGGACCGCGGCCGTTACCTTTCTCTCCTTGAGTCCGCAGAGCCGGACGGACGGAAAACCTTCCCGGAAGCCGGTAGCTAGGTAATTCCGGCAAAATCCCATCACGTGAAACTTTCCCAGCAATCGTGATCTCGGCTGTAAAGACTGTCTGCACACATCCATGCTGTGTGTACACACCTATTGCGTTAAGATACATGCTTAACTAGATACATTTTGATTTTCTATAGTTACCCAAGACATTTCAACTTCGTTCAATAAATAAGTTTCCATTCTTATGCTGACAGAAATAAGGACTGCCCATCTCCCCCTCAGGTTAACTTCGTTATCATTTATAAATTGACCATTGATACACAGTTTTATAATTCATTTTAAATGACGGAGATGTATACACAGGAGAGGGATGCAGAGGAAATACGTTACATCACCTTCTTAGAGGTTTAGAAAGAGACACTCAGGTACATTAATAGTATCTTTTGCAGATTTCTCCATAAATACACACACACACGTGTATATATAGTGTGTTTGTATAGAATACCCATAAGTGTGTGTGGTACTAAGACTTGTCTTTCCCCCAAGCGTCCGTAGAAGTGTCTGGTGTTGACTGAACAGCTCCTCCTGGTGGAGAACCTGCAGCCTGCTCAGCTGTGATCAATGTGCTTGTCAGTATTGTGACAGGTGCATTTATAAAACATAGAATATCATGGAAAAGTTCATTTTCCCCCTAAAATAATCTAAAAAGTGAAACCTTCATATTCTAGATTCATTACACATAAAGTGAAACATTTCAAGACTTTTTATGTTTTCATTTTGATGATTACAGCTTACAGCTTGTGAAAACCACAAATCCAGTATCTCAAAATATTACATTATTACATAAATCAAAAAAAAGATTTATAATACAGAATGTTGACCTTCTGAAAAGTATTTTCATGTATGTACTCAGTACTTGGTTGGGGCTCCTTTTGCACAAATTACTGCATCAGTGCGGCATGGCACGGAGGCGATCAGCCTGTGGCACTGCTCAGGTGTTATGGTGGCCCAGGTTGCTTCGATAGCAGCCTTCAGCTCGTCTGCAGTTGGGTGCGGTGTCTGTCATCTTCCTCATGGTCAGCAAACCAGTTACTAGTCCTGCTTTTCCAGCAGGACTAGTAACTGGTTGTTATTACTAATGTGTTATAACTAATGTTATTACTGTGGACGAGCTGAAAGCCACACATACTTTTCAGGTTGACATTTCTGTATTATAATCCTTTTTTTTTTATTGATCTTACATGTAATATTATAATATTTTGAGATACTGGATTTTTGATTTTCATGGGCTGTAAACTGTAAGCATCTAGATTAAATTTAAAAAAGGCTTGAAGTTTTTCACTTTATGTGTAATGAATCTAGAATATATGAAGGTTTCACTTTTTGAAATGAATTAATCTTTTATATTATAAGCCAGCCATGACATACAGTGCTTTGAATCTAAATGGACAACACAACACACAGCACTCGCATTTCCACCATGTGGATCTGAGTTTTTATTTTGGATCAACCTTTTACATTACTGTAACAAAACCAAAGAAAACAAAACAGAAGAAAAAAAACGTGATGAAGAGTACATACTTTTAAATGCTCTAATTACAAAAGAGGACCAAGAATGTAAGCTGTGGGGAAAAACACATTTGAAAACTGATGTGGACTGAGCAGTTGTTATTCATTTACTGATGAAATATACAGAAGTGAACAGTTCCCACTTTTGAACGGGCCCCGGGTCAGTTTAACAGCTTGTTCAGCGCATGTGGGATTGATGGATTAAAATTATAACATGAGGAAACCATCTATGTAGAGAGAATGAGGTCCCAGTTTGACCCTCCCTGTGTCATCTCAATCCAATTAACCAGACCCAAACCATCCATTTTTAATGACTGCTGGAGCTGGGCCACAAATGGTGACGGTGAGAAGACTCAGAGAGGAAGGATAGGCCTGCCTTGCTCTTTTCAGCCACGCAATAAACTACTTAATATAACAACTGCCAAGAGCCATGGAGGGCTATCCTTTTACACAGAGCAAGAGGCAAATGCCGATGAGAATGGGTTATTTTTTGCAGGGGGGCAGTCTAGGTTTCATAGTTGGGATTCTTGCGGAGGATAACAAAGCCTTCCAGGATGGGGGTGACGGGGAGGTACTCCTCTGTGGCCAGCTCGGCCCTCTCTCCATGAGCCAGCAAAACCGGTGTGGTGTGGGTCTGGAAACCTGTGATGGCCTTTGGCTTACCCGCCTGGCCCACGACATCCACAGCCTGTAGACAGATGAAGGAAACAGTCAGAGCTAAATTCTTGGATTTTGGTTGCTGATCAAATTCTCTAATTTCTCAACAACGTATTTATTTTTGACTGAAAACACGTGTTGGATGTTTGTCTACACATCAATGTCCTCAAACAATTAAAAATACATTTAGGGAAATCTGCTCATTTGGAGAACTGATACCACTTTATATTTCCTGTTAAATGTGAAGCTACAGCTAGGAGACTATTAGCTTGGCGACTGGAGGCAGGCTCTGTCCAATCAAAATATTTGTTTAAGCCATACAAAAACTATGAAAAAATAACTACAAGTTGTGGCTTTACAGGGTTATGTGCCTGTTTCTTGAGCCGGTAACCTGTGACTTCCTGTAGTCTGTTAGTTGCCTAGCAACATAATAGTGACGACAAGATATAACGTGTTAGGATGAGATGAGATAGCACTTTATTTATTCTGAGGGGAATTACTAAGCATGGATCAGTGAGCATTAGAGGTCCTTTTAGGTAGACGTTGTTACCTTTGGAAAGATCAAAGCTAACCGTTTCCCAGTCTTTGCTAAGCTAACTTGCAACACATTTCAGACATGAAAGTGGTATCAATCTTCTCATCTTATTCTCAGTCAGAAAGCAAAGGTCCCAAAATGTTAAACTATTCCTTTTAGAGTCAAGCAAGTTCAAGAAAATTAGATGGTTGCTCTGTGTAGTAAAATGTAGATTACACACTGTGTCTGGTGCACTTGAAAAAAATTGGAAAAAGAGTTCTTTAAAAACTAGAAGGCAATCCAGGCACTCCTTTAATATGTTTTACATGTGTAAAACATATTAAAATATATAAAAAAGCCTTTATTATAGCGACAGTTATAAAAAAGGCAAATCATTAAAAAAGCCAACACTTACCTAAGTACCCACTTTGACAACTAAGTTTAAATATCTAACGTTCTGTTTAAAGCTTAAATTTTTTAATCTGTAAAACTTAACTAAAATATTCCCTTAACATTTGTAAGTCTAGGAGAGCAATAACTTTTAAGATATATACAGTTTTCCTTTGACTCAAATACCTGTCAATATATAATAATTGGACAAAGCAGAATTTCTACAAATATGCCTGCTGGACTAATTCTGCTAATAATAATAATTCTAGGCTTCACCTGTCCAACTCTGACAGACACAGGCAGTGGCCGTAGCTCCTCATCGAAGGTGACCAGCATACGTGGCTGCATGGCTGCTACCAGGCCGTAGAGAATGTAGTGAGATTTCCCCAGGATTACTGTAACGCACACAGTGAACACAGGGAGAATATGAACACAGAGACATCACTGACAGAAAAAAACCTTCAAATATCAAAACAGAAACTGACAAGTTGAAGTGTTTGTGGAAGCTGAGAGCTGAGGCTAAAATTAACAATTAACTTACTGTTCTTGACGTCAAGGAAGGAAACAAGCACTGTGAGCAGTCCAGCCACGGCGACCTGACTCATCAGCTGCCTGTCGCTATGGTAGGGACAGAGTGTCAGTGTGCCTTTGCCCAGGTGAGTCAGACCCTGTGGAAGCACAAACAGCACAGAGTCAATAGTAGCTCATACACTTACCCAAAGGTTCACTGGTGTCTGGTACACAGTGCCTTTTGTGTGGCCGCCTACCTGAGCCAGTCGGACCATGAAGAGATTGTTAGGGTCTTTGGCGTGATACTGGGCCAGCTGCCGTAGCATTGCAGCCAGGCGGGCGTTATTTGTGCCTGAGGAAATGGAAAAAACGAAGAGGATGTTAAATATATCGAGGAAGTTAACATTGGACGCACTCCCAGACAAGGCGGTGGCCTTGTGCATCATTGAAAATGATACACAACTTACACCTTCAAGTAGCTCAATGCTATTTTAGTGGGGTCAGCTTTTATTTATAAGACACTGATGCATTCTGATGAGGACTGACACATTTGTCATTCAAACATTTTCAATTTGCAGAGTTTCAAACTTTCAGCACACCGAACCTCTATGTAAAATTAATAACCATTATGAAACGGTAATATTCACAGCAATTCTAACATGACCAGAAGTTATAGCAGATAATGTATTATATTGGTTTATGGTTATAATGGCATAACTCTGAGACACTCTGAGCAACGTATCTGTTTGTACTCAAAATACGAAAAACTAGTAGGTATTAACATTAAACAGATAAGGCTTTATTTTGTTTTTTTCTATTGTCCAATGTTGCATCAAAATGAATGTGTTTTGCAAATTTATTTAAAAAACATGAAAAAAAAAAATAAAGCCAAGATAAGTCATTATTAGTAACTATTACATCTAATTAGTACTACTGTGCATTAAAGCACCCAAGTCAAGAATTCTGAAACAACCACACGATTTTAATGTCGCAGCCATTAACGCACAGTTAACATTGTTAAATGTAATGCTTATAACCAGACTTACCACTGCCCACCATGCCCATGGCAAAGATGGAGTTGTGGGACACCTCTGGGTCAGCATCGTGAGAAAACTTGCTGAGGGTGTCCAAGATGTTCAAACGAGGGTTGGACACAGAAATGAGAGCCAGGGCAAGTGGCACCGCTCGCCTCAGGGTGGGCTCGCCATAACGCAGCTGATGATATAATTACAGAGAAAATAAGAGAGGTTAAAACACGTAAATACACACAAAGACCAAGAGAGGAATAACAATCTGGCTCCCATTATTCTAAACGCCTATATAGCTGTCACATCCCAGTATATAACTGACAAGAAGGAACTTGTTGTGCCATGATCTTATTTTAAGTACGAACAGAGCAACTAATGCCAGATTCTAAAAGTAAAGACAGAAGAACAATATATGGAGTAGGATCAAAAGCAGAGATGAAGTAACTTGCATCAGAAGAAACAACACAAACAATGGACAGAAGCTGAGGTCTGAAAATATGAAAGCACTGTTGCTCTCACTTTCACAGTGTCTTTTTGAACAGACATTGGAATAAAAAAATGTTATGTAGATCAAAAGAATAAGAAATGAGAGGTGGAGAACAATAACATATTCAGTAAAAGTAAACAAAAGAACAAACAAGAACAGAAAGCTGACAGTAAGCTGTGCTACTAACCAGGTGTCCAAATGTTCGCAGTGCCATTTCAGAACCAATCTCCTCCCCCATGGCAATAAGGGCAATACCAAGAACAGCTACACCCTGAGAGTAGAACATAACAGACAACCATTTCTTCTTTTTTCTCCACAACACAAAAACTTCACAAGCATCCATAATATAGCTGAAAAAGGAAAAGTTATTAGTGGTAATTATTTAGTCCTTACCTGGTGGGAGCCCATGTCAGCAGCAGTCTCCTTCTTATCTTTGTCCTTCTTATCCTTCTTGTCCTTGTCCTCCTCCTTTTCCTTCTCCTTGGCTTCGTAGTGCTCACTGCAGATATGGAGAAGCTGCTGCACCTTCAGCACATTTCCAGAACCTGAAATGGAGACGAGGCGAATTGTTCCAGTGAGTTAAGACCGTTTTGGAGATGCGAAGATTAAAACCAGCCAACGTTTGCACTAAAGGCAGATGTTTGGTTGGCTTACATTGATACCAGGGTGTCTAAACGTCTCAAGACATTTACATTTATTTTTTAAGATCTTTTCAAAATGATTTTTTAACCAAATATTTCTTATTTAACCATTGCAGGTAAGTATAAAGGTAGGTGGTATTAATCCTGTGCAGATGGAGGTTTTATGTAGGAATATGGTTATTTGAGTTAGTTAGGTTAATCTACATTTTGCAAACAGGTAAGTGCAAGTATAGTGAGAGGACAATATTAGGTTTATATATATTAGCAGTTACTTTGGTGACATACTGCTACGTATTTCTTTGAAGTATGAATTCAAGAGGTGGCCTTTAAAAGGCCCAATATTTATAAAACTGAATTTAAGACTTTTTAAAAGGATATGTAGACACCCCAGAGTCCATGCAGAGATCGCGTAACGGCTCTCTGCACAAGTAGAAAACAAACTAATTTTGCAATGACTGGAAGATGGTATTATGAGACTGACCTGCGTATGCACAGATATCCACTAGTGTGTTGGCAAAGCTGCGGAAAGGTTCAGGTACGACCTGTAGAGCTGCCAGGGTTGTCTCAATCGCCTCTCCTTTCCCTATAGACAGAGAATAACCAACAGAACGGTTACAGCAGCTTAATCACAAGAGAAGGACAGAAATTATGCAGTGGTAATGGATCTGACCTCTAAAATATATCTTGAGGTTGAGGAAAAAGCTGTCAGACACCACATACTACTTTGTTTTTCACCAGTTTAAAGAATATCTAGTCATTATGTTAATATCATAGTTAGTCACTCTGAGGCCTGTGAATGCCAATGTTTACCCAGATGGTTGAGTCCCAAGCCTAAAGGCAACCAGCGGGCATACGAGTCCTTCAGCTCCTGTTCGTTCTTCTCCATGATGGTCTGGACGATGGTGGAGGTCACGTCTCCGTTACAAGATCCTACTGCGATCATACCGCACGCCAACGCCGTCACTCCAACCACCTGGAGATTAAAAACAAAACACTCAAATGTTGCTAAACCAGACATATGTAGAGTGAGACTACGCTTAAAACAAAACACTCATCCATACCTCCATGCTGGATTTGGAGTCTCCCATGACAGGGAGTAGCAGAGAAAGGACATCTTCTCTGTTGGAGCCAGCATAGGCCAGGCCCAGTCTGAAATCAGGACCACAAGGATTACGAACACTTTATTGATAACCAAACGAGAGATTCAAGTGTTAAACAGCCTGTCTTTGTGTAATTTAAAAAATGTCCCTGTACATATGCTCAAATGTTTAACTTTATTCATGTGAACAGTCTCCTTACCCAAAGATAGCTCCTATCCTCATGATGTTGCTGTTGTGAAGGACGTAGTCAGACAGCAAGGCGAGTGCTGGGTCACACTCGTTCCTCACACCTGAGTTGACAATGCCACAGGCCAGGAGGGCACCAGACTGCACAGACACAGAGAGACATGACGCAGGTGTAAGAAAAACAAGATGATAAACAAGGAAACAGTTTTTCCTCCTAGGTAATAACCCTAGGAATGATCATAAAATAGATAATGGCTGCTTAGCCAAACTCAACACCCCATAAAGAAGCAATCCTAACAGAGTTGCACTCAAGTCAATACAAATAATTATGCAAACTTTACGCGAATGTGTTCTGACTTTCTTTGACTGATGACTTTATTAAAAAACTGCCAAGACTTATTTTTTGATGGCTCACCTTAAAAAGGTTGTGATATTATGTGATGGTAATATATGAGCTATATTATGGGAAAGTTTCCTCTACTTCCTAGCCTGATGTTTACCTTGATGTAGTCCTCGGAGGAATATAGATATTTGTCGATCTGGGTCAGACCACCGTCGACATCCCACAGCAGGATCATACCCAGGGAGGCTGCTGCACTCAACATACCTGAGGACATAAACATCATCTTTAGTCACTGAACAATCACAATCAGAAATCATTGTGAATACGAGGGTGTCGATATATCAGATAAGAAAAGTTCAGTAAGTAATATGGCTACAAAGCCTATTGAGTACTACAGCTACTACTGTATGTGAGAGTACTGGATGTTCTTTTACCATGGTCTTTGTTCTTGTACAACCATTTGTTGCCATCGTCTGTGAGCAGCTTGTCCTGTCCAAAAGCTGCGTTGACAAAGCCATTCACGAAGGAAGAGGCCAAGTTCATGCGAGCTGAGTCCACCTGGGAGCCACTGCCTCCAAACCCTATCACATACAGCACAGAGGTCATGCAAAACCAATGAACAATCAATACACAAAATGTATTTTCAGTCACTTCAGCCTGCAAATCACGAAATACAACAGCCATCCTTAATTTACAGTACATATTGTCTTTATGTAGACTGATTTAGACAGAGTTATGTCTCTGTCACAGACCAATACCTAACTGAACATACACAAATTGTGGATATGGACTCACTGTTGTTTTCCAGGTGTGTTTTGTAGATGTCATCAGGCACTTTGGGTTCCATGATGTCCAACTGAGGAGGACAAGACGTGTGTTATTAACAAAAGGTGAAATTAAATCCCTTTCCATGAACCATACACCATTTTTTTTTTTGCAGTGCCACCCCTCCCTCTCAGTTCCTAGTGATACAAATCATGTTGTGCCATCAGCTTTAATTCATGCCGCCTCCATTCACTTGTCACCTCCTCCACTGGTAATCTTTTCAGTCTTATCCCTAAATTCCAGCAGAAGCGCCTCCGATCTGCCACGGCAGCAGAGCTGATGGGTTTCACTCTAGTCTATGTGTGTACTTCCACTGCAGCTCCGGCAGTCCGGACCCTTCCCTAGCAGATACGCAAGGCTTCTATTTTTGCCGGATGCCGGCGCACGGCACATCAATTCAGCCGAATTCAGCACAGAGCAGACAGGAAGTCAGACACCGAAACAAATCACAACATCCGGTTATTTTTCAGAATAAAACACTCTCAAGTCTATTCTAGTTTTACATTTGTTCTCTGCTCTACACACTGGTCAAACTATTTCACGTTCACAAATCATACAACACACATTGTTATGGTTAACAAGGGGTTGCACATTTAATTGACCATTCGGTATACACAGAGTTCGCCTAGATAGTAACAAAAATAATTTGCATATCTATATTCTATGGCACGAAATAACTCTGTGATAAACTGTATGTATCACGTGTCTGCAGCTGATTACAGTCCAAGCCTTCAAGCTGTTGATTGTTAAGTTACCCACTGGATTGCTCGACAGAAGTCCAAAATTATTTTTTCTTTTAATTCTGCGCTTTTTGATGCTGTCGCAATCCATTATCTGAGACCTTTGTGATACACAGCCCGAGAAGTTTCTTATCAGCAGCCAAGCTTGACAAACATGAATCCAGCTTTGAGTTTGTCTGAATTTTTGAGAACATAGAAATGTACCACTTTATAGGGTGGTAAATAACTTTTAAATGCAGAAAATTCCCAACATGCCTTGAGAGTAAAAAGTTAAAGGTTTTGTCTCAGATGTCCTACATGTCTCTTACCTCTCTGGCCAGGGCCAAGAAGTTGCTGTTGAGCTGCACGTTGGACATGATCTCTGTCAAGTCCTCGTAGTCCTCTACGTCCTCATTGAGCTCCAGGAACATGCCATGACGACCCAGCATGAAGGCCATCTGCTTCTGGATAACTCTGCAAGGGACCAAGAGTTTGTTTCTTCATACATCAACCAAGATGACACAGCAGGCCTTCCATTACCTAACATCACTTTTGATGGAAGAGATGGGGGATAAAATCTACAGTACTGGCTCTGTGCTAAAATACATTCCAAACTTTAGCTGAAGCCATTTTGAGGCTTCAGGATTATTTAAATCCCGTTCCAAAGTTGCAGTTGCTTTGAAACAAAATTCCTTCTTTTTATTTCCTTGGACAATGTTTCTTTGCTGAGCTGTGGAGGAGAGATAAAAATTCATACTCTGAAGACTGTTATCCTGAAAGCTACTCACTTGATTTGACTAACTCTGACTGCTGAAGCCTCTTACGCTCTTCAGCTTAAGTTTGAAATGAGTTTTTGCACCAAAAGTACTGCAGATTTTGTCCCCTTAAATTTGTATCAGAAGTATGTTACAAAGGGATCTGGCCACTATTACCTTGGCCTTCTTGTCTGTTCTAAAAGTACTGTTTATTTAGTCCTTACATGTCTTTACAGGATGTGAAGATGTTTTCCACTAGCTCCACATCGTTGAGCATCAGGGCCAGGCGCAGGGCTTCTGGGTAACGGTTGAACTTCCTGAAGATTTTCAGGGCACATCTCAGCAGTGCAGAGTTTTCTGGCTCAGGAACGTAACTCACGCAGCTGGAGGACAGTAGCAGAAGGTTAAGAGATGAAAAGGACATATTTCAAGTATCTACATGTGTACAACATGCTAAATAATAGTGTTGGTGTCTTATTTGCAAAATATTCAACCTGAACATACCTAGTGAGGTACAGGCAGACTTTGCCGTAGGCGTTTTCATCAATGTAGTCCTCCAGCATTTCCAGTCTCTCGATCTCCATCAGCAGGTCGCAGGCCTCATGCTCGGCATTGTGGGCCATGTTGTAGGGCACAATCTCTTTCACTAGTTTTAGCAGAGTCTCCTGCTGTGTCTTGTCATTCTCCTCCACCTCCTGCCACTCCTTAGCCACCTCACCGGCCAGGTGCCTGGAAGATGTCAGAAAGAAAGGTACTGGATATTCAAATTTCCTGTTTTTAATCCCATCATCTGCCCAGTGTCTGTATAAACGCTTTCTCTGCCAATTCAGTCATGTACATAATTTTCTTATTCATGGGGTGACCTTTGAGTGAGCCCATACTTTACACTAACAATAGGTCTTATGGTGACATTGTACACCAATAGTCAGTGGAGGGAATGGCATCACTCTCCATTTCCAGTACAATTAATTTGCCATGACAACCCCCGCTTCTGTCTGTATAGTTTTCATTTCTCAGTGTCATTTCTCAGAGGCTTCTTCCACTTGTCTTTATGAAAAGCTGAAACATAATTTCATGCTTAATGGACATCAACTACTGTAAGGGCTTATAATATTGGAACAGCTTAATTTTTAATAAAACTTGAGGACAGAATGTGATAGCAATTGACAGCTAATCCTTGAGTAGGATGTTTTTAATGTAAATGTGACACACACCACATACAAAAATACCAGCAAATAATCTCAGCATTTTGTCTGTTTACAATGCCGCTTCTCCAACAATGACAAATTGAATGTATCAGCTGATGATGCAGAGTCGTGTCTTACCTGACATATTCATGTCCCCAGGAGGCCAGCTCTTCCTGAGAGCCCAGCAGACGGTACTTCAGACACTCTCTCTCACCGCTCATGGTCATGGCCAGGACTGACACCACGTCAGCACAGAAACGCTGCAATTAAAAACACCATACATGTTTGAACTTTGGCTGTTTTCAAACAAGAAAGCTGAACATTTGTTGGTACCAGAGCCTAAATATGAGGATTTGCAGCTTTTCCCAGACTTACATTAAAATACACTAAATATCTTATTGTTTTGAAAAGGTGGACAAAAAAAGACCTCACTTTGGCCTCTCATAAATGACGATGTTAAATTTTGACATTGTCGTTTTTACAGAACAATTAATTGTTTAGAAAGTCAAGAAAATAAGTGGTGGACTAATTGATATTGAAAATAATTGATAGCTGCAGCTGTAGTTCATAAATATCTGCATTGGTTTTAACATCACTGTTTTGGGGAAAAAAAGTAACAGTTTTAAATAAAAATGAATAAAATAAAATGTTTTAAAAGTCAGATATTAGTCAGTAAATTTATGACAATATGATGTGAATACTACAAACACCATGCATAAAAATCAGTTTGTTTAATCCTGAGGAAAAACACAGTACAGGTGACTGCTACACACAGAAAATATTCAAGATATGGATTGCCAGAAAAAATGGCTTCAATGTGAAGCTTCTACTCTACATATCTGCATCCCCCTTTAGAACCCTTTATTTTTTTCTTTAATAATTGGGAGTCAGGATTGCCATACACATCAGTCTGCATTTCTTTGTGTTTCAAGGAAATATGCACCATATTTCATCTGGTGATTCTACTGAAAGTTGGGCAAAAAATGTGCCCGTATATAAATTTCCTCATTTTGTGGCAGCACAGCAGAATCTCACCTTGTTTTCTCCAGGAGCCATGCCGTCATAGATCTCTTTGAGCTTGCCATAGTGTGGACGCAGGAATTTGAGGGGTTTGGGTACGGAGGTCATGGAGGTGGTTGAGGAGCGGATTAGTCTGCGTAGCTCTTCCAACGCAGGACGGTACAACTCTGTGTTCTTCTCCTGCAGATGTGTAGAAACATGTGAGGTTTTTAGCTTGGTGGGGACTTGTACTCCCTAACACACAGGAGCTGTTGTTTAAAAAAAAAATAGCTCTTATACTTACACCCAATCTCTCCACCATCATCTCCAGGTCCTCCTGTAACTGCTTGTCTTCCTCTGACTGAGACGTAGTGAAAGAAGAGAACAGCATAATCTGTTATTGACAACAAAATCTTGCAAATGTAAAAAAAAAAAAACAAGGGTTTATTTGTCACTACTGCACATGGTCTTAAAGAGGAGAGAGAAGATTGCAGTTTTATGTCGATAATGTGATGATGGACTTAACATTTGTTTACTAATGCTTTCATCTCAAAACTAACCAAAACCTTAAACTGCCAACAACCTGATTAATGCTGCAGCTGCTGCCTAACAGTATAGTACATTATAATATTGCTTTGAATACTTGCTGTAAATCAGGTACCCATAGTGACAGATACAGAATATTGATTAATGATCTTGTAGATGCCTGACATAAAGTGCTGTTTGTGAATTGGCATGCACACTAAGGATGAAGGTTTAGCACTAGCCACCACTTACATGACACTAAACTTTGTCAGTGATGCATCTTTCAAGTTTACTAGCAACTTTAACGCGAAACCATGAAAAAGTCCTGTTATATATATTTTTAGCAGTGCATATCTGTTTGGTGCATTTAGAGCTACTGTATAGCATACTTATGGTTTATTGTTTATATAAGTCATGCTAGCCACTAACTAAACGGAACAAAACAATCTGGCCAGCGTTGGCTACAGACTACTACAAGCTAAACTACCAAGCCAGTCTGTTGTAACAGTAAGTGAGATGCAGAATAAGTAATACTATGTGGTGTGAGACTTCATTTGTCTTCAAGTTAGCTGCTGTGTCATACGGTACGTTGCCACAGGGTAAACCTGGCTAGCTGAACATGCTAGCACTTCAGTGAGAGAAGCTAACGGCGATGACACTACAGACAGGGAAGCAACATAACGACTGGGAAGCTAACATTAGCCTACCGGCTGCGCTAGGCTAGGCTAAAGTTAAAAGCTAACTGGGTCACTTCAGCTGTACAATTTCTAAGAATCACGAAATTCCAACAACTCAAAGCGAGTGTGCTTTATTTGAGAAATGGGTTTATAGTAACGGGGAGCCTGTCAGTCATCTACCTTGAGTGGCAACGACTTCGGCCTGCTCAACCATGTTGTCAAAGCGGCAGTGACTAAGGCAAAATAACACGTCTGCCTGTAACGCTGGTTGCCACACATTTGAATGAGGAAAATACCAAAACGTACCAATTCTTGCTCCTCTTTCTTATCCTTATCCTTCCCCGAGGGCTGCTGCCCCTTTTCCTTGTCCTTGTCCTTCTCATCGGTCTTTTCGGGCTGCTTTTTCTCTTTGTTTTTTGCCTCCTCCATAGCTGCGGCTCTGTGAACTGTCGGCTAGCAAACGGAACTGAGAGGGAGTGCTTCTTCTTCGGCACAGACGGCGTGTTGTGATTTCTCTTTACCGCCCCTGCTGGTGGACATTTCACATGCTTGTTTAGGGGTACTTCAGGTCCCGGAAATACACGGGAACTTCGAGTGACAACTTTACGGTGAACAGGAAACAAAAGCAGCCAAACGCCCCGTGGAAAAACTATGATTTTTATTGCTATTTAGTAGTATTTACAAGCATCCACATTTTGAGTGACATATTTGAAGCCATAAAACACGCTGTATTGCGACTTACACTCATTCAATACAAGTTGTTTCGATCGATTTTAAGCATTTTCGACAAATACATATTAATAATATAACTTATAGACCATTTTCACTTGAGTTATACATATATAGATGGTGAGAATGTCATAAGTGTTACAGTGGCATGAGAAGATGCGTACGAGCTCAAATCTCCCATGTTTTTGGAGGTAATTTTAAGTAGCAGTGGAGCGTGTCATGTGACCATATGGAAATAAATCACATGCCCCTGACTCCTTCCCTGTTTATATCAACATGGCTTTTCAAACGTGTCGCTTGTTTCTGTGCAAAGTAACCTTACTTTTCGCTGTTTCGCTCTTTGTTGTGGCAGAGGGACAGTTTAAGGGCTTCAGGAAGTTTATTCGGGTGCAGGATAGCATCCATGGAGCTGTGTTTGAGGAGCAGTGGTTCCCCCAGAAGCTGGATCACTTCAATGGTGCAGATACCAGAGAGTGGAAGCAGGTAAGTCTGTTGATGTGTTATGTGCATCCTTATAAGGGTTGAAACATATTTTGAGATCACCAAAGTGATCAGATTTAGCTCGTCATGGGCTTCAGTAAGTGAAGCATATTGCATTTGTGTTGAAAATGATCCCATCCAGTACATTTAGACAAGTGTTTCAATGTGCATCTGTCAAAAACTTAACCTTCTTGGCTAATTCTAAAAACTACATGCATACTGATGCAAACCTGACCACTGACGTCCCCTCTGTCTGTAGGTTTTTTCCTGACTCTCCCTTTCTTTCCCATCAGAGGTTCTTTGTGAATGAAGACTTCTACAGGCCGGGTGGTCCAGTGTTTCTGATGATAGGTGGAGAGGGCCCGGCCAATTCAGCTTGGATGCTGGAGGGCACCTGGCTCACCTACGCAGAGAAAATGGGAGCACTTTGCTTGATGCTGGAACATCGCTTCTATGGAAAGAGTCGCCCAACTGTGTACGTTTGATCTTTTTGATTTAATCCCTGACCTTGATGACATCTTGATGGAGCACCAAGAAAATTCAGACACATAAAAGTGGTGCAACAATTAGTCTAGTATGCCGACGACTCAATTGGAAGAAAATTAATCGGCAACTATTTTGATAATCGATTAATTGTCTCAGTCACTTTCAAAGCAGAATGGTAAAACGTTTTCTGGATCCAGCTTCTTAAATGTGAGGATTTGCTGTCTTTGTCATTTATGACAGTAAATGAAAAGTCTTTGGGTTTTGGATTGTTTGTTGGACAAAAGAAGCAATTTGAAGGCGTCACTTTGGGCTCTGGGAAATAGTGATGCGTATTTTTCACAATATTTTTTTTCATTTTATAAACCAAACGATTAATCGATTAATAATAGGAAAATCGATGGATAATTAAATTAATTGTTATTTGTGTATGTATGTATGTATGTATGTCACTTATGGAACTTGATGAATCTTGGTTGTGAATTCTCATTCAGTACTTTCAGAAATGTTGCTTTTCAGACAACAGATTGGTTCAGGTCTTTCTTCTCTTTGTCACACAGTAGTGTCGTCACCTTCTGTAAAATAAACAAATAGTTCCCCAGTTGGGATTGCGAAAGTATCACTTTACAGTATGAGCCGTGCCAAAGGGCAGCCGTTACCATCATTCTGACCACGAGTTCACTGCGGTTTGAGCTCTTCCAGCATCTCTGGTTGCACAATACTGTGGGATCAACAAAAGGACAAAATCTGCTGGGCAACAAGCTTCATGTGTTCAGTGTGTACAGGAAACGATGCTGGTGCAGCTGTTTACCACTAGATGGCAGCGGTGCATTTCGAGGACAGTCCTGGCCCTGGACCATGTAGCATTGTTCAGACTGAATGATGGATGTACTGCTCACTCAAACTACTATTTAAATTCCCTCTCCTCTTCATGTAGTGACCTCAGCACAGACAACCTGCGTTACCTCAGCAGTCGCCAGGCGTTGGCTGACCTGGCACACTTCCGCACCGTTGTGGGAGAGACCCGAGGGCTGGCCAACAGGAAGTGGGTGGCGTTTGGTGGGTCATACCCAGGTTCTCTCGCTGCTTGGTTCAGGCTGAAGTATCCACACCTGGTCCATGCCTCTGTGGCCACAAGTGCACCTGTTCATGCCACTGTTAACTTCCCAGGTATGAAGAGAGACTGCATGACATGACCACACACACACACACACACACACACACACACACACACACACACACACACACACACACACACACACACGTCACAGTCACACACACTAATATTGGTCTTCAATTTCATCTTATGAAAATAATGGCATTCCTTTTTGGATATTTACAGTTTTAAACTCTATTTTAAAGAAACAGGAAATGTATGTTAGATCTGCTACGGGGAAATGAATTATAGATGCTACATAAAGAATGACTTGAGACTGTTTAATTGTATGTCAAATTCAGCTTTACATGATGCACCAAACAACCCTTAATTAAAGAAAAGATCCTCTTCGAAATTTAATTTAGTCTGTAATCCCTGCAGAGTGCTCTCATGTGAGGATCTTTGTCGACTACATCAAGCATTTAATTGTAATTCACTGCAATTTTCCAGTTTTGTTCAGTGTCTTGGAAGTAAGAGTCCCAGACAGATCAAAGATGAGCAAGGGTTCACTTTCTTTCTGCGTCTGTGTTGTGTTTGGCTGAGCTCGTTGTTTTTCTCCGGAAGGCTGCAGGCTGGAATCAAGGTCAGATTAGCTTTGAACATGGTTCTGTACTGTTCCACCCACACACTCATGCTATCTGGAAGACATGATCACACACATTCTCTTTGACAAAAGGAATATATCCAAGACAAAACACACAGAGAAGAGTGTACATGGTGTACTGACGTCAGATGTCTTTTTGCTCCCCAGTCCATGGCACCACAAAGTTATTATTTCCCCAGACAGCACTGCAGTTAGTCAGCAGTAAGAGGCTGGCTTTCACTCCAGGTGGAAATATTCCAACATTTTGTAATGTGGAGTTTTTCCCTTGAGAGCCTGCTATTAGAGTTTCATAAACTGTGAAATTTACTTTGGTTTTGACTCATCATTTCACTTGCAACCTCACCGAAACCCTTTGAAACAAATACTTTCTCCAGCACTCGACTAGAACTGGGTCATCATTTTGAAGATGAATTGGTGCTTTTGCAGCACCTTAAAATAGTCCTGTATGTTTAACTGAGGCTCTTGTGTATTATTGCGGTCTTTTTATAGCAGCCCAGGTTTAAGTGTCCACCCCTCCCTGTGTTTTTATGTTTTGCCAGAGTACTTGGAGGTTGTGCAGCGTTCGCTGGCCTCAGAGAACGCAGAGTGCCCCCTACTGGTAAAAAAGGCTTCAGATACCCTTGTGGAGCGCCTGAAGGACCCCAAGACCTATGACAACATCACCAAAGACTTCAAGTACGGTGTCTAAACTCTCTGTAGACCATACTGTCTTTTTCCTGTAATTTACAAACAAATGGCTACATTTCAACTGAGCCAGGCCCCGGATGATGTACGTCATCCTAAAAGTTCTGGGAGTTGGAATGGTATTCAAACTTTCTTTTAAGTAACTCCATAAGTGTACTGTCAAGCAACTAACTAGCTATGTAAAATGATTTTTGATGACTATCTGGAACAAATGATTTTGCGATTTTTTTTTTTAAAGATATGATAAGACAGTGTTCTGGGATACATCATGATACCTGTGTAACTGATGAGGAAAACACATCCTTAATGGCAAAGTTATTATTTTTTGCTTTCAGTGTATGATACATTTTTAGTTCAGTTAATCCCAGACTCTGGTACACTTCATTCCCTATCATTGTTTTAGCTTGCCTTCTGCTTCATACATTTTCTTGCATTTGCTTGTCTTTTATTTACAACGGGTTGAATTTCATACATTTTTGTACAAATCCTCGGAGCCAGGTTAGCGGTTTCCAGTCTTTATGCTAAGCTGAGCTAACCGGCGTTAGCTTAATATTTATCGAACAGACATGAAAATGATATCAGTAGTTTTATCTAACTCTCAGCTAGAAAGACAATGGTTATTAAGCAACATTATGTAACTTTTGACCTTAAAATAAGCTTCAGAATCATGTTGATGGTACAGTGTCTTGCCTCCACTCTGCCTCACTCTCACTTTTTTCTGCACTATGTAGCTTCAGTGAGAGGGAGTTTATTTCAACATACAAGCTTTCAACACATAACATTGTGATGATGTAATGAGTTTTGTTTGTAGTTAGTAAACTACATTACATCTGACAAATTATGACAAAGTCCAGGAAATTGTATTTACGACAGTGGTGTTGCACTCTCACACTAACCCTAACCCTGTGGGGGGTGCCAAATCACACAAAATGCCATTTTCTACATAATGTTGCTTTAAATCAGCTAATTTTCAGACAGTGAGCAGGGCAGCATAGGAAACGGCACTGTTAGATTTAAACTGTTGGCGTCAGTGTAGGGATAAGTGGACTAATGTGATACCTCTGCTCTGTTAGGAGTTCATAGAGCAGTGAGGGTTGTCTTGGTTCCTGGTTTGAGTCAGGTCCTGTTACAGCTTCATGAGTGTCCCTCAAGCCTTTTTGGACTGAGCCTGGGACTCAGGAATGTCAGACCAGCCAGTGTCACCCCCCTCGGATGAATGTGATCCAGTTTATCTACATCTGTTTATTGTAGACCCATCAGCACTGCACTGGTTGTCTGTGAAAAAGCTTGTAAACCAAAGTAAACATTTTAATCATGTGGCACACACAGTTTATTGTTATCACTGTAGTCAAAGGTTTTAATGGATGGCTTTAGTGTCACGTGTGGAGCCATGAATATCACTTTAAAAAAGGGGTGGATCTTGGCTTCAGCATTTCTTTTCATTCATATTTTCTCAGCCACTTGTTACTTTATTTCCTTCTACATTGTCTTCCATGGTTGTCAGTTTCAAGCATGAGGTTATTCTTAGCATGTTTGCTGTACGTCAGCAGTCATTACGGCTGTCTGTGGTGTTATTTTATGTTTCCGTATTTTAGGTCATTAGAGCGACTGTAAGGTCAGTCACCATGATGAATAAACAGGCTTAAAAGGCTTTTATAATTGTGTGGTCAGTCTCACAGAAGTAATAATGCCATGGAGACACACTGAAGCAGTGTGTCTGTGCTGCCCTGACCACAGTGGACATCTTTTATTTTAGCTTCTTGCACATCATGCAGACCTTAGATGCAGACATGTCCTCATGCAGGGACAAACACACAAAGGCCAGTAAGGTGGTTTGGAGCCTTGTCCAGCTGCCAAACCACAACGCCTCAGAGAATACAGTACATGCGTCACGATTTCATCATGAAGGAAATATGGTTCGCTGCACACCAACTCATACACACACTCACAGATAAAATCAACATGTCACAACATCACTTTAACAAAGAAAAGGTCTGTCTGATTGCCGAGAAAGTATAACAAAAGCTTTCATTTTTGTTTGACACCGCACCTTAATTACTGTCCATTTGACAAATGGACCTTATCACCACATGTGTATTAACTGAATGAATCACTGTTCTACTGAGATGTGAAATCAACTGTTCAGACTCGAACTTCTTGTGAATAAACAAGACTCAGAGTCTGCAGCCATGTTACCAGCTCTGTGTGAGGCTGTAAGCAGGGAAAGCTAAATGTTAAAATTAGCATGGCAACAAGCTTAAAATGCCAGTGCTAATGCTTATGTTTATCATTAGCATGTGTAATGTTTATTGTGTCTGCCTGCATGATAATATTTGCAGTGATGTAGTGTAACTAAGTACATTTACGCAAGGACTGTACTTAAGTACAATTTTGAGGTACTTTACTACTTTATACTTCCACTCCACTACATACTGGAGGCAAATATTGTACTTTATACTTATTATATTAATTTGATAACTTCAGTTACCTGTTACTTTTCTGATTGCATGCTGCATCAGGGCCATGAGTGCATTTTTAAATTAACTTATTTTATCAACAATCAGATTTTTAAAAATCAATAAAATACACAGATTCAGATAATCAGAAAAATGCTGAGTGTCGGATCTGATAATTGGCTACATGTAAATATATGTGTAATTTACTTTTACCTGTACTTTTGATACTTAAGTACATTTAATATCAGATACTTTTAGACTATTACTCAAGTACTATTTGTATGGGTAACTTTCATTTTTACCAAAGCAATATTTTAACACAATATCTTTACTTTTACTCAAGTATGACTTTTGGGTACTTTCTACAACACTGAGCACATTTCCCTCTTATCTTCTGTACATTTTGAATATCCGACACATATTCATGGCAATCCTATTTGTAGTTGTAGAGACATTTCACTAAAAAATCTAAAATATCAACCTCATGCTGGTGCTACAGGACAAGTTAGGGGGCCACCAAAGACAGTAGGATGCATGTTTTGGGAACTAAGGAATGTCTGTACGAAAATGAATGCTAGTATTTGTTGTCTGTCCCCAGAGCTATCCCAGCCACGCCAGCCAGTGTGGCTAATAACGTTTTTTATTCTGAAGTTGGAGAGATTAGTTGAAACTTTCTGAATAGTGGTCAACACAATCCATCCACAATCATGGTTCAACACATCCATGGTCTATCGCTAGTTATCATACAGAAGAACCTGGTTCAAAGACAAAAGATGGTAAGATGCAGTGTATAAATGTCACAACACACTCTGGTCTAACTTTGTCTTATTTTATTCTTCATCCCCCCCACCTTGCCTCTCTTCCTCTACCTCCCAATTCCCCCTCCTTCTCCACTTCTTCATCATCTACCTCCCTATTCCTTTGCTTCCTCTCTTCCTCTCTTCCTCCTCTCCACCTCCAGCTTGTGTTCCAAACTGCAGATCCAGTCAGAGATGGACTCGGCCTACTTCCTAGAAATGCTTGCTGGCAACTTTATGGATGTGGTCCAGTACAATGAAGACAATCGGGCGTTTGAGGTGAGAGATAGTAGACACATGCCAAACAACATCACTAAAACATCTTAAAACATGGATTTTAGAGGCAGATACTGAACAGTTACTATTTTTTAAATTTAGTTGTTTCATACCAAGATCAGGATCCATTGCTCACAAAGAGTGTGTAGACCATCGTGAGGTACTGAAGCTCTTTATTGCGTATCACACTAATTATAGACCATATTCACACTGCGACCATTTTCCTCTGACGTCAGGCTCATGGTGGAAAGGTTAAATGTTGTTCTGCCACGCAAGTCATATAAACGTATGTCATCTGACAAGTTATCATATCACCGCTTCCTGATTGATCAGCAACTGAAAAGACAATGGATAGTGAAAAGTAGAGTGAACATGAGGCCATATTTCAAAGTCTAGCACCGTGTTTGATTTGAACCCATTAGCTTATGTTAGCATTCAACCACTTCCTAGCTAATATTATAATAATTTTACTGTGTGTCCTTTCCTATTCTATTCAAAAATCCACCTACAAGCACCTCAAAGGCTCTAAATGATTATAAATAAATAAACTGACAAATTCCATGTTGAAAATAACTGGAGCTGAGCTTCAAGGCAGTTTGCAATCTTTAAAGACTGACCTCAGACATTATTCCAGTATAGCTTACTAAATCTCCTGATATCTGATATAGAAACAATATATCACATATGACATGATTTATGCATGTAGAACTGAGACAGAAGAAAGGGAGAGTTTGTGTGGAGCCTTTGTAGGTCAAGGGTCAACCCATTATTCGGTCTTGGTTGAGTGGAAGGCAGTTATGAGGTGTACAAGGGTTTACAGACAGCCCAAGCAGTATGAAACATAATAAACCTTGCATTGTTTAACAGTGAGGGGCCCAAAGATGCCGCCTTGTAAGACAGTCTCCAAGATTGCTCCAGGGGCCGCTTGCTTGCTCACTTTGTTAGTATATCTATACGAGAGGTGGCTTCCTTTTAGCAACATAAATACACAAACACAAGTCTTCAGCCATGACAGGACCTCTGTGAAGCTCCACTTAGACACAGCAGTGCTTTGACCTAAATGCTAATGTGGTCATGCTAACAGGCTCATAGTGAAAATGCTAACATGCTGGTTAAACAGGTATTACAGTATGTTCACCATTTCAGTTTATCATGTTAGCTAATATATGGAAAAATACCACAAAACAAAGTGTAAGGCTGATAGCACTGTACTGAACCAATTGAAACTTTGACGTGATGGTGGCACAAAAGGGATAGGTCACGACACCATCAAAGTAAGTTATCCTCTGTGGACCATGAATGTCTGGAATTTCATAGCAATCCATTCAATATTTGTTGAGATATTTCAGTCTGGACAAAGCCAACATATACATCACTAACTGCCGTTAGCTTATCAAACAAAGGGCCTGAACACCAAACAGTACTTCAGTTAAGTCAATGTTTAAAAACCCTTAAATTTGCATCATCGCCCCAAACTCTGGCAAAATGATCTCCTCTCTGATAAATCCATCATGAACTGTCAAGTCAAACCAAATATTAGAAGAGTAAAGTTCAGCTGAAGCAGGTCTGTCATGTGACCTGATGTCACTGTGCCTACTTCTGCAGTTTATTTAGGTCTCCTGATTAAGTGAACACTGGCATCAGTCTCATACCAACTGCGCACTGGCTGCTTGTAAGTACCCCTGCAGGGCTTCTGCATTCAGCATCAAGGGAACCCATCCTGGGCAGCAGAAGAAAACTTGTGGAGTACAAAAGTGTTGCAGCAGAAACAGAGATATCATTTTTCTTTTTCAACGCATTTATCCTTCCTTGCCAAAAACCTGGCTTTCTTGCCAAATACCTGGCACCCTAACATTACTCACAATGCAACTTGACCCCCAAGGGTTGGAGATTCGGGTGTGTTTTGCAAATAGCAGCTAATGTAGCCTCGAGCTGCTTGCCATCAGCAGAGGTGAGGTGTAGCCTACAGAGGTCCACACCCCCAGATGTTATTCATTTTCAAACTGGTAGTGCTCAGGGCCAAACTGACTCTGACTCAATCACTTGAGGCAATGTATGAGACAGCTATTTCTGCAAATACAAAAGGCTTTATGCAACTTTTTACACATTTTCAGTCGTACTCCTCAAAACTCTTCGATGTGTAGTATTGGTAGCGTCCCCATTTAAACTTATTAATGGGCAGCTAGTGGAGGACAGAAAAAGGGTAGGGGGCCAGTCAGTTCAATTTATTGTCTGTTCAGTTGTAGGTTAAGTGTCTTTTAATGACATACCTGTTTTCAGTGCTGTAATCCAAGACCATTTTTTTCATCTTTCAGAAGACAATAAAGGCAACAAAATAAAAAACTCTGTATCACGTGTCACATTGTAAAGAAAGTCCCGTACTACAGTTATATACATAGAAATTAAATTGCCCAGCCTTTGTCCTGAAATTGTGAAAAAATCCTCCAGCTTTCCCACTGTGGTGGATGTAGTCCACACTATGTGTCTCACAACATGTTTTCTATTATTATCTGTCACTGTACTGTTACTGTCTACTTGCCTTTTCCCTCTTGGTGCCCTTTTTTTTTTTTTTTTTTTACAAGTTACCCCTTTTTTCCCCTCCCCTTTCTTCATCCCATCCCCTCTCTGTCCCCCCTGGTGCCTTGAGGAGACGTGAGTCCGGTTACCAATAAGCTGATGTGAAAAAGTAACAAAAGACTCTGTGGTCTCTCTGGTTTCCTGTCGCCCCAAGCTAAAGAGACGCTTATAAAAGAACCGAGAGGAGCGGTGGGCCAGAGAGTCCACAGCACCAGTGGACAAACTCAGGCAACAGCTGCCTCTGTGACACAAAGGGCTGGGTATAGGGCAAGCTACCAGGTTTTAGGTACCACTGAGGAATTTTGGTAAGAACCAGGGCCGAGGTGTAACTCTATCAGAAGAGTCAGAGCAGTGGCTTCACAGTTGAGGGGTTATCAAAGGGGTGCTTTATAAAATACGGAAGGACATTATGTAACAGCGCAGCCTGGAGAACAAGAACTAACAGTTCCTCTTTTTACTCGGAAGATGCAGAGAGATGCAAATAGGACAGGAATCATAGGGTCGTTTATAGTTAACAAGGCTTTCATTTCACACTTAAGAACAAATGTAACTACTGCAGACTGTTCACTCCTTCAACCCTCATTCCAAGGCTACATTTCAAAGTGAAACCTATGCAAATGCCTTAAACCTGTATTCTTTCTAAGGCGAGTCCTGGGGCGACTCCACTGGTTGGAAAAGGTAGTCAGATTGTCAGATTGTATGTAAGCTTATGACAACATTACTCCACTTTAGTTCTCACTTGATTTAATACCTCAGTAAACAGTTTCCTGACAACTTTCTGGTCTCAATCACTAGTTTTAAGTCTTCTTCAATACAGCATGATGTTTGTAAATTATGGTCCCATTAACAGTAAAATAGAGAATAAAACAGGGTATGCTGTAGAGCGTGGCTACCTTGTGTTTGGCAGGTTGTCAGGGGTAGAGGACAGAGGCACAGCACTACGTATCCTTGCCAGCTACACTCTCATCCAAATAAGGTCACGTCTGGTTCCAAAAAGCCAAAATGGCGACAACTGTAATGCCAAACTTAAGGCTATACTCAAACAACTGATTCCCAAGGTTGAAATGCACTGTGAAGCACCTTTGATGCATTCACATGTCTTGTGATTATGGCGGGAAAGCCCTGTAGCACAGCCCTCTGAGCTCCTCACCTCACATGTGCCTTTATACACTAACTAGCGCTAACCTGTGATGCTGCCATCTCCTGACACAGACCATAGATTTTTAATTTTACTACACAATATTTTCATGGTATCGGATACATTTTGTGCATTTTGTCACCAGTTGGTCATTTATGGTTGTTCTGATGCTGCAAATTGTGGATGGGGTATAAAACAAATCTCTTTATTTCCAATGAGGTTTGTTCAGTTGGTGTGTCCACCACTTGCATCCCGACTGAAATATCTATACTACAGCATGAATTGCCATGACATTTTGTACAAACATTCATGGTCCCCAAAGTCTACTGACTTTGGTGATCCGCTGACTTTTCCTCTAGCACCACCATGGGGTTGATATTTGTATTTATTTGTGTATTTGTTTTACGCCAACTAGCATATATTAGCATTCTAAAGATGATGAACATGCTGTAAACATCATAATGCTACGATTGTCATTATGAGCATTTTAGCATTTAGCTCAAAGCTCCACTGTGCCCAAGTACAATCACAAAGACGTGTTTAAGTGTATATTATCTTTATATGGATATATCGTATGGTATGCATTTAGTGGAGTCTATCACCAGTTGTTTGTTTGCTTGTTTTGTTTGTTTTGCTGCATACCATGGCCAGGGGACACTTTTTTTTTAAATTTCAGTGGAGGTTTCCTGCTAAACAAAGATTTTAATGTTATGCCATTCCACAGTCTGTGGAAAACATCAACAACCCTGACTATATGAAACTTGAGATGAGATTGTTTTTTCAGCTGCTGTTTCCAAGCCCTGACAAAAAAATCTCACTTATCTACTTTTGTGTCTCACCATGCAGATAGTTCATGTTTTAATGTAATGGCCTCTCGAACCTCCCCTGATTTGGGTGAACCGATGCTTCAACTGTTTGCCTACAGCAGTCCATTGGGTGGCAGAGAACAAAAAAACTTATAGACCACAACCATAGAATGCATGGTTGTGGTCGCTAGTGTGTGGCCATAGACTGTATAAAACATAGACGCAGTCTCCTCGACGTCACCCATCGGTTTCTGAAGAGCCAATGTGAAGCTTACTCCTGGCTAATTCCAAAAATGGGCAAAGAGGTGGAGCATGGGTGGAGCTGAGGCAAGCCAGAGCAAGCCTGGTTGTTGACAGCTAGCTAGACAGCTAGCAGCTAGCTGTCACTCAAAGTGGCACGCCTTTAATTCATAGATTTATATAAGAATTAGATTGCAGATGCAAAGATGGCGCCCAATGAGAATTGCTTGCGTAGCGCATACGCCCAAAAAGTTTTCTGGCTTCTGTGTTTACTTCCTCATTATGCAGCCCGTTGAATATGCGCAGTAGAGTTTCCTCCGCTGGCCCCGCCCATGAGTTCCCGCTCGGCCCATAGACTATACATTGTGATGACGTCATCGATTTTAAATCGCTTTTCTCAGCTTGAGGAAAGTTTAACAAATATTAAACCTCCATGGATCAAAAATTCATAATAGAAAGAGTCGTAATCAATCTTGTTTGCAGTTCTTAACTTTCGTCTTAGTGGGATTGCCTTGCCTCAGGAGCAGGGCTTAAGTGGCCATTAGAGGAACTGTTTTTTTGGCACTTTACGTTGGCTTCATCTTTTAGCCCCTGAGCTTGCTGCTTTTGTGTGGCTAACCAGTACAGACAAAAATGACATCATTGGCAGAACTTGGGGAGGGCAAATTGCAGCAACACCAGTATTTTCCAAATTTTCAGGAAACATGAGGAGGAACTTTTGCTCTTGTCATTAGGTGTCTCCAATATCCATTGGTGACAAAACATTTTGCCTTTGAAACTGAGTCTTAACAGCTTTCTACTTCCAGTATATAGTGATTTCTGAACTTATTTAAAGGTGTAATATGTAAGGAATTGCCACCTGTTGAATTCATACTCCAAACAAATAGGGGGCAGCATATCACCAGAATAACTGTTACTTGCTGCTAACCATAGCTGCTGTTAGCTCAGTTAGGAGCTTTAGACCGTCTGGAGGAAGAGGTTTGCAGGCCGGAGGGACCTGACTGCCTCTCAGTAAACATAGCCGGACAGGGACTGAACAGTACCGAGGTGATTTACAGCGGCTCCATCCAGGACTATGACTCTTTAGCATAATGTAAAAAATCGCTTCATCATATTCTGTTAATCATTTTAGGTAATTTTCAAATGTTTTAAACTAAAAATCTTACATGTTGCGCCTTGATATTTTTGTCAAATCAACACGTTAGGGAGATCCATGACTGCAGAACAATGAGATCATTGTTAAAATTAATTTATTAATTTGATAACTTGTACACATTCGTGCCTCCTGTTACAATAAAGCCTTTTATTAATACATTCACCCACAGAAAACTACTCATAAATTGCCATTTTTCATCTTACTAGGAGTACTTAGTCACCATAAAATATGATATATTAAGGTGATAAAAGATTTTAATAATTTTAAGTAATCTGCTGTTTTTCCTCTTTGGTGTGGCTGTGTTCTGTCAACTTAGGGTATGGTAGGCACCAACATCACCATCAAGGTGCTGTGCAGTATGATGGGTGACACCTCACTGGGGGAGCCTTATGCCCGCTATGCTGCTGTGGCCCGCCTCATGATGGACACCTTCTTCAGGAAATGCCTGGATGTCAGCTTCAGCACCAACCTCAGAGACATGACTAATACATCCTGGGAAGGGTCAGCTGCAGGGGGAGGTGGGTATAAAAATGAACTGGGAAGTGGTATTTTTGCATGTGTAAACATGGTTGTTCTAGTCCTTTCTATTTTAAAATGTCACCATAATAACTGTTGAAAAACATCTATTTTGATGTATTTTTGGGTCCATTTCGTTGGTTGGTTGTCCGATGGTGTGTATTTGTTCTTATGTCAAGTATTAACAGGCATAGACATTGTAACGTCACACTGACATTTTCCACTGTCATACTCCAACTATAGCAGCCTTAGGAGGCCAGAATATAACACAGCCACATGACAGTTATGTGTTGAATGTGGGATGTGGTCACAGTCGTAATGTTGCAAACCCATTTTGGGTGTTGTCAAAGGGCTGTTTTAGGAAAAGTTAAAAAAAAAAAAAAAGGAGACAGTTACATCACTTAAATACTGAATAAGTCATGGAAAACAATACAGTTTTTATCTTCTTTGGGTAACGTTAATATCAGGTTTTAAAACATCCAGATTTTAGTGAGAAATGCTATTGTGAGACCACTTTTTTGTTTTTACTGTGTTGTTTCTTGTTGAGGCTCTCAGTATCAAGTAACGACTTCGCATGTTTAACCAAAAATGGGTTTTCTGTGGTCGATGTTGTACCTTTGCCCTGGGCTGTGGTTCCAGTTCACAGCTTCAGTTTCATGAGTGGGAGGGCTGGAGGGGGATCACTGGAACAGGAAGTGGTCTCTTAAAAAGCCACAGGGATGTGTTTAACCCAACCAACCACCAGCTTGTCATGTGGGTTTCAGTTGGACTCTTTCCTCTCTTAATTGGGGCTGAATAACTAAAAGTAAATACTTTTTAGGAGGAAAAGCCATTCAAAAACTAATTGTTAGCTTTACCTGCCCTGTGTCAGGGAGACAGTGGGTCTACCAGACCTGCACTGAATTTGGATTCTACCAGAGCACTGATTCGCCCAACCAACCATTCACCGGCTTCCCTCTTGAGTGAGTGCACTAAACATTGCCTCTCTGCCTACTCATAATTATGTTTTTATCCCTGCACTTACTGCTATTTCCACATCTTACACTGGATAGTTTCTTCCTCTGTTTCCAGCTTCATTACGCGTGGCATTGTTAATCTGTGTTTTCTCATTTAGGTATCAAGTGAAACAATGTGCACTCTACTACAATGTCAGTGCTGAACAGCTGGCAGAGGCCGTGGCCCAGACCAATGAGTATTATGGCGGCTATGACATCCGCTCCACCAGAATAGTTTTTCCCAATGGGTCCATTGACCCCTGGCACGCTTTGGGGATCACGCAGGACATCATAGCTGACCTCCCGGCTGTTTTCATCAAAGGTAAGAAAGAAAAGGCGTACTTTGTTTTTACAGCTCCAGAGAAAGTTGATGTTATACCGTTGTCTCGATACAAGATTTTAAAACATTAGGATTTAGTAACTCTTTTATTCATTGTTTTTACCACACTGATACCTTTGCTGCTATTCAGCTTGCTAGCTTGAAAAGCAATCTAGCTCACAACAACTAGCTAGCAAGGCCGATGGACGGCTTGTTAGCTGGCACTAACGTGAAGGATCGCCTACATTTTTCCATCTATTTAGTTGTATAAGCACTTATGTATGTATCAATCTGCTGATTAACATCCATCTAGACATCCACATAAAAACTGTTTAAACAAAAAGTGAAAGGTTTTTGGACTTCTAGGTTAGCCTAGCTACATATAGGCCTAGCCTCTTGTTTCAAAGCAGAATTTCTAGGCATGTGTTAAGAACCTGTTGAATTAAAGTCAAACTTCAGTATCTGTACAGTGTGGTTTAAATCATATTAAGTAACATGCAGTACAAAATTTAAGCCAAAATATCTTATATCTGATCTTGTGTATGTACAGTAATTATAACTGGTGCTTTGTAGGTGCACCTCTCCTTTGACCATAGTTCATCATTAAGCCTTTGAGGAACTTTTTGAACCAGTGAATTTCAAAATCCAAACTCTGTCGAGTTACACAAGTTAAACGTACTACAAGGAACTTTTTATCGGTCTCAATTTAATACTGATGCCCCAATAAGACCTGCATAGGAAAACAAGACCTTTAAAGTGAACATTTTTCGACATAGTTATTCTTAATGCCTGTCACCGGGTCAGATCACACCCCAGCTATATCTTGCTGTGGCTTATTTTTATGAAGACATAACATTACGAGTAAATTCTGACAACTTGAGCCAAAAAAAATTTGCTATTTTATTAGCAGCTGAATCTATTAGCAACCGAATCTAGCTAAAGGATTACACATAAAGTAGGCATATCAACAGCACTAAAAGAAAGTTACTTTGGTTCATATTGTTATATTACAGTTATTAATCTTATATCTATCTACAAATAGATAATAACCTCATCGCTATAAATCCTGCAAAAAGCTGTGTTTAAGAAAGATAATAAAAACAAATGCACATGCCAGCCACATCAAAATGTTTACTCCATACCACTTTTGTCCACAGGGGGCACCATAATAAACAAATACTGAAAGTTCCATTAAACTGCTTTAACTGTAGACTGACTTTCACTCGTGGTTGCTCTACACTACAGAAGCCAAACAACAGTTTCCGAGTACAACAATGACTTACTTGTTCAGCACTAGCTTTATTAGGTGGATAATTGTTCTTGTAACTCAGAAAATCTCAGTTTTACTGTTTTTCGCTGCCACATCCTTTATATTTCTATTTTTTCTCTGATCCAGGAACAGCCCACTGTGCCAACATGTACCCTGCCAGGAGCGAGGATCTCCCCCAGCTCGCTCTGGCCCGTGACCACGTCTTCTTACTGCTCCAGCAGTGGTTGAAGCAATGACTGATCGCTGAATATGCCAATCAATAGCTTTGCAGAGCAAACTGATTACTGTTTTGTCCAGATCACTGACACTGGAGTGAGACTGCTTATTTTACTGCCACTTGTATGACTGCTTGAAATGGCACTTTACACAAGCATAAGAAGGTACAATTTTCAGGTATTAAATGAGAGACAATTTTGCGCTAAATATGCTGAATAAATATGTTTTTATGACTGTAGACGCTATTTCTTGTCTTGATATTGCAAAGGTGAATAGGCTATAATGAAAAATTAGAGCGATTTGGCTGGTTTCTGGGCAGTGTATACAATAAACTAGGAGCAGTAGTTAAGTTTGCTTTCGCAGACATGCTTTAGAATAGTCCCAGATAGTCAAATTACATTTTCAAGGAGGCAGGTTTAACCGTAAATGAATTATGTCTGTGGATGCACTCATTATTGATTATTTGAACTATTTGATTAAAGACAAATACATAGCATCATCCAGAAATACTTGTTAACAAGAGCAACATCCTCCATAACTTCTTGTTTTACAAAAGAATTGAGAATTTCATCACATCTGCCTGTAAATATAACAGTCTTATCTTTGTGTGGTCAGCGCTTGACAAATACATTTCATATTGAGAAACTTTGTCTTCCGCAGCAAGCTTTGGAAAGTTCCAGAGCTTTCAAAACAAAAGTTATCAGTCAGTATATCAGCAATGACTGCACGCTTTTTCATTTCACTGTTGCATTTCATGGTTTGATAACACACTGAAAATCGTGTTTAAACAGGCATCAGTAAAACAAAGATATACAACTTTTTTTTTTTCACCAGAGAAATGCCAAGAAATGGCCCCAGTTCATGTAATTGCATTGGATACATGTTGCACAAACATGCACACATCTGGTGTTGCTCAGCACAAGCTTAGTCTTGTTTGGTGATAAGAACTAAAAGTTGTCTTGGCTCCTCAACAGGAGCGTAATGATATCTCGATCAGGATCCAGCGATGGTGTCTTGGGCGCACCAAAAACTTCTGGAAATTGTGTAATTTGTGCAACACATCGCAATGTTCCCACTCAATGGATTTAGTTTAGGAAAATTGAAGTGGTCCTGAAGGCATGAATAAAGTACGCAGCTGTGTGTACATTCACTACCTCCTCAAAACACAGACACAATGACCCCACTTTGCCTAACAGTGTTTGTTTTCACAACAGTCCCATCTCAGCTGGACATATAAGACCCCCACTCCCAGCACAAACCACACACCCACAAAGACTGCAGACCATTCCTGCTCTGAATCCAGCCCCACTATAGCTGTCCCGTGCTGTGGCACTGAGTAGTAAAGCCTCCACCCGGATATTCAGTCAGAGGCTGTGTGAAACCAATCTATTAAAGCTGAGGTTGAGTCCCCAAAATAAACATGTGGAAAATATATTATCATCACTACCCACAATCCTTTCTTTGTTAAGGTAAACATTTAAGATGTATTTAGTCATAATTGCCCATACACTCTCATTTAATCCCCTGTAATTGAACCCCCCATGCACCTACTCATAATCCTCTCTTTGGCTGCAGCAGGGATGTAATTGAGCCTCAGCCTTTTTTTTTCCCAGGTGTGTCTGTGTGTCTCCACCTAACCGTATCACCTGATCAGATGGAAAAGCATCAGGTTCTCCTTTGTGAATGTGCCTCAGTTGTGGGCAAGTTATGCCAAAATGTGCCTACTTAATCTACTTTTTTATCACTTGGAGGTGATGTAAATATAAAATCACATCAAAGTTGGATAAGACCAAACTTCCCAATAAAATGGTATAAGAGACCTGTTTATTTAGAAAAACTGACCTTTTTTTTTTGTTAATCAATGCTCTGTGCAGCAAACTGTAATATTAAAGAAAACAAGACTATCTTACTTTCTCATCCGAGCATGTTGCTGGTGTTAATGCTTTGTACTGGTACTTCGCGCTGGTACATGAATGCATCAAGGAAAAGTGGAGCCTCGCAGTAATTTTCCAGAGATTACAAAACATTCAGAGATGACTGCTCTTGAATGTTTCCAAACATTCCCATCAGTCACTTCCTGTTGTAAACACCTTATTAGTTTTTAGCTGCGTCAAGTTAGCCGAAGTGGGCCAAACAGTGCCGGAAGTAGCTACATGGACGAAAACATGAAACTTTTTTTTTTGCCTCCCAGGAAACTATGAGAGGTAACTTCGTTAAATGCAGCAACGACTCTGTTTCACAATGTGAAAATGAGGTCGTTTTAGTTTTAGAGGGTGTATAACTATTGTTCGGTGTGAACGGACGTCGTAATGTGGCTTTATTTTGAAAGTCAACCGGAAGCTCAAATCTTGTCTCTCTGAACGTGAGACTAACGGAGCTTCTCTCTTCATGCTCGACTGTCTGTTAGAAGGCGGAGTTCAGTCCAATAAAGTCCTCTGTGAAACAACACGGGAGTCAGTATTAGTTCTCACTTTCACTGGAATAAAGAAGTTTAATTTTTCATTTACACTGTGGACGAACCTTCGCTTTTTGTCGGGACCACAGTGCAAAGCGGACTAACAAGGTCACAGTTTCACCTGCGGGACACATCAGACTGTCGTCACCTCGTGATAGGTAAGGACTGGCGTTTTTAACTTTTACAGAAGATTAAACAACTGTTCTAAATAAGTCTAAAAGTTATACCTAGCTTAACAACGTTTAGCTTGCATTAAGCACTCCAGCAATGTCCTGCTGCTTCCTTTTTTAAATACCAATGTGTGTAGTTGATATAAAAGAATTCAGAGACTTTTAGCCAGGTGGGTTTTGATTGACACCTTACGTTAGCTACAAATAATTAACGTCAGCGTGCCACAGAAAAGTGAAATGTAGGTTAACGTGACTGACATTACAATAGTCCCAGAGAAAAGTGCGCTTCACATTCAGTGTTGAGCTGTTTTTCCTCCGGGTGCAGCTTTAATGTGAATCATGGTGGTCAGAGATGGCTTCTTGTCATCCGTGTGACTGCTCAGTTTGATAAAGAGCCCACAAAATCACACTGAACATCCACTAAACTCACACTTAACCAGTGTTTTTAGACATTTTGACGGATTTCCTGGAACTTTGCCAACAAAAGAAGGTTATAAAAGCTCACAAAGATAAATTGTGTGTGTGTGGATTTCGGTTGACCAACTGCGTGTAAGGCTGTTTCACTGCGTTTTGAAGTTTGTGAGAACAATGTCAGACATTTAACTGCAAATCCAATCCGCAAATAAACCCAAGGCTCTTACCGAAATCCACATTTCACTCTGAAACTGTGGAAATAGCCTGAAGCTGGATGTCTACACAGATGATAACACTGATGTAATATGTCCCTCTAAGAAGTAAGCAAGCCAGCAGGAATCCTGGCTGGCTACGTTTCTACTGCTTCAGTGAGTGGGGTGCAGGCTGAATCATTTTCCTAAAATGGTCCAAAAGATTTCATTCGATCTAAAATTGAAATGAAAGAACAGCCCAGTTTCAGTAGGCTGACCAGGGTTGGACTGTAGTATTTAAACAGTATGAGTAAGAGTTAGTCAAACCATGCAGCATGGGTAAACTATAAACTGTTGCCTAAGGTGCATGTGATGATTGTGGTTAGCTATGATGAGTCATATGGACGAGAGTTTTTAAGGAATGCCTAAGGTTGTAGATTGATGTTTTCATAAATCTGTTGCTAGTCAGATGGTAGGTCTTATAAAGATGAAATATAGTTGAGGTACACAGTAGGTGATACTAATAATCACTGTCTGTTGGAGAACAATTCAACAGACGGACTGCCATGGTTCTCACAAAATGCCTCTAATGTTTTGTTCTTTGCTTCTTACAAGGTGTGAGCATAAAATGAGGCACCTGTCATTATTGTGCCTGTTGGCGCTGGTGACCTTGTATGGCGTTGAGGGTGTGCTGTCCCAGGCTCCCTCCTACGGTGAACGGGGCTCTGATCTCGGCATACAGGTATTTCAGCAAGTAGTCCGCGCCAAGCCTCTTGAAAATGTGGTGCTTTCACCCCATGGGGTAGCTTCCATCCTTGGGATGTTGCTACCAGGAGCCCATGGAGAGACTCGGAAGCAGATCCTCAGTGGTCTCCGTTACAAGAAAAATGGTAAGGAGCCCCTCTGCCTGTAAAGGACTGAAGTCTCAGTGTTTGTTCAAATTTGGTAAATTAGTTCTCCTCATGAACCAAACTCGCTGCATGTTGTTTCACATTTAAACCATACGCAATAATTGAAAAAAATAATTCAAAGTTTACTTGATCTGCACAGGCCCATACAAGATGTTGAGGAAGCTGCACAAGACCTTGACGGCTAAGTCCAACCAGGACCTTGTGCTAATTGCGAACGCCATGTTCAGTCAGGAGGACTTACCCATGGAGGAGGCTTTTGTAGCCACCAACAAGGCCAACTTCCAGTCTGAGAGCAGGAGCCTGGACTTTAGCCACCCAAATGTGGCAGCAGATGAAATCAATGAATGGGTCAGCAATAAGACCAAAGGTAGGTGTCGTACTGTAGCAGCTGTGTACACAACATTAAAAAAATCTTCAAGAGCCCTTGCAAAGGCAGGTGTGAGCAACAGCTGTGAGCATGTATGTGCTTGTTTTGACTCGTCCAATTTGAAACGGAAAACAGTGAGGCGGCCAGCTGGTAACAAACAATAACATAATACAGAGCGGGGGCTCTCTCTCTCTCATTCCGACTATACTCTTTGTGTCCATGGATGAGTGCTTACATGAGCCGTTTTGACATGGCAGATATTTGCCGGCGAAAGAGTGGTGGGCTCTGAGTGCATGCAAAATGGAGAGAAGTTTACCATTACATCTATGACTTTAGTACCACCCAAAGCTCCAGCACCATAATCATATTTGCTGATGACAAAACCGTACCGTGCCTGATATCCAACAACAATGAAACAGCCTACAGGGAGAAGGTCCAGACACTGGCTGTATGGTGTAAGGGAAACGACCTGACCCTAAACACAAAACAAAAACTCAAAAGAAATACTTATTGACATGTCTGTGTATCGATGGGAGGAGACAGAGGGGGTTTCTGGCTTCAAGTTCCTAGGTGTCCATGTATCTGAGGACCTAACCTGGGGCCAGAACACCCCTCACCTGGTCAAGAATACCCAGCAGCACCTCTTTTTTCTGAGGACCCTGAGGCACAACGCTCCCCCCAAAACTGTTGGCTAACTTCTACTGCTGCACTATAGAAAGCCATGTCCTGGTTGCTCCAGGTCGCCAAAACAGCTCAGGGGATTGTCGACTCCCCACTCCCAAAAAATCATGACAGACCCCACACACCCTGGACAATCACTGTTCACCACCCTCCCCTCAGGCAGGCTTAGAACAATCATATAACCCATGGCACTCTCTCACCCCACTCCACCAAAATCATCATACAGTATATATCAAAAAAGTTGGGCACTTATAGTTTTTCCATGAACTAATTGATTGATTGACTAATGGTTGCAGCTCAAGTAAAAAACCTCGACTTTGTATTGTGGCCAAATTTCTACCGCTTGGTTGGCGTGTGCTTATATCATGCTGCATTATTACTTCCTCATCTATGCTGAAGTGAATATAAAAAGAGATGATGTTTTTTATCGAACCTTTCTGACTGAATAATGCTCCTGTGTTGCATATTAATCCAGGTCACATCCCCAGCTTGATCAAAGCAGACATGCTGGACCCGGCTCTGACCCGTCTGGTTGCAGTCAACGCGATCTACTTCAAAGGCTTATGGAAGTCTCGCTTCCAGCCAGAGAACACCAAGATGAGGCCTTTCAACGCAGGCAATGGAAATGTATATAAAGTTCCAATGATGTCCCAACTATCTGTCTTCAACATGGGTGAGCAGTGATGTGTGGCACTTTTCCACTGATGGCCTGCTGTGTGAGACTAACTGTTTGAATATTTTTAATTATAACAGCTTAACAGTATTAATGCTTTTGCTTTGATATCACAGACTGCTTACAAAGTTTTCTTTGTTACATTTTACAACCAAATGAGATTTAAAGAGGTTTAAAGCCATAACTAGAAGGCTCTGCTGTAGATGGTTGCAGTATTGGATTCAGACTGGTTAAAGTGAATTTGCCAGATAAGAAGGTGATTATTTTTATCAGTGATGGGAGTCAGTGGAGACATGCTGGTTTTGTGGGTAGGTTGTTGAGGTATGTTTAGTCATACAGATTTGCTAGATACCGGAATAGTGCATTATCCATATAATAATATAGAATGAGTGGACGGCAGTACCTTTTAAAGGGGACATATGTTTTATTCTGTCATGTTAAATATTATGTTACAATGTTGGATGCTCATATTGAACAAGGTCAAAGTTTCAAATAATAAGGTATGTAAAAGTAATCCTTGTGAGCAAAAAGGTTTCAGATTGCTCTGAATGCTATGTGCTATGTTTCTTTACTACTTTTGCAAGAATCTATTGTCAGCTTGTTTATTAGACGTCCATGAAGTACAGTCAGTCGTTCAAGTTTATGCTAGATTGTAATCCTAGATTTGCGAAACTCTTGTGCACGTGCACTTGATTCAGCAAAGGTTTTAGGAACTCAGGTTACACACTATAACAAGCTACAAAGTCAGCACAGGGAGGAGGTTGTGGTGGATGAATGGGAAACACAGAACTTGGACTCAGGAGACTGGGGATTGTGTCCTATGTGAAACCAAAAGTCAACGTTGACCCTTTATTTTACAGATTTACTTGATTTTTAGGTTTGTTTGTTTTTTTTAAAATAAAAGTTTTAGTTTTAAGTTGGATTTTGGTTAGGCAAAAAAGAAAACATTTCTGAAGTAGATGGGTGCCGAATAAAAACATTTTTTAAAAAACCCACATAAATTGGTTCCATCCAGCCTAATCCAAGTCTCTAGAAGGCCTGAGATCCAAAATTGATGTAAAAAGATGTTATTTACAGCCTTTTTTATGTCAAAATCTTCACTGTAGTTGTTAAGCTAAAAGCATTAGCATGCACCCCGTCTAAAGTGGGTGCACAAGCTTGACCATGACTGTGTGTCAGAATTGGATTATGCCGGACGAGCTGTATGGAGCCATTTAAAAAAAGAAAAACATTTTAAAACAAGTCCCCACCTACTTCGTTGTTTAGGAGAATGCTGCAGCACTGTTTTGCTGTGAAGCTCCAGAAATGTTTTGTGAACTACGAAACCTACATAACAGGATAGATAATAACTGAATATTCATTTTTGGATGAACTTTTCCTTTAACTCAACATTCAGTTGGAATACATTTCTTTGAGTTACCACTGTATGGTTTAACTGTCACCAAATCAAGTTTGCACAAATGGCAACAAATGGGCCAAATGGGGCTGCAATCCCAGCCAATGCCACTGTATGATTCATGGGCTTGTACCGAGGAAATGCAGGCTGAGAGCTGCCACATCCGTAGGACATTATTTAGTCCTGTGTGAAATGAAATGATATACCAGTCAGTCGTCTATTTTTAGACGAGTGTCAGAGTTGTGTTAGCATGGTGAGTGCTGTGGATAGATTCTCATACAGTGCTAGAGTCAAGCTAAGGCCATGTTCAGTGGTGAGGCACAGATGTCTGTGTCTTTCTTCAGTATTCTGCAGTGTGTTGACTTCAGTGTACAAAGTCTGTGTTCCCTGGTTGATTGGATTCATTCAGACAAATCAGACAAACAAGACAAATTACCACTCTGAGGTCATAAAGAGAGCACATGTTTGTAACAGCTGGAAAACTCTTGGCAATGGGTTGATACAGTTAGTTTTAGGAATATAATGGGACTTACACGTACTTGGCTGAATGACTTCAGAACACAGTGTGCTGTGATTATTTAAATGGCCATATGAAGCATGGAAATTGATGTTTGTGACATGACTCTGGTACTGTCGTTAAACCATAAATTTATTTTTTTTGCAATTAAGTGCCTGCTGTAGAAGATGAAAATTTGTTAATTAAAAAGTCATAGGAACCATACAGTCCAGCATACTCGAACACAGTATCCCTGTGTGAATAAAAAGTCATAATCGTTATTTTAACATAACTGTTTTGCTACTCCCCCATGCTAAATTATATCACACAATATTATTTCACCTCAGAGTTTTGCAGTTGCTGTGATAAGCATATATCATATAGCATATATCAGCAAAGTGATGTCATTTTCTAAACTTACCAGACTGTTCTACTTGTTCTTATACTTGCCTTCACCCACTTAGTCAATATATCCACATTACTGGTGATTATTTTCAAAAATATCCGGATATTTGATTTTGTCCCACATGGAGTTCTTTAACAGAAAATCCTGGCAAAATGGATAGTTGCATAGCATTAAAAACCTTTTTACTTCTTTATGAAAACGCAAATAAAGTGGAATTGCATAAATATCAGCTCATGCAAGGAAAAAGAGGAATGAAATTGCAAAGCTTTTACAGATGTTTAACAGGGAATAATGTTGTTTTTTATAGGGGTGCCGATACCAAGATAACCAATAATTTCACATTTATTCCTAACCTATAGTTTATGCATGTAGTGAGCAAACATTGATTTTTTAATATTCCACAGCTCTAATAAGATTTGTTATGAATTTTTCCCTCCTGTATAAACCCTATCAGATCATTCAAGTTGCAATCGTGTTGTCTTCCTCTGAAACTGTACAAAAACGGCCACACTGTGAACGACATGGTTGGCTCTCTAGTCTACACTGTGTGGCTCTACCAGGCTATAGCAGTTTGACATAATGAGCTAAACAGACTGCATTTGTTTTCTTCTTCTTCTCCATCTTTGTGTACTGGTGGATTACAAACCAACTTTCAAGATGCAAACCGCTACCTACTGCATCAGAGTTTGTAAATGCTGCAATTGTGAAGTTAATGAAGGCAATTAGGCTTCATATTATCAGCACTATTTATCAGCATTTTTCAATGTCGGGCTGATAATTTATCAGTCTGATATATATCCTGCTCCTCTAATTTCCTTCCATTATTCTTGCATCACAAGGAAGTGGAAATAATGTTGTGCAGTCTTTCAGTGACAGAAGTGGTTTAGGTTTTGGACGTGTGTGAACAGAAAGACCTTTAAATTAAAAGAAGACTTTTCTGCAGAATTGTATTCTTTAGTCAGATGTACAAAAAAGAAAAGTGAAGTATCTTGGTTCCCAGTCAGTCATCTGTCCACTCAACATTTTTAACAGATACAAGAAAAATCTAGGAAGAAAAGAGATAATTCATGACCCCACCTTTTGAAACTATTCACCCTTAACCTCCAACTCTCTGCCAGGTGTGGCCACCACCCCACAGGGACTGAAGTATAAGGTGATTGAGCTGCCCTATCACGGCAACACCATCAGCATGCTGATAGTTCTGCCCTTTGAAGAGGATACGCCTCTGTCCCGTGTCATCCCGCACATCAGCACAGCCACAGTCCTGAGTTGGACTACACTGATGCAAATGAGAAAAGTCCGCCTGCTCATCCCCAGGTAAGACCAACACGCAATACAATGTGTCTGTTCTTAAGACTTCTGTGATCGAATTTGACAGTAACACTGTATGCATGTGTGTGTGTTTATGTCTGTAGGTTTACTGCTGATGCCGAAGTAGATTTGGAAGCCCCTCTTTCAGCACTGGGAATAACAGACATGTTCAGAGAGGGCAAGGCAGACTTCAGACACCTCAGTGAGTGAAAGCACAGTCAGTCCAAATCCAAAGGTGACGCAGTGCGTACGAGTATGTACAACAAGTTTATTTTGATACGAGGAATGCTTGAAAATATGAAAGCATTGTTGGCTGTTTAGTGCCAGAGCTAGTAAGTAGTATGAATTGTGTCTAGCTGTCCAGTGTGAAAAACAGGACCCCTCCTGTTCTCTTTCCTTTCCTCATCTTTCCTCTGAATCAAAGGAGCTCTAAGTGAAGTGTTCTACTGCCATCATGTGGCAGCTTTGCAGCATAAACAAAGGAGTTCATAGGATCACCCAGCACAAAAATCAACTAAGTTCTGTCTGACAGGTCTGGATTTTTCCTCTATAGCCGTCATGTGGTGCAATGTGACAATCAGTTAATGCTTTTATACTTTGACTAAATGATTAATCAACCAGGCTAATACTAAAAAGTAGAGCTCATTAGAAGCCGCATTAGTCTGTAACTTTGAAAATTCAGTTCACTCTGCAACATTCCCTGGTACTATTATTATGGTACCATACACCTCCTTTTTTTCCCTTTTTGGTCATTATTTATGATATATGAGGTCTCGCCTAATAATGCTCGCACTCTGTTATGTCTTTGTGAGCTCTATGTGACGCCACAGAAGATAAACAAACACATAAGAAGTGCTACATGACCTGCTGTCAGTCCCTATAATTTGATTTCCTCATGTGGGTCCAAGTTGGGCGTTGTGCAACAGCCTCTGTTGATGACACATCTTTGATTAAAGCGATTCCGCTCAAAACTGGTGGAAATGTGGGCTGGTTTGTTAGATGGCACTAAGGCACCAATAATCTTGAACAGAGATGTTCTAGAAGCAGAGCTCATGTGGTGGAGAACGACACACCAAACTCACCTAATGGTTATTTTCATTGCTGATTAATGTCAGAAAATGGTGAAAATAGACCATCTGTGTTTCTTAAAGCCCAAGATGATGTCCTCAAATGTCTTTTGTCCACAGCCCAAAGACAGTCAATTTAATTAGAGGATTGAAGAAACCAGAAACTATTCATATTCAAGAAACTGAAGTCTGGGAATTTTATTTGTTTCCTTGGAAATCCCTGAAATTGCAGCTCTAAATCTAAGTTGTCTTGCTTTAACAGATGCGACAGCACTGTGATGGCACTGTCAGACCAAAATCTGCCTGGCAAAGTTAACTAGCCTGGTGTGACCAAAAGCAGGGGGAACGAAATGGCGTGGGTAGGGTCTAACATATAAGCTGGAGCAGCTAGCATTGCTAGAATGTTGACAACAGCATCCCTTCTTCTCTGCTGCTTGTATTTAACTGGCAGTTATAAAACAACCAATATTTCCTGAAATATGAGGTCAGTCCCACCCCCTTTCTCAAAGCAGCTGGCTGGACATTGGAGAACCATGTGGCTTCACGTGTCGAAGTTGAATCAGATTGATCTCTGCAAAGTGAAGCAGGCAGGCCCATTTGCAACTGGAAGCGAATGAGTCTCGCCCTGTGATGTCAATTAAACACTGTCCACAGAGTCTAGATGAGTAAAAACAGCTCTTTGGGTGAACCATGGTCACATAGGGCCCTTAAAGGAAAAGTTCATCCCCAAACGAGAATTCAGTAATAATTTACTTTTCCCTATGCCAATGGAAAGTCCCAAACAGCATTGTAGCATTCTCCTCAACAACTGAAGTAGATTGGGGTCTTGTTTTAAAACATTGAAAAACAACCTTAAAAAAAGAGAAAACATAATTGGCTCCATACAGCTGGTCCGGCGTTTTTTTTGTTTTCTTTTTATGTTTTCAAACAAGTCCCTGTTTTTTAAGAAAATGCTGCAACACTGTTTTGCTGTAAAGTTCCAGAAATGTTTTGTGGATTATGAAACGTGACCTGACTTTTCATCCATCTGGGGATATGTAGATAATGACTGCATTTTCATTTTTGGGTGAACTTATCCTTTAAGGATTTCCCATCAAAAGTTGGTGTAGTTTTTACCACACCCATCGTGTTGAATGTGGACAGCATTGGCTGGTCAGTATCAAAATTGTTCATAAAAAAGATGAAGTATCTGTGTTTCTAAAGTGAGAATAAACATTTTTTGTTTTCTCAGGTGCTGAGCCTCTGCATGTATCCAAGGCACTCCAGAAAGCCAAAATTATAGTGAACGAAGATGGAACAAAAGCAGCAGCTGCCACTAGTAAGTATTTGTACAGTGAGCCTTATCTTGGACTTTTTGTGCCAAACACAAAGCTGTATTTTTAGTTGATGAAAATGTTCTATATAAGGAGTAATCATTTACTTTTTAGTACATTCATAACATTCAGTAATCTCTGCTCCTATAGTTTCTGACATGGTTTTACAATGTTCTTGCTTTTGTGTTTAGCTGCCATTTTGCTGGCTCGGTCCTCTCCACCCTGGGTTACAGTGGACAGACCTTTCCTCTTCCTCATCAGACATAACCCGACAGGTACAGTCAAATATGCCCATCACATTTAAAGGTGTATATATAATATAAATGTATATAGAAGATCTAACATCTGTACAACCACATGAGAAATAAACTAGACATAGCACCATTTGGCAATATGGTTAAAGGTCCAATAAACAACATTCAGCTGCACTACATGTCAGGGAACAACTACTTGCCATGTAAAGATATAACGGGGTAAAGACATCCAGAGCATAGAGTGACGTCACCCTCCCTCTTGCTGATGCTGAACTGTGACCGCTAGTGGTGCTCACTTTGGGCATGTGGGACCTTGTAATCACCGATTAGGCTTGAGCCGGGCTCAGACTACAGGAGAATCTGTCTGATTTAACCCCGTTTTGCCCCATCCAACAGCCAGAGGAGAAATCTGGGCAGAGAGCTTGGTCATCCCGAGGGTGGGCCCAGATTATCTGTTATGTGAGGGGTTTTACAGATCCAATCTTAAACCTCCTGAACTGATCCAAACTCATTGGGGCCGCCCCAGTAAATATTAAACTTGTTTGATATCTTGGATTTAAAAATCTGGACGGCCAGGTCAGTACTTCCACAATAGCCAATGAGAGAGATATTCCGGAGCAGCTGTCGGTGTTGCCAACCGACATTAAACATCCTTAGCCCTTGAGGCTAACGTTAGCTCCATACTACTGTTGGCAGATAATAAAACCGACTGTTAAAATCTCACCTCCTGTTCTCATTGAAGAATGGACAGCCCACGTTGACCGTGTCTTCTTGACCTTTTTATAATCCTGACTCGTTTCATCTACTATTTCTCACTGTAGTATTAACGTTACTGAAGCAGGTTGTCTCAGTTTGTTTACATTTAGAGATCACATGAGAATGATCACGTGAGCTGCTGCATTATTCTTTAATCATATTGACATCCTATAGTGTGTGATGCACCGTTATTTTCTTTTCTTGTAGTGTGTGCAGGTTTGAGATTGGAGAGAAGAACATCTGTGAGGATTCTTCTTATGAGAGGGATACAACAGTCAGTTAGGATTTTAAAAGCCCTGTAGTCTGAGCCCAGCCTTAGTGAAACCAGGTGACCCAAAGAAAGTGGTGCTTGTGCATAATGAGTTGTCTCTGTCTCTGTCTCTGTCTCTGTCTCTAGGTACGATTCTCTTCATGGGCCAGATCAACCAGCCTAGAGCCTAGCCATCACTGCTCAGCCCCTGGTAGCATCACAGGCCAGCACAGGAAATGCTTCTACACTGCCATGCATGAACACACACACATGAACACACACCTACACACTCACTCACACAAACTTTGCTGTAGACTTATGTACAGTGTGGACATATGTTATTTGTTTTAAATATTGCTTTTTATGTTACCCTGTTTCTGTAATGCATAACAGACTAAATTTTCCAGCTGTTTTAATTTTTTTGTACACTTTTTTGAATTTATTACATTTTTAAAAGACTTTGAATGTCAGTTGTGTATTTTCTCAACTCTGGACTAGGATAATAATCAGTTTGTTTATCGTGTTACTGTTTCAGTTTGAAAATTCTCCATTTCAAGTCATGTCACTCCAGTCTGTTCTAAGTTTCACTCCTAAGTTATGGCGATGTAAATCACATCTTGAACACAATGTATTCAGCTTCTTGTTTCCCTCGCTGAGGAAGTCTTCTGTTATTATACTTGCTTCATATTTGAGCAAATAAATACACATATTTATAACATCAAGGATTTTGTCTACCTTATTTTCATAGTAGTATTCAAAGCAATGGAATGTTTGTCTCCATGTGATGTTCTAATGCTTTGTGTTTGTATTTTGATTATAACTTATTCAGCTACAGAATTAAGTGATACTGCTTCTTAACGGTTTGTTCAAATGTATGGCTTATTTATTCAGCAACTGTTAAAACATCAGTGGACTTTCCAAACCACTTCAATCGTTGAGGGTTGTGGGTTGCAGGAGTTTATTTAAGCATATTAGGAAAGAGGAAGGCCATATTCTGGAGAGGTCAGCAGTCGTTTACAAGGCTGAACCACATACAGACAAACACATAATCACAGTGTTGATGTTGAAAGATCTAGTTGAGTTACACAAATTGAAGTTATCAGTGAATTACAGGTCTGACACAGTATACACACACGAGGTCCCTCTGCGTTCATATACAAAAAAAAAAGAAAGAAAAACTAAATGTTTTTGTTTTTCTAGAGGCGTCAGAGCTCCAGGAATCAGTCCTCAGGGAAGACAGTGGGATTGGTCATATATGACTGTCTCTGCCTCAACCTGCCACACTGCTGCACATTACCTGCACTAATTATTCTGTCACATACCAATACATATATACTACTGTCTATCCTGTACACATGTGATCTATAGTTACAGCACACTGCAGTCAGTACTCAGTGGTACACTTACGTACTTAAGTACAATTTTGAGGTACTTATACTTTACTTACTTATTTTCTTTATCCTAGGCTCCACAGTAGGGTTAGTCCTGAGTTTGCACGGTCATCCCATGAAAATCATCTAAACACAGGGCTGAAGGTGCCAGTGTGAAATGGGGCTCAAGTACATACATACATTTGACCTAGGGCCAGGGTTGGTAGGCTTACTTAAATATAATTCGATACAGTTACTAATTACCTCCAAGTAATCCAAGTATCACAATATAAAATTAAAGTAACTAACTACTACTTTCTGTTACTTTTGGATTAGCTCTAGACCAAACATGCAAATAACGATGAAAGAAAATAAATATAATAAGATAACTTTGATTTAATATTTGGTCTTGTATATTTGGTTTCTCTTAAGAGCAGAGTGATTTTGTGTGAAACTGTGTACATGGTTACATACTAGTATACCATTCTTTAGTTTAAAAAAAAAATTATAATCCTGTTAGTAATCCTCTTTTACTGAATGCAGCTGTAATGTTATTACATCTTTTTTCTGTAACACTACCAGAATACAGATCCTTTCTTTTTGTATCCTGATAACATAATCTCATTACATGTATTCCTCCACTCCCCAAGCCTGCCCCCTCATATTTCTACTCCACTACAATTCAGTGGAAAATATTGTACCTTTCACTTCATACATTATTTATTCAACAGCTATTAGCTAACATCAAGGACATTACAATAAAACACTAACACTCAGTAGGTCCTACTTTTATTTTAAATATGAAACAGGTCATCAACTTAATAAAATATGATGTGCTATTATTACTGATTAAAAGCCCCACATACCCTTACAGCCACAGGCGTTTTCAGTGATGTAATGTGTCTTGTTAGGCTCAAGAACAGTTGTAAATATCCTTGCAACAAAACTAAGAGGAGAGGTGAAGACTGCTGACAATTTTTTGTAATGTCATTGCACATAATAGATAATAAGTTGTGGCTATCTAACACTGCTGTATTCATCATACCTGCAGCTGTTTATAATAATGTCTTACTATTAGCATTGAGCCTACTTTTACTTATCGCTGATTTCAGGCTGTGGTGCTGTGCAGGGTTTTGTGGCCCCGCTGTGGCCCCTCGGACGTTTGAGCCACTCGCCTTGTTGGTACGGTAATATGGCATCCGATGAAACTGAATTCTCGCTCATATCCCATTTCGGTCGTGCCCCGTCTGAATTTACGGTCATTACGGTAATCCTGACAGCGGCTCCGGGTACGTCCATGGTGTCAGCTGATCCTCCTCTACTGGCGAGTGAGGAGGAAAATCAGCTGAAGGAAAACACTGCTGGCTAGTCAAAACCATGGCTGCGGAGATTCATTCGAGGCCCCAGACGGCTCGACCGATTCTTTTGAACAAGATCGAGGGCCACTCAGACGCTGTCAACAAAGCCGTGTTAATACCAAAAGAAGATGGAGTGATCACGGTCAGCGAGGACAGGTGAGTTCTGCCGAGCAGGCTAACGGTTAGCCTAACAGCAGTAACACTAGCTAGCGGGCTCGGTCTATTTGCTGGTCATTGCACTCATAATTCCTGGAGCACTGGTTCAAGAAGGACAACACAAAAGATGTTTTTTTTTCTCCCTGAGAGGGATTTGTTTGGGCTCGCGTGGGAGGGTGCGGGGTTAGCTAGAAATCCAGAAAGAATGAGTCATATCCATAAAGTATCTGCGAACAAACAACCAACTGTAATAGTAAACGGGAATATAATATTTGGTTTTTATTCTGCAACATTGAGTGTTACGACCCACGACTTGCTATACGCAAGTGTCACACTGTATTAACTCTAGGTTAGATTGACTTAACTAGCTAGTTAGCTACCGAGCTATTACTCATAGTAAACATTACTTTCTCAAACCAGCGACTGTTGCCTTTAAGTGCTGCTCGTATGCTGTAAAGATTTTATTGATCGCAGGTGCTGTTAGTGAAATGCTTTTAACTGCGCCTTGTAATAAAAGTTCTGTTATTTACTGAACGCTGCTCAGTTTTTCACAGGTTGTTTGCTCATCTTATCTAGTTACAAATTGCTTTATTATATGTGACGTCTAAGCTACGCAGGATTTTATACTTTGCGTTTTTCTGCTCCCTGAACGTCACATCTTGATAAGTTGAGTAGAGCTGAAAATCCTTTTTGTTGCAGCGTTCACTGGTGATTACCAACATCAAGTCAGTCACATATTTTCAGCAACACGTGAAGGCAGCAGCCCAGTAACCAGATAATCGCGGTTGAGAAGATGTAAGCGGGCTCATATCAGCCCATCACATTCACTGCTCTACTGTAAGTGATAAAGCTGTCCTGCCTGAGAAAAAGTGTGAAGAAGCAACATCCTTATTTAAATAAAGGAACTTGGTTGCTTTGAAGAAGTGTGTTGCAGTTTCCATCACACATCTAACCTACTTTATATTCAAAAGGGAAGTGGACAGGTGCTGCTTTTGATGTTATTACTTCTTTGCAGACATTTTACTGGAATAAAAGTAAAACCCTTAAACCTGAATCCTTAAAAGGTCGACCGAGGCTCACTGAAGTTGATTGTGGTTTTCAAAAACACAACATGACAGGGAAATGCATGCCTTAAAGTGAAACAAAAATGATCAGATACATTTCGAAAGTGGTTGAGTTTTGTATCATCACTTCTGTATTGTGGTCTCAACAGTAACATTTACTAAGCCTGTGTGAATGACTGCTCTGTCAGTTAGATAATACTAAAACAGTGACCTGCCAAGAATAATTTATCACCAACAGAAATGATTTCAATATGCCATTGATAAATGTGTCATCCTGCCGCCTTCACTGCTGTTTCATGAACAGAATCGAGCATTGTGTATAAAGAAAATTGTGGCTGGTTTCCCAGACGAGGATTAAGCCCAGTCATAAATGAGGGCTCTTTTCAGTGGATATTTCCATTGAGTATTTCCATTTTTACATCAAGTATGTACTTGTCTAACTGTGTGTTAGGTCAAGACAAACCGAAAGTAAAAGATTAGATCAAAAATGCACCTTTTTCACATGAACTAGACTACAGAATGAGACATAGGAGAGTGCTTTGAATTGCATATTTTGACATTTTTCTTCAGAACCATCCGAGTTTGGCTGAAAAGAGACAGCGGGCAGTACTGGCCAAGCATCTACCACACAGTGTCCTGTAAGTAAGAATGCATCGCTTCAATTGGAAAATTAGTCATGACTGTGTCTGTCCCTATATGCTTGTTTGTTTCATTTTCCCGGCTCATTGCTACTGTTTGCTTCTTCCTCCTTTAGCTCCATGCTCTTGCATGTCGTACCACCATGACAGCAGACGCATCTTCATAGGCCAGGACAATGGAGCTGTTGTGGTGAGTGAAGCTAACTCGAACAAATGTCTTCATATTCTTGCTCCAGGTTCACTCGTTTGGTTGTTAAAACAGTGTAGTTTCTTTAAAATATGCATATCTGGTTTGACTAGGCCACAATTTCAATATTTGGACTCCTCTGAGTGCCTGTGGGCTCAGGACAGTTATTTGATTTGAAACTTGTTTTCAATGTGTGTGTGTGTGTGTTTGCTTGCCTTCAGGAGTTTCTCATCTCTGAAGACTTCAACAAGATGAACCACGTCAAAACGTATCCAGGTGAGAACAGGAGATGAGGATACATACACACGCACACACAAACTGTCAAATCCAATTTAGCAACAAGCTGAGAGACTAGGCAGAGTTGTGTTGTTTATGTTTGACTGACAAATTTGGCTTATATGATTGCAAACTGCAACATCACAATTGAGCCTTTTTTCATTTGTGATGTTTTCTGGACTCAAATCACATCACAACAGAAAATTTAGAAAATGTAATAAAAGTGTAACCAAACAAAGCACTGATGCTTATAACAAAATTATAGCACCATAGAAATGGCAATGAAAAAAATCTGAATAATAGTTTTAGAGCTAAAATATTTTTTTTTTGGTGTTATGGTTATATAAATGTCAGTTTTAGAGTGCTGCTAGACCACCAAATTAATTCAGGTGCATGCCTCTGCTTGTGTGCAGCAACAGTGTGCACACAGTTTTTTGACCGCAGTGAAAATGTTGTTTTTGAAAGGCTGAACGCCAAAAAATACGGATAAAGCAGAATATTATGTGAGATAAAATATGTTGTGAATTTTTAGTAATGATTACATTGATCTTTCTTCAATACAGTTTGGCTTTTGGACTTTACAGTGCTCTGAAGTATTTGGAAATGTTCGGATCACACAAGTCAGAAACAAACCTAGGTAGCCACAACTGGAATCTAATTTTACAAATAGTGTAATAATAATAATATTAATGTAGTCTAATATTCCGGTGCAGCTGTGCAGAAATACTGGGTTTTATGTTATGAATGAAGCTTTGAGCTATTTGGTACAGCCCTAATTATGCCATTAAAATATTTCTAATGTATATAATCATTGTAATGTAAAAAGATACTTTGTCCCGTTAGTGGAACAAACTATGACATCTTGATCCCACCACTTCGGACTGTGGGAGAATTTTCTCACAAGCGATAATAAAAATAATTGCTGGTTGCAGCCCAACATCTTGAGTTCATCTCCTGTCATACGCTCATAATTGGTAGGTTATGTACAGAACACAGTTTCTATGACCGTATCCACAGATATCTTGCCTGATCAGTGGAAAATCGAGCTTCGGGGGGAAAACTTCCAGTCTGTTTAGATGGCTGAACACCACGTCAGCACTGGAATGCTCCATCTGGTTTCTACCACTTGTAGCAAAATCGAGCAGCAGACGCCGAACAGCTCATGACTCACAATCAGAACAAACAGGCATTAGGATGTCTATATACACTTCAAAGACAGGCAGGGCTTAACATTACCATTTGCCTTTTGGCAGTCAGTGTTACTTTCCTCAGAGCTGCAGACAAGGCAAGACTGACTTTAATTTTCAGCAGCCCATTGCTGATGATGAAAGACAGCTTACATATGTTTAGTCTGGTCAGAAAATGATATGAAAGATTGAATTTGGAAAATGTGTTCCTCTCTGTTGTTCAGATTAATTACTTCGCAAAATCTGTACCGCATTGTTATAAGAACATGTCCATGGTGGCTTGTTGCACACACTGCACAAGGGACAAAAGCTATTGCTCCATCAGACGCCTAGAACTGCTACAAGTTACAGAAAACACAGCAGTAAGATAAATATAGTTGAAATGCCTCATAAATTCCTTGTTCATTGAATCCCGGGAAGAAAGAATCTTTGAGGAGAAAGATCACTAATTGGAAAGAGGACAGGGAAGATCAAAGTTTCAGCCCCCGCTCACAGCCATGGACAGTCATGGTTTGGTCATGAGGCAATAAAAATATGAGAAGAATTTTCTCATTGATTAAAAATAGTGGCAAACTACACATACTTTCCATTTAACCCTGCACTAACAGTCTTGTACACTTGAAGAAGAAAGAAATGATTCCTCTGTGCTTAATTTATCAGAGATGCTTTGTTTTACAATGAGCCCTCATAACTTTATTTATCCAATCGCGCACTTATCAGTGAAGGGCTACACAGTCAAAAGGCCTGTCCAGATAGCATTTGTTACACTGTGCAGCAATGAGTTTAGCCTATTTCCCTGTAAATTATTTCCTTTAAGCAGCTTTGAAGTCATGAAAATGATTTTTGAGAACAATGTTTTTCCCTGCTTATCCATTAAACCCATTTGATATTTGACAATGCTGTACTGGCTGCGCAGCATGCTTTTGTGATGACATACCCACAGCTGCACAACTCTCAGAATGTGAATGTTGCTCTGTATATGCTAGACTTTTAGCCGCATCAACTTCATCAGATGATAATTCTGTAAGTCTGTTCACAGCTTGTTTTGCCCAGAAAATCAATTAATGGAGCTTTAAACTGAAGTGTGACTGAATATTTCTTACTAATGCCAAAACAAGGGCATTCAAATCTATGATTGCAGTTTTAGATATATTGTATAAATTAGTAGCAGATCAGCACATACTGTTACTATCAGCCAGATTTTGGCATTCCATTTTATGTTACATCAGTAAAGCTGTTGGCCAGATTTCTAAACAATATGGTGTTTCAAAAGGGGTTAACACCCTGCTGTCTGTAAAACAAGAGACATTGAATACATAAAGTATACAACAAAAGTATGCACCGTTAAAGTGATCCCCCCCAGATGGACCATTAAGACTGATGGGTATACAAATTATATGAAGGGATTCGCCTGTCTTAGTCCGGATTACAGCGACACTGAGCAGATGGGATCAGCACGTGGAAAGGGCAAATTAGTCTTAGATGGTGCTCATCCATGACGGCTCGGATATTAACTCCAATGGAATAGATAAGATCTTGCTTGACGTTCATCTAACATGACACTTGATGCGTTTGTGTTTTGCAGCCCACCAAAACCGCGTGTCGGATATGGTGTTCTCCCTGGAGAGCGAGTGGGTGGTGAGCACTGGCCATGACAAGAGTGTGAGCTGGATGTGCACCCAGAGTGGCAGCATGCTGGGGAGACACTACTTCACCGCCTGGGCCTCCTGCCTACAGTATCCTTCATTGACTCACTATGTGTACAGTGTATAGGAACATCCTTCAGCTAAGTAGTAACATGCAGAGAGTGTGTTAAAGCCCTGACTCCCTGCTCAGATACGATCACGAGACGCAGCATGCCTTTATCGGCGATTACTCAGGGCAGATCACGCTGCTTAAACTGGAGAGGCAGACGTATTCCACCATCACTACGCTGAAGGGTCATGAAGGTAAAGACACACACCTAAATACACATAACGAATCATCCACACAGAACTATTGCTATCTCCCAATGTAGGTGGATCGCACGAGGTCTCTGCACAAATAGTTTGTCTTCTGATGCTAAAGCCAGATATGCATATGTATTCACAGTAAATAGATGACCCAGATTTTTCTACCTGTCATCATGATGCAAGAAAATGAGAGACTAAGGGTGCACTCACACCCGGCAATCCGTACAGTGCCCAAGCACGTTTGACCCCCAAAATCCAGTTTGTTACACCAGTGTGAGCGCTCTGTACCGTGCTCAAGCACACTTTCTTGACCCTGGCATGGTTGGAAGGGGTGTGCTTCGGCACGGTACGGTTGCTAATGCATGAGCACAAGCACAGGTTCGCAACGTGGACATGTATGTAGAAGAGGTAACCGTGCGCAACCGAGTGCACCCTAATTGAATCCAATATTGAATCCAACATGATGATTGTGTTTCCTTAAAAAGTTTATTGCATTTTTTTAAGCTCTTAAAATGCATTTTTGCATTATAAAGGGTTACAGTTTATATTAAGTTCCTTGTAATACGCGGTAGTTATTAGGTAATAAGTCCTTTATAAGATCTTTATTGATATTTAGAAGACTATATTAGTGTTAATAATAGCATAATACATATGTTTATTATTAGATTGTAAGAGATTAATAAGCACTTACAAGAAACTTGTTAACAGACTGCTTAAAGCTGAGGTTGGTAAGACTGTAGAAACCAGCAAGAGCTAAATTCTAATACTAATCTAAATACTTTACTAATTCTTATAAGGGCCTTCTTACCTATTAACTAACACTGACTACAAGGGCCTTAGTATAAAGCGTTACCTATGACAGCTTATGGTTTGAGTAGGAAGAGTGCATACACTCTGTCAAATAGAACATCTCACACTGCCACAGTCTTTACCGGGACTGACATTTACTCTGCTCTTATTGGTGGATGTGTGACCACGTTTACATAAGAAAACCCATCATGTGGGTTTACAGATGATGGATTTCGCCGTTTCTCGTACTTCTCTTGAAATTCCCAGGTCTGTTTGTTTGAGTTGAGAGGTGATAACTGTGTTGTTTCCATGCTCATTAAGCTGCTCCACAATTGTTGAAGTCTTTTGGATGGGATTTTCCGGAAACTCCCATCTAAATACAGATGCATCATCGACTGATGAATTGATTACTCATATTGGTTTTGAATTCAAGTGTTCGTGTACTTTGGTGTAAAATGGATCCCACGACAAAAATAAGCTGCTAGGACACGTCATTGTGTGAAACAAACACTTCCCTGTGTTCTCATTCGGGCACTAATCACACATGTGCTCATGAGCTGGTTGAGAACAGGGTGAGGGATGACTCTTGTGACCAGATGACGCTCTCTACTACTCAAAAATCCTATTTTTACCACAGACCTGTCGTTTACAGGTAAGCCAGTTAGGAGAGGCATGTCAGTGTGCCTTACCTTTTAAAATGTAGAAAATACAAATCCTTACATCCTGCAGAAAACCTCTCTTTCATCCGCCCATGATAATTAATATTGATTAAACAGATAATACATGTTAATGGGTGTGGTATTGGCTCAAGCTGTGCCGGAGTTCCACCCAAATATTTAATAGAAAATTAAGCTTGATCAAAACAGAATGGAAAGGTCAGACCTGACCTCACTAGTCTCACATCAAGGTTTTTATACTTGCCCTTGTTAGAAAAATGTGTTTTTCCTAAATTGCCTAAATTCTTTGTTAAATTGTCCTTCACTGGCTCCAGGAAATAATCCCCTCCTGTATCTAAAATGTATCTATTGTGGTTGTATGGTAGGTGCAGTGACGTATTGCCAAATTTACACCTTAGTTTTCATCTTATGACAACATTAAACATAGAAATTAATGGTTTTTATGACACTGTTTTACGTTCAGATATGAGTCTTATGTTTTCCTCACGTCAGCTGATGGAAACATACCTTCAGCAGTGTAAAAAACTTCTAACTAGTTTTTTTTTTGAACATTGGCTCTAAATATTGTCAATAATGTGGCCATGAATGCAGAACCCAGTGTGTGGTCTTGCTTCCTACTGTTGAATATCATTTAAAACAATACTATGTGTATAAGATGAAGTTCTCAAGATAGCTTTAAAAGTGGGTCAGATGACATGATTCTGAGTGTGTGTGTGTGTGTGTGTTTATGTGTGGGTGCCCTGTGTGTCATGTAGCTACAGTTACTGTTAGCCTAGTCAGTCCACCACCACCACCACCTGCCACAGGCCATTATTCATCGTGTACTGGTCCAACTCAAGAGCTTCATTGTCTCTCCCAGAGTTGATTTTGCTTAGAATGCTGAAGGTTTCACTGTAAACATGGAAAACTATAAAGTATTTGCAAGTTGGCTTGTCTGGAAAAACTGTGATTCAACAAGAACATCAGAAGTACAGTTAAAGCATTTTAAGTCTTGGGCACTGTATGCACTGTAATGTAAGAACAGCTGTGTGTTGTTTTTGTGGCCACACACACAGAAGAACCGTGGGTGTTTCCCGAATAACAAGCTCTACCCTCTGACAAGAACGAGCAGATGGTCTGTTTGGTGTGGTTATTAGTCAAATCTGTCCGTGACCACCCTATATCAGACCAGTGGCAGCAGCTTTTGATCTGTGTATCTTATTTCTTAAACTTGCAACTTGTGTCAGGATTGAGCTTAATATGAATATAATGGATTGTCATTAAAATGCAACTCCAGTACACATTTATGTTTTTTCTTCTTTCCTGAATGCAAATGTTTGACTTTTCACTTCCCTTGCACTGTTGATCATCACTTTATTATGATCTTTATCTGTGAAGAAAATTGTCTTTTTTGTAGTGAAAGAGTGATAAGATCGTAGTGAAAGAGGAAGTACTATGTTTCACACACTGAAATAGAAATAATTATAGGCAATGTACAAATACCTCCAGTTTGTTACTTTCTAGCTGTGACGGTCACAGATAGCCAATTTGGTTCACTTGGTTAGGAGTGTCAGTAACAATGAACATGGCTGCATCAATTCAGCAACTAAGCTTACGAGCAAGAAGATAACCAACAGATTTCTCAGTTATTTGTTTGTGTCGATTCAATTCAAATTGACTGTACTGGCATGGAAAACATGTTTACACTGTTAAAGCGAGTGGGAAATAAAAAACAACAGATGTAGAATAGAAATAAGATACACAGATAAGTCAAAATAATTCTAGCTAGCTTTACAGGCTAGTTTCTAGCAGCTCATTCTAATACACAGAATTATGATTTTTTGTGGATTTAGTTTAATGATTAAAGTTTCTATTATTTGAAGTTGGTAACAACAACAATTGCACGGCACTGAAATTTTCCATCTCTTTTCTAATGAAGCATTAAATCATTCAAACCTATTCTAGTAGTAACCCATAACAAAATTATGAACCTGAAAATGAGCATGATGTGTCCCCTTTAGGATGTAATAACTTTGTTAAGGTCGTAGTGTTGTAGCAGAGAGGAGAGCCAAACTCTTTGGCAAGCAAGGCATGGAGAATCCCTATACTGAAGCAAATAATGAGATCTTGATCAGTATGGAGGACAGCAATGGAAAAAAAAGGACTCGTTCAAAAATGGGTAGATTTATGCCTTAAAGAGGGGATTCTCCAGCTGCAGTCAGCTCCAGGTTTAAGGTGTTTGGTCGAACTGTAGTTCTCCCTGCAGGCAGCAGATGGGGCCAACAGGTCAGACCAAACACTGTCCCTAAACTTGTTTTTCTCTCCGTCCCTCTGTCCCCTCCAGGCAGTATAGGGACCCTGTGGTGGGATCCTGTCCAGAGGCTGCTTTTCTCAGGGGCCTCTGACCACAGCGTCATCATGTGGGACATTGGGGGCCGCAAAGGACGAACGTTACTGTTGCAGGGACACCAGTAAGTCCGCCAGTGTTTGCATTACCTCCTCCGTGTTTGTCAGGGTTTGGGAGGCTTAAAATGGAATCAATGAAGAGGTGGGGTCAGCAACAGATGTCCCCAGGCATTCCTGTGTTTATCTCCACTTCTTGATTATCATACATATTTCACCTCCTCCTGGTCCACCTCCCCCCCGTGACAGGAGTCATCAACAAAACCTCTGTCCACTGATGTGTGCAGGAGCAAGCCTCCGTGGATCCTGTCACACCCTAGCAGGATTTACAGAGGTGTGTCTCTCAGACACCCATTATATGAGAGTTATAATGCTGTTGTATTTTGGACAGGTCCTTAATCCTATGCTGAACAAGTTTTCATCTCTTTTCAAGCATTTCTGGTGTCCTTATCACTACTCTCCCCCTCCAGTATGAGAAAAAACTTGTTTCGAGAAAATGGCCTTTAAAGATGTATACATTTCATGCAGTTTTAGACAAAACATGGTGTGGTGATTACTAGCATTAGGACAATAATTTTTGGTACTACAAGTTTGCTGCTATTTTATGTTTGAATGTGCAAATGAGAATCTAATTAAAGAGCACCTCAGTGAGTATCTTGGACACCGTTGCCTCTCATCTGAAGGAAGACAAAATCTCAAAATTGATCATTGCATGTAGCATTTCTCTTTTTAGGATTTTACTTTGATTTAGATCTTGGATTTGAGTGAAACCTTTCTTCCCTTTCATTGTGTCCGATGTCTCCCTCAGCGAGCGTGTCCAGGCCTTGCGGTACCTCCAGCTGACCAGGCAGTTGTTGTCGTGCTCAGCCGACGGAGGCATTGCAGTGTGGAACATGGACGCACAGAGAGAAGAGGTTTGCATCATGTTTATAACTGCCTGCTAAAGGTTATAACCAAACATTAATCTCAGACTTTGGTAAAAAGTAGACTTGGGGTTGGACTATTTTATGGTTTTCTAGTTTTGAGTTCCAGTTTTTCTCATAGCAGAGGGTGTGAAATACAAATAATAGTGTCTCATTAAATTTAAATGGACTGATCTCTGTACTCTAGTGATGTTGTAACTTTTGTCATTCTTCATTGCTAATTGACAATAACTCATAGAGCGCTCACTGCTCGTTCAGTATAATGGTCAAAGCAGCACGGTGTAGAAGGTGTAGTATATTAGTGTAGGGCGCTAGCTGTAATTGATTAAGTGTTTTGTGTGTTTAACAGTAGCCTCCAATTGCATGTGTCTCTGCAGGCGCCCCAGTGGTTAGACAGCGACTCCTGTCAGAAGTGTGAGCAGCCTTTTTTTTGGAACATCAAGCAGATGTGGGACACTAAGACGCTGGGCCTCAGACAGGTAGGAGAGTCTGGCTAGTGTCCTCCCCAGTTCGAGTCCCTCAGCCCATCAGTTATGCTAATATACTGTTTACTTTTTCTTTGTGCAGCACCACTGCAGGAAGTGTGGCCAGGCCGTTTGTGGAAAATGTAGTTCTAAACGCTCCACATACCCGATCATGGGCTTTGAGTTCCCTGTGCGGGTTTGTGATACCTGCTTTGATACCATCAAAGAAGAAGAGTGAGTCAAAGGCTTCTCTAAATTTTGATGCAATTGGTCACATTTTACCCAGATTTTCAGTGTACTGAGGGCAAATCTGATTAAAAGCTGTTTGTGTGTGTGTGTGTGTGTGTGTTGCAGTCGAACAGCACTGGCCACGTTCCACGAGGGGAAACACAACATTGCCCACATGGACATGGACCCATCCAGAGGCCTGATGGTCACTTGTGGAAGCGACCGCATTGTTAAGGTAAACAACAGTTCTTTGAAACCAGCTAATTCATGCGTGTATTCAGGCTCTGTCAAATACAAAACTAATTAAATCACTATCATTTTTTTTACGCTTCTGTTATCTCAGATTCCTGGTAAAAATTAGCGTGAATGCAGGCAGTCCTAGAACCTACCTTGTAGATTTGCTTCACTTGCCAGGAACCTGAATGGGTGGACTGTCAGTTCGCCTCTTGTCATTTGTGATAAAAAACTTTTTTTCTTAAAATTCATTTTTGTTACATCGTGCCCAAGTCGTGACAAATGTTCAAAGAGTGAACAAAGTAGCAAAACTTTCCTATAGACTCAAACCACTGCTGCAGCGTCATCTACTCCTCCTCTGTCCGTCTGTGAGGTGACACCAATGTTACTCAGGCACCAGAAGTCTATAAAGCTGCAGGGAAGTGTAAGTTCTTGGCACATACACCAATCAGCCACGACATTAAATCCACTGACACGTGAAGGTAATAACTTTGATCATCTTGTTACATCGCATTGTTAGGATGGGAAACCTTGGGTCCTGGCATTCATGTCGATGCCACCTGACACACATCACCCACACAAACACTGCTGCAGACCAAGCACAGGCCCCCCCATTAGCAACGGTTCTCCCCCCGACGGCAGTGACCCTCACAGCAGGACAATTCTGCCACACTGCAACAGCTGCTCAGGAATGGCTCAATGAACTTGACAAAGAGCACAAGGTGTGGATAGGACTTGGCTCTGACCCATCGGGGCATGGGCACAGGACTTCTGGGGGTGTCCTTTGGTGCCTGGAACCACTTGCACTCCTGACAGATCCTTTGAGTCCTGGGGGGTTGCAACATGAGGCCTCCATCGGTTGGACTTGTTCCAGGATGTCCCACAGATGCCCGATCGGGTTGAGATCTGGGGAATTTGGAGACTGGGTTGACATCTTGAGCTTTTTGTCACATTCCTTGGGTCATTCATGAGCAGTTTTTGCGGTGGCAGGGCTCATTGTCCTGCTGGGGAGGGTCACTGCCATCAGAGAGTACTGTTACCATGAGGGGGCCTACTTGGTTTGCAACAAAGTTTAGGTGGGTTGTGCGTGTCAGGTGGCATCCGCATGAATGCCAGGACCCAAGGTTTTCCCAACTGATCAATGTATTGTAGCAAGATGATCAAAGTTATGAACTTCACGTGTGTGGTCACATCAGTGGTTTTAGTGTTGTGGCTGATCGGTGCACTATGCTCATGGGTGGAATGCAGAAAGATGGATGATGCTGCCAAAGTGGTTTGAGAGGACATTTTTAATTTTTCTGCCATTTTTGAAAACTTGTCGTCGTTGGGATTTGTTACAGTTAATTCAAGTAGTCAAGTAGTCTCCATAAAGAAGCAAACTACAAATGTATAATGGCAACTTTTTTTAATTTATTGGGTTAATAGATTCAAACACGAGATTTTTGGTGATATTTTACTCTTAATTTCAGAAGTAGAGACTTTTGTTCAAATCACATTTTCATTGCTGCCTTTATTTCACTTCTCCATTCCATTTTTATTCTGTTCCATTGTGTAATCTGGTGTTAATTAAGAGTTAATACTTTGAATCGAGCACATTGATGTCTTGACAACATCCTGTAAGTATTGAAGCAGTAACAGAAACTGTTTCAGTAATGATGCAGCTTTGCACTTTCTGTCATTCTTATTGGCTGTTTGTCTCCACAGATCTGGGATATGACGCAGGTGGTTGGCTGTAGCTTAGCAACAGGCTTCTCTTCGCGCTGATTGGCCTAGGCCACTACATGCTCCGCCCACTCTTCCAGTGTCATGGAAACCCCTCTGTACAGTATATCTCTTCATCATGCCTGGGATCTTCAGCTAGAACCAGGCCTGCCCCTGGTGAATGTGTCCGAATGTGTGTGTGTGTGTGTGTGTGTGTGTGTGTGTGTGTGTGTGTGTGTGTGAGAGAGAGTGTGAGTGTGTGTGTGAGAGAGTGTGAGTGTGTTGTTATTGCAGACCTCCACATTTCTTTTGCCTCTCATAACAAATTCATCTTTAATTTCACCAACTGTCAATCCTCCATCAAGGTGTGTGTGACTGCTTTTTGACTTTTTGCTCTGATCTGAAACAGAACCCTAAGCACAATGGTGTGTGTGTACATGTGTGCATGTATCGTAATGATTCCTCCTATGGGAGGAATGGTATTGATATTAGTGTTTACATTATATAAATACTTCCAATGCTTCTTTTGACAAAGGTCATTTTTGAATTACCCTCGCACTGAAAAGATAGGTTTCACTATATCGCTGACCTGCCATCCCTGTACAAACATACACTAGCTTGATTATTACTGTGGCCCACTAACTGCATATTACTCAGTCACTGAAACATGTACAAACAACCCTGAACATCTGTATATACCCCTGCATCATGTGTATAGTAGATAGTTGCTTGAATTAACTCTCACTGATCGAAGCGATCAGCTTTTTTCCTCGTTTGCGCTATTTTTTTCTTTCACTAGTTGGCCTTAAATCACTCTCAGGAGGTTTTACATCAGTCGGTTGTCACTGGGCGGGGGCTCTTCATGTCAGTCGTAACCATTATTGATGTGTTATCACTGAAGGGTGGTAAAAAAATGAATGGCCTCTTCCCTTAATAGATCTCTTGATACACACAAAGATGCTGCCATAGAAATTTAATGTACTCGTCAGATGTCTGCATGACAGTTCCACCCAGCCAGGTGACCCATGGGAAAATGTAATATGTTGCCATCGTGACATGCACTGACAGAGGCAGCATCAACCATCCTGTCACAGCCATCCTGAGGTGTACCAGCCCTATAACAACTCAAGATTTAATTAGTGTGACTTTCAGAAAATAGCACAGCATCACCACCTCCTGCATATTCAAGAAAAACTGCGCCCAAAAATGAAAGTTCTGTCTCTATCTACTCACCCCCGTGCCGAGGGAAAATCGGGTGAGGTTTTGTAGTCCACAAAACATTTCTGGAGCTTCACAGCAAAACAGCATTGCAGCATTATCCTAAACAACTGAAGTAGATGGGGACATGTTTAAAAGGCGCCTTACAGCTCATCTGATGTAGTCCCAGTCCCCAGAAGCCACAAGATCTGAAATTGATTTGAATAGACATTATTTTCACCCCTTTTCAAAGCCAGAATCTCCACTGTAGCTGCTAAGCTACAAGCATTAGCGTGCAGCCTTTCTGAAGCTGGTGCACGAGAGGGCGTAAATAATTGAGCCATTTCATGTCTTTTTTAGATTATTTTTTACATTTTAAAACTAGTCTCCATCTACTGCAGTTATTCAGGAGAACGCTGCGAAGCTGTTCAGCTGTGAAGCGCCAGAAATGTTTTGTGGACTGCAAAACTTTGCATGGACATGGGTGGGAGTAAATAATGACTGAATTTTCTTTGTCTTGTGAACTTAAATAAAAAACAAAAAACTTTTAATTGTGTAGGTAGATACCACATGGCACTAATGGTGGAAGCCCAATATTCTAATACCTCATGAGAATCACTTTTCATCACTTAATTCCAAAAATATAAATATTTGTAAATTCTTTGTGATGCAAAATTGGATTTCCCTCCCACCAGAGAGGCACTTATCTACTGGACAGGTACTCTAAACTTATTGTAGCACTCAGTGCTGGCATGTTGAATCTTCCCCAGCTGAATCACAGGTCAGATCAGGGCTGCATGTGTTCCTTCAAAAGCCTTAAAGAGAGAAGGACACGCTCACAAAGCCTTTTTAGTGGTTTATCAGTGCTTACGACTGTTCACTCACCATCATTCACTCATGCACTCACCTCTTTAGAAAGCTCTGGATGTTTGCTCTTCCTTTTCATCCTGTTTTTACAAATCCTGTTCTGAGCTCTCCTACTTTCCCCACACGTGTGCATCAAGGATGTCTCATAACGCTAACGCATACCACTGCACTGTATTGCACAACTCGTGGTCTTTTGTCTTTGAATTAAACAGAACATTTTTGTAAGTTCAGATCTGGGAGCTGGATTCGATGTAGCGTCCTTGTAAATAGCGGCTCGTAATCTTCTAATGTTAGACTAACGCTTGCCTTACTGTAAGTGAAAAAATGAGCATTATAATGTGGAATTCCTGATCTCAAAATGTAGTCACATTCCAGTTTTTTGATCATGTAGTGTATATTTATATTTGTAGTAAAGTATTTATCTGTTATCATTGTAAATGGTGGTTTACTTTTCTTTGTGCCCATGTAGTAGTCTTTATTTCCTCGTAATAACAAACTAGAACATGTTCAGGACTCTTTAATGAAGCACGTGCAAACTCGGTAATGTTGAGAATGACTCCATTATTTAATATCCTAATGTGGACAAAGGTTGACTGTTTAATTAAGGGACCGCAGTGGTTGTCATATGACTGCTGTTGTTTCCCATCATCAAGACTTTACTCCATTATATTTAGATGTTTTACAGTTATACTTGGGGTTAGACTGAAAGCTGATACTGATCCAATTAGTCAGTTGCCAATATTTAGTTCAAATGTTCATTATATCAAAATTTGAGCTTTTCTGTCCTTCCATCGCTTCGGTCAAAGTGGATGCTCGGGACAAAACTGCAAAATTATAAGAAAGAATTTACAAAAAATATTATTAAATTGAAGCTGCATTACTTTTTTTTTTTTATTTTTCAGCCAAACAACCTAAAAACACAACACTGATATATCCCTTTATAAAGAAGTAGTCAGTTACGTACATGAGTAGTCAGTACCCATGGGTGGGACCACAGTCATCTTTGAACTCAGCCTTCATTTTGATCCCATCTACACACCTGAAACGTTATGTGACTGCATCAAAACAAACGTGGGTCAGGGATGTAAAGTGGGGGGCCAATAGCCCCTTTCCGCCCTACCCTCCTACTTCCAGCGCCCCTGCTGGGGCCACACCCACCTTTGAACTTGACCTTCATTTTGATCTCAACTGCACACCTTTAAAGTTTCATGACTGCATGTTTCACATTTCAAAACTGCTTCTCTGTTAGTTCTTACTGCAACAGGTGTCTCCAGGACCACATTTTGCCATGATACCCCCCCACACACACACATACACACATACACTAGTGAAGACTGCAGAGTACTCATGGTTGTCATGATGAGAGCAGAATTTATGAGCTGCAAAATCAAAACAATGTACTAAAAGAACCCAAAAATGCTGTTTAGACCTGCATAGAGCTCCAGAGTTTGGTGACAATTCTCTGTGGGTTCACCCCTACCACACTGGACAAAAAAACTCATGAACAGCCACTAACATCTGGCTTTTGTCTTCAATGTCAGTGTGTACAATCCTCCTTAGCAACTTCCCTTATCAGCTCCAGCAACTGTTCTCCAGCACGTTCGTGATGAAGAATGTGACACACAAGAAAAAGTTTAAAAAACCTGTACATACACACTAATTTTGGTTTAAAAGTGGTATAAGTGACATCTTTCACATTATATTTTGTAATTTTTTCCATCATTCATTTAAAAATATTGGTTAGTGCAGCTGTTTACATGCTTTCAAGACTTTATAGAGTTAATCTTCTGTCATATTAGAAATAGAGTAGTTTTCAGTTAAATTGCCAATATTGGCATACATCCATCAGTCCAACCCTAAGTATCATTAAAAAGCTCATGTCACAAAGCGTCATCTTGGGTCTACAGGGTTATTGACGATGCTACCGTACAATCAGGAGTCAAAGCTCGCCTTACTTTTTCAGTTCATTAGACATAGAAGCTTCTTCCAGGCATTACCTCTCATCATGTCCTTGTAACAGATTTAATTTGGGGATGAAAGTCTCCCTGGATGTGGAGCCTTAACTGCCCAGCAGATGGACAAGATGTCAAAGGTATGAGATGGCAGGATTTGCTGTTATCTTCAGATTGCTAGCCAGTTACAGGAAGGAAGGAATAGATTTCATCATGTAATAAATGGTTGAAATGGAGCAGTTGTAGGAGTCATTGTGTCATCTTTAGTTCATCAAACACCAGAATGGGTGGCCTACATGTTGATAAGAGGCCACATCAACATGTTAAAGATGATTCATTTTCCACAACACCATGGCCAATAATCTCAAACTCTGTAAACTGATTTCTCTTGGTTGACTTTTTCTCTTCAGATGCTTGTAAAATACACTCGCTGTTCCAACATGATGTTGTTAATGTATATCTCAAAATAATTGTATTTTTAAATACTTTTGTTGACAATACAATTGTTGACTTAAGTCTCTCTGTCTTGGTTTGACGGCACAGAGAGACTAAAGAACTGATGCTTAATAAAGATATTCTGATATGTTTATTTGACTGTTTTCGGTTTGTTTTTGTATCAACTCAATCTCAATATAACTCAGCAGTACAATGAGACACAAAACATTGAGCCATTTTCTTTATTCAAGCAAGCATTTACAAGATAAACTCAAGCCAAAGTCACAGTCGGTATAATGTATTTTTAAAAGTGCTGGTTAGATATTACTGAGTCTTAAATACATGTTTTATTGCACGTCACATGATGCTGCCGTGTGGTGTATTTAAGGCACTCGACTAATGGAGAGAGCACCTCATCTCCAGCCTGAGCACAAGCTGCACTACAATACAGCAAATACACAAGTTATTGACATGTTGACATGACTGTTAAACACACATCACTTGGCACGTTTGTAAGTCATCAAGACAACAAGTATGAGATTGAACCCATGGCTGGTGTTGTGAAGTAATAATGCAGTGTGTGTGTGTGACTTTGGTCATATCAGATTCCCATCTGATTGACAACTTTCATAAAGTCAAAGTAACAGACTGGATTGTTTGTGTGTGTGTGTGTGTGTGTGATTTATGAAGGTGCTCTCTCCATCAGCAAGATAACATCCTTTGAAAGCAGCATCACTATCAAACACTCTGATACAGTTACATTTTAGTCCTTTTAAAGCTCACAAGTAGGAAAAGGTGTCATCATATAAATAGTTATCGAGCATTACAGATCTTGCTTAGTGCCCCCAGTTATAGGTGAGTATAATGTGGCATTGTAAGGCTTGGGTTTCATAGTATTTCTTCATTCAGTTCCATTTTAAGACCACAGGTAGTGTTAAAAACTGCAAATGCTTTGAAAAAAATGGACCCAGATCTGCTCCCTCTGCTGGAGTGTATTACATCATCATGGGGATGAAACGCTGAGTCCAGCCTTGGTCAGTATGAACAGAAGGTGTTAGTGTTGGCGGTGTATCGGCGACCAGTTCCTGCTGTCTCAATGTGGCTGAAACGTCTTGGCCAAGTCCTCCAGCAGAGACAATAACTTCTGCTCCTCCAGGGGAGAGCTGTGGGTCCAGGCCAGCGGCAGGTGGGTGGACACCATCTTCCGGTCTGGGCAAAAACAGACAGGTTAACATCCAGGTTTATCTATTGACTTTTGTGTAGAACCTACCCCCATGTTTATGTAATATTGATTTCAACAAGTTGTTAGAAGGTCAGCTTTTATATGGCCTGTGTTTAAAAGGCAATAGAGACCAGACACAACATTTCTATAGATCCAGGCTTCTCTCCCAACACATGATTCAAATGCCAAGGTTTCAGCAAATACACCAAGTTCAATCTAAGACTTTTTAGAACTTTTTATTACCACATTGAATGCAATTTAATGCCTGTCTCACAGTCACACTGGCCAAAGTACAAGAGTATAACGGGAAACCAATAGAGAAGATGTGGCCTCAAACTATTCATTACTATACTCTGCCTCTTTCTTTTCTTCAAGTGTTTTTCATCGCTTGGCCTGTTTGGTAGTATAAGCAGTCAACCAGAGTGCTGGAATTGGTTGCTTTCCCTGTTCCGCCATTGCCGGTAAAACAGGAGAATCCTGCAGACAGCACCGCCTCTTTATGAAATTCTCTGTCCTGATTGGGTAAAGTCGGCTGGGATACCAGAAATGTTCTTTTCTCTTTTACAGCAAGGGCAGGAGGAGGAGACATTGGTTACTGACCAAACACTCTATGACAGTGATTACTGTTGGAATACAAGAAAATAACACTTACAGCAGCTTTAACCAATTAAAAATGATTTGTTTATTTTAGTTTTTACTAAGATCAACACTTATGAAACAATGAGCTTCATGGTTGCTTGTGCATATCAAGATCCAATTGGAATCTGGATTTGTACAACATTGGATCCCAGGACTTGTAAGCTCATGCAAATGACAAAAAAATAAGTGTTGCCACGATAGTAATAAATATTGACATTTTGACAGCTGCTACAATTTTGGCACCTGCAGCCGTTTGGCTGAGTGAGTGAAGAAAAAGCCAAGCAGACAGCTTGCTTGACACCTCAGGTATAAAGCAACATGTTCCAGTGTCTTCTGTCACTCAAACATGTCCTCTCCCTGTCACTGTCACTTCATATTGGTATTACATAAATTCACTGACAGAACGAGGTGGACCAACCTACCTACAATTAAAACTGGATCATATGGATCACATCACACAGCAAGATGAATGCAGCATGTTTGTGTCTATGAGACTATAGCCTCCCTCTACAAGGCCACTGGGGTCTTTGTGTGTGTGTGTGTGTGTGTGTGTGTGTGTGTGTGTGTGTGGACGTGCCTACTAAAGTGCATTTGTGAGTGTGCGTTTGCTCATAGAGGCACTGTACTCCTTGGCAGTATCTGGCACCAAAAGCAACCCACTCCAGCTGCAATGGACACAGGCCAAACCGTCACACAAACACACACACACACCATGCCGACCCACAACTGACAAACGCATAATTCAGCCAACGGTCTTCTTTTTGTTTGTAATCTTGGGGCACCAAAATTACATTTTTGTCTGGTTTGACAAACTTTTTTTTAATACACAAATCCCTAATAGATGAGCAGGTAAATGAAAATGACAAAAAATGTATGCATTTTGCAACATACCCTGGTAGAAACGTCCGCTGGGGTTTGTGATTGCAGCTTCAGAGATAGCCAGCCAGACCACAGTGTCGGCCCCCTGCTCCGGAGTCCTCAGACTCTCCTTCATAGAGCTGTGGAAGTCGGGCATGGCATTAGCCACCGCTGGGACGCACAGCCATAGAGGAAAAGAGAGAGAGAGGGAGAGAGAGAGATAGAGAGAGAAACAAACTACAATAAGTTTTAGGTAGAGATCATCTTTTTTTTATAGAGAATTAACTTTGTCCTGGCTGTTAATTCTAATTGTTGTGCCTGTTTGTGTGAGCTGGCCATACCTGGAGTGTCAACCCAGCCAGGATGCATGACGGAGAAGTTGATGTTAGTGTGAGTCTTGGCCAGCTGCTCTGTCATCACCACCTGCTGCCTCTGAAACACACACACACACACACACACACACACACACACACACACACACACACACACACACACACACACACGAATAAGTGTGTCTATGCAGTGATGATATCTAAAGGGTTGGACTGCAAGGAGGTAAAACACATGAAATAGACAAGGGGCTCAGATTTGAGATATCCAGGCTCGGTGTCATATTGAATCACAGTGACCTACGACATCATACGAAACAGGATTTATTTTACATCAGCTGTTAAAGGATGTTACTGTTTCTGGACCAAAACAATGCCTTTGCCAATATTTGTCTTCATACCATCAATTACACAATTCAATTGAGGTTCATTGTAGTGCTAGCGAATTCTACAGTCACCAGATAATCAAAAAGCCTACACCCTATCATTCATGTCAAAGGTAAACAAACTATTTCAGGACCTGATCAATGAATTATCTCAATGAATAACAAAAGGGAAATATCAGCTGCAATATGCAAACTGCAATAGACTAATCACACTCTTCTAGGTTTTTCTTTCAATAATACATTTGACATGAAAATAGGTCATCTATGTCTGGTTTCTTAATAACCTCAGAGCACTTAAGGACAGAATAGCGAGACAGTCCATCACATTCATTAGCAGGCTTCAAGCTGACTTCTTACTTTGTGCTGGGCGTAGACCATGGTGCCGTCATAGCGGCCCCTCTCAGACTGCAGGTTTCCTGTCCTGAGCTTCTGCACCAACATCCCCCCTGATGACACTGTGATCTGAACATGGACCAATGGAAACATCGGTGAGGGGCAAAAGAGCGAGCTAGATTTGATATGGGCATGATATTAAATTATATTTAAAATCATGTCAGCACGCTGCATTTTACTGTGCACAGTATATAGTGGTATATTTATTGAAGTATTATATTCAAAGGTGTTATTGAGCCCTACCATTAGCTAGTGTCAATAAGACTCCTGATTGCAGATAAAACACAAATACCTTTAAGTAATATTTTAAAAACGATGATCACATGGAAAAACTATGATAAAATATGATACACAATAATACATTTATCTACCAAAGTGTAAGAATACAATAGTTAAAATTGGCATTATAAAAAGATGCATAACATACTGTATAAGTTGCTAAAATGCTGCTGACGCGTTAAGCATCTTTTACTATAAATTATCAGGTAAATTAACGCAGACAGAAGTCAGTAAATACTTTTGAGACTTCAGGAACATTTTTACAGATAATACTATATCTTTAATTCAGGACCTTTACATGTAACGCGGTATTTTTGCATTGTGGTGTTGTCATTTTAATTAACATGAAATTACTTAAAAACTTTTTCCACCGTTTTCTTTTTCTTTTTTCTTTTATTAAATAAATCCATTGGGTTTGTTCTGCAGCCTGTGGCCCTGTGGCATTAGGCAATAATCCCCTACATGCCTGAGAGGTTCTTTGTTACTCCTTTTTTCAGGATGCTTTCTGATGTCTCATTGGTGTGACCAGCAATGAACCACTAAATAGCCACGGCCCAAACCCATTAAATGCTCATTAAAATGATGGATTACATTGACCAGTGCAGCAAAATCTAAAGACTATGAGGTGTTCATAAAAGTTTTGAAAACACTGGGAGTCTATAACTACTGTGAGATAAGACAGACAGATAGTAGGAGATCGTGACAGTGTGAAATAAACATAGCTTGTGTGTCTCATACTCACCACTCTGGGATCTGCACTCTTCTCCAGCAAGGGAAGCAGACTCTTAGTGAGAATGTAAACCCCTAGTGGACGATAAAAACACTTTTCATAACCAACCCCATGTTTCCTTCCCATTAACGTTTTCTTCTAACCTCAATCCTGACATTTGACTCACCAAGGACGTTGGTAGCAAAGCTTTTCTCAAGCCCCTCAGCATTCACATCCCTCTGACTCATTATGGAGCCTGCATTATTGATCTGCACAACACATGAGACAATCATTTTCCGACTTATATTGATCCAAAACATATAAAAAATATATAAGAGAAGAGATGAGAAGTGAAGTGCTACAAAACATAAAGACAACACTGACACATTGGCATATATTTCAAAATATGAAAATCAGTAACTCACCAGCACATTGAGAGCCTTGTACTTTCTCTTGAAAGCCTCAGCAAACTCCCAGACCTTCTTGGTCTCAGACAGGTCCAGGATGTGGACATAGATCTCCTGTAACGACATTTAGAGTAATGAACAATCTCACGTCTGGGGAAACAGTCGGCACCATATTTTTTTAAGAAGTGAGTCATACTGTACTTTATTTCCTGTCTCCTTAATGATATCAGCCCTCGCCTCCTCGGCCTTGTCTTTGTTCCTGCACACCATGTGGATCGTTCCACCTGTGACGAACATGACATGGAATAAACATTATTCTTTAGCAGCTGATGAATACACACAGATTCAAGATGAAAAGAAGAGTATACGATTTATTTTCAAGTTTATACACTCAAACATGTTTTTATTACAGTGCACAGAATATCCAAATTAATCAGGACGTTTGTCACATTGAGTTAGACCTATTTCACACATCACTTAGAAATCCTTCTGTCCTTTGTGATGGTATTTGAAAGGAAGCTGAGGATACAGTAATTGAGAACACGCAGACCTACAGCTGCCTGGGCTGTGAAGACATTTCTGGAATTCAGTGAAATCAAAAATCATTTATATTTATGCTGTGCACCAATTAAGTCATTCTTTTCCTTTCATTTCCAGGCAAGTGCTAACTAAACATTAAAAATGTTTTAATGAAAGTGGTCCTTTGTGTCATTCTTTAGGGTTTCATTCATGGTCTTGGATTAATGTAAGTACTCCAGTTCCAGTTGATTGTAGGGCTGGGCAGTATAGTCCTAGTTGATGGTTTGTATGATCCAAAATAGGAAAGCACCGCAATTACTCTTTCACATGTATGAGCTGAAAAACAGGCAGTAGGATTGGTACCTCTCTTAGCGATGGCCATGGCAGTGGCTTTCCCGATGCCACTGTTGGCTCCTGTTATCATGAAGGCACGTCCAGCCATGGACACCTCCAGGTCCTTCTCCACAAACCTCTTGGAGGCTGACAGGTAGGCATTCCTGCAGGACATCAACATTTACTGAATTATACTCATGTCAGCAACCTGTTTATATTTAATGTATCCATGAGTCTGCTGTATAACTGTGCCTCAGCTGAGTGATGTCAGGATAAGACTTTATATCATGAGACTGAAGGGGTCAAAATTAGAATCAGTGTAGAGCAATAGTAAAGAAATAAATACAGATCCTTGAGAGATCAGAGTGTGTGAATGTCTGTTAATGTGTACAGCATGTGTGTGTTTCTGTGAGTGAGTGTGTGTGTGTGTGTGTGTGTGTGTGTGTGTGTGTGTATGTGTGTGTGTGTGAGTGTGTGTTCAGGTCAGAGAGGGTCAGTGTTTGAGGTCAGCCTGGTTACTGTACATCTCTTCACAGCTTTACTGTACAGATACAATGAAGACGAGAGTGTGCCTGGCATCATCTCTGATGAGAAGGGGTTTAGGGTCAGACTACCGGCGATGACAACAGGATTGGTGTGTGTGTGTGTGTGTGTGTGTGTGTGTGTGTGTGTTAGAGCTTGTATGGCACCGAGGACTTCAATTCCCTCCATTGTCCTGGATGCCATTGTTGAGGGCGGCTGAAGGGGGGGATAAAGGGGACAAGGAGGGGGTAATACTGAGGCTAAATGCCTGCTCTGTTCGATGGTGTCATGCAGGGAGCTATTAGTGCAGGGTCAGAGCGGGTTGCCGGGCTGCTCTCTGGGAGAAAAGATAACACAGAACAAAGGGGAGATGGGAAACAATCACAAAACACCTCTTCAGACAGCTCGGTGAGCTGTATACTGATGAGGAAAGGCGCCTTAGTGCTGCGATGGATCAGATAGGACCGATAATGCATCTAGAACCTCGTTGTGGTTGAACAACTGACTTATGGTCTTACATGGCTCCTGCTGAGTCACTGTAAACTCTGATCAATTCATAAATCAATGATATTCATAGATGTGCCTCAGCTCCATTCTGTTCAATGATGCAGTGGAAATCAAAAGGTCTGTTAACTAAAACCTCAAGTCAGTGATCACCAACCATCAGCAGAAGCGGAGATTAGCTGTATAAAGTTACAAGCCCTTAAATAACCTTTGACCTAACCCAACCCTATGGAAACTATACATTTGCAAGTAACAATTATTTTCATTATACACTGATCTGGTGATTCATTTAGTGATGAATGCATTGGTCATTTGGTCTGTTATATATCAGATAATAGAAAATAATGTTCATCACAATTTCCCAGGACAATCTCAATGAAAAGGCCTGAGAGCTCTGGTTTCCCGGTTTCTATTCATTCTGTCCTACTCTGTGAACGAGGCTAATGGAGTGAGATTAAATTCATATAATATAAATATAATTAATAAGATTATTATTTTGTTCACTGAGAACAAGATGACATCTAGTATGCTACAGACCAAACCTTTACAAGCTTTAACTTACACATTTCCTGAATCCAATGAAAAACAGTGTGTTTAGGTAACACACAGATAGGAAGGCTTGAATTCAACACAGTGCAAATATGCACCTATGAAATAAAACCCATGAATGTAATATTACAGCCAGTGAAAGGTAGAAAGAATTAGCTATTTTCAAAAATTCATAAATGATGAAGAATGAATATAACATCTGGATTTTGTCATAGATGTGTGTGTAATAAATATTTACATTTAATACAAGTTTTAGGACAATAAAATAATCTAAATCTAAAGTCAAAATATTTAAAAAGTTGGGTTTTCAGCTCCAAAACTATATTTAGCAAGATCTGTGGTACTCGAAGGAGGAGGAGCAAATAATGAACTATATTAATACTACACGGGACCCAAAAAATGTGGTTGCAAAAAAGTGAAAACTAGTGGAGATATGCATATTTGAAAACTAAAGCACTGTGATTAATTTGCAATTCTGCAACGATTACTTTAATGAATACATATTGCCAAGTATGCTCAGGGTTTCTTGGATGTTCAGGACAAATTTCAACCCAAAACAGTGAAAAATAAGCAGTTGGAGAGGCTACAGAGAGAGAATACACATACATGGAATCACAAAAATGATGAAATTAAGTTTTAAGGGTCAAACTTCAAAAAATCATCACTTAAACAGTATTTGGAGTACAGCTATAGGATTTTGCAAGGCCATGTGAATTTAATAGACACTTTAACATGAAAATGAACCGGGGAGAAGTTCTGAATTCTTGCTGAGTTGGCATGGAAAGACCCTATAGTGACATTTTAATCAAAGTGCCCTGTGATGTTTTAAGAATCAAAAATACAATAAAATCATCAGGCAGAAAATGACATTCAATTTCATAGTTTAGGCATTAAACAGTCCAAAAAATGACACCTTAATAACGTGTTTCCCTTCGAGCAAAGTTATAACTGTGTCCTGATCTGGGTTTGCACACAGGATACAGCAGGAGGTCCCAGACTGACTCCAGCTGCTCAGACACTGCAGTGATTTGTATCATCAGCTGTATATGGAGAGATAAAGACATCTTACCTGGTGAACTCGGTCACTCCCTTCAGGAACCAGGCGGAGTTGCGGTACAGAGACATGGTGGCGCTCTGGAAGCCTCTCGCTGCTCTCAGCTCTCTCCTCCTCTTTTACCCTGGAACCCAAACCACGTGTAGCTCCACTGAATTAACATCAGTGGGGCGACAGCTCCAGCGGCCACCCAGCGGCACGGGGCGAGGATGGATGCGCTGTTCCTCCTGCATGTGCACTATCTTAGGAGTTTATTCTGGTGTGTAAGGAGACATCTCCTGTGAAAAAATGGCTCCTCTCCCGCAAGTCAATAAAACAAAGGTCTTTACAGTAAGATGCGATATAAACTATAAACCCATAAACAGTAAAACACACTTAACAGATACAGATAAGGAATCTACATAACCTAAATAAACTAGCTGACAGTTAGCTCAAGCTTTTACACTCATCTAATCTGAGTAGCTGTGTGAATAGGAACTCAGCTGGTAGTATTTGGTTTAAAAATAACTTCATAAGTGAAAATATATGTCAAGACAAAGTTAATATTATGGAAGAGGACGTGAATGTATACAAAAAACAGTGACACACTTGAAGGATGGTAAAATAAAATAAAATAAAATAAAATAAAAAAATGCTCCTATAGGAGACTGGTAGTCTGAAGGGAGATTAAAAAAAATAGGGGGGGGGAATCATATTTCATATAGAGTATCAATGGCATATGTCTTGTTATCTCATCAATTTTATTTAGTAACACAAAATTCTGACTTTTCATCTCGTAATTATGACACAGTAGGTTACTTTCTAATTCTTTCTGTTTATTGTAGAACACCAGAATGAACTCAATGGCCCATAAACATGTGTCCTCCTCACTGACCGCCCCGCACTGTGCCGCCTCACCTGTCCGTGCTGTCTGCAGCCTGTGTGCAGCTCTGCCCGGCGGCCACCCGACAGCCAATCCGCCGCTGGAGCGCAGCGGGGCGCGGCTCTGACCGGAGAAGGTGTGAGCGCACGGATTTCTGGGAAGATCTACAATGTCGCCGCATCTGAAAACACACGAGATGCAGTAGGGTCTGACTGTAGCACTGTGAGTTCGGGTTTAAGCCTGAAGGATTTGAACTTGGGTGACCTCTTCCGGACTGCTGCCTCAAAATGGTGAGTGTCTGACCTTTTTTTTTTTTTTTTTAAATCCATGCACCTGTTGGCAATAAATGGTGCCACGCTGCAATAAACGCCAAAGTCAGTTACTATGTCTCCTTACACTACTTCTTTGTTTCTGCACATTAGTACTTCCTTGATCAAAGGTCGTTTATTTGATACTGCAGGTGGCGTTATTCCATTCAACACCCTGATATTTCGCGTTTATCACCATATTATTAGAAAAATATTTCAAAGTAAAAAAGCTTGGAAAAGGTTGGACAGTTTTTGCAAGGTAACAACCATGTCATGTCTGATAGGCAAATGAATGCAAATCTCCAAACGTTGCTTTCATTTGCATATGTTTAAATGTGCTTTTTTTTTATTTGAAGACAATTATTAAACAATATGAATGAAGGCGATATCACACAAAATAATCATATAGCAATTATGTATTTGAAATCCTTCTTCATATTTGTCCAGCCACCACACAGGTGTGTTAAAGTTGCACCTGCTCCTTCCTTACTCCACATGTCCTGCTTTATCAGAAGCAGTGCTGCGTACGGCTGTACCTCAGGGCAAAGAGCTCTTATTAATTGCCCTTGCACAACACAGATTGTTTTTACTGTGTTATTGCACTCAAGGTGATGTAGACGTGTTATATTTCCCAGGTGATCTTCATTCACATTTCTAGTTGTGAAACCTAATTGCTGTGTGGTGGTTGTTTGTGGTTGTGGGCAGCTCTGACTCACTGCAGTTGAAGGTGGAGGTTTGGGCGTGTGTGAGCGTATGTGTGTTTGCACATGCATGTGTTCAAGTGAGTGTGTGTGTTTGGTTTGCTTTGCTGAAAGGCTGCACATTGATCACCTTTCAGTTATGTCTTTAACCCTCACGACCCTCCTGTTTTGCCATGGTACACCCTGTTTTGCAGTTATCCATTAACACTGCAAGACAAAAATTCCTTGAATTTTCAGAAATCAATGTTTTCCTCTCTTTTTTCCCACTTTCTGCCCTCTCCAGATGCACTTTCTGTTGCTGTTCAGCCGGCAGGGGAAGCTGCGGCTGCAGAAATGGTTCGTACCAATAACAGAGCGGGAGAAGAAGAAGGTGATCCGGGACATGATGATGTTGGTGTTGGCGCGTCAACCACGTTCCTGCAACTTCCTCCAATGGAGGGACCTCAAGATTGTTTACAAGAGGTGCTGACCGGAGACACAGTTGCTTTTGATTTGTGTTATAATTACAAGATATTTTAATTTCATGGCAGATACAGGCTTGTCTGTTGAGCAGAAACCACCTTTGACTCTGCTCACGATTAATGCTTAACTTGTGTCCTCTTTCAAAATACCCGCTGATAACAGACGCACCCATTATCAACAATGAGTTAACAAGACCTGGACAGAGTCAAGGGGCAGTTAAACTCACAGAGCCTGATCTAGATTACCGATGGGACCATTACAGTGATGGTGCAACACAGTGCTATTCTTCATCTCATCTCCTTCATAATCTTGTAATTAAAGTAGAGTTACCGGGAGTGGACAAAATAAGAGGAACACCTCACAGGATAATGTGATCCAAATTAAGTGTAAAGTCAGGGCTTCTTGACTTTGGAACGAGCTGCCGGAGGCGATCAGGCAGGCTAGAACTGTTTCTTCTTCTAAATCTCTTTTAAAGACACGTTGTCTTAGAGTGGCTTTCTCCTGAATTGCTCTCTTCCTTTTTTATTTTGTTTTTAATATAATTCTCAGTATTTTTGAATATCTTTCTTTGCTTTTTTTTATTATTGTATGATTTGTGCTGTTGTTTATCATTTACTTGTTTTTATGTCTTTGTTTACATGTTTTAATATTCAAAAAACGCATTATTTTTCTCATACAGTCCATTGCTGTAGCACCTCTATTCACTCCCATACCAAAAAGCTCAGTCAGCTCTGATTGGTCAGCCCTGACAGGCCTGAGCAGACACAGCACACCGTGTCTCTGCATCAGCTCTGCCGATGTTATGCAACCACGGCCATGCTTGGGGTGTGGCTGAGGGTGGTGACTGTATAGTTGTGACATCACAAACTCACAGGAAGTCCTGAAGGCTTGTTTCAAGGAATATTTTCCTTGTTTGCATTTCTCCATGGATTGAGCGTTTTGATACTTTCACAGTTTTATATAGCACCTACAAATGCTTTATAATCAAAAGGGACATGGAAATCTCACTTTCTCCAATATGGGACTTTTAAAACATGCAAAATTACATTGAAACTTTCACAGTATATACTTGTTCTTTAGCAACACTTTTTTAAAGCCTCTTTCTTACACTTTCAACACAAGTTTAATCCAAAAACCTCCATACAGTCCAACCTTCCTAGTTTCTTCTGAACAGTGTGGCAACTATGGCTGTAACAATCGAGCTTTGTCCTCTTCTAATGCAGGTATGCCAGTTTGTATTTTTGTACTGGTCTGGATGACCGGGATAATGAGCTGCTGGCCCTTGAAGTGCTGCACAGATATGTCGAGTTGTTGGATAAATACTTTGGCAACGTAAGTAAAGCCTGAAGTCATGGCTCAGGCAGAATTTACTTGTTGTACCGAGACTCTGTTTAAATGTCCTCTGTGTTGTGAGTTAACCCTGCGCCCCCACACTGGGTGCTTTTAATTATTCTAGAGGGGACAGGAGGATGTTATATATCTTGGCAAATTCATTAACACTAAAAATCTACAAAGGGCTTTTCACACTGCATATTCTTAGCCCAGGGACAATTTAGCGTAATAAAGCCTTTTGTGGCTCCAGAGGAAGCTGCATGTAATATGATGAATTGCCTCTGTCACCAAGTGGCATTGTGGGTAATATAGGCACCAGATCTTGAAAAGCAGTCCACCGGTGCACTCCTATATTGTTGGACTCATGGACAGTTTAAAAACAAATGATCAAAATCGATACAGCAGAACCAGAGATTTCACCTTTTATATCCCACACATTCTTCTTCCTTTTCAAAACCTGGTGCCTACATTACAATGCAATTTAGCCACTGAGTGACATCACTGGAGGAAATTTATCAAAGCCACAAAAGGCTTTATATTATTATTATTATTATTATTATTATTATTATTATTATTATTATTATTATTTTACATTGTAGTAGTTCTCCCCAAGAGGAACTGTAAACACACTTTAATGTATAAAATTGGTGGAGTTACCCTTTAAAATGCTGCTATAACAGCCTCCACCTCTGTGAAAGCTTTTCCACAGGATTTTGGCTGCAGGGATTTGTTCACATTCAGACATAATAGCATCGGTGAGGTCTGATGTAGGTACCAGGTGATCATGTGTGAGTCAGAGTCGGAGTTCCATATCATCGCAAATGGCGATGGAAAAAGGCAAATAGTTCATCAGCAGTTCATCCACACGAACCAGGACAATGACTTCTTGATGGAGCTGGTTTTGTGCACTGGGGCAATGTGATGTTGAAACAGGAGAGAGCCTAACCCAAACTATTGCCTCAAAGACAGAAGCACATTGTGTCTAAAGTATAATTGATTGCTGGTGTGGCTATAAGATTTCCCTTGACAAGGCACTGTAAAAAAGGAACGGGACAGAAAACAGTGAGGTTCAGTATTATCAATATATATTACAATAATGTACAGAAAGGCTTTACAGTGTTACTTCTGTGTTCGTCAAACTAGCAAGAGTTTAACAACTACCCTATTCCTCTTGACTCTGCACACGCTGTCGCTGTTTTCTTTCTTTCTTTTTTTTTTTTACCAGTCTGACTCCCCCTGGTGTCCATACTGTGCCTCTGCTCCAGAATCACTTGAGGTCCACCCAGCTTGGTTTGATTTAAAAACAAAGCCACGCCTTCAAATTTACAAAAACTCAGAGAATGAAACTGAAAACTGTGATTGTAGATACAAAAGGGGGAGACATGTAAAAGAGGCTGTTTATTAGTATCTTAAACAACATTAGTATCTTAACACCTGTTCTATTTTCTTTAATCAACTTGCTGTTTCTATATTCTTTATTATATTCAGTAAGAGCCTGGACATCTTTGTCATCTCTCATGGGGGAAATCACTCATCATACCATTCATCAATGAAGTGTAATTTACCTCTAGTCTAATGGCTAGTCTGTTATTCTGTTTCAGGTGTGTGAGCTGGACATCATTTTCAACTTTGAGAAGGCTTACTACATCCTGGACGAATTCCTGATGGGAGGAGAAGTTCAAGAAACGTCCAAAGTAGATGTGGGAGTATCTATTGAGGAGGCTGACATACTCCAAGAGGTACTTCAGGGTACTGTTTAGTGGACGTGGGCTTTCCTTATTACTCATGAAATGTATTTTTTAAAATCTCTGCTCTGATCACAGACGATGGAGGAATACATGAGTAAACCCGCCTACTGAGCCAAGAGAAGACGAGGGTGTTTCACATTTCAAGACTTGAAGCAAAAGGTTTATCACTCCGCAACATTTCTATTTAGTGACTAATAATGACTCACTTGGCTTAATGCTGCGGTGATACAGAAGCACAAACCTGGGGTTTCTTTCTCATAAGTGCCTCGTATTGTTAAATCTCAGGGTTTTTAAAAGTATGTTGTCCCCAGTTGATCTAAATACTTTTTTCATATTTGAATATGTTTTTGTAATCTTGATTGTGATTCATGTAGAGCAAGACAAAGTTTATGTTTATACTGATGCACTGTGTGACGTGAGTAAATGAAGAAACACGACACAGTAAGGAAAAAATATAGTCAATGCTTTATTAACCTCAGGTATGTCACATAAGACCACACTTAAGAAAGAGTTACCAAAAAACACAAGTGAATTGAGGGAATCCAACACTGATTTTGGTTATGTGTGTGTTTGTGTGTGCAAGGCTGGTGAGTCACGTGTACTGGTTGTTAAGTGTTAACTCATATTTTTAAAAAGAAAACATCAAATGAATGTCTGAACACTATTTTCTGCTAATAAAGAAGAACTTGTGTATACCTACAGAATAACTAAAGTTGACTGCATGTTTTATTCTTCAAAATACTTTATTTTCACCCTCTCCCTCCACCCAAACAATATATATATATATATATGTATATGTATCTACAGCTTTATTTATATTCCATGGGCAGTTTTGGCATCAGAATCACTTTCTTCAGTTTCTGGGTTCAGGTAACTCAGCAATTTCATCACCGCCACATTATCAAAGCCTTGCACCTGTGTGTCACTGCCCCTCTCATCATCCTCGGACTGTCTCTTTTCATTCAGGCTTTTATCTGAGTCCATTTGATCAAAATAATCCTGTATCGCCTGTTCAAAAGAGCCCGTCACGCTCTGTCCGACTTCGTCCCGCTTTTGGCTCGCCTTGTTGTTCCTGCTATATGCGGGTTTTGGATACCGTGCCAGCATCTGAGCTGCTAAATACGCTGCCAGTTCATCCTCGTCCACGGTGTCATCGTAGTCGGTCTTTAATGTGCTGGGAAGGCGCCGTTGCGTGGGTGCGGATTCCCCCGAACGCCTCGGAGGCTGAGTGTGAAGTCGTGACAGCGAGCTTTTGTACTGCTTCCTGACAGGAGCACGATCCTCCCCGCCACCTAACCCCAGGATGTTTAGTATCTCTTCTGTCCTCAGCTCTTCTGCGGTCTTTTGTCTGTCAGGAAAGCGTCTGTTGTAGAATAGAACTTGAGGGAACTTGTGTGTTTTCTTTGAGGATATCTGAGAGAGCCTGTTCTCTGCTCTGGCTAATTGGTTGCTCTTTCGTGACTTGTCTTGATTCGCCATTTCTCCACTTTTTAGCATGTCCACCAGGTCTTCAGGCGGGATCTGATACTTCTGTGATATCTGAATGAGCTGGTAGATGGCACGGGGATCTATGTTATCTCTATACTGTGACTGAGCCACTCTCCTCTCAGCCCTCTCCTTCTCCTCTTCCTCTATCTCCCGCTTCTGCTCTTCCTCTTCTGTTTTCTCCAGCACTTTCAGAAGGTAATAGTCCACCAGCTTGGCAACATCATCTTGATCATTTGACCTCTTGACTGGGTAGCTTTCATCATCTTCCTCTTCATCATCCTCATCAGCTTCTTCATCGTCGTCATCAAGGTAATCAAGCCCTCGATTAGCCTCATGTTTGTTCTCCCTCTCCTCCTCCTCCTCCTCTTCCTCTTCCTGTTCTTGTAGTGGACCCCAGTCTGCGAGATCCCCGCCTACGCCATCGTATGCCACATTCCTTGCATTAAACACATCATCATCTTCTTCCTCACCGTCCTCCTCCATGTCATCCTCCTCGTCTTGGCGCTTGGGCATGATCTTAGCACTCGTCAGCTTGTCCAGTTCGTCAAACACAGACTGCAGAGTTGCCAGGTTCTGAGGCGTGTACTTCTCCTCCACGTTCTCGTTGGTGCGTTTGAAGGGGCTCTCATGCTCCAGATCTGGGCCCTCCTCTTCCTCTTCCTCATCCCCCTCACCCTCTTCCTCATCCTCAAACATTAGTGGCAGCTTCTTGTGAGGCCTGATGCCATGTTGCTTCTGCTGCACCCTGGGGAACATGCCGTCCTTTAGGCCCGCCCCTTCGACACTGGGGTGAAGTGAAGCTGGCTTGGAGGCCTTTTCTGTCTGCTGGAGGGTGCTGAGCACAGCCTGGAGCAGCTCTTCACTCTTATCCTCCCTTCCCTCCTCTGCTTCCTCCTCTTCCTCATCCTCATCTTTGCTCTGTATAGGGTTAGAAGCCAGTCTCAGCATGGCACGCAGCTTCTCTGCATCATCCATGTGGCTGGCATCGTATCCTGTAGTGAGAGGAGCATGCTGCTGGGAGTCCGTGCCAGTTCTTTGACGGAGGCTCTCTATGTACTCCAAAGCTTTGAGCATGTCAGCATTAGGAGCCTGGTGGACATTTCCTCTCTGGGAGTCTGATTCGCTTCCTCGCAGTCTGTGCTCTCTAAGAGAAGCCCCGTGCACGCCGGGGGAACTGAGGAGGAGGAGGATTAAGAGGTTGGCAAAACAGACGAAGAAAGGTTCGCCTGCTGTGAAGGTCTTGGGGAGCGACGGCATGGTGACGCCTGCAGAGGAAAGATAAAGAGGCACATGTCAGCACTGACCTTTACACATTAAGCTAACAGGTTCGCAACGGTTGCCGCTCTGGCATTTCTTAAATGTCTTTTGCTCTTATCATCACTTTAAATGTCTGGTCTGATGATAAGATCTCAGACCACTGCGACATTTGTATTGATGTAAAGGCAGGAGATCAGATTTATGTTCGGAGCTATGGCTTTTGCTTTGGTGTAAACCAGGTCAAACACCTCAGCTTATCTTGACAATATTTGTACTGAACTGCCTAACAAAATCCAGTCAACAAATTGTGTGTATATATATATATATATATATACATATATATATATATAAATATATGTATATATATATATATATATATATATATATATATATATATATATATATATATATATATACACACATACATATATACATATATATACATACATATATACATATATACATACATATATACATATATACATATATATACATATATACATATATATATATATAAAATAAAAAAATGATATATATATACATATATTTATCATTTTTTGATTTTGTTAGGCAGTATAGTAACAGACCTATTTTATTATTATTTTTAACTGCATTTTTAAAATAAACATCACATATATGTCGTTCTTACAGTTTTCATGGAAACTAAATCGAATGCAGAAGCAAGCAGTGGCCAATCTTCATTTTAATAATAATAATAATAATGATGATAATGATGATGATGATAATGATAATGATGATGATGATGATGATGATGATGATGATAATAATATTGTGTGATATATTACTGGGTCAACAGTGTGTTTGTATCTTCCCCTGCCTGTTGCTGGTATTTTAGGATCAGCCAGCGGCAGTAATAGCAGCGGCATGCAGCTCTCGTGCAAATCTCATTAGTCGTCAAATTGCTGCTCTCCGTGAGTCACGGCCCCGTTGTCAAGGTAACCCGGTAAGGCTGCTGTTCCCATAGAACCTCTCCTTTAACCGCGGAGAACCTCTAAACCTAATTATTACTGTTTTTCAAGCTGTAAGTTAAATTGAACGATGTTCTGTTGGAACCAGTTGCCCTCAGGTGTCTGTATTCTGCCAAAGGGTTTATATGCAACATTCACACGAAACATGTTTATTTATTTAATGAGAAATATTTGACTCAAACGCGTGCAAAATTAATATTAAACCCCTAATCCCTCTTTTCTGAGGCGGGAACTTTTTCCAAAACATGAGGAAGAAAAGAAAAACACGCAACAGAGCACGAGCGACGTGCTTTCATTTTTTGGATTGGACCTTTACTTTCCCTTCATTTTTCCAGCCTCAATCTGATCCGCTGAACTTTTTTTTTTTTTTTTTAACCCGTGACAGAAAGACGCACTTAAGCGCAACAGAGCACAAGCAATTCTGAACAATCCGAGGCCAAGTGAGAACAAAGAATCTGCGGGCAACGCAACCTCTTCGCCTCAACATCTGTGGCGGTGCATCAGGTTGGAAAAGAGCTGCTGTTATCAGAAGCCAGCTTAAGTTCACTGCAAAACAAACTCTATCGTCATATAACGCGTGACAGACAGAAAACACATCTAAGTAGTGTGATGAGGGTCATGCAGTCAGTGACAACCCAGTCTTACCTGTATGTAGTTAGTTTCTCCGGAGGCTCGTGAGTGAACTGAGCATCTCTCTGCTCGTCTCTTGGTGTGAGTCTGGTTTCAGCACCGCGGACAGCTCCTCCTGCTCTTAGAGGGACCACCTGACTCGTGCGTCACAGAGCGAGGAGATATGCAACGCACGCGCGCGCACGCACGCACGCACACACACACAGACGCACACACAGTTAATTTGAGTCAGCCAAACAAAACTGCTTCCCTCTCCGAATATGAACTGACGCTGGTTGTGACCCAGCACGTCTCATTGGCTGCATAACGGCTTTTGTCGCAGCTTCTGTTGAAATGAATAAATTCATAATGGGTCTATATTTAGGACCATTGACTGACTAAAGACTAAAGACGGACTCTTCCTGTCTCGGCTGTGTGCAGCGACATGAACCGTGACAGAATGTATAAGCGTGTTTATGAAGGAGTCCCAGCATGTGAGAGAAGTGGAGGCGGAGCTGCTTAAACTCATTTACTGACCTTTCAATGTCCTTTCTCTTCTCTTAATTAATAAGTAAATGCTGTTGAACTGCTGATAAACGCTTAATAAATGATTGTTTTCATTTTCATTTTTTCCTTTTGTTTCTTCACTGAAGGTTATACAGTGATAGTGGTGACTGTTGAATGGCTGTCGTCACTGACTGCTGTTGTGTCTCTGCTGCGGCACTGCTGAGGGACGGAGACGGTTAAAGACCACCGATGACTCACACACGGACTCCGCCAGAGCCCGAGACGGGCGGGGTGACAGAGGGACTGCAGAGGGGAGTGTGTGCGTGCGTGCGTGCGTGTGCGTGTGTTAGTGTGTGTGTGTGTGTGTGTGTGTGTGTGTGAGTGAAAGAGAGAGAGAGAGAGAGAGAGAGAGAGAGAGAGAGAGAGAGAGAGAGAGTGCACTTTCGTCGTCACTGTGGTCTCTATTTTTGGCTGCCTGTCAAATCGTGTCTGGCATGGATCAGCGTGTGTGTGTGTGTGTGTGTGTGTGTGTGTGTGTGTGTGTTTACGTGCGCAGTTTCATTCATAAATCCCTCTCTATGTTGTGTTTGATGTGGGCTCAGACTACCCTCCACTGACCTGATTGTGTGATATTCAGTGGAGCTATCTTGTTTTCAGCTTTGTCACGGTTGCAGTACAAAGACAGATCCATGTTCACAAAAAGGAAGGTTCTGCAACATATTCATGATGTGATTCCTTCACCCACAATTGTTCAGAAACTGTGTCACTGTTGAAATGGGAATAGAACTGACTCTGAATGAAGAAATCAGTGGGATTGTTAAAATACTACAAACCAAAAGAATCATTTTTCTGGTGCTTTAAACACCACTGTGTCTGCAGCGCTGAGTCACACAAGCAGCCTTTCAAACTCATTCAAGAACTTTAAAGGCTCGGACCTGTCACATTCACTTCTTTGTAGATATGGATATAAATTATTCCCATTCAGTATTTGTATAGATCTTTTCTGAAGGAGAACAGTGAGAGTCATTGTCAGAATAAAGTCTACCTTTCTAATATTGTCATACGCAACGTTTCAGCAAAAGAAACCAGGACAAAGGAGCTGATTGTAATCTCATGTCTCTCTCAGCCTAATTACATTTTCCCTCATGACTAACACGCACACACACACACACACACACACACACACACACACACACACACACACACACACACACACACACACACACACACACACACACACACACACACACAGTGCCACTTTGCACTGATAAAGCCCAAGCTGTCTGGCTAATTGCTTGTGGTTGTATCTGTGGCATGATTACTGGTAAACAGAAGCCAATTACAGCTCGGTTCCACCCCCATTTCCACTTGTCTGTCCACGGAAATAAAACATAAGGTTTTCCTCAGGTCGAATGAGAAGTTTCTCAGAGGCAATTAGTAGTTTTCCCCTTTTCACGCAGCAGCGTGGTGTGACTGTTTGGGGTCACCCTTTTTGTAAGACAGTGGATCTGAAACCTTTCCAGCATTTACTTTCACTTCTTTGGATCTTAGTCCTTTTCAAGATTGGTTTGAGTCAGGCCTGCACTGGAAAAATAAAAACCAATGCCTGATAAAGAAACCTCAGAAGTTACTGTAAGATGGAAGATGAAAACTATTTACCATCATCTCATTGAGTTTTTTTTAAGTATCAAAGTTAATTCTTGACTTTGGAAATGTCAGTTTGACAAAATAATACAAACTCAAGGTCCGCTTATTGTCTTTTTGGCATTGGACCATATTATATTGTCTTCAGCGGTAATAATACATACAAAAATATAAGAAATAAAAAAATATATATGTATCAGTATCATAAACTCCATCCACTGATGAAGACTTATATGCAATATGGTGGAAAGCTTCAGAAAAAGCTCATAAGTGGCTCTATAATGCACAATTTTGAAGCCAACAGGAGTGAGGAGTTTTGAAAGTGCTGTGAATGTAATTATAAGAGTTGCTAAGCTTGCATTACAATAGACCCACCTCCATCGCAACTCCATCTACTGATGAAGACCTTTTGATCCAGCTGAAAGCATTTGAAAAAACAATAAGTGGACCATGAGTTGGGGTACTCATGTATGAAGTTTCTTTGTTATACTTTTCCAAAGAAAGGTGGACAAAAACCTCAACAACTTTGTGTGAGCTGTGACAGTACAGAGAGTCATTTTCTGGCATGATGGGTGCGTCCTCTTGTGCAGGTCTGTAATGACATGGTCCAATAGCCCAAATCTATCAATCGGTAAATCAGTGCACAGTGCCATCATGGACAAGAGACATGATTCTCTGGATTTTGGCACTAAAGGGTTGATTTGTCTGCCTCTTTGTTTCAGTAATTCTCTCCAACAATAGTATTTACAACAAAATAAGCAACAATCAAAGTCAAAGTCAGTGGTATTATTGTTGGCAACCTGAGTTATTCTTGTATTCTTTTGATTAGCAACCAACAACACAGGACAACATGAGAGTTTATTAAAGGACACTTATTGTATTTTTTCTTTAATTCCCATTCGTTCAGTGTTTTATATAGGTTCTTGTGCCGCACCAACAGAAGCTCTTGAAAACCCCTTGCCAGTAGTCTTTCCTTTTATTCTGTGACTTTGTGACATCACACTACCTCGCCATGTCATACATTTGCATAAATCATGCCTAGCAGCTAGTTTAGCATGTAAGAATTGATAAAGCACAGCTGCTCTGTTGATGTTAATGGTGGTGGGTCAGGCATGTGTGAGCTGACTAATCAGAGCAGACAGACTGGGTATTCGTGTGTGTGTGTGTGTGTGCGGGGGGGGGGGGGGGGGGGGGGGGGGGGGCTTAAAGAGACAGGAGGGGGAATACAGTGCTGAGAAAACTGATGCATTTTCTTTTTTAGCATTAAAGCATGTAAACCATGTCTAGCAGCAACCTAAAATAAAGTTATGAACTTGAAAATAAGCATAATATGTCTACCTTAATTAATTTAGATTGCCAGGCTGCCAGCCTCATTGAAGCACATGTAAAACTGTAACTTTAAGTGCTCTTTACACACAAACACTCACCTCTCCTGGTCGTGGGCATCATATCGTCTCCCCTCTTTATCCTTTCTTTCTGTGTGTTTGTCCCCTGGCGACTGCCTGGCTGCTCCCCATTCATTACCACCCGTCCTGACAACCAATAATTCTGCTCCTTAACTCAGGTTGTCAGAAGCTTGGCAGGCGCAATGTAGAGAGAGCGACGGAGGGAGAGGTTGTGAATGGGTCTACAGGGTTTGACGTCATCCTCTTTTCTCTGGTCGATTATGTGTGTGTATATGTGTGTGTGTGTGTGTGTGTGTGTGTGTGTGTGTGTCTGGGAATAGGTGTGATGCATCAATTTCTGCTCTTTTGTTGAAATGTGAGATGTGTCACCCAATTGTGGCAGAGTCTCTCCAAGGCAGTTATAGCACACCAGGGCAGATATACACAATGTTCCCCACCACATTTGTCACCTTTCCCTGAAATATAAAAACACTGAAATCATTCGGTTCCCAAAACTGCATGCTGACAGCACTCACATCTGTCTGTGAGGATTACGTATGATTACAGGAGACCCAGAGTGTGCTACTTAGAGAGAGAAGGGGGGCAAAGGAAGAACACAGAGCCTGACATTTAGAAAATGTTTTTGTAAGACAACCATTATAAGACCCCAGGGTACTAATTTTGAAGTACTTTATCCAAAAACACCATTTATGTAACTGTGCTCCAATCCATGTTCATGTTGTGTTTCTTGTTGTGATGAACAAAAGAGACCCGCTGCAGGTAAAAATGATTTGTGTATCCAGAGGCGCATGAGTCACTAGGTTTACTGACGCTTTGTGAGGAGAATACAGCAGAAACAATCAGACCACTTTGGCTGCTTCGGAAAATCTGGATGAAATTGGCAGGACCTTTAGCACGTATGGAAAATTAAAACAAGAAAGACATGATGTATGAGGGGGAGTGTCTGGGTAATCTGAGGGTCTAACTAAAATCTGTATCATTACACAGATAATAGCAATGTTTAATGCTCCAATACATCAGCAAATAGCACAGCAGAACCCCAATGTGTTTAAAATTATATCAATAACATCATGAAATAAATAATAATAATAAAAATTTTAAGAAATCACTAAAACTCAGTATCATGAAAACACATTTTTATTCTCCTTGTATTCTTATCTTTTTTTGATTATATTTTTATTTCAAAAGTCAGTTTTTATTTAATAAGGGTATTTCCCCTGATAACACCTTATTTCATCCCACATTTTATTTCATAATGTTCCCTTTTAATAATGTCATATTTTATTTTATAGCATCACTTTAGTTCATAATGTCACTTTCCATGACGGTGGTGTTGTCAACAGTGACCTCATGTTCCAGCCAATCACATGTCCCCAACTCAGTTTACTCCTGGTTGCTAGAGCAGTGGCTCACGCCTGTGTTCTCCTTTATACCTATATGGTATATGCCTATAGCAGCTTTCATAGGAATGAATGGGGCACCATCTTGACACATGGTATCCAGTTCTCCTCAATGCATCCACATTGTTACCCCTTAAAGCAAAACAATGTCTAATTGTGTTGTGTTACTGGTTTCTATAGGGGACCTGACCCATAGGTTAAGAAACACTGAACTATAGACCAACAGCAAAACTTATTCTGAATCAACCAGCTTGATGCTGCTGTAAATAAACACAGAACACACCAATGTTTAGCTTAACAAGGCTGCACATGCTACCTACCTTGCCAGCTAACTAGCTCGGGCATCTGCAGGCTAGGTTGTGAGCTTTCATTAGATAGATTAGATTAATCCTCGGTTGATTACTTTGACATTGTTGCTTTAGCTTACTAGAGCTAACTGGCTCCATTTTATAGCAGTTGTTGAGCTTTTATGTTAAAGAGAGGCTCTGGGGCAGCTCCATCTTCATAGAGAGTGAAATAATATAATAAAAAAGTGACATTAAATTAAATAAAAGTGTTATTGGGAGAGATATCATTATGAAATACATTAAAATGGACTCCAGTATAACTGATTATATAAGAAAAAAATTCAAATAATGAAATCATTCATAAAAAAGGGTATATTGTTACTTTACATCACTGTTGTTCTGTCATAACTAGAGATTACTTTCTGTGTAGTTAACTTCTGTAAACCTTTACTGAACAAAGCGTCTCATGATTTCTGTAAGACAATGTTCCCTTCGTTAACCACCTACTCACTTGTGTCTATTCTGAGCCACTCTTTTTCAGTTGTCACAACACATCATACAGCAACATGGCTTTACCACAGTAATGGTACGATGGTGCATGATCTTACTTCCCCGCTGTATTCATTTCTCTTTTGTCTCCATCTTTCTTGCCTAAGGCAGCTGATGAAACCCAGTAAAAGAGAGATGATTAAAAAACAGATACAAGGGAGTTGTCTGAAGGGATTATTAAGAAGGGAGCACATTTTCTTTCTTTCCTGGGTTTATTGTCCTCTGGATCCTAAAGTATCAGCATCTATTCTCATATTATTTCTGCCAAGTTACACCATTATGTTCACTGATTTCTGTTTGAGGAATATGAAAAGAAAACATAGACTTGGGTTCTTATGAAATACAGTACAGCCTCGTGATGCCTTTTCATGGTCTTGAGCTTTGATGTTGCCGTTGGTGAATAAAGCCTCTGCTTCTGTCCTCCATCTTAAAGTCACAGAGCAGATGTTGTGTTGTTGGCACGTAAGGGAATATTTGTTGTTTACCTCCTTTTGAAAGACAGAAATAAACCTGCCCCTCCTTCCCCTGCTACCCCACTGGCGTCTCTGAGAAACAGGCTCTTTCTGCTGCAACACATCAGAAAACAGCGAGCATACTTGTAAAGGCACAGGGGGCAAAAAGGGGCTTTTCTGAAATGAACCCTTAAGCATTACTATTTAACGTTTATAGAGAAGAAAAAGAGGAGACAGAGAGGTGAGGGTGAGCCCAGGTGTCTCAGATGATTTGATGGTTGACTGTTTAGTGTATCTGAAGGGATAAAGCCAAAGCCCTGGCTTTTTGGTCTACTGGCAGGGAATTCGCCCTCTACCTCAGTTCCAGGGCCGATAACAATTATGCGAAATTCATACTTTCTGCATTCTAGTGTCTGCCAGGGTCTGTCTGCATTACCTAAATGTGGTCATCCCCCAGTGTCTGCAATGGCCTGGGGACTCTGCCACCGACTGAAATGGAGCGTGGATCATAAAATGGGCATGCGTGGAACACCAGATTGCATAGATCCTCAGTTGATTGATCCTAAGTTCAAGACCCCCCCCCACACATAGTTACTGTTGCTATGTCGGACAAGCTTGACAACTGCAGTGTTTCTTGGAGTCAGGCAATAAAGCTTCAAGAAGTTGACAGCAAGGACTACAGTACACGATGGAAGAATGTATTTAAGATGTTAAATTTAATGAACAGGGCAAAATGACGTGCATTGAAGCCAAGTCAAAACTAAACAAGATTAGCCACACATACATTTCATAGAGGCCGAGGATGACAAGATTGTCAGTCAGCATCACTCCTGCACTGTCTGGTATGTCCTCTCTACCCCTTTCTAGGATTAATAAAGTACTCTATGTATTTATTCTGACTACAGACCATGGTGCCGACCGTTATATATTAGATAGCGTTTTGGTAACATTGGCTAAGCTAAGATGTGACTGTACACAATGTTATATGTTGGTGAAGATATTGGCATCAATCTAATGTGACTTAACATTGTAATGTTACCTTTGAACAAACAAGGGATCTTTGGTGGTGGTGTTGATGTTCAGCAAAGGGTGAAGTCTACCGCACAGTGTGATCCACTCTTTACATTGGCCAACATTTGTCTTTGGTTTTGGGAATGGAATAAACACAACGCCTTCCACACGGTCAGGGTGTCGAGTGTGGCTTTTAGAGGTCCCCCAGCAACATCTATGAACCATCTTGTTAACTCTTTTTCTTTTCGACATAGACAAACTGTGCTCATAAGCACTTTAAACAGGGAAGTTGACCCAGTTATATCAGGGTAGTTTTTATGAGTTATTGGTGCAAGTCTGCAGCTGTCCACAGACATGGAACATGGAATATATGGCGAAACCTTAATATATTCATACTTAACCCCTATTCATACTTTCACATGTCCGCGAGGTTGTGCACATGCCCATGCTCCAGATGATTCTCTTCATTGATGCTTCTCATCTCTTGCACCAATGCAGGCTATGTCTGCATAGATAGGCGGCCGCCTCCAGCTCTCAACACAACTGACAGGTGTCAGAATATACTGTGTGTTAGACTTTGTGGATTTCTCTTGTTTTTAACTGTAATTGCGGCATTATGACGATGTAGTGGGCATGGCATGGCGCTGTACCGTCATCTGCACAGTGCACCAGCAAAGGCACTGCCAAAACTGCCAACAAGGAAAAAAGGAGTTTTTCTCATGTCTGTTTTTTTGGACCTACTACAGCAATGTGTTGGCGCTGTTCATGCATTTCTTAAAAAGGTTTCCTTAATTAACATTACATCCCATTTATCAACGCAAAACGAGGAAAATTTGTTGGAGACTTAAGATAGACACCCGGTAAACCCATAGAGATCACTGCCACTGGGCAAACATCTGTGAAACTGTGACACAAATCAGTTAAACTGTGGTGTAGAAGATGCATTGGCTCAAATTCTAATAAGCATGTACATGATTTGATGTTGCAGTTCTGTGTACCATAATCCAAGGTGTCAAAAGGATAATGTAATGTAAAACCTAGCGTTTCACTGTCTGAGCACTGGGACCTCCTAAAGCCTTGCAAGAGCTCATATATAGGAAAGGAAATCTTTGGCCCAGACTTGAATATTTCAACAATAGTTGAATTGCATGTCATTTTGCATAAACATTAATTATCTAATGAATGTAATGAATGAATTGTGATTTATAATTTTCCGGTTTTAATTTTATTCAAAGTGTTCATGTTGGAAACCATCGAAACCTCCATCACAAAAAAGAAAAGAACATCTTAAAGAAGAAACTGATCCATATCCAGCTTCCACTCTGTCTATGATCCATCTGTTTTTGAGCACAGGGACAAATTAAAATGTGCATCGAGCATGGTAGAACATCTGAGCTTATGGGAGTAGATGGTGGGGGGAGGACTGGGCAAAATGTGGTTAATGTTGCTGCAGAGCACACTGGCCAACATAACATCAAACAGCTAACAGCAGCACTTCCTACGACAGACTCTATGTCCAAAGTGTCCAAGACGTGTGAAGCCACAATCGTGACTTGAATTTCAGCTATACCTCTGCTGAATTCTGTTGTTAAATCTTACCATTTCAGTGTGGTTGCACTTTTTGACCTGCGGCTTTAACAACCTTGCTTTTTCATTCCATGTTATAAATTTGCCTCAGAACAGGTGTCTGTTGCTTATGGTTATTGATTCTCCTCTCCATCCCAGAGCCCCCACTGCACAGATCTCTTGAATCATTTATTATCAGTGATTTCCTCTCTCAGGTCAGAATACAGCCATCCAGGTCCTCGTCCCTGGCCTCAACTGTCTGTTGTGCAGATAACCTTGTAGCAATAAATATATGGACACATTGTGGAATTCTAATAAATGCAACGCTACCGGCCCTGTGCTTCATCCTTATTTATCTATCCTATATTGGATTTTTACTTTCCAAATGCTATCTCCTAAAAGCATGCATGAGGAGATCTGTTGGCATGATATGTTAAACCTAGAATATTAAACTTTAATGGTTTAATTTGTAAGGACTGGCCAGAACTCGAAGGTAGTTCGAAAACTATAAGGGGAAAGCATAACCACTAACTGCTGCTCAGTATACACTTTGCAGTACCTATCTTTAGCTGTAGCAACTAGCTGGTGTTAGCAATTATTTCAGTAAGCCATGGAACTAATTAGCTGTATTAGCTGACAAGACATGACGTCAATCAGTGTAGGGGGTAACTTGTTAGGAAGTAATCTGTTAGAGTACTCTGAGTATTTCTTTGGTTGTAATGAGTAATGTAAGGCGTTAGTTCTGCAATTCAAGTAATCCATTATTTAGTCTTTTCCTTCCCTTTTGTAGCCACAAAAAATAAAATAAAATCCCTGAAGCATTTGCACTGTTTCTATTTCTCTCCTGCTGCTTAGCAGGTGGCAGCGTGCCTGTGGTAGGTACTGTAAATCTACATTTGTGTCAGTGCGCATGTGTAACTAGCTAATTCAATGTAGTGAGATGGCAGAGAAGACAGCATTAACTTCATGGAAATATTCTCATTATTTTGAATTTCTGGGCAAAAAGGACAAGAACAACATCACGGTGAAATGCAAGTTGTGCCTGGAGGACAAGTGCTTGTCAGCTGCATCATGTACTAGGCTATAAGTGCCTGTGTTGCATTGTTTTCATTGAAACAGCTGTGACTAATACTGTATGCCTCTGCCCAGTTAACTGTCAGATTGTTTGCAAAATAAAGAGCTGCATCTGTCATTCCTTTTATTAGGCTGCCGTGTTACCGACTGTGGGCTGTAACGAAGGCTACAAAATGACGGTAAAGTCAATACATTCAAAGGTACTGGACAACCGACATACAATATAATACAACTGACATGTGCAACGAGTTGCAAAGGTTTTGACTGTAATTTTAAGTAACTCTAAAGTACTTTAATGCGTTTCTCTTCTCAGTAGATAACACAGTAACGTAGCAAGTAACTTTTTAATGGCAGTAATCTTCTAAGACTGTTGTTTCTTCACACTCTGTCTAAAATGTCAGTTCATTTTTTGAATGTATTAAATTAAAATGTTGGCCATATCTTACAAATGGCCCCTTTAAAGGTGCAATATGTAAGAATTTTAGTTTAAAACATTCAAAATTTAACTAAAATTATCAACAGAGAGTGAAGAAACAACAGTGTTGAAATTATTTCAGACATCTATGTATTGTGTTACAGAGATATCTATTGAAGTAAGCATGCTAACCAGCTAACCCCTAGCCACATTTTACCTCAAGAGGTGATCGCAAGTGAACAACACTGACTGATCTGAGCTGATCTGGCTGATCTGAGCTCCCAGTCTGGGTAGAGTCGAATGTGAATGGCTGGGGATGAAAGTCAGAGTTCAAGTATCTGGGTAGTGATCAACAGACAGATAAGTGCAGCATCAGTAGTATTATGGGCACTGTACTGTGCTGTTGTAATGAAGAGAAAGCTGAGCTAGGTAAAGGTGAAGCCAGGTAAAGCCAGGTAAAAGCCCCCTCCAGACATCTGGAGGGGGCTTAGAGTCGAGTCGCTGCTCATGAGGAGCCAGTTGATGTGCTTCAGGCATCTGATCAGGGTGCAATAAGTAAGATTATATTGCTCATCTGGCTTGGGAACATCTTACGATCCCCAGGAGGAGCTAGAAAAAGCTGCACAAGAGAGGGATGTATGGACTACCTTGCTTAGCCTGCTCCCACCACAACCCTGCACCACTCTTCAGGGACCACACAACAACAGCACTCACTTCATTAAGGTCAAATGCCACTTCCAGTAAGAGCAGCTACTGCTGCTTAAACCTCAGGCTGGCAGGTGTGTTTTTCCCAAGCGCAAGATCCAAATATCTTTTGTCAATATTTTCACCTCCTCTGGTGCCTTTTGCTTATTTCTCTTCTGCCCTGTGTACCCTGCAGGTACATGAAGTGGTCAACAAACTGCTGTGAAGCTTGCTGCATTCCTTATTCTTTCTCAGAGAATGACAGTGAACAATACCATCAGTGATCTTAGGATGCTGACAAAGCTGTAAGCTTGTCAGGGCCAGCCCTATCTTTACACCATAGTACTGGGCCACAGGAATGTTTTGACGGTGTCCTCATGGCTGTGAATCCTAACTTTTTCACTTTGAGTAGCCAGGGACCTTCGGATCGCTCTCAGTCCTCATTTTCTTTTATATTTCATTCTATAATCTCTTATGAAGGCGTAAAATCCCCCCTCCTCCAACAAAGGTCTGATATCAGAAAGATATATTTTGGGTGGTCACAATAACATAAACACATGCACAATGCACTCAGTAATATCAGTAAATTAACCCTGGAGCTCTGTGATAGACTGGGGACCTGCTAATGATATACACTGCCTTTCAGCCAATGTCAGCTTCAGCCTCACACAAAAAAATAAGTGGATGAATGGAAAATGTCCCTGGATATTTTGTCCCCCTCCCCGGGGTGGACTCAGATGGGTACTGAATGCCATCATTAATAAAAGTCTGAATGTTTGCAGGGTCTGTCTGCAGCAGCTCCTATCCTCAGAACAGTGTTACAGTCCTCCCTCTAGACTTGGCTAAGACAAAAAACCTGCCATTACATATTACATTCACAGCTGTGACACTTCCTGTTTAGAACTCAGTGTGTGAAACGCCACACTGCTGTCATATGGGAATAACATCAACTTGACAGTTAACACTTTTTAAGTGTTGTCATGTTCAGACTATTTAGAGACTGTTAAGATACAGTCTGACTCAGTTGACGTGGAGGACCTAGGCAGACCTTTAGCATTGTCATGCATGTGGATGTTTTTACACAGCATACTTAAACATTTCTTATGTACTTTGTAGATTCAATAGGTATTTACAACAGCATTGACATAAAATACTTGTATGTGTTGGGTCAGTTAACACAATGCCCCAGTTTGATTCTGGTTGGGCCAGGCCCACCTGGCTTATATGACAGTTTGACATAAATTTAGGCACTTTCAAAATATTTTGACTTGTTCTGGGACTGTGAAAGATTCCTAAAATTCCTCAGTACAAACTAAACAATACACTTATATATATGTATCTCCTTTTTACGGGTTTATTGTCTGTGTCATAGTTAAAAAAAACATGTTAAACAAGTGATTATTTATCTTTTTTCTTTGATAGCTGAATGTACAATATTTTATATACAATATATTGTACAATATTTAGGCAGCATTTTTTGTGAAATGGAAATGCATTATCCATTCAAAAATGAAGAGCATTCAACTGTCAACAGTTTTTGGTGGAATCATGAGTATCTTATCATCAGTCATAAGACCAAGCCCTAAACAGCGTTGGGATATGAAGCCAATTAAATACCATGCTGCCAAACCTTGATTCCACTGGGCTTGTCTCTGTGACCTGGTGTGTCCGTGCTATTCTGTCCTCTACGTGGCTTCATATCCCACCAGGAGCGTTTTAGGAGCAGAGTGTCATGCCTGCCTGATATTGTTGACTTGCACACTGTAAAATGTTACCAGGATTTAACAATCTTTAACTGTAATATTTCACAATAAATTACTGTATTATCACTTTACAGGCTTTAACTGTAATACTCACAATATAATACTGTAATTTAGAATTTACTGTGAAATCAATGCAGACACAGTAAATTACTGTGAAAAAACTGATACCAGGATTTCACAACATTTTACTGTATTATTTCACCATCATCCTCTGTGATAACACAACAAATTACTCTAAAACTTGAATTGCACTTGAACCGCGCTGCATTGTGGGATCATGAAGAGACAACAGGTGGATACGGGTGCATCGGATACTGTTCTCTTTATACATCCATGGTGGATAATGTTACGACCTGACACACATACCAATAGAAGAGCTCAAAGGTAAGGTTAACATCATTAGCCTAAGATATTAGACAGCTTGTCACAACTTTCTATTAGTTGTGTGAGTTAGTAAATGAACAATCTTTTGGATGAAGGTAACATCACTTTAGGCTCCACTTTTTTGGCTGTTAAGTCATTTCAAAGCCGTTTTTTGCCTCACAGAGATCAGTGGTAGATGGTAAAAAAAAACATGTTCAGGGCATCCCTAGTTAAAACCAAATCTTAGAGACTTAAAAATTGCACGAGCAAGATAGGGCTTAATGTTCTCTGACATCAGGTGTGCAAGAGACAGTCAATTAGACCAGTAACAATGGTCAGTGAGTGGGTCACAGTTTTCAAAAGCATTCAATGTTGCTGAACATTTAAATGAATGAAATATAAGCATTCCTCTCTTGTGCAGCATTCCACTTTTTTACAATAGTGCAAGATGGGTATCTCTGTTCATTTCAGGCGACATGATTAAGCCTAGTGCTTGGATGCTGTCCATTGAAGGACAGGTGGTGATGGGACCACATGACATCATCAATGGGATAGCTGCATTTTTTGCGAGCTACTATAACTTCAATCTGCAGTATCCTGAGGATGGCTCATGCACTTTGGAGTTTATCCGAAGATATTGTAACATTTAAATTAACACTGGACTGGATAGCTTGCTTGACCCTCTTGCTTGATAAACCATCTTGCTTTCTTATCTTGCTTGCATAGCATTTATGGTTGTTCATTTGGCATTTTTGCCTGCCTCCAATGCTTTATTGATTATTTGATTTTATCAGTGCTACATTCTCAGTGCTTTCAGTCAATGTCTGACATTTCCAAACTGAAATAATACTTCATGTGATTCTCTTAGAACAGAAATGTAAACACAGTGAGAGTGAGCGCTATGGTTGAGCATTCTCTAATTTGCCCTCTGTATTTGGTCAATCTGAATCAAATTCAGCAGCCCAACACTCCTCAACTTTCTCCTTTTGATAGCATGGCAAAGAGAGCACACAACCTGTGAGCTGTGGACATGTGCTCCTTTTTGGTAACAAACTTCTTCAACTTTTGTGCATTATTGTCCATTACTATTTTCCATTATACTATGTTCCCTTCTAATATTTAGCACTACTGTCACCCCATTCACCATTCTAACTAATAATTCTAATTGTTGTCTAATTCTAAGTGTTTGTTTTTCAATGTTTGCATGTGTATCTCAATTTCTACACACCTGATTTGCTTGCTTGTATCAATCTTGCTTGGCTTTCAATACTAATTTCTTTGGTGTAGGATTTAGTTAAAGGGGAAGGGGCACCACTGCATGTGCCTTGGATAAACAATGCAATATTAAATATATAAAACTGAAAGTTGTCTTTGCTTATTGTTTACAGGTGCTTCTTGGGCATTAACCCTGAGATGGGCTCAAAGTTAAAGAAGAAGCGTGGAGGCATCAATCAACACGTGAGCACGCTCCAAGGGAAACTTGTTGACTTCGAGTGGTCAGTGTAAATATGAAATTGTTACCTAATTTACATAAGTATGTTCATATTGTATATGTTCAGAAGTTGTAAATTGTTTATACTGTATTGTTTATACTGTATATGTTTAAAAGTTGTTGTAAATTGACGTGTGTTGTAAATTGTAGGGCTGGGTATCGTAACCAATTTCCTGCTATCGATTAATCACGATTCGATATTGATTCGATTTAATATTGATTGATTGATTCATAGATTCAGTTAGTGATACCAAAGTATGATTTTGAGCTGTAATAGGATTACATAACTACCCCAGCCATCTAACACATCAATACTGGTATCAATATTGACATTAGACAGGGAATTAATATATCAGCACTTAATAGCTGAATCTGCTCTTTAAAAATGAAAATTCATGTTAATTCATGTTCATGTTCATGTTCAGAGACAGCTTTAGTATATTGTTGAATTTAATAGTTTTATTATTATTAAAAAGTTAAAATGAGTATTTTTTTTCTTTGTTCTTGTTTTGACTTTTAATTTAACAAATCCAAAGCATGTTTGTGTGGTAAAATCACAGTTAACAAGTCAAATGTGCAATATTTTACAGTATTATTTAAATTGTAAATTTACAGTAAATTACTGGCTACTGAGTTGCATTACTTGTACAGTAAAAATTTAAGAATACAGGCAATTACTGTAATTTACATACAGCAAGATACTGTAATTCCACAGCTACATACTGCTATATCACAGTAATTCCATGGGAATGGCAACTGTGAAGTTACAGTATACAGCTGTAGTTGCATTGTATTTTACTGTGAAATATTTACAGTACATTATTGTGAAACATGTGCTGTACATTACTGTGAAATATGTATAATAAATTACTGTAAAATTACTGAAAAAGTAATGCAACTAGTAGCCAGTAATTTACTGTAAATTTACAGTGAAAAATTTTATAGTGCACACATTGTGTTTATTTTGATGTTTTTCCATCATTTTTGGCTGGCAGCCCTATTGCAGCTGTAAAGCAACAAGGAGTGGCTGTAAAATGCATTATAAATTTTATTTTAGCTTCACAACCAGTGTCAAATGACCCATTTCACTATCAGAATTTGAGCTGATCGGTCTGATGACATGGGCCAAACTGGGTGTTAGCTGGCTTGGCCTGCGGAAATCTCTAGTGTGCACGTTCTATGGGCTACACAATGTAGAAGCTATGCAGAAGGTCCAGGTTATTGTACACCCAGGAACTTTTTTGGCTTCATGTGCAACTGAGCAGCTTTGATAGGAATGAACGGGGCTCCACCTCCAACGCTGTATCCAGATTTCCATTATTAAATCTTGATCTCATGGCTGCCACAACAGACTTTCCCATTACAACAGTTTCCTGTGGGCTAGGTGGCCAAAGGGATACCAGTAGAGACACTTAGGAGGTGTTGACAGATAGTTAGCATTAGTTTCCAGTCAACGCTTACTGCTTTAGTGTAGGAGGACAAGCTAATGCTAATAAATGTCTGCAAGGTATGTAGCTAATATTGACAAAAATGGCAATACATTTGAAATGATTGTCTTTTTAACAATTGTTTTTTTATTTCATTCATTATGACACATTTAATACATCAAAAAGAAAATACATATAACGATGTGTATATCAGTATTTAGGCATTTTGAATATTCCATATCACACCAAGCTGATATATTGTACTTGACTGTCGTCCAGAGGCATGCAGAAAGGTGCCCTTTTTTGTTTTCAACTTGTTGAAAGTAATGGCTGACCACAGAAAATCAATTCAGGAAATGGAGGACTGACCAATTCAAATTCCCATAAAGCCATGAGTCATTTTGAACAAGAGTCTGCCTGTTTTATTACCAACCAAACACTTTTGCAGCTGATTTCACACATTAGGACTGGAGATATGATTGACTGAAATCAACTTTCACATTTTGTGGGGATAATTTTTCAAAGCTTTTGTTTTTATTTGTTTTCTCTCTCTCTCTCTCTCTCTCTCTCTCTCTCTCTCTTTCTCTCCGCGATGGTGAATTATGACGTATTGCCCCTTTAATTGCCGGTTAAACTGGGCCTGAGCCTAGTGGTTGCTAAGTGCCCAGAGAGAGACAGGAAGCAGCATTAAGACTGCGGCTGTCTGCAGCATCCATCTGTGACATGGATGGTTAGAGAGTGGGTTAGAGAGGGAGGGGGAGAGGAGAGAGGGGCGTCTGGAAGTACAGCCAGGATGACTCATAGGTCACATTTGCGTGAGTGAATGAGAAAGTGTATGTGTACTACGTGTGTGTGTGTGTGTGTGTGTGTGTGTGTGTGCGTGTGTACCTGTGTGTGCATGTGAAATCACATCTCTGCATTTGCACATTATGCAAAGTTGTGCCTCTGTGTTAATTTGTTTCTGAAGGAAAGCAGAAAGAATCCAGGTCCCTCCAGCCTCCACTCTGAATCATTCACAGAATATTAAAATGCATCAAAGTGATATTTCTCTCTTGATAGAACATTTACTTTTTCCAACACGTGTACCTTCAGTGTGAGCCCCTCTCCATTCACTTCATTCACACTCTTATTGCAAGCAATTTACAGAGTGAGTTAGCAGGCGTCACTGTAACGCTCGGGGACGTTTTAACAGGACACGTAGCTATTTAAAGGAGACCTTATGAAACAGTCTCTGCTATAACTTACTGCCCTGATTACCCTGAATTACTGCGAGCACTCTGTATTTTATGAGGATCAAATAGTAAAGCTTAGAACAGGAGCAAAGATTAAAACGGATCACTGGTGCTGGTGCTTCAAGTTCTGCAGTGAGCCCAAACCCTAACCCTAAATTTTATGGCAATCTATCCAGTAGTTGTTGAGATTTGTGGCTAAAAAGTGGTGGTATGAATTCATTGTGTGACAGTTCCAGAGGGCTAAATGAGAATCGTACAGAAGGTCTGAGCTCTGTTGTACGTCACGATTGGTTGACTGCCTTGTCAGTTCGCTGGGTGTTTATGCAGCTTGACAGACAGAAGTTGCAAGTAATTAACCACTTGAGACTGTCTTTCAACATGAGAGATCGATAAATTTAGATCAATTAAGTCTTAATGAAAGTTAGCCACACTTAACAAATTATTGAAAGTCAAAAACAAACTTAGTCTGTATGCTGTTTTATGACCTTACCATGGATTACTGTCTCCTCCCTTTCTGTTTTTGTCAATCTTTCTCCTCAGGATCTTTGGACCAGTCAGGAAAAAATCATTTACTCTGACAAACCACCTCTGGCAAACCAACAAATTACTTATTTGGTGGCTGTCAGACTCTGTACGCACATCCTTTTCCTCTCCCTTGTCACACATCAGATGGCCGCAGGGCCCGAACAGTTCAAATCCTCAGCTGATATCTCTCTTCATTAGCCGCTCAATGTTTTCATTTTATGTCTCCCTTAACACAAACAGAGCTACTGCCAGAGCTCAAATGCACATACACACATACATTCTGTTAGAAGGAATTCATTGTGGAGAGTGTCAAAACAACTGAATTACACACTGAGGTGTGTTGACAGAGGTTCATTGTGAATTCAATTAGCTCCCTTGGCACCGGAGAATGAGAACTGAGACCCTGTACTTTTCCTGTCATGTCATGTTGATGCCCACGCAAAGAGTTCGATTACTGAGGGAGAAAAATGACTGCAATTATACTGAGTCACTGGAGACAGGGGGACTGTGAGGAGGAAAGTGCAAGAGGAGTGGGTGTGTGTGTGCGTGTGAGTGCGTGTGTGTATATTCTATAGGAGTATGTTCTATTGAACATATTACGCTACTGTATGTCTGAAATGTTACACAGTCATGTAAAACTCACTTAAAAAGCTACCAAAACACACACACACACACACACACACACACACACACACACACACACACACACACACACACACACACACACGCACACACACACACACACACTCACACTCACACCTGCTGACATACCTGCTCATATATCATCTCAGGGTCTCTTTCACTCTCCACCAAGAATGAATTCCACTGTGCTCAGGTGCACAGCTGGTATCCATGGAGACCAAAGAGGGTGCTTCTTTGGATGAATGCCCTCCTGAAGAGTATCTAACATGTAGTGTCATTGGATTGGCTATGGGACTCTTGGGAGGCACACAAACACACACACACACACACACACACACACACACACACACACACACACCACTTACACCCAGGACTAGGTGTCTTCACACTCCTTAAAGTAATTGCAGCGTTTCATAAGGGAAAACACACAAATGACAATTCACTTGCATGTTCTAGCAGTCTCAGGTGCCATCAACATATAGAAGAAGAATCTTTATTTGATCACATATTTGAAATTGGTAATCTGCATTTAACCCATCCAAAGGGAGCAGTGGGGACGGGTTAATCCTCACGCCTGGGGACCAACTCCAGATCTTAGCTGGTGCCTTTGGTCAAGGGTACTGACTGGAGAATCAACCTACAGTATTTGTGCAGGTTTTGATGGTGGGGGAATCCAGAGTACCCAGGAAACCCACGTGAGCACCGGGAGAACATGCAATCTCTGCCCTGGATTCAAATCCGGGACCTTCGTGCTGTGAGGCAAGAGTGCTACCCACTGCGCCACCATGCTGCCTGGTTCCTTTACAAAAACAGATGTCTCCATTTTGATTTATTTTTCTAAATCATGTCTTTTTTTGCACTCCAGGGAATATCAATCAAACTGGTGTTGGTTATCATTTTTTAAAGATAGAATATTTAACATTTCTACATTAAAATGTCTTATTAAAATTATTTGCCCCAAACAGCCAGATTACTTTACTGTGCATTAGCTGTAAGAAACCGAGCAACAGCACCCACCAAAGTTGTGTGGGCCTGTGTGTTTGAATTCAGGTCAACCTCTCACTGAACTGAGCACTCACCTGAGACTATAGTTCTCTCTCTTTGTTTTTCCCTCTCCTCTCTGTTACATTACATTCACGGAGTAATGTACATTTCCCCTCCGGCGACAGTCAGCAGTCAACATTACAGAACATAAACACCTGAAAATTGATGTAATCTCCACAGATTGCTGCAGTCAGGTTAATAAAAGGGAGTGAAGATAAATCCACTTTTTAATTTATTTGTCACACCGCGGTGAGGGATGTCTTGTCCTGGGTTTTGTGTCTCGTGAACTTCCTGTTTTATTTTGAAAAGTAACTCTCCTCTCGTTTCAGGTCACTTGCCCTTCCTCATGTGCCACCAGTCTGACGTCTCCCCTATCCCTAATTGTTTCCACCTGTGTTCCCTCACCTGATGTGTCTTATAGTCTGCGTCTCCCTTTGTTCTGTGCCAGAGTGTTGTATTCGTCACGCACCCCAGCTCTCATTCACAACCTTGATCACGCCAAGAATCAAAGTTTGTATTTCTTTTTCTTGATCCTCTTAAGTGAGTGACTTTTGTTTGTAATTTTTTTCAGTGTATTCATTTTTCATAGTCAGTCGAGAGAGTAGTTTATGTTTATAGCCTTTTCTTCTTCCTCAGATTGGAGTGATTTTTTGTTATAAGTTTTCATAGCCGAGTGAGCCAGAGTAGTTTAGTTCTTAGTCCTTTTCTTTGCCTCCTCAGGAGTGATTTTCTGTTTCCTTATCCTTTTTCTTTGAGGTTGTTTTGCCTCATTTTGTTGTTTTGCTGTTTCTTGTTTTCTCAGCCTGCAGATTAGATATTGTGATTAATAGCCTATTTGTTTGTCACCTTGCTTAAGAGTTCAAGTGAAGAAAACAAATTTCACAATAAAAGCCTGCTCTAATTGTCCTAATTCTGCTCCTGGGTTCTCCTTCCGAGCCCAAGCCTGACATTATTCTCAAGAAGGTCTGCCTCTGCACCCGATTCTCCCCTCCAGAGCTGGCCAAGTCTCGTTTTGACTGAGGGAACCCAAGAACAGTAATTACATATTGTGCTTTTAAGAATGGCTTGTTCTGTTTTTAGCAAATGGCTCTTCATATATTATGACAAAGTTAGGATAAAAACAATGCGTTACATTCTGTAAAGCAATTTCAGAAATGTGTGACTACTGACATTTCGACTCCTTTCAGTGCTCACACTGTACATGACAAACAACTGTTTCATGCATTTATTAAACCTGAATATCATAATTATTGTGTGTACATGTCCACCCAGTGACTCATAAGATGGCTGTCAATTGTAGGCACCATCTGACAACAGGAAACCTCAGAGGGCTGCTTTACTGGTTCCACAGTTCATATTATGTTGACACTTCACTTGAAGCATTGTACAGTAGTTACGTAACAAGCAGCAGCCTTGCCACTTGGATTTATCAAAAGTTAGCTTTTTGCTGTAAATGTCACAGAGCATTAAAAAGCAAGAAATGTGGAGGGCAGATGTGATAAAAGACCTTTCAAAGGTTGCTATTGATCTTGAGATCCACTCTATGCCTGTGTTTGACAGGTATGTGTGAGATGATGGTAAAATTATACAGTAACACACTCTTAAAACTTTGCATTGAGCTAAACTGTGAAAACTATTGAGTGATCGAGGAGGTGAAGGTAGGGCTGCCTGTTCTCATTAAGGCTGGAGAAATACTGAATTCAGCTGGGGATACAGTTGGCTGAAGAACCTTTAGTTACTCCTATACTGTTCAGGAAATGAAACTGAGAGATTTGGAGGGTCAGCCCATTTTGTCAGCTGTGTTCACTGTAGTCAGTAAACTCCTTGGGGGCATGATTGAGGAGGTGGATTAGATTGGTCCTCAAATACTGAAAATTGTCAGGCTGCTGCGGTCAACACGTCTATCTTGTGTTTTGGGGATTTCGGGTTCTCAGGGGTTTTATTTATTGGAAGGTGTGTTTCCTGAGGAGTTCTTGGAGGGTGCAGTTGTATGGGGTGCCGTCACCGCTGCAATCTATTCATTATCTGTACACTCACAGTATTAAAGGGATTCCCCAGCCATAATCCCTTTAAGTACCAAACACTTCAAAGGTGGCTTAAAGGATCATTCCATCCATAGAAGTATAGAAGTATTTTAAGTATCTAACCATGCTGATAGTGCCTCTTCTCAGATTTCTTACACCACCCCAATACAAAGGGCATGAATGGAATTTGATTTGTGGTGCTCAGCATAGAAAATTAACTTTGAGGAACTCAGAAGCAACATTTCTTTTGAAAAATAAGGCCCTGTTTAAATTGGATAATCACGACACCTTTGTGAGATCCAGGATTTTCAATGGCAACATTTGATCTGTATAAAGCGGTTCCAAAGTATCCAGACAGAGACCGAGCCTGTGTATGCTCAGAAGCTCAGATCTGAGGAGGACGTTTAGCTATGCATCTTACAAATGGAGATGGTTGGGAGGGCTGCTTTAAAAATATATTCCAATACAGTTACTAATTACTTGTTAAAAAATTTAGTCAGTAACATAATCCAAGTTTCACAGTATTAAAGTAATGTAATTTGATTACTTTCCATTACTGTAAGTTTCCTAAACCAATCCAAGTCATTTTTGTGCCTACCTAACCAAACTTTAATCACAGCTTTGTTACGTCTTAGAATTGATGTAAAACCGATCTTTGAAACAGTTTTGGAAGGCACAGACAAATGATGTTGCTGATAGTGGCGTGGGATCGGAGAGTGCTTCCATGTGTAGCTCTAGGGATCATGGAGAGACTTTTTTTTTTGTTTGTTTAATTTGGGAGCAGATTGCCAAAGCGGAGGAGGTCTGACTGCTGGCTGACTGCACTGGTTACAGAAATGCGGGAGTTTACAGAATTACTGTGGTGAGGAAAGAACTTAACTACAAAATAAAGCTATTAAGTTAGGTCCTTACCCTCACAAGCTCTGAGTAGAGACTGAAAGGACGATTTCACAGACACGAGTGGCTGAAAAGAGATTCCTCTGCAGGGTGAGTAGATTCAAGATGAGGCCACTCCATTTACTGTAGTATCATATGAGGTTCCTTTCACAAATTTAGTTCCTATCAACAGTCCACATCATTTTAACAATGGCTATGGTCTAACCATAGCAGTGCCATATCATAACATCCTAACATTTGGGCAATTACATGTTTGTGATTGACTTCTTGCTCTTTTTCTGCCTCTCTGTTGCTTTTTCTCTTGAATTAATCTCCACTCTGGAGGCAGAGAGACGAAGTAAAACTGTGTTTACATGCATGTTATCATTTTGTGACATCAGCTGCAAATGATTATTGCTCTGTTTTGTCCCTTAATCTGTAATTACCCTGTGTGGGTGAGTCATAATTCACTACTTACATCGTATACTGCATCACTGTCTTGTTCCCTTGCATCACACTCAGCAGATCAAAGTAAGGCCAGTAGCAAAAACTTTAATAACACAAACTCACTTGATGAAGATTTGATATCTATATCACTCATTCGGACTCCTTCTCTAACCTCTCGGACCTCCCGTCTCCCCTCAGACAGAGAGTTGTCATTCAGATAATTTGTGTTTGCCTCCAAAGCACAGGCAGCACAGAGAATAACAGTGCTGGGGCTGATCAATTTCCTGCCCAGACAGACAAAAGCAACCATTTAGATAATCTGCTGGAGATCAGTCCATATATATATTGGTATGTATATATATATATGGGTATGTGTGTATATATATATAATATTTCATGTTATAACATATACAAGGACATGAAGGTCTGATGGAGCAGGAGGAATGTATATATATATATACATATATATGTATATATATATACATTCCTCCTGCTATATATATGTATATATATATATATATATATATATATATATATATATATATATATATATATATATAACATGAAACAAGTCAGATATTTGCTAAAATGTAGGTTGTCAAAAGCAGCAGGTATCCACCTAAGCGATGTATAGTCAAGAAGTTTTTTAAAAAAAACTCCCTTGTTGCTGAAAGGTCACAATAGGGACTGCAAGTTTTCTGTTACTGCTGGATATCCAAATCAAAATGGGCAAAAACCTCTTGATTTTTATGGGAACTGCAGAGTCGGGTGATTATTCTGTGTTGGTCCGTCCGTATGTGGGACACCTTTCATTTTACCCAGTGTGAGTATATTAAATATTGATAGATTCAGTTTAAAACCAAAAAAATGTCTGATAACTTCCAAAGATTTCAAGTATGAAGAGTTTTTCCAAAATTCTTAGCACATTAGCGTGAAAAGGTCTATAAAATAGTAAACTAGAGAAGAAGAAGGAGAAGAAGAAGAAGAAGAAGAAGAAGAAGAAGAAGAAGAAGAAGGAGAAGGAGAAGAAAGAGAAAAATAAATAAGATATGATCGGGGTCCTTTGTTGCCTTATGTTGTTAGTAGTATATTACTGGTGCCATTGCATGTGCAAGTAAAAAATGAGCATGCATGTACGTTCTTGTGTGTGCGTGGATATGTTTTCTGCCCATGCTATATATATATATGTATATATATATGTATATATATATATATATATATATATATATATATATATATATATATATATATATATATATATATATATATATATATATGTATATACTCTTGGTAATTTTCTCATTTTACATTTACTGTTGAGTTAAAGAGTGTTGGTTAGATTCAGTTTTTTATTTATTTATTTATTTTTCACTTGTGTTTCTCTATGCGTCTCCAGCATTGTCATAGCATGCTAACCTATGGCCGGTGGTCCTTTGTTGCCTTATGTTATATATATATATATATATATATATATATATATATATATATATATATATATATATATATATACATATATATATATATATATATATATGTATATGTATATATATATATGTATATATATATATGTATATATATATATATATATATATGTGTGTATATATATATATATATATATATATATATATATATATATATATATATGTGTATATATTTTACCTTATAGATATATAAGGTAAGGTATATAACAGTCATAAGTTAGTTGTCTATTTTGAGCAAAAATTATGAACTAATATTTAGTCAAGCTGTAAAGTCCATCAGTGTATCGTGTCCAATTACACCAAAATCCACTCCCTATTCCTCTCAAAAGGGACAGTCTTGTCTCTACAGCTGAGGTAATGTTAGCTTGGCAGTAATGATTACTGATGAAAACCTTCAGCATATTAGCCTTCTTATTAAGAGCGTCTTAGCACGCTGACACGGATATGTACTTTAATCTACAGCTGTTAAGTACAGCTTCACTGAGCCACTGGCGTGGCTCTCAGAACTTATCACCTATATGTTTTCATTAGTGAATGAATTTAATGTCCCTGTTGGTCAGGATATTCTACAGACCTGTTGACCATGTGCAAAAAATGAAATGCCACTTGAGGGACAAAATGTGTCCCCATCTCAAGAAAGACAACCCTTTTAAAAATGTGACTGTTATATATATCCTACAAAATACAGCTATTAATGCAGACATTTTATTTTCAATTTTATTTTCATTTTTTATTTTTTTTCTCATTAAAATTGTGGGACAAACCGGAGCACCCGGGGAAAACCCACACAGGCATGGAGGTACACACACACACACCACACAGAAGGATACCAACTAGTTAGCAGGTTCCTCTTGTGAGGTGACAGTGTGTCCTGTACCTGTTGATTTTTTATTTTTTATTGGGCGATTCTCCTCAAGGACTTGAGCCTCCTCCAGGAGTTTGGGGGCCAGTACATTATTGGTGGACTTGCACGGTGTCTCCTCAGGGACTTCAGCCAATGTCAGGCATCCGATGTCAGGGAGCATTTCTTGCTGCTGGCATGGCTCATCCTCGCACTTCTCCTCACGCCTGGCTCTTTTGCGAGGAAGGCGATAGTCCTCTCTCTCATCCTCGAGCTTAGTGGAGAGCTCAAGATTGAGTGAGAACTGAACGTTGAGCTGCGTTTTCTGCTCCTCCAGCTCTCTCACATAAGATCTCTCCCTCTCTGAGGTGTTTTGCTGCAAGACATTGATCTCCTCTGCCATCTTTTCACGAAGGGCGTTTTGCTCAGCCCTCAAGTTGCTGATCACACGGCAGTCTTCCGACACTGTGTCTGCATGAGACTTGACTTCCTGTTCAAGCTCACGCTGAAGGGTGTCTACCTGCTTTCTGACAGCGATGACATCAGTTTTATATCTTTGGCCGATCTCATGGCGTGAAACGCTGATCTTCTCAAGTTCTTCTTGGAGAAGCCTGTTCTTTTCTCTCTCTGCATGGAGCTCAGCTGTGAACTTGCCTTCATTGATTATATGGGACATTTGGAGTTCCTCATAATCTGCTTGAAGGTCTTTCTTCTTCTTTCTCTTTGCATTATTTCTCACCTGCGTGGCAGTCTTTGTGTTGCTGAGAGTAACTGGATCACTGTACTTTTGCAGCATCTCCAGATCTCTCTTTGTTTCTTTTCCCCTGTTGATGTACATTTCTTTCAGGGTTTTTTGTTTTTCCAACTGGTCTCTTGTCTCAGCCAACTCTTGGCGAAGTTGGACTGTCAGTTTCTTCTGACTGAAAAAGTTTTTCTTCTCTTCATCCAACTTGCTTGTCAGCTCTGCATTTTCTTGACAAAGTGCTTGGCACTTGTTGGACAGCCTCTCCCGAGAACTGTCTCTGAACCGCCGTCTAGAGGTCCGCTTGATACCTCTCGAGTTCTTCACAGACCGCATTTTCGCTGGCTGGTAGATTCAGTCTCAGAGTAATGCTCAGTTTGACTCTGAAGGACAGATGTCTTCTGATGGACAGTTGTCTTCTGATGGATAGATGTCTTCTGTACCAGTGGTCTGCCTGTTGAACCTTTTTCTCAGTGGTGTCACTTGTTGAGACGGTTGAACGTTTGCAATGATGTGACTGGAGAACAGCTGTCCTATTTATACACCTGCATCATGGAATCTTGATAATTGAAGGCTTCGTTCCATTTGGCTCTGATCGTTTGCTTTCATTTGTACACTTCCATTTCTTCTTTTCCTTTGTTTCTAAATGTTTACATTCAAAATCACATTCTGTGATTCACATCTAAACAACATGGCTGCCCCACTAACAGCATTCAATCTAGCTAACAAAACAAATTCACACAGCAAGAGTGTTAATCAAGCAATTAATGATCAGTTGAGGAGGACAAAATTAACCTTTTTCATCTCCATCAAGTTCAAATCCTCAGTTCAAAGACTGGATTAAAAACATTAAGTTTAATACCTCAAATGTTAATGTCTGTCTGCGCTTGTGTTTGATATTATTCCTCAAATGTTTGAACCTCTTCCTCATGATGTGCATGCAATTATGGTACAGGGGTGTTTCATATGTTTCATAACAATAATGACATAAGTATGAAACACCCCAGAATCCTGTCTGGTTTTCTATCAAATAATAATGGTTATCGTGTAGGTATAACCAGACAGTTTCTTTGTTGGGGGCGTCATGAGTTTTGTAACACAGCAGGCGATGGCGGTCAGCTGCGTGGTGGAAAATTATAATTTTTGCTTCGATCTCTTCCTCGAATTTTGTGACATTATCAAATGAGCAGGGCTGGCCCGAGGCATAAGCGAACTAAGCGGCTGCAAAAAAAATTTAAATTTTTAATTTTAATATTTTAAATAAATTAAACGAGTGACATAAATGAATGAATGAATGAATGAATGTATAATTCAAGACAAGATGATTCTGATTTCATGATCAATATACCTGCCTACAACTGCTGTGTCTGCCAGCATTTGAGTCATGCACATAAACTAGACACCTCGCATGCATAGACAATTCGCACGCATAGACACTGCATCAAGTTGCATCCCAAAAATGCATCAGAATACAGGAAATCACATCTACCAATTTCAGAATTTTCTGGGGGAGGACCCCCACACCCCCCTTCCCCCATTTGCACCCACTTTCATACAAATAAGGTAGGGGGGGTCCTTATGCATCTGTGCCCAGGGGGACAGAAGTTCATAATCCGTCACTGTATTAGTACAATTTAGAATGTTACATTATAGTGTGACATTTGTGTCAATAATTGTCAAGCACAGGTGCTTAGGGCCCCCAAAAGGCTTGGGCCGGCACTGCAAATGATACACTGCATGAGATCGTGTACCACTTTCTTATGTGTGTTTTTTGCATACACCAATTTTTCAAATTACTGTTTCCACTATTGTTAGGGTTGTACAGAATTCGACCACCCCTGATTCGCTCAGGACTGGTTGATCTGATGAAGATTTTCTTTGATCCCTACCAGATTGCATTTGAAAAGTGTTTAGCGTATAGACATGGCTGAATGTGATAAGTAGCTAAGAAACACAAGTAAAATAAAAAAATATATATATTTAACCATCATTCTTTAACTCAAACGGTATATATCATCTTAGTACACAGCAGTATTAACTTTCTCCCTCACTCTCTCAGTATGACTCTCTCCACCTTTCTCTTCTTTGTTCTGACACCCTAACACCTCTGCACAGCCTTTGTTCATTAGTATAAATAACATCTCTGCAGGCCCATACAGACACATAACTACTGTACTCGCTGTTGTTATGTAGTTAGTCCCCAAACAACACGTTGCAACATCAGCAGCTCACATTATGCTTCTACCTGCCTGGTGCCAATTAGGCAGATGAGACTGTTACACCATCTCAGTGTTAATGAGAAACAGTTAGAGAATACAGACTGGCTTCATCCTACTGGTTCAGATTCACATCAGTAATTAAGAGATGTGATTGTGGTTTGAGCGTGATGAAACACTTGACTAAAGTAAACATCAGTTTGAATTTTCATAGATGTTTTTAATGCTCCTATATTTTTCATTAACGCACAGTCTGCACTGAACTGTTTGCTCCAAAGAGGCAACTTTTAAAGAAAGATCTTCGCTAAGACAAAATATTCAATCAAAAATCAATTCTTACAAATTAGCCTCTAGGCATAAATTATGTAAATGTGTGACATGGTGATGTAGTGTAATGTCATGAAGTCACAGAATTAAAGACAGACTGCTGATGAGGCGTTCCAGTAGCAGTGTTTTCTGTGGGAGAGAGGAGCTTCCATTGGGACGGACTTTGACCTTTTTAACTTTCAACATATTTTACATGCACAAGAACCTACAACACACTGAAGGAAAGGAAAGAACGAACAAACGTGATAGGTCTCCTTTAAATGGAGTTTATTCTGTCACCAAGTGGCAGCAACAACGTAATTGTCAGCTGACAAAACAAATAACAAATGTAACAAATCATTTCCATCATGATGAGTCATGTTGACAGTATGATTTTATGTAAGCCTCCATGACATTCATCAGTTCTCTGTCTTATCAGTCTCCCTTGACTTGTTTTCAGGTATGTTTTGGGGGGTTTAAAAGATCTGGAAACCATCTGGAAACTGTTTGGAAAATGCTAAGCACTTTCAAAAGATCCTTGGCAGATGATTACCATTGTTGTTTTCAAATGAAAAGTTGCTTCCCTCGCTGTCGTTATATCTAAACCACCGCCAGAGCTTTCTCAGTACGCTGATTAGTCTGAACTACTATGGCTCAGCCACTAGTGCATACTGTAGCTTGAAGCCTGGCAAGACAGATTCTTGAGATTGCATAATCACAAACATCTGCCTCGCCAGGTGAGCTACCTACTGTAACTTTGAACACCTATTGTACGTTTAACAAAGAACTTCAGTCTCCTGTCTTCATGCACACAGAAAGACCTTTAAGGTTTGACCGTTGAGTTCTTGAAAGTTACAAATGTCAAAGTCAGACCTCTCTCCCACAGAAAACACTGCTCCTGAAGTGACTGAAACACCTCAGCAGTAGTTCCGCCTCTAAATCTGTGTTTTTTTACATCACACTAAATCACCATGTCACACATTTGCATTATTTATGCCTATGTTCACGGTAGAGGCGAAAACATGACAGAGCTGACCGGACACATGGTGAGTGGTGCTGGCTCAGGTGTGTGAGAGATGACCAATCAGAGCAGACTGGAAATTCAGGAGGGAGGCCTTAAAGAGACAGGAGCTAAAACACAGCTTCTCAGACAGAAGGGATATACAGTGCTGCAGCACTGGACAGTATGTATTTTTTTACATTAAAGCATGTATAACTATTCTAGTAGTAACCCAAAATAATAATATGAACTTGAAAATGAGCGTGATATGTCTCCTTTAATGAAATTGATGATGTCTTAACCACCTGATCATTTATTACCTACTGAAAGTTTAATTAAAATAATAATTGTGAAATTACATGCATTATTTATTTATTTATATATTTATTTATTCATGTATTCATTCATTCATCAGTTCATTTGACATGTACAATACATGTAGGTATCCTTGCATCTAATTAAAATGCAACCGATGCAATGTATATACGACTAATTTGCAGTCCTTGTTCCTGGCTAGGCTTTAAAGGATTAAAATGAATGACACACCACACTAATTTAGACATTAAAACTAACAATACAATAGACATAGACAAGCAGCCACGACAGACGCGAGCAGCCTCTACAGACTCAAGATGTAGTCACATTAACAGGCTTCATTAGATTCTCAACCCATGCAGAATGTAATCTTATCTTATAATTAGTTACATCAGATGACAGTTAATACACAATTAGCCTCCTTGTACTCCAGACTTAAATACGGACAAGGTGTAATTCAGAGACTGACTGACAGAGCCGTGCAACCTTGTAGAAGTATCAGAGGTGTTTAATCCCTCCACAGGGGAAAAATTTCCCACATGTTCCCATGTATCAGCTATCAGCACATCTGGTACATGGTGTGCACCGCGGTAAAGTACTCATAAATGTGCCCCAGACTCTTGATGTCACATACTGTAGAGTTCAGTCATACAAAGCTCAGACTAGAAAAGGATGAACTGATTTTCTTCACATCAGCTGTGTTTATTAGTGACAGAAACAGAGTGCAGCTTTCATGCATATAATGATCGAGACTCCTGCATTGGTGTATGGTTGTCATGGTAACAAGCACATAGGGGACATAGTCTTTGAGTGTGTAATTAACCACCGTGCCTCAATTTGCCATTCATTAGACAGGTGTGTTTAAACAGGGAGTAGAAAGACGCATCTTCTGCTGTTTGCTTCACTTGCCATTAAAGAGAAAGATTGCACTGCGCAGCTACATGGGCCGGCTTTGGTCCAGTGAGTTCACCGGAGAGAGACAGAGATTTTGATTTTTTTGCACTTTGACAGTGAACTATGATAGTGCTCATTAGTAGTGACCCAGGCAAAACTGGACAGAAGGAACAAACACCACCCAATGACTTTGAAGTTTCCCGACCACGTATTTTCAGACCCTTCATGTCACACGTGTGACCATGCCCACACACACCCAAAATGTTTCACGTTACACAAACCATTGCATATAAGGAACAACTCATTCAGTGGGTGACATGATATTACAGGGGAGGCGTCACATATCTCTGGTACATTTAAGACAAATGTGTTCGGGGTTTTTTTTAAACAGGAAACGATGTTTGATAGTATATTACAGGTACTAATGTGAGCCCTTTTATGAATATGAATTTTTTTTAACAAGAAAGATCATCTTTAGTCAGACTGATTTACAATAAATGTCATTCTGTAGATTAATTTACATGATCTAGACGATTAATTGTCCTTTTCATATATTCACTTTTTTGGAGGCTCTCTCCTCTGTCTCAACTTGGAGCTGTGATCTCTCCAGACCAGCAGCACAGATGCAAATTAGCCTCTGGCTTACGTTTCCATAGCAACACTCATTAGGTAAAAGGTTGACTCTTGACTGTTTGTGTACAGGAAAGCAGTCCACACTGAGCGCAACAGGCAAACATTTGAGCTTGCCCTTTTGTTTGTGCTGACAGGGGTGTGAGCGCAGTTTTAGATAAGAGACGACTGACACTTTACTGACAGAATTAGTTTGTTTATTCAAAGAGGAGGAGGGCAGCAGCCAGACCAATTAGAAGTGTGCTACCGGCTCCAAAAGAAAAGGGGAACATCTCTCCTTTTGAGCCAAAATCTCATTAAATTCAGTCAAGGTTAAGTGTCTCAACAGACAGTGACTGTGACTCCTGCAGACGCCTGCGATTGTTTGAGGAAGTTATTATGATCTGCTCAGGAGAACGGCACATTAAACAAACAGAATATAATGAGAAGCTCTCCAAGATTAGACTCTAATGGTCTCTGAGATAAAGATCAGAAGGTCAGAGTCGAAACGGGAACTCCAGAGAAAGTTGTGGTTGTCATAACAAGCTCATCAGCGGTGCCTCCTATCTCTGAGTGCATTCGTATCGCTGCGGCACTCCTGCTCGCAAAGGCCACGTTATATTGCTTTGCCGAAGAGGCTGTGAGCCACAGTATGTGCAGTAAATAGGATTAGGCTCACATACTGAAACGTACAACAGCTGGAGACTGATTGAGCTCAGATGAGGAGTGCTCATCTGGGTGATGAAGAAGGTGAGTCAAAAAACAAAAAAAAGATTTTTGGACATGAACAGAATGCAGCAATAGACTAGATTTCCAAAACATAGCACACCAAGAGAAATAAAATGATGTAAGACCCTCAAATTTGAACTATTATCCTTGATTTAGCTGTACTCAGACATAATTAGTGCAAGTCTTTCAGGCAGGCTGACAAAGTGAAGTTACATCTTACACAGATTTTCAGATTGTTCCTTAATAACAACTGTCAGCCCTGAGAGCCTGACTGACGCAGACCTGCTACACTGCTGTAATTGCTTTGATGTCATATTATAATTTGCTCAATCTGGATGACCCAGAAAAAGTTCTGGGTAATTTAACACAGCCAATGCAGGCTAGCATATCAGACGGAAAGCTCTGGCCTTTATCAGGTGGACTGGTTCCAGCAGCCAGCTTCATACATGGTGGAGAACAGTAGATTTATAGGTTTTCTATAGGTGGATATTTATACCTATTGTTATGTAGCAGAAGCTGAATATATGTCAAAGCAATATTCCATTATTTCATGAAATAAGTCTGAAACAGTTTTAGCTTTAAGGATATTAATGACACCACAAAGAGAGACAAAAGATTTTAAACAAACCTGTCCTCACATTCTTTGCCACTAGGGCCGACGAAACAAGCCATGAGACATAGTACCATCTGTATGAGCACACAATTGTCTATTTACATTCCTGGGGCCGTATTCATAAAGCTTCCTAGTATTAAGAGTTGCTCCCACTGACGAAATTCTAAGAAACGTCTTAGAATTAAGTGTTTCTGAGAATCTTTTCCTTAAAATTAAGACTAGCTCCTCGTAAATAAGTTATAGTTATTAACAAAGCATCTTAGCCTTAAAGAGAGCTCTGAAGGGGAAAGTCTGTCCGATCTCATAAAAGATACACTCACTTCTCCCACTGAGGCGCAGTAGAAAGTGAATAAAAAACTATGAGCATCTGCAAAGGTTACTGCGCATGTAGGTCTGTATTTTCAATATGTAGGCTTTTTTTTAAAGTATTGTTAATCTATTGTCTTAATAGAGACACAATTCTATGATTAGACCAATCGATTTCATTGTCAATTTTCTACCCATGACCACTAAAATTGAATAATATAATTTTTATATAATAATAATTGTATTTCATCTTCAAACAACCAATCCCAGCTTTTAAAAGAATGTGTCACACCTCGCAAAATAAAAGCTTTTGTCCTTGCCTTCCTCAGAGTTGATGTTTGTTAACTCCTTCATGCTGCACAAATTACAGAACATATATTTATATACAAATAAACATAATCATGTAGTGCATCTTTTGAGACTGAAAGTAGCAGCAACAAAATGGTGATGATAATGTGATCAGCATCTTCAAATCAAAAGTTCGACATCTGGTAAACACTGTCCATCAACTCTGACTGTGTGTGAGCACCAAGCATCGATGTTATAAACACGGATACCACCTCTCCTCATCCAGCTGTGGTCCTGCACTCTGTTGGCTCAGAACACGGTCTGCCGTCGAGTGCAACAGTGTGATCTGAGGTGTTGTGGTGGTGACAGGTCTCTGTTGGCACAGCAGTCTCTGATTTCATGTTGTTTGGCCAGCCTGAGTCCCATTTTGTCCATTTCCTCTTCCTGTGACCGGACATTAGCCAGGAGCAGCCTTAAACCAAGCTGGATTACCACGGCTCGTATTCAGAATCTCTTCCTCCCTGGGGTGGTCTCAAATTCTGCTGCTCTTAAATCAACACACCCACTTTCTTCACTAATGGTGATGCGGTATTTCTGCCATGGGCAGGACGTGTTTCAGCAATAAATCTGAAAAAATTATGGCCAATAAAACAAAAATGTAGCATAATTTGGAGGAGCTACCGGCCTTCTAAATCACTTTTAAGCTAGAATTTTTTGGGCTATGTCAGGAGTTCTCAGAATGTTTGTGAATACGGCCCCTGGCAAACACTGGGCAGCATTAGCATTGAAGTTGTTTTTCTGGTGATCTGAGTAATGAAGGTCCAATATTCTTTTAGCTCTCTTTTTAACTGCTATATGTGAATACCGGCTAGTTGCTAACTTTGTCTGTTTCACTGACTGTATATAAAGATGGATGACATGACAGCATGCCAATGCATAAAATGACAGCCATTCAGTGTCTCCCACAAAACTTTAGCAATGATGTAAAATATGACTCGTACTTATACTAATCATACTTTTACAGACAGAATGTGATAGTATATACTCATATTACAAACGCCCCCCTCTGATGAAATCTTAGCTTAATGAAAAGAAAATTTAATGAGGAGACTGAAGGGAGGGAGGAGGGAGCGGGTAAGAATGGAAACAAGGAGAAAGATGGCGTTTGACGTGACTCATTTCCAGACTCATTAATGGTGAGTATGTGTGAGGACTGAAGCAGGACACAGGCCCCCACCATCGAGTCCCACAGGGGGAAAGTAATGACAAACATCCTGCCACACGGTGCAGGAGACACTCCATGCATCTCATCTGCTCCTTATTCTCACCCTGCTTACTCTTACTTGCTCTTTGTCCTGAGAAAAACTTGATTTCTGTCCCACTATCTCTCTCTCTATCTCTCTCTCTCTCTCTCACACACACACACACACACACACACAATGCTGCCGTTGCACCATAAAAGAGGACAAGGCAGCTTGCACATATTCTTCCTGCTCGTCGCAGCAGACACAGCGGTGCACCCCCCTCGACTTCCTTGTTGATAATAAATGAATGGTTCACTGTGTGGTCGTGTGTGTTTGTTGAACATGAATTATTCAGCGTGGTGTTTATGTTGTGTAGGAAATAAGATTTCATTTTGCTTCAACAAGTCTGTATCTGTGTCACACCGTGTGGAGGAGGAAGACAGAGATGGAGCGATACAGAAACGCTTGTGTCTCCCTCTCATAGCTCTTCTTTTGAGGAACTTGATTAATTCAACCCTTCCATTCTTTCACAGTGCCAATTAAAGTAGTCATTCCCCCCTTGGAAGTTTACAGTTTTTATGAATCAAAGTAGATTTAAAGTGGTTTTCTTTAACAGCGATCAACTGAGAAAGATCCTTCGATGTCTAAGTGAAAATAGAGAGAGAATGTTAGTTAAAAACATTTCAAAAAACGAGTGTGAACAAAGAATAGTTTTGATGTTATCTCAAAGACGTAGATGTATTGTGTTGAAGAGATATCTATTGAAGTTAGCACGCTTACCAGCCAGCCCCTAGTCAGATTGTACCTAAAGCGGTGATCATCGGATAGTAAACAACACCAACACTCCCCCAGTGCTCCAAGTCTCAGTCCAGTCAGAGTCAGCCAGTTACCCACTAGCTGTACGGTTAACTCTAACGGAAGTATGAATTCAACAGGTTCCTTTCTCACCTTTAATTACAAAATACATTTTTTTTGCAAAAGTATTTACCTTCCTCAGCCACCACATATGCAGTCAACAGGTTTTAGAAGTCACATAATTAGTTAAATAGAGATCAACTTTCAGCTGAGGTCTTTGTAGAGTCAGTGTCCTGGGAAAAACTCCACCACGAAGACAAAGAAACACTCCAAGCAACTTTGCGAAAAGAAGAGCAGAGGGGGAAGTTTGAGTTTGAGTGACAGCTATCACTATCTCTGCTAATATTTATGCTGCCTGCCCATGCTAATATTGATGCTATCTGTGTTCTATGGAACAGTCTGGTTGCAATGGTAATAACTATGCACGATTATTAACCACACCCCATTCTCTGTTTGAGAAAGAACCTTGACCGTTAGACAGGAAGAAAAACTGAAGGAGAGGGCTTTAAACTGTGAAATCCTCTGTATAACTGACAGGAGGTCGGTTAAAAAAAGGATAATGTCTTTCGAAGTTAAAAACACATACACAAATATTGTATGACAATGTCGCTGATTTCCTGCCAGCCGTTGTACCTAATGACGCTCCGAGTCATTCAGCTCACCTAGAATTACTGACAATGACACTAAATTGAAAATGCCTGAATGAAAGAGGAGAAAGAGATTGATGAAACTCACAGACACACACTCATCCAACCCGGGATCTTGCAGAGACCTTTTGGGCCTATAGGGGCTATTACACAGTCAATACATGTACGTCATAAAATCCGTGTTTGTATTCCCTCTGGCCATTATTGTTGCTTACGTTGGTGTGGCGAGCTGTCATTGTGGTGAGTTGAGGGACTGAGAGCCTGCAGCGCTGCTGATAGCCTGTGTTTGTGTGTTAATGTGTGTGTGTGAGTGACGCAGCAGAGAGGAAACAAAAAGAGCGTTGCCTTGGAGGAACAGAGAACGTGAAGCTGCCTCCAGGTGTCTGTATCTTCAGACATGGAGGAGAGATGAGAAAAACCTCAGTCAGACCGTCATGGGTGTGATAATCCAGTCTCATGGGTTTTTAAGGAGACGTATTATGTTCATTTTCAGCTTCAAAATTGTTTTTGGATTACTACTAAAGCAGGTTTGATGCTTTAATGCTCAAAAAACAAAGTATTATTGTATTGTATTTGTATTACTGTATTCCCCCTCTGTCTGAAATGCTCTTTATTAGCTGCTGTCTCTTTAAGGAGGCCCCCACTCCCAAATACCAAGTCTGCTCTGATTGGTCAGCTCACACACACCTGAGTCACCACCGCTCACAACAACAGAGCAGCTGTGCTAAATTAATTCTTACTAGCCAAACTAGCCGCTAGATGTAAAGTATGTAAATGTGTGACATGGTGACGTAGAATGATGTCACAAAGTCACGGAATTGAAGGTGAGACTATTGACGAGATGTTATAGGAGCAGCATTTTCTGTTGTACTAACCCTCTCTTACATGCACGAGAACCTATGTAACACACTGAAAAAAGGGAATAATAGGTCTCCTTTAAATGTCCCTCAGGGCTCTTTTGCATGACGTATGAAATAAAACTAATTAATGAACAAATTAACTATCTCCTTTCTATCAGGCTTCGTAATTTCCACCAAAAGTTTGAACATGGTCAGTTCTAAACACTGGAACATATTTGGGATGATTGGGACAGTCTGCTGTGTAACATCTGGAGGGTGAGAAACAGGTTTAACTAAGAACATGAGTTAAAAAGATCAGTTCCTGTACTGAGCGCTTTGGTGGGACTGATTCAGTTCTTATCTGCCCTATTCTGCATTATTCTAATGATCGAATGTAGGCTATCTCTAAAAATAACATGGTAATAATAGAATCTCTTTCCCCTCGCCTTATCTCACTTTCATCTTCCTTATTTGTTTGAAGAAACCACAGTAAGACAGCACTACAAGAGCGCTCTCTACTGGTGAAACATCATAGCACAACAAACAAAAAGAAGAAAATTAGGCTTACATCAGTTTATGAGCATTTATTTTTTCAGAAAAACACTACAAAGACTCGGTCTTAAATTAAGCCTCACAAAGTGAACAATACAAACAATATGTACAGTGCAATGCTTTCATCAAGTAAACCTACATCACTGACTGTGTATGAACAGTGTCCGTCATGAAGCTACAACAAATACATTTTAGTTTTAAGGACAATCTTTCAAGTGGTTCCAGGTACGTTTTTGACACTCGAGGCCATGTTGGCAAGAGCGAGTCAAGTTCAGTCCAAACAGCCAAAAAGCCAGTCTGTCACTCATTCCCCTGCAGGGTGAGTCATCACTCCAAAACAGTGGGTTGGTTCTCATTGTGGCGTCAGGAGGGGCTCCAGCAGGGGGGGGCGCACCACCAAATGAGGCAAAGTCAGAGTGATACATGGAAATAACAGAATATGTTTTATTTTCAATATAATATCGTATCTTTTTTTTTACAGCTTTACTACGCGTTTTGTTTTAAGATATATTTGCATACATTTATCTATAAATGTATTTATTAATAAATCCAGCCTATATAGCTTCAGCTGTGATATTAACTGTGTGCTTAAATGTGTTTATGTTGACCTGTGAGGAGAGCGGCTGCATATCCCTGCAACTACCCTCACAGGGATGAATAAAGTTGTTGGCTTACGTATAAATGACCAGTTCGTTATATGTTTCACTCTCTCCTATATTATCTTGTCATTCAGAATTATGCTTAAAGTAAAAACAGTTGTGTGTGTGGTGTGCATGTGTGGTTTCATGACGCTGCTGGGTATGGTGAGGCGTGGCATTGAGTCAAGATGTGTTTATACTGTCAGAAATAAGAGCAGAGGTCATGTAAAAATGTTTGAAATCAGTTCAAAACATATTTAAAAAACTATTCTGGACCACTGACCCCTCTAACCTGTCAGCTACTTACTGACTAACGCCTAACACGTGTCACACCGGCCTCATACTCTGATCCAGCCCTTGTACGATGTAATATCATGGATGAAGATGGTTTGGAGGGTATTTTGAGATTATTTAAGAGTTGCTGCTGAAGTTCGGGCCTCTGTGATAAGACGCTTGAGGACCTCCTGGTCTTCTCTACAGGTGATGTTTCTCCTCTTAGTGTCAGTGTCTCTGGGCGGAGCTCAGCCTGAGTCATCTCCGCTGTTCTCGGACGCCCCCTTCGTGCTCTCCTCCGCCGTGCCGCTGTCCGTCTCCTCCTCTATGGCGAAGCGCGTGTCCGCGGAGGAGCACAGGGAGCTGATGCTGCTCTGCTCCGTGCACAGCGCGCACGCAAGCGGAGAGGGCAGCGCGCCCTCGTAGTGGAGATGTCCAAAGTGGTTGCCGTGGTTCCCGCAGAAAGGCAGGGACACCTGCACCGAGCGCAGTCCCGACACGGCGGCGGGAAAGGTGAGGCTGTGCTTCTTTGGCAGCGCGCCCCACTCCCGCTGCTCCTCCTCGTGCACCAGGCGCGTGAACACGTTGATCCTTTTCTTCTCTCTCCTTTTGGAGCGGAAGTAGCCCAGCATTATACCACAGAGGAAGACTCCGTAGAAAGACATGACTATTAATATGTACAGGTACGCGTTCCCGTCGCTTTTGTCCGCCTGGGGGTCCGCGGTGCTCTGATGTGATGCTGTGGAGTTGTCCAGGTGCTCCATGTTTTCAGTGCAGTCAAAGTGGACGACCTAGAAAGTGCGCTGGAAAAGATAGAGGAGATCCATAAATATATGGGTCAACTTTACGCACACTTTACGCACAAGGATAGGTTTCAAATGAGTGGAAAAAAGTTAAAACGCTTCACTTTTGCAAATGACATTCAGTACAAACCGTTTACAGTTTCTTGTTGTTTATTATTTTTTTTGAAATGCAACGTTTAAATATATTTTTAAGTTTCCATCATGTTACCTAAATAAAAAACCTCTCATAAGAATATACTGTTTGAAGGTTTGCACTTATGTTATCTTTTAGCTTGGCATTTCTTCACTTTTTGTGCTGAACAAAACACTTTCCAGAGATGTTTAATGAAAGTTACAAAAAGTCAACACAAAGTTTATATAAAACTAAACGAACAATCTATAAACAATAATGATAAAGTCAAATTCTCTACTCACCAAACTGAAAAGCTAAGTCTCATGTGAAACGTTCCCGCTTCTATCTTCCTGCAGCTCTTGTGGAGTTTGGAGCACAGACTAAAAGGATGAAGTTATTTATACAGAGACCCTGGAGTGTCATCATGAGTCACGTGATGGGGACTGATTGTAAGATGAGTCCTGTGTCTATGGAAGCCCTGAAGGGAAGTCATGCTAAAAAAAAAAATACGAAAAAGCTGAGTATCTTTTTAACATTATCGTGGCCTTTAGAGAGATCTGATGAAATCATTGAATACCCATGAGTATATTAAACTTAACTTACTGAACGATGACTACATCATCTCTAGAGTCCAACAAAAAGAGGCCTTGAGGGGATGTGATGGAAAAGAACATTTAGAGGAGGAACGCCAAATGATTAGAAACTGGTGATGAAATGAGAATTAATCTTAGAGTCTCGCTTGTATCTACAAACGCCACACTGGATCAGTCTCCTTATTTTCCATCAAGCCTCTGTACTGTTCTGCAGCACAAACAATAAATGCTCTCCTCCTCCATCACACAGGATTTTTCCATTTCCTTGCAAATGAGCCTAAAGCCTATGAATAAAATCATGCAAAACAGTCAGTCAACATGTTGGAAGTGACAGACTCCAATAAAAAACTCATTGTTTCCCATAAACTCACCACTGCACGCACCACCAGTGCATGAGGGGGGAGACAGACAGATCATGATTCCATAAGGGAAACTGACATGCAGATGATCTACAGTGAGTCGGAGGGGACATTTGTTAAGTACTAAGATCTTTTGCACAAGAACCAATATTAGTCTTTAAAGGTGCAGTATGGAAGAATTTTAGTTGAAAACAGACTGGGAAGGAATCGCAGTTTAGATGGAATGACTGACGTTAGCATGCTTACCAGCTAGCCCCGGCAAGTCTAGGTCCTAATCTCCTGTGCTGGCCATGTAAACACCAACTCTTCTCTGGTTCTTCTGAGTTCCCGTTCAGACCACTGGATGCATGGCTAACTGAGCTAACTCGCTAACGGCAGCTTCACTTAGCAGTTACTCTGGTTGAATGCTGCCCTCTGTTTCGGGTATGAATTCAACAGGTGGTCAAATTCTTACATATTGCACCTTTAACTATGCATCGTATTTTACTGTATTAACTAAACATATTTTCTAATGTAAAGACTTCATCTAAAAAATAAACAGTAACTGTCAACTAAATAAATACATAAATAATTAAAGGATTTCTGATTCTGATTCTGAAATAGATAATAATAATAGAGTGACTTCTGGCAGAGAAGTCGCACAGAACAGAAAAACTCAAGTGAGTGTTTTGAGTTGCTGAAAGTTGTTCTAAAGCATAGTACTGCATTTAATAATAGTACTGTTACTTTTCACCAGTGCAAAATTCCAAGCAGTGATGGAATGTAACTCAATAAAGTACAGTACTTGAGTACAATTTTAAGCTACCTGTACTTCACTTGTGTATTTCCATTTTTTGTGTCTTTATACCTCCACTCCACTCAAAAAAAGAAAAAAAAGTGATTGAACGATTTCAGTGACATCGGTCACATTTCATGCAAAGTTCGCATGTCATTTTAAGACTTAACAGAAAATGACTTTGAATGCTGAAGTACATTAATATCAGACTCGTGTGCTGTTCGTATGGGTGACTTTCACTTTTACCTTTTTAATATTTTGACATGATATATTAACTTTCCCTCAAGCATGACTTTTGCAGCGCTGATTCTATGTCAAAGCTCGGATTTCAGAAACATCATAGGTTTAGTAACACATGAGCAAAAGATAATCCTGCAGCTGCTCAGTGCATGCAACAGCAACTTTGTGACGCTGACATGGACGACAGAAAACAAAGCTTATTTAGAAGAAAAATGAGAGCATAAGTATCAAATTCTATAAAAAAGTGAACATCTTTTTGCTGTTTACAGCGTTTGATTTAACTGTGTACAAGTTTGTAGTGATTCTGGGTCATTCTAAGGGTGGCTCCTTTTCTATTAAAAATTATGACGGATTTAATTAAGATAGCCCATCTCATCTCCTCCCTTTTCACCAGACACAGCCAAGGATCAGTCTGACAACAGGAGAATTTACACCTCGATATCGTAATAAATGGTGAGCCTTAATGGTTGAATTGCATTAGGTTCCAGTCACACGTGGCTATTATTGAATTAGTGAAAGCTGATTTCACTCGCTTCCTTTGTTTCAGAGGTACAGACATAAATAAACGTCATCATCCGTCTGTCTTTTAGTCACAAAGGCACTGGATTCTTACCCAACAAGGCTGATATACTGAATAGAAAAGAATTGGATGATTGTGGCAGAAATATTAAATGCTTTTCACCAAAACAACAAACGACTCCTGCATGTAGACCAAACACAATCTTTATTTACTTCATTTGAGTATTTTTCCAAAGGCAAATTACAAATAAATAGCTGGATGCACTTATTTTACAAGGCTGGCTCTTGAGAGAGGGAGTGGAGTGCCAAAACTGCTCTATGATAACAAAGCTTAAGTTAAAATAGAGGCAAAACATGTGCCTTCTCTGCTGATCACAGCTCCTCCAAATACATAATATGTACACTTAAGGAGAAACATCAAAGTCAAAATCAGTCCGGGATTAGAAAAGGCAACAGGTGTCACAGGGTGAGGGATGCAGGGCCACGTTTGTGCCGTGCATGGACGCGTTGAGTCACACACTTGACAGAAATATGTGACAAGGCTTTAAGCTGGTAACGACAGTCATGCAGAATAAATGTTAAAAACTTGTCAAAGTGTGCTAACTTTAGAACCAGTGCCCCCACCCACAATGACACAGTTTTATTTACTGTATGTCCTATCTGTACTCAACTGCCTTATTTGGACAGAAATGATACATTTTCATATTGCACTATGATTTATCAAACATGACAATGATTACACAGTCATTTCATCTGTAATACAAGCAAGTAAAGTGCATTTTTCTGCACAGTGTGGTCTGTACACCACATAAAAAACTATACTCTATCACTGTAGGAAAATACAATAGACTAAACAACACTGCATCTTTGTTTCTTTTATTTTTAAATAAGAATATCAGGTGCGATTTCTGTTGTTTTCCCAAAAAAAGGACTATGGCCTTAATAAAATAAAAAAAAAAGAGATGGAATTTTTACCAAAATGCTCTCGTTTGCCCTCAAATGACTTTGTGCTTGTGGTATCAACATGTGCTGGCAGGAGAAACGTCCCACCACCGTGGGAGTCGAAGTCTGACTGTGGGTGGGAGACAAAATAAACCCCTGACAGAACTCAAAACATGGGACAAAGAAAGAGAAGTTAACCGTGTCCTGACCTGCAGGAAGAAGGAATTTGAAACTTTTAAGTTAAAAGAAGTTAAGAAGACGATTAAAAGGAACAATTTGGAGACGTACCTGACTAATCTAGTGTCTCATGGGTGAACACAAAGTGACAAACCTTTCGGAGCAACCTGAGCTTCTGCTCTGGCACTCAGAAAGAGTTCAACAGACAACATCAGTTAACACACCATCTGTTTCATAACTCACATCTGGAACAATAAAGCTCTACACACAGAGTTCATACACCTGGGCGAAGAAAGGGAAAAAGGCAGCAAGTGGACAGGGATTTGTTGTGTTTTCCTCAACACTTTTTCAGCCTGTCTTAGTTACAAATTCAAGTAAAAACTGCGTCTTAGTTTGGTAACACCCTATCCTTATTCTTCTTTCTTTGAGAGATGCTCTTATGTTCATGGGTTAGGAGATAGGAGAGCAGTGACAGGGTACTGGGAGTGTTCAGAGTTGAGTGTTGGTCTGTGCTTTTGAGAATGACCAATGCTGTGCTGGTCCTTGTTATTTCCCGCCGTACATTCTCTCAATGTCGTCCTGGTAACGCGTTTTCAGCTCCTTGCGTTTTAGCTTGAATGCGTCAGTCACTAATCCAGTCTCAGGAGTCCATGGCTCTGGGCTCAGACAGATCTTGCGAGGGATCTCAAAGCGCTCTAGCTGGGCTACAAGAGAAGAAGACAAGACATTAATTCGCAAAAGTTCCCACATGACGATGTCGACCTGGAGCTCTGAGCTAAAGTTTCACCTCCTCTTTGACCGCTTCTCACCTGCCAGAGCAGCCTCAGTGATGACCTTGAGGACCAGCTCCTCCATGGATTTAGTGTTGCACAGCTGTTCACACGAGCCTCGAATACCGTACTGGTCAGCCAAAGCCAGCAAATGCTTTTGATTGGGCACCACAAAGCCAATCACGTATGTCTCATCACTGCAGAGTGGGAGAAGAGGAGACAACATGTCAAAGTGGAAGAAGAACAGGGTTAAGTGACGCTGGAATCTGTGTGTATTCTGGAAACTGGATGTTTGGCCGTGCAGGGTGATGGAGTACATGGATGGAACATGTATGTGCACAAATCATCAGTTCTTCAACAAGTGAGATATTTGCCCATAAAAGGAAATGAAAACATGTGTCGGAGCAGAGTGTGAACAGATTGCAAGTTATTTTAAAACACTATCTGTTGCACAGTGACACACAACTGAATAAACATTTCAGGCTGCAGAAATATGATCATCAGGATCAAGGTGTAAAATGCTTGTTATGGTATCAAATGGAGCAGGAGGCATCACCACCTTCAAAATCAGTTAAGTAAATCTAAATGTGTAATAGAAGCTACAATCTCTCTAAAAGTCCAACAGCGTGCGTCAGTCATAGACGTTAAGTGAATTACCTTCAGGCTCTGTCAGTGTGGTACAATTTAGATTTGTAAGACATTGAGTGTTTGAAAATATCTATAATGTTTAATGTTTAAATAAGAAGATAATGGTTACTGCTGTTTTAATCATTTTGAGGTCAGAAGAAGTTGAGCATACACATAGCTGTAACATATAAAACAGCAACATTAGCATTCATTGGAGTCGTGTCTCTAGCCACTTGATTAAAGTCCAACATTGACTTCACTTCAGCTCTGTTTTACACTCCATCAACTCCTCAGAAAAAATGTCTCTGGTTCTTTTAGCTTCCAGCTCGTTAAGCATAATTCACTAGCTAGTAGCAGAACATAAACAGTGAAGTTGTGGGCCAGAAAACCAAAACAATGAGCTGAAAGACGCAAAGAGGGTCAGCTGTCATAATGTCGTGCTTTTGGGCTCAAACCTGTCTTTATATGTGTGGAGCTGAGAGGACCTGTGCAGTTGCTGAGACGAAAGGTGATACTTTTATGTTGTTCAAGTTGTTATCCTGTGTAAACAGGATATGACCATGTCTGTACAAGACATTATACTGCGTGAACAAGTCATTGTTACCACTGTTACCTTGTCTCGCCCAAATTATGGATCTAGTTATGGATCAGTTGCGCACAAGACAACAATAACTTGTTCACACAATATTGTCTTGTGCACAAAAATTATTATAAATATATTTTAAAAAATCACCTTTAAGGACCCTGGGGACTCTGTACCTTTACCTTACATGCTCACTTTCTTCATTATCGGTATAAAAATATCGGTAAGAGCAGCTTTTAAAAACAGAATGTAAAAATAATAAACAGGTTATAATAAGTATGGATGAGGTGACCAAAGATATAGACAGAAAAGTTTAGACAGCAACAGAAATTACTTTGTCAAAAGAAATCCCAGAGGCATTATAATCGTAAATTGGTCTGTAATGTGTACATGGAGCCCCTGTCAATTATACGGTGTTAATCATATGAAGTAACTATTGATCACCGGGGTGCTTTATATCCTGTAATGTTACTGCTTCACCAGAAGCATTTCAGTCATCTACCAGTTACTGTCAAGCAGTGGCCTTGACACCTGCAGGATTTCCCACAGATTTGTTTATTTGTGGCGGCATGCCACAATATCAACATTGGCCGTCACATATTGATTTTAAATCCAAAATGCTGTTTTTTGGGGGGCAACATTACAAAACATTGTAACACTGCTGATAAAGAAAGTCCACAGAGAAGACAAATACACGTGAGAGAGAAACTGAACGATGTGGAGCGGGCCAAACTGGTGTGTGTCCAATAAAGAGACCAGAGGTCTCGATGCAGCCAAAGGCATGCTATTAATTTGTGGGAATCAAAGTTCCGTGTCACAGAGGATAGAATAAGACAGCTTTACAGCTTTCTGCTGTATGCAGCTACCAGCTGTTGATAGAAGCAGGGCTTGATGAGAGTGGTGAGACTGAACAATCGAATACATCTGCAAACTGTAAAACAAAAAACAGTGAGTTGAAAAAGGCTATAAAGCTGTGGAAGTGGTTAATAATTCTGTGTTACCCTTCAGATTGGAGTAATTTCAAATCTCAAGTGCAGTTTTAACAGGAGGAAGTAAATGAAAAGAAGCTAAACTAAAATAACTTTGAAGGATCCTCTTACACCTAACTGAACATGTGACAAAATGTGAGCCAATAAAAATGTTCTAAACAGTCTAATCCAGCTGTTTCATGATTTGTGCATTCATGTATACATTTGAACATCACATTGCACACACACACACACACACACACACACACACAAACACAGACACCTGTTTGCATAGGCACAGATGTTGTCGACCAGAGAGCAGTTCTTCAACATGGCCTCCACCTTCCCCAGGGAGACGTATTCTCCTGCCTGCAGCTTCACCAAGTCTTTCTTACGGTCTGGAAAACCAAGCAGAGAAATCTGCCTGTGATAACATGCGTGTTTCCACTGAACACATCAGATCTCTCGCTATCTTGCTTGTATTTCATAAGAAGAAGGGAGAAACCTGGGGGAAGGACCCATTTTCCATGTGTATACATGTGTATATCTGACCAGTGTCATCTAGATAACAAAGAATATTCATGGTCTCTGCCTAAGTAAACAGTAATTCTTGGAAGTGAGGTAAAAATCTGATTTGTTAAAAGGTTCCCTGTCAGACTGATGGATGGGAGTGGAACAGAGAGGTTGCCTGGAACAAATCCAGGAATCTGGGGCACAATGTTGATCATTTGTGCTTTTGATGTAGCAGCAGCATCTGAAGCAGGACAGATTATCCCAATTGGTAATCTGCACCTATAAAACCAGCGATGTATCCACTACACTTCTCCTTTCAACCCTCATCCGTCCATCCACCTTTCCTCACCAATTATCTTGAGGCATCCATCTTGGTGGAACTCTCCGATGTCTCCTGTGCAGAACCACCGCTGGCCGTTCTCATCTACGAAGAAATCCTCTTGGTTTTTTGCCTCGTTCTTGTAGTATCCCATGGTTACGTTGGGTCCGCCGACCAGAATTTCTCCTCTTGGATGTGGCTTGTCGGTGCTACGGTAACCACCTGAAAGAAGGGTTTGAATTCAGTGGAAAACTGCACGTGGACAAACATTCAATTCTCCTGATTCTGCTACATAATATATGATTGTGCCGCGATAAGACCCTGACAACATGTTTACTTTAAACTCTATTTCTGCTCCGCGAGCCAAGCAAGCGATAAAGTCAACTTGATAAATATCAAGATTCAACAGTGTAATAAAAATGAGTTATGATCCCTTACGAAAAAAAGATGGAGGTTTTGCAGGAGTGGAAGGAAAAGAAGTAAAGAAGTATGCTTTCCTTACAAGGTTATGGACTCGTGAGCCTGGGAAATGATTCATGCTGGATGGATTGGTGCAAAGTGTTTGTGTGTGCATGAGATGAAGCATGAAAAGCAACCAGCACTGATATGAGTCCCTGTGAATCCACGTGACACTGTGTATCATTCCATCATGGGTTGTGTGTGTCTCACTTACCCTCCACCCAGTCTTTGAGCTTGATCTCACAGCAAACCAGTGGCCCCCCCACTCTCCCAGTGCTGTAATCCCACACTGGAACAGACAACACACACATACACGCAAGATCAGGAAGCACGCTAGCATCAAGGAATGAAATTTATTACCATAGCAACACGACCTCACTTGTTCCCTCGCCATGGAAACCCAGTCCCAAAGGAGCACAGAGCAGTGTTTTCCTGGCTCAAATGACCACAGTGGAGAGTGACGGGCAGTGGTTTAGTCTGCCTGGGAAAGGCTGGGAGGACTTCCATTATTTGACAAACTGTACGCGTCAACAACGAGAGCCAACAGATAAGCTACAAAGTTCAAAACCGTCACCACAGATATGAGTGGCATGATTTTACGCACATTATAAAGAGATAAGAAAATTATTTCCCCGTTATGGGAAGATGGAATGTCTGTATTTTTGTGTGGAGACAATCGCGTGTACTTATTTTACAAAACATCATGTGCACAAATTTCACATCAGGCTTAAAATGTTACACTACCCGTTACTCAGACTTGTTACTAATGTTGATTTTTCCACACCACTGTCATTCTGTTCAAAACAGATCACCTACTCCCTTCTCTGTTTACTACCACCCACGCACAATAGATCTGCTTATTACTCCCCTTTCATCCATTTTCCTGTCAGTGCTGTAAAATTCCCTTTCGCTCTTCTTGTCCTCCCACTACGTTTATCTCTACTTGTATGCTGTGGAAACATTTTCTAAGAGATTTCCCACAACTGCTCAATGATGTGCAACTTTTCCGGTTTCGACGATGATAATCCAGATAATTCCGCGTTTGAATATCTGAAAATTAACATGCATTTTTTTAAAACAGAAATTTTCTAAAAATCACTACCCAAGATCTCACCTTTTCTCCAAGAACTCATTCTCTACTTAAATCACTTTTAATAAAAGTTGATTAAACAACAAAAAAAGTAATATGCTTTTCAACCATTACAGAATTTTTTCCCTTGAAACCTCTTACTCAAGTTAAAAATATTATAAGTTTATATTTTTGTACATTTGTAGACCTGTTTTTTAATTTCGATATATATTTTTACTTTTTAAGTAAAATAAAAAGTCCAGAACCCACAAGTTAATGTGATGTGTCTTTCAGCCTCTCACACTCAAACACTTACCAGGTACCTTCAGCAAAGTCTATGACGGTTCAGGGCTTAAGGCCTTTGGGGGGACATTGGGATTGCAGATTCTGTAGCCACAATAGTGGCTTTGTTACATTGACACAGCAGTGGTATAGCTAAATGCTAACAAGCTCACAAAGACAATGCTAACATCCAGATGTTTAGCAGGTACAATGTTTGCTTGCTAATGAGAGCTAGACACAAAGTGCATCTGAGCCTGATGGGAAAGTCTTTTTCTCAGGTGCTTGGTCATAAACCAAAGTATTGGACAAAAACAAATACAAATTTTCACCTGATGACGGCACTAGAGGAAAGCTAAAACATCCCCAAAGCTGTTGCAATTCATCCTCAGGGGGGCTTGTCTCAAGTTTTGCATTTACTGCTTACACTCGCTTATAGTTCCAGCACCGCAGGTCTCTGTCAGGCCATATCCTTGACCCACCGGGCAGCAGAAACACACATTCATGAAGCGCTGTGTGGCGGCCGAGAGCGGCGCTCCACCTGATAACAAGACCCGCGTTCGACCTCCCAGCAGAGAGCGAACCTTCTTGAACACCAGCCTGGATGGATAAACAGAAGCCAGGAGTAGATCACAGGGGTAGGGATGAGAACCTGGAGAATAACATGCTCTTCTACAGGTTACAGAAATTCATTGTAACTCATACTAAGATGCCACAGTTACAACTCATCCACACACTTGTCACATAGAGGTGTGCTGTATCCTTTGGTGAGCTGCTCCAGTTTGTAGTTGTATGCCAGAATGAAAAGTGTTCGCTGGACACAGTTCATCTCCTCCACCTTGGTCATCACGTTCTTATAGATACGATCCATGATCTCCTTTAACCAGTAAGGGGGACAGAGATGAATTTGAGACAAAGAGAAAGAAAGAGAAGTGAGAGGAAGACAAAATGAGGAGATAAAATAAAGAAGAGTGAGGAAGAGGGAAAACTCAGACACTGGAAGATAAGACAGATGTTGGTCAGTGTTAGTTGCCATTACAGCTCCTAATATGGTGCCTAGTCGGAGCACTGACACCTTAAAGTGGAGATTCTGACACAAACCCAGCTAAGCCAAAGTACTGGATCTTGAGTACAGAGGCACAGTACATACAGACTTGATGAGATCAAAACCTTTTTACTGATATGGTAAGAGAAAAGGAGCTTAAGGAAGCCAGTCTCAGGGCACAGAATGATTTATGAGGGCCAGAGCTCATATATAAAACAGAACTGATAAAGAACAGAACAACTTTCTCTGAATACAACAAGTCGATACAACAAGTCCAGAGGAACACATTAGCTCAATGTGGAACACATGTTTTAAAGTTTAGTTACATAAGAGCAAGGCTCCCACATAGTTTACTTACAACAAGTGACCTACAAAAAACAAGAGGGAAACCAAAGCAATCCACAAGGGTGAATCTCTGTGGAGGCTAAATGACAAACAGAATTGTAGTAAACTTGTTGTTCTGCCTTTAAGTTGGCAGCGGAGTAACAGAACGGAACCTGCGCCTGTGTAAAAATATTCTTGCATAGCCAGACCTATCTTAACACCGCTGTGTCTGCGCTGGAGAAAGGTCTGGCTGCACCCATTATGCTACAGGGGAAAAAATGCTTTGGTTTGTTTGTGTTTCTGTAAACCAGTGGAACATTTACACCTGGGGAAGCAAGCCGTGGCATTTAAAATAACTTAATCCCTGCAAAAGAAAAAGTAAGAGCTGCTAGCTTGTTAACATTTGTACTGTTAGTGACCAGGTTGGGACTAGCCTTTTTTAGCATCTAGATTGCTAGCGTGGTTGTTGGTGGTTGTTTCCTGTAGAGATGGGGATTTTGAGAACTCAGATAGCGGAAGTGAGGAGAATGCATTTTGCACAGCGTTTTGTGCGATCTAGGCGATTTAACTGTTTTATATAGGTTATTTGGGCACTTTGTTGAAAGTAACTACAAAGTAGTGTAATAAGTAATTCATTACTCTACACAGACAGTAATATTATAATGTAATATATTACTTTAAAATGAAGGTAACTAGTAATATGCAATATATTGCATTTTGAAAGTAAATTGCCCAACACTGATTACAAGACACTGTACCATCAAAATGATTTTGAAAAAAGTGTGTTTGGATGAGCAATATCAAAGGAATTTGTGTTCTTTTGTAGTGTAGTGCTGAGTGGTGAGAACTTAAACAGTCAGATCAAGAACACCTCGTCATCATAATCAGCTGTGTGTCTTGAAAAGCTGGACTCATACTTAAGTGGGGAAAAGGGCACAAACAAAAAACCCTGCCGGTCCCTGTGTGTGTACGTGTGTGTGTGAAGCAGTGAGAGAGGAAGTCGACACAGGATTCATGCAGCAGCCCGTTGTCATATCACAGCAAACAATTTGTATGTGTGTGTATGAGTATTTGTGTGTGTCGTGGGGATAACCACATGGGGCTTTCTCACGTTCTGTTTACAGCTGTGAATGGTTCCAGACACTGGGGCCCTCTGCCCTTTACACTACGACCACTGGGAGATGGGGGGTTGTGGTGGTGGTGGTGGTGGGGCTGAGCTCATGGTGTGTGAGAGAGAAAAAGAATACAGCAGCAACGGCCTATTGTCTTTAAGTATCTGGCATACAGTCTAACCAACATGATCAAGGGAATTATTTGATTTATTTTATATTTAAAGGGTTTTAGTCATCTCAATTTTCTTCATGGTAATGATTACAGTTCCGTCATAGCTACGTAGGTATACGTACATGAATCCTTTTTGAGGTTTTCCAATGATTAAAGATCAGTTTGTTTTTTGATAAAGGAGAGTGGAAAGATTTAAACTTTTTATATTCAGAAATTCCATCAAGCTTAACACGACCCTTAAACCCTTTACTACCGGTCACTGGAACTTATCCAAACACAAATAGTAGACCACTGCTCAACGCTTATCATAGTCACTGACTGACTGTTTATGTGACATGCTCAACAACACGTTTGCAAATAGAGCCGGACCGATTTTCAATTGTTGGGGGCCGATATAAAGGAGCCCTGTTATGCTTTTTTGTTTTTTTTCTTTTCTTCAGTGTTATATAGGTTGTTGTGCATGGAAAAGATCTTGAAATTTAAAGCCCAAAGTCCACGGCAACGGGAGCTTCTTTAACGACTCATCAGTAGTCACGCCTTTAATTCCATCACTTCTTAATTGAAGATTATGGTCTAGACCTGCTCAAATTGGAAAGTGTCATGAGCTAACTTTTGTTGCAAATTGGCGCTATACAAATAAAGATTGATTGATTGATTTATTGATTGATTGAAACAACACTACGTCACCATGTCACACATTTGCATGATATATGTCTAGTGGCTAGTTTGGCACATAAGAACCAAGCACAGCTGCTCTGTTGTTTGCTGCACGTACCAGCACATTCTTAACAAGTGACCATCGACGTTTCAACATTTGTGAGCCTGAAACCAGTCAGCTAGCTCAGGCATGTGTGAGCTGACCAATCAGAGCAGAGAGTGGGTTGCAGTGGGGTTTAGAGATTTTTCACTCAAAACAGCTGCTTGCTGTTGCTGGAAATGAGGTTGATGAGAGCAGTGAGATTGATCTAAAAGTTGCAGGCTGTAAATCAAAACAATGAGCTGAAAGATGCTAAAATCCTGTAGAACTGAGACTACAGAGTCAAATAATAATTCTCTTAATAATAGTGTTTCAGTTTACACTGAGTGTCTTTTTGTCTTTCCCTGTAAACTCTTTCAAAAACTAATAAAACCACTTAAGTACAGATTACCCTCTCTGCTCTTTCGCTGACAAAATAAATACAGCCACGCTAGGTTTTGACTGAAGCCATGTCATCACTGCTGAAATGGATTAATCACTCAAACATAGACAAGCAGGATCAGCCAACCTCAAATATGCCATTTTAGCCCCTGTGTGTTGAACACTGTTTAGAGATGAAGAGCAGCTTTGGCCAGCTGCAGGAGGCAAAGAGTATTTACGTCACAGTCAGTCCAGAGTCTGATCCAGCAGACCCAGGCCTGCTGGACTCTGTCAGTCTTACTCCACAGCTGGACTATGAACAAAGACAGAGTAAAATCTGTCTTGCTGCCAGATGAGGCCAAACAGTATTGTTTTAAACACAGACTTAAGGGAGAGCGACTCATTGAGAGATACTGTAAAGGTCAAAGCTTCTCCAACATTATACTGATTAATACATGGTGTTGTGCTGAGTGTACTGCCGGGACGTGCCGGGACGTACCGGGACGGCTGCCATCAGAGTGGGCTGCAGGATGCTGGTGTCTCCCTTGCTTCCTTTCTTGATCTTTGTTGACTTTGGGTGGGAAACAGAAGCAATATCAAAAGAATGACTGCACACATCAGAACTGAAACGTCTCATTTGAACATAGACTTGAAAACTATTTTCCACAGTTTTTTGTTCTACTAGTGCCAAATATTTTTAAATGATGCTAAGATTTATTGTATAATCTACAAAATAGAATATATTATATTATAATATAATATAATTGGCCTTTACATTAAATGCTCTCTGTCTCTGTTTTGTGTTGATGCCCTGTTGTACCAGCAGACTGATATTTTCCTGAGGTGATCTGAGGTTACATCTTCGAATGTTTTATATCTTGGTGACTCTCTGTGCTCCCAAGTGGAAGGACAGGAGAGGTGGAGGGTGTGGCAAAGCCACTCCAGTGGCACACTGCCATTTTGGTGCAAAGAATGAGTGAGCCCTGCACAACCCTGTGCCTGCCTGCTCAGAGCTGGTCAACAGCTCAGTGCGGTTGTGATAAATAATTTTTTGGTCATGCTATTTGGTGAAGGCATACCTATAAATCTGAAATCATACATATTCTTTTACTTATTTTTTCCATGTTTTCCCATGTTTTTGTACATCTTTTAACCATCTGTGATTACACAGAGAAAATCTCTTTCAAGCAGTTGTCTGTTCCAGCTGCAGTCTGTAACTGGACTGATGACAAGCCGCAATTAGGCACAGCAGATCCACAGGTTAAACAAGCACCACCAGACTGTTGTACATAAGTATAGAAACCTCCATGCTTACATTAAGCGTGTCATTATCAACAAATTGTTCTATAGTTTACAATGTACATCAACAGGACTGTTTCTGCCAGTGTTACATCCAAGTCACCTGTAACTGGGTCAAACAGCATCTTCTTTGAAGGAGCCTGACCAAAGTGTCACCTGGACTTTATTTATTTGTAGATCATTACTAGGATCAGGTTTATTATTTTTGCATGTAAAATAGTCAGATCTAACTTTGAATTAATCTTTAAAGATAATTCAGAAATCAAAGAAAATACAATATGCAAAAAGTAGTATTTTATTTATGGCACTATATGGTGGTATTGAATTTTAGAAGGTTATTATGTGGATCATTGTGATGTGCACTATTATCCACAAAAACTAGGTGAGATGTCACAATTCTCCAAATCCACAACTAGAATCAAATTGACAACAACAGCTTGACTTTGTCTAAGTGTCTTTTTGCCCTTTGGGGATTCAGCAATAAATAACAAAAGATAGAAATTCAGTTTATTACAAAGTTCTGTTTCTCAAAACTGTCCCACGTGAACCCTGTGTTATGCTTTTGGTCAAGTAGTAGGGGGTGGAGAGAATGGGAGTTTTGCTGATCCTGATTTGATTTAGAAATTTAAAGCTCATTTCGATTGATTTTTGATTTATAATCATGTCCAACAATATTTCCTCTGAGAAAAACTCTTCATAGGATTCTCAAACGGTGCATTGTAAAGGCATGCAGCGTTAACACGAGAAGCACCAAGAAGTTATAAGACTAGATTGTAAATGAGTTGCAAAGTTATGGTTTGATTCAACTTTCTGTACTTTACAGTTATCCATAATCGAGTTTACAGACGTATTGTGGTTGGTAGACAAAATACTGATGTTCAATAACAGGCAATAGCTGTACGACACGGACATATGTCTATGGCAATTAAATCCGCTAAAAGAAGTTAGCTGGCAAAAAGAAATAGTGCATTCCCAGTACTAGTAGTAGTATTGAGTTTATGATGAAATGCAAAAACATCCCTGTTTCAGTCTTACAGTACCTGGTCAGCTAGAGTCTGAGGTGAAGAGTAACCGATCCTACAGCCGTGAGAAACACATACGAGCTCTGCACTGAGCTCCAGTACATGGGCGAGAGGCAGGTAGCCAATGTAGGTGTCCTCCTCACTGTAAACACAGGGACACTCTTTTACAACAGCTCTGAACATACTGTAACTAGTGCCATCTCATTCAAGCATGAGCTCAAATTGAGTCACCAAAGATGAATAAATATAATGTAAAAATGTCTAATCTGCTGTAAAATCGGTTTCTGCTGTATAATCAATTATAATAAGTTAAAATCAGAAAAACAAACTATCATGAATCATAAATCATATGATAGTAATCTTTAGAAATTACGTGGTGGAAGATTATCTGTACAAAAGAGGGGCCATCTTTTCCTTTGCTTGACTTAAAAATGATCTACTGGCCACATATTTATCTGAGCACAAGTTCCTCTGGATCCTCCAAATTCTAAGGAAACACATTTCAGCGGACGTGTATGCAGTTCATGGCGTACACGAGGAGGAGGTTTACACAGTCATATTACTTAATACACAAAAGACAGCCATCATTATTATAAGAAGACTGATTGAGATCGTAACATCCGTAAGCCCTTTAACCTCCATCTTTTTCACCCTGACCCCATCCTCCCAGTATTTCCCTCCACTCATAACGACCTCCCTCCCGTCTGCATTTCCTCTCACCCCCGTCTGGTTCCCCAGGGAGAGGGGTCGCTTTTTGTTTTAATGTAAACACTGGAGTCGTATGATGGTAATAGCTGGCTGACTCATACTTGCGCACGTGCTCAGTTGACATGGAAGCCTCGACCACGGAGATTGCCCGAAAGAGCATTTGGCATTTTTCCTTAGACGCATTGCTGTCAAACAAACTTATAGCCAACATTTTAGCCACTGAAAAAGCAGATAACAGGAGTTAATGACCTGACTGTGCTGATATAATGTAGTTTAAACTGCTTGTCTCCTCTTCAGACACACCGAGATGAGATGACTCTCTAAATGGATTTAGCTGCATACAGCACCCTACGCGCTTTGGGCAAACTGTCATAGTGATACAACCCACCTCCCACAAAAAGCAAAAAAAAAAAGCTTGAAAATTAGGTTAACAGAATTGATTTTGGATTTATTACCAAAAGTTAGATGAGAAGATTGATACCATTCTCATGTCTGTAGTAAATATGAAGCTACAGCCGGCAGCCATTTGGCTTAGTTTAGCATAAAGACTGGAAACAGGGAAAAAACAGGTAGCCTGGCTCAGCCAAAAGCCAACTAATTCCATCTACCAGCCCCCTTGAAGCTTACAAATCAATACGTTACAAGTCGTTTGTTTGATCAATCCATATGAAAACTGAAGTGTAAAGACACCAGGTTGTGATTGACAGAGAGTTTGGATGCCTTGGACTATATCTTGGCCAGGAACAGTGACTTCTTGGAGTCCCCGTTAGTAGTCTGGCAAGCTCCTGGGTTCTCATTTATAAAAATCTGTGGAGAATCCACACTAAATGTTTGCGTACGTTCAAACAAGGAAATGTATGCACGCCCAAAAATATTCTGATTTGTAGAACTTGGCGAACGTCCAACAGTGCACCATTTCCTTTTATAAATCTCAAATAAACGTGGAAATGTGCGCACATGGATCTGCCTCATATCCCATCCTCTCCACACCCACATTCTGCCATAAATGGTCAATGCAAAGTGCCTTATGAATGTTAATTCATAGAAATGAGCCTGCAGATTGAGGGATGAGAATGATACGAAGAAACTACATATTTTTGGCACAGAGAACGAGGTGTTTGAGGATGAGGTGGAGGTTACAAATCACATCTTATTAATTCTTTCATTCACATTGTCCTCTAGTAGTGCGAGGACAGTGAAAGTCCATGCATGCAACATTACGCACAAGTGGCAGTATTTATATGTTTACAGCAATCAGACTGACTCCTTCATGTACCAAAATGATCGATGATCTTCAATTTACCACCTCACCATTTCTTCCCCTTGCCTCCAAAATATTCATGCATGGGTCAGAGTTCACTTACAGTTGTGCACATTCTACGGTCAAGTTTGTTTCTAGTCCCTGGGGAAAGTTCCTGTGGTGGAACTTTATGGTGGATTATGTGACAGAGCCAGTCTATCTGTTTTCCCGTTTCCAGTCTTTATGCTAAGCTAGCCAGCCGGCTGTTGCTATATATCTAGCGTACAGACATGAAAGTGGAATTAATCCACTCAGCTAACTCTTGGAAAGAAAAGGAATAAGCATTTTTTGACTCTAGCACATTCCTTGAGGAATATAAACACATTTTTCAATCTTATCTTAGTGGATCGAACAAAATAAAGTCAGACTACTCTTAGGTCTACTACGGTCAATTGTTGAGTTACACAAGCAGACATACAGGATCTTTGCCTAACAATACAGTCTAACTTTGACAAAATTAGGAATGAAATCTGATCAAATAATACGTAGCCTACATTACAAATCTGGCCAGACACTGTTGGAAATATGTTACATGTATACAGTCTGACTATACACAGAGAAAACAGTACACATTTCCAAGTGTTTAACGTATGTTTTCTAGACAAGTGTTTGATTTGCCTACCACAGGTTGGGTATCCGCTCGGCCATTCCCGTGATGCCAGCGATGATGTTGCTGTGGGAGATCATGACACCCTTTGGTATGCCCGTGGATCCGCTGGTGTACATGATGACGGCAATGTCTGAAGGCAGCGGCTGCTTACGATCACGTGCTGCTGTAATGTTAAGAGAGGAAACACACATACATGCACAAACACGCTCATGAGCTGACTAAGGCAGAAATGCATTAAAGTATGACTTGTAACATGACACTGTGATTTGTGTATATTGTATTTATATAATGACTGACCACACACACACACACACACACACTCACATCGTAAATTGTAAATAGTAACAGCTAGGCACAAAAATGCCTCCATGTTTATAAATTGTCCACACAGACACATTCTTGGAATAAAAGCCTCTGTCTGTTCCATTTGTTGCATGTGTGCAGGATAAACAAGCAGTGGCTGTCAAAGGCCAAGGAAACATTTAAAAGTGTCCGTAATTCAGTAGAGGCTGAGTGAAAATTCAAACACATGGATGGAAAATTGTCCGTGATATTAAACAATCAGGCCCATCTTGGCACAATGAAGAGTTTATATCTGACTGTGCTCGCCAAAAAACACCATCTCCTTTTATTCACTTTCTGACACTCTCTATTGCACTGCTCAGTCACTCCTCTTTAATCATGTTCTTCATTATCTCTACTATCAGGACTTCAACTGTGTATATTTGGTGGGCACCATCCCTGCAACAACTACTCTAATGCAAGTGGGATTCCTAAGTTGATGCTTAAAGGTAAGTGTTAAAAGTGTGAAGACTGCTATGCTAACTCTAACGGCCTTGGTTACACTTGAAACAAACTATTCTATGTTTCACCCAACAAAATCTGAAGGCAGGAGAGTATGTAAGCTCTTCCAAAATGCAGTAACTTGCACAAATGGGAATAACGTTACACACTTTCAGATAGTTCTCCTCCAAAAGAATTTATGGTGCTGCACTTTCTACATACACAAAGTGACAGAAGTGTTCAGTATAAAATTGACTTAAAAAAAGTGACTCAGTGAAAGAAGAGAGCTGAGATGTGTTTCGGGGAGGACGTTACAGATTCTGTTCAACCAAAAACAGCCCTGTGTAAGACAATGCAAGGGGATATGTTGTTGGGGGTGTGTTGCTTCAGGAAAGACAATGAAATACAACCCAGGAAGTCCAGTTTGTGTGACAGATCTGTTAATTTGGACGCTTTTAAGATGCCAAAATGCTGCACAGCAGTTTATAATACTTTAAAAAGTATTTTAAAACTCTGGAAAATGATCTCTGTAACACCGCTTTTACAAGACGATTGCAAAGTAAACAGCAGAAATAAGTAGGTCGTCCTTGTTGCCAAGTAATCCACCAAGAATGTCCAAATGCATGCATCTGATTTCACAATGCACCTGCTTGCTAGATGATGTCTTTGGCATGTTTTGCAGGACCTCTGGCTCCAATGAAATGATTAAGAGAGCCGTGTTTTTTTTAAGCCTTGATAAGTCGGTCTTACATAATGCTGCCTTAGGGAGAGTCCTAAAATGGCTTCCTTTTTTCCTCCATTATTCCTTGTGCTGTTGTTGCACTGTCTGTCCATAGGTGAGGTTTACAATTAATGCCTATTAGAAATGTTGTGTGTTTCTTAAAATCAAGGAATGTAATCTAGGCAATAGTTGAAAGGACAATCGCGTGTCTAGACAACAGGGGTGACGATCCCTCTCTGAGCCATCTATCTGAATAAATAAAAGGCGGGAAACAAAACCAGTCAGTGGTTTGCTTGGCTAGCAGCAGTGTACTCTTCATGTGGGAATGAGAAATCAGACTTAATTTTCTGTCTCACTCTGCTTTCTGCTCTGCATCTCGAGGACCAAAAGCAAAACTAAGATGGAGCGCAGCAGGCCTCAAAGACCAAACAGAGGATGAAGGGAGGAATAAAGGAGAGGAAGGGAGAGTAAAGTACTTTACAGTCAGAAGAGGAGGGCCTCCCCTCTTTCTCTTTCCCTTTACTCAGATACGAGTCATGTAGGAGTGTGTGCTCTGAGAGTTGATGTCATGTGAAGTTAACAGCGCTGTGTGTAAACATGACCCTCCTCTATATCCCAGTGCTCCATCCTCCCCTCCTAAACCTACTTCCTTCCCTCTTTATCTGCACACGATACTACCAGTTTCGCTTGTGTTGGGTCAGTCAGTTCAAGGGGCCGCAATAAAAGGCGAGGAGGGAGCGAAGGTTTTTCCTCATTCATCCGATTCACTAACTGAATAAGCATCGTATCAACCTTAATCTGACACAGATGTGAGCACTTCCTCATTCACATGACCTAATGGGACTGATACCAATCCGCCTCCACCCTCCTACCCCCAAGAAAAACTCCACCATGACAATCCCATTTAGAGTGGGACTATCTGATACTAACTGCTTAGAGTTTTAAACTCTGCTTTTAAAACAACAGTGATGCACAGTATGAAACACACATGGGAGAAGCATTAAGGACGGTCCAGGTTGTAAGATTAAGTGGCATCTAGCTCTGTTGCTGCATGGGAAAATGAACTCATGAACTCACTCAAATGAAAACAGCAAAAAAATTGAAAATGTTTTAAAACATTTACTTTTTTTTAAGTAACTCTAGAAGTAACTCTATAACTCTAATTAACTACTAATGAGAACTACGGAAACACACACACACACACACACACACACACACTTAGATTACCATTCTCAGGCTTGGCTCCCAGCTTTTGAACAGCAGCCATGTTGTGGACACTGATGCCACGTGGATATCCGGGCCATGAGGTTGGTGTGTTGTCCACTACAATGATATGCTGCAGCCTTGGAACTTCAATTAGGATAGCCTGACACACAGACGAACACAAAAATGTAATCATGAGCACAAATATGACAAACGTACACGCGTTGTGTACACATAATCACGTGATGAAAACCAGGTGTCTCCTTTGACAAGTAACATGCACATCATCTTCATCAATATTTGGGCTGAGAGGGGATGTGTGAGAGTGAGCAGAGGAGCTGTGTTTATGCCACCTCGATAAAAGGGGAGATGGATTGCCAGAGCACCATTTGTCTTTGGGGATTGAACTTTTCACAAAAGGGTCCTTAACAGCCAGCACGTGCATGTCTCCTTGTTTTTATGACTCTGTGATGACACACACCGCCTCTCAGATTCTCTCTGATGGATAACAGCAGCCTAGAAGTTGCCTATCGTTATAATATTTTTGTTCTAGTCAGGTAGACAAGAGACATTTTGATGTGAGGAACCACTGACAGACTTTGGATCAGTGATATCACTTAGTTCATGGGGATGCATGAGTACACCATTATCTGTATCTGAACCTGTTCAATCAACTAAATTATCTGCGTCCATAGCCATACTAGAAAGGGGCGGGACTTAAACTGGAAGTGGGTGGACATGACTGAAAGATAATTAAAGCCTAAAATTGATATGGGTTGATCAGAAGTTCCTTTATTTATTATTTAGGGTTAGGGTTGTAAAAAAAAACATTAAAAATGTATCGTCCCTGAATTGTATCGTATTGGATTGTCTTTAAAGGGAGAGAGGGGACATCTCTTTAATTTTTCTTACCATTGATTATGTCATGATGCTTTATTGACCTGAAACTGCTGCAGGTGTTGGACTGTACAGACCACTGAGATATGTGCAACGCAAATATAGTAACAACCATTCACTGCTTAATATAATTTGTCTGTTACCACGGAATGACTCAATTAACCCTGCACAGTTGCACATGAAAAGTCTGTGGTTGGGTAATGCTGAAAGTTTATAATCAGCTGACAAAGTGCAGCTGCTGCTTCTGTCAAGGCAAAATTAAGTTTAAATGTGTGCAAAGAGAATAATATCAAATTTTCAGTTTGTGTCTTGGTTGGTGTGTATTCTAACCTTGAGTCTCGTCTCCAGGAGCTCTCTGCTGGTGATGATGTGGGTGACCTGAGACTCATTCAGCCCGTGAGCAATGGCTGGACCTCCCAGTGTGGAGTAAAGGGTAACCACTGCAACACACAGCCATAAAAAATACTGCTATCACAAAATACACATAAATAAATATTCTTGTTTTTTCAGTATATTTACAAAGCCAGTCATGTAACACAGTTAATCATTACTAGACATAATGTAATCGCAATGTAGAGAAAGCACATATCTGTAAGCTAACCCAAACAAAGACTGACCAATCTGAACTTACTTTATGATATAGCTGCAGTTACTTTTGCAATGGATGATTATAATACACTGATCCAAAGAGGTGCTCTCTATTGTTGAGTTCAGACTTGTTTGAGGATCTTGTACCAGAGGCATTCAAAGTTGTATTGTCCTTCAGTCAAACCTTAAGTTTACATTTTTACCAAATAAGGCTGTTGTACTTTTAACTATTTATTTATATGTTTGTTATTCTTAAGTTATTCTCTCTAAGATATAAATATATATGAATACAAATACATATTAATATAAATGCATATACACCAATGGAACTTGGTCACCGTAAATCAAAGCTGACTGTAAGACACTGACCCTTTTGCAACAAAATGCTTTCCTACTTGAAAAAACGCTGATTATTGGTTATACGTCACAGTACTTGGAATAAACAGACAACTTATTGTTTTTTCTTTGATGCCTACAATGAGTCCTTAGCTGTGCCTTTTTCCCAAAATGACAAACAGATGTCTAAGCCTAATTTAAGGGAAGTACCGCTAAGTGTCAACATCAGAGGTTGGAATTTCCTAGTTGAAATTTCCAACTTCTGACCTCCAAGTGAACAAAAAACTTGGCTGACCGTTACAAAATTATGTCTCTTTGGCAAGTGTACACACATATGCACCCTCATAAGTGCGGCTTAGTGTATATACACCAAACAGAGGAGGAAAAACAGCACATGAGGGTACAGACACATAAATTAAACAAAAAAAATGTAACATTTTATTTTATGGCATTTTTATACTTGGAAATGTATCTAAAATACATCCTACAACCTCTCCATGGGTGCCGCCATCATTGTGTGACATCAGACAAATGAAGCTCAGTGTAAGTTCAATAGGGAAGACTAACTTTTCATTCACCTCTCTCCCTGCTCCCTCCATTCACCTGACATGGGCGTCTCTTCATGTACTCTCTCCATTTAACCAACCAGATTCTGCCTCGAACACTATCAGCCAATCATGTCTCTGCTTTCAGACTTAAAACCGCTCTCCTCTCTGCTGTCATTTGTCATTTCAGGCATTCGTGCGACCCTCCTCCACCCCATCCTCCTCCAGCTCTTCATCCAGTAGCTAGGTTCTACTCACCAGAATTAACTCCCCCAATTGTTGACTGCATTATAATGCACATTTGTTGCTTTTTTCAATTTACTCAGGTGCAGTAGACGGTGTGTGGATAAATACATCACAGAAATGGAGGACTTAACATCTACATTTGTGAATAAATAATAATCCAATTATTCACACTGCATGGACACATTTTTCTTGACACTAGCTTAGAGACAAGTCTGTGTGTTTGTATGTGCGTGTTTCTGTGTGTGTATAAAGTCATTATATAGACAGTGAAGCATGTGTGAAGATGGACTATGTACGTGCACTGTCTACACCACTCAGTCCTTCTGGTCTGGCTCTCGTTGCAGTGACGACATCATCAGCCACCTCAAGAGGCCTCAGCACAGCCTCTGAGCCAATGGCACACAAGCTCTCACTGCATGATAAGCTCTTTTGGGGATATAAACAGGACTGGTATGTGAGGTCGTGTGTGTTGTGACTAAATGCATGTCTGATGGAGCACTTGTATGTGTGCTTGCATACTTGCGTCCTCTTGGTAGCATCAGCAGTTGGAGCCATGAGGGCTAAAGTTTGCTTCTTTTTTAATATAAAATCAGATATTGACTAATCAGTGTCTTCCAAATATGCTGATGTGGATATGATATAATAATATTGCATTCTGGTTCTTTGAGAAGACCTTAGCTCACTTAATTCTAGTACAATTTTGATCTCATTTCACAGAAGAGACATTATTCTCATACTATTGTTGAACATGCCCTTTAACAACCATGGGCGTGTGCTGCTTTAACAGCCTCCACTCTTCAGGTTTGATGCTGATCAGACCAGCAGGGCAGTGGTGATTTTTCCCCACATCCCCAGCTGACCCAGACTTGCTCAGCCATTTACCTGAATTTTTCCCACTTGTAAAACTGTGGGAAACACACTTCAGCAGGCCAATATATAGACCAATATATAGACATCGCAATGTCATTTGTTTCTAATATCGTGCACCCCTACTTTAGAACCAATACTAATCGTGTCACTAGGATGTCTCCATAAGAGGAGACTGCACTGTTCCAAAGCAGAAAAATGCATTTAGCCAGTAGCCTGGTCAGTCAGTGGGAAAACTCAAATCACATCAGACCACTAAACACTTAGATATATAAATTTAAAAAATGGGTGATTAATACTTATGCATGTGAGCATTACGCTTGATTGCTATCCATATGCCCCGCTTGTTTGCAATGTTTTCTATGTGTCACTACTAATTGGACTGTTGAATGTTTTTCACCTCCTTGGCCCGGGGGACTGCAGATGAAGAATAGCATATGGCCAATTCTGGCATTATTACCCACGTGTTACCATGTGTTTTATTTATTGCCATCGTCCCTTCTTCAATAAACTTGAAGCTAGGCTAGCTTGGTCAGTTACTCTAGAACCGTTTTTGTTATAGTTGTAGAAAAACACTCAAAATCCAGACAGCTATCAGTAAATCAAATGTTCTGACAAATAAAAGAAAAAAAAAACAGTATCTGTGACTGTTGCAAACCTCGAATAACACCATCCAGTCATTTCAGTCGGTACGAAATAACTGGACAGGGTACCTGTCTACCTACGTACCTGCCTGCCTGCATGCACTCTGCTTGTGCACTTATTGCACATGACCAGAGTCTTCCATAAGACTAGACAGGTGTTTTGCTAAAGCTATTGGTGAGCTAGTTGTACAAGAACGGCAGAGAAAGTTCAGCCCCAATTTCCCAATGCTAATATACTAGCTTGACAGCAGTGAGTATCAACAACCTACCTTCATTGTTTACGTTCATTATAATAATATTAGGTGTTTTCTTACATGTGAATGAGACATGAGGCAGAAGAATATGGTTAACAATAACAATGCTGCGCTGTGTTCAGAGTGCACAGCCCCTGAGCCTGTCGTTCAGTGGCTAACCCAGTTAGCAGACTGAGGTACGTCCGTTTTGATTGTAATCATGTGATTGTGACATTTAACAGAGTTGTATATTTATGTATTTATTAAACTAAAAAAATAAGAAAGATTTTGAAATGTAGCAACAGATATCCCAGCTGACCAGCGAGAGCTACGGGGCAGCCGGTGTCTGTGTTGTCAGGCTGTGCAAGTTCATGTGTTTTGGAGGAGTGGCTCTGGAGGGAGGCATGAACGGAGGAGGTGTGTGTGTGTGTGTGTGTGTGTGTGTGTGTGTGTGTGTGTGTGTGTGTGTGTGTGTGTGTTTTCAAAAGACCAGAGCACCAGAAGCAATTTGGCTTCAGGTCAGCACTCACCTCTGAGAAAAAACAGACAGAGGAAGAGAAAAGGGGAGAGAGTGAAGGAAGAGGTGAGAAAGGTGACAGGAGGAAACAACAGACAGAGAGAGAGGGAGAAAAACACAGAGTAACACAGTCTCTCACACTGACACAAACACAAGGGTTTAAGGGACAGGGCTTAGTGACATCATATTTTTGCGTCATGGAGCTCCGATACTTCCTGCTCTGCTACTGTGTGTGTGCGAGTGAGTGTGATGAGGGCCATGACACCTCCAGCCGTGAGATCTAAACACTCGAGTGGGCCCCAGCTTCACACACTCACACACAAACACACATACACACACGCTCACACATACAACTAGTCATTTTCATACAGAAAACTTCAGGCTCCACTCGTAAACAAAGAATTTGTGAGATATGCAGCCGTGCGTTAACTTGGTCATTTAGCTTTTTTCAGTTCAACAAACAGGATCTTTAAAAGGGTCCCAAGAGTCAAATTTCCTCGACTCCAGAGAGGAACATGTAATCCAGCCAAAACTGCAGTTATGAGGTTTTTATATGACAGTATGATGTAGATAATTTATGCTGTTTAACTACTGCTCTTTAAACCTTGTTCATATTAAACTCAATCATATGAGAAGTAGAGCACATTTGCCTTTTGACAAAGCCAATATACAGCAAATATACAATGTGCGCGCACACACACACACACACACACACACACACACACACACACACACACACACACACACACACACACACACACACACACACACATACACAGACACACAGACACACATATACACACACACAACACAGTGTGTGAGTTCACTGGGGGCCTTTGGCTGACTCCTTGATGCCTCTGTCAACATCAGATGTTCATGTAGACTCTCTCACCCCTCTTCTGACGCCATCACCCATCACTTCTCTCCCTCTCTTTCCTCCCCTCTGTCTCTTCCTCCATCGCTCTTTCCAACCTTTAACTCCCCTCCACCCCCCTGCACTCTGTGTTATCCACTGCCCCGGGCTTTCAACTGTTCTACTGTTTGTGTTCGCAAGAGGGGAAGATGCTTTAAAGATGCTTTATTGGAGTGTACTTGCAGTGCATTATAAAAGTGTGACAGTTTAATGGAGCATTGGTACAGAATATATTAAAGTGTAAATCAGCAGGGAATCCCTCAGGGCATGAGGCTGCTGCTGGACTGCTCTCTGCTCCAGACTTACTTTTTACACTGGTTGCATTAGTGCACCTAACTCAGGTGTAAAAGCACAACATTAAGGTGCATCCAATAACACATTTTATTTTAATTCCTTCACACATTATTTAAATGAATGTAAACAAAGGTGCAGATAGACACAACAAGAAACTGCAACAACCTCAAAAAGTTAGAATGTGCTGGTGTTTAAAGTGCTAGTCAAATAAATAAAGCAACCTCAAATATTATTGGGGTCTTGTAAAAACCACTAATTGATATAAAAGTTTACAATTTATACACAGAAAATATGTTTAATGGCTAGTATTTGTTTAAAGGCAAGTGTCTACACCTAGTTGTTGTCTTTTAAAATATATATTTAGACATTTTTAATCTGACCTGCTGAATATTGAGCACATAGATGCAAAGGTTTAGGTGCAATTTACAGATTTTTGGGCACATATGCAACCAAAATAGTCGCAGCCTAGAGCCCTAGTAGGTTGATCGAAAATCTCAACCTTCTCTGTGGTTTACAGTGTTGACTTATCCTTCAACATTAACATCACACTAATATGCAGCTTTTTTGCATTTCGAACATTTATCAGATATTGTTTTTATTTACTTGAAGTAATTACTTTGTTTTTTTAATGTCATGATTCGTATAATGTTCCCTGTAACAATAAGACTTGTGTTGATGTGCTTCACTGTGTAGAATGATGTATGTGCACAGTTTGACACTAGAAGGCTGTTTTAATATTCATTGCTGAACGTGTAAATTTCCTCTGTGCTCACTGGAAATCTGATTTTAAGAGGCGGACCCACAAGCCAAATTCATGACATCACAAAGTTTGTAATCCAATCCTGGTCCAATATTCAGTTGATGGGAAAATTTGAAGCCTCCTAGAGAATGGCCTTAAATTAAGGTAGAAGAGATCTTCTGTGATGTAGCTAAACTTTTGAATCATAGATTCATGATATTTTAATGAGGGAGAAGGAGTAGGTGTAATTTTAAGGATTTTAGCAAGATAATAGAACTTATCTATCAATATTTTGATCATAAAAACCCTATTAGTCAGAGTACAGTGTTTTATATACATATTAAACATGTCTGGAGGGGATCTTTAAATGATTCATCTGGATCTCTTCACCTGAAGAAATGAAAAAACTATTTTGGGCTGACAGGGACCGAGTTCTGTTTTTGTTTTATGAGTTTGTTTGTTTTATGAGAAAAATGACGGCTTCTTTTTTTCGTAACACATACGAGCTGAAAGGACCTTTTTCCAGTGCAAAGTCTTTTCGTTAGAGAAGAACTAACGTACGAGTGGCTACGCTGTGCATGTGTTAAACTATTTTCAGCATTTGAGTGTGTTTCCTTTACAAGACAATGAAATGGATGGAGACGAAAAAAGTGGAGGAGGAGAAATGGGACACTTATATAACAGCAAAGCAGAAGGGACAAATTGACCTTCTTCTGTCTCAGCTGGGCCCTGCATGTTAGTTGTCCACTGCACCCACATGTGCATGTACACACACACACACACACGCTCACACACACACACACACACACACACACACACACACACACACACACACACACACACACGCACACACACACACACACACATGCTCACATGCACACACACAAACACACACACTCACTCACAGTCCCAAACAGAAATGGCTATAAATCAGCCTGATTCAGACACATTTGGAAGATGCTCAGTGGGAAAGATTAAACTGAGGAACACAGTGAACAAAGTGAGTCCCAGCACAGGACAACCTAAACTGAAAGTACACTTTAGTCTGCTCTACAGCAGACTCCCATTGTTTTCAATACTCTTTTAAAATATTGAAATTTTCAAGCATTATTTCCTATCAGAAAAAAAGGTAAGAATATGATTAGAGCTCCAATGATCAATGATTGATTAGCTATCAACTAATAAATTAAGCGCCAACTATTTTGATAATTGATTAATCAATTCAAGTCAAAAAGAAAATCCAAATTCTCTGAATCCGGCTTCTTAAATGTGAATATTTTCTGGTTTCTCTACTGCTCTGTAACAGTAAACTGAATATCTCTGGGTTGTGGACAAAACAAGACATTTGAGGAAGTCATCTTGGGCTTTGGGAAACACTGATCGACATTTGTCACCATTTTATAATATTTCGTAGACCAAACAACTAATAGTCTAATTTAGGAAATAATCAAGAATGAAAATAATTATTAGTTGCATCCGTAGTAATGCAACCCTTCGGAAAGGGAGGGGTGAGCGAGGGAGTTTTGCAATCTAAAACCTCACCGTTAGATGCTGCTAAAGACTCGATATATTACACACTGTACCTTAAACACACACACACACACACACACACAGTACTGTTCATGGGAGTACATGTCTCCATGGATTTCAGTGTTAACTAGATTTAGTTTTTTTTAGCAGAAGGGCAAATATCTGAAACCAAATGCAGACCATGTGAAAGAACATAGTCTCACAATTACAAAAACTAGAGCTGTAATTATTACTGTGGTTGATTTGTTGACTAGTTGATTGACAGGAGACTATTTTGAAACTATTTTTATAATCGACTAACAATAAGTGAAAACTATTATTACTGCCTTAAGGTTGTATGATTCCACCTACATAAATAAATACACTTAACATCTTTTATTGAATCAATTCAAGTGTTTTTATTGACAAAATGGAAGTTATTAGCCTACTATATTTTGATTTCTGTGAATAATTTCCAGTAAGAAATATTTTGTCTTCTCTTAGAGATTTTTTTTACAGAGGAGTACAGAGGTAGAGAGCATCATCACATGGTGAAACAACAATCACCTAAAGCTCAAAATAAAGTCAATAGAGTCAATCAAGCTGATTGCGATCAACAACAAATTTGAAGAAATGACAGCAGACAATGCTTCAAATGTGGATGTTGCTGCAAAGAAGCTACAAATTGTAAAATGAAGATGCTTCACAAATTCCTTCAAAATCAGTGCCACCAATTCAGCATCCAACCAAATGTGAAATATAGTCTCAATCTCCCCTTCTGTTCCTGAGTTATGGTGTTGAATTATGGACAGACAAGTGGTTTTGCAGAACATTACGATGTCAGTGAAAGTGACCTTATGATATTGACCTTGATATAAAAATTCATATCTTCATAATTTTATCCTATTAGGCATTTGAGTGAAGTTTTGTCATAATTAGTGTATGAACTCTTGAATTATAACCAAAAATGTGCTTTCTGAGGCTGCATTGACCTTTGACCACCCTATTCTAATCAGTTCATCGTTGAGTTCGAGTGGATTTTTGTGCTAAAGGTGAGGAAATTCCGTTGACGTGTTCCTGAGATATCACGTTGAGAATGAGACCGACAGACCTGAAAGCGTAATACCTCTGGCGATGGCAGTTGTTGGTGCGGATGCTTAAAACCAATGACAGTATATATCAAATAAACAAAACCACTGAGTGGAAAAAAATAACTGACATGTGACAGAGAAAAACAATATGTAAGAGACTGATGCTTCTAACTGCCATGTAATAATTCGACTTCACTGCAGTGTTTGCAATACAGATTCAAAGATATTTTCATGAGTTGTTCACATCATTTCTCCACCCTCATCTGCGTATTTCTGTGTCCATACTCACAGACACGCTGGACTCACATGGGAAGTTGTACAAGAAGCAGGCCTGGGCAGCAATGATCCACTCGGCTCGTGTCTCGCAGAAGATGGCGATGGTGTTTTTTGGCCGTTGACCCAGTGATGCCAAACCACTGCCCAGCTGGGATGCCGCTGTGAGGACTTCCTCATAGGAGAGCCAGCAGTACTCACCCAGAACCACCTGCAGGGGGAGAGAGGGAGTGGGAGAAAGTATAGTAAGTGATGAAGAAAAAGGAAAATAAAAAAGGTACAGTAGATAAAGGAAGTGGGGAAGGATAAATGTTCCGAGTTTGCAATAATCCAAATCATTACAATTAAAAGCACAATACCCACTTCCTCAACACTATAGTATAGTTATATTCCACAGTCACATGTTTGGTCTGTTTCATATTAAGAAGTCACAGGAAACAGAATGAAGGTTCATTGCTACCAAACAGAACTACTTCCTCTTCTGCTGTCATTCTCATACTGTCGCATTTCACGGTCTTCATCTGCAGGATAAACACAGGCTTCTGGATACACTCTCCGACACCCATACACTGATGACACACAGTAAACAAGGAACTTCCTGCATGTGTTAGTGAGGTTACACTGGCTCCTAATGGTTAATAAATGTAGTGCACACAAACACAGAGAGAAAGACACACAGTAATGATGACTACAGTACTCTTTTCTTTGTGTTAGAAACAATAGTTCAACAGCTTAACATGTTCTCTTGCAGCAATAAGTGTTTCAGCAGTGGGGTTTAAATGGATTATAAGGATCAGGCTGCTGGGATTAGTGGGGTAAATCAGAGGTAATGTAACCACATGTCAATGTTTGCCAACTCCTCACTGTGCAGGTACCGTGCATACTTTGATAAATTGAAAGCTGAAGTAACTTTTTAGACTGTCTATAAATACAGGTGTTTGTATATTAGTATATTTTCTGAGAGCAAAACATGCTTGTAGCCTGTTGGGACAGAAACTGTTGTAAATCCAGATTTTACTTCTTTTTCATACTCCAAAACTCAAATATACCAATCTCTCTATCCTTCTCTCCCCACTGTTAACATTTGTAAGATTGTTGGAATTTTGGTAGTCTGAGAGAATAACAAACAGCAGTCAGCTGAAAAAGTAACAATGACTGAAACCAATTCATTTAAGCACTGAAAATGCTGCAAGAGGTGGGTCAAGACAGAGTCACAGAAGAACACTAGACAGCTGTGATTATTGATGCACGATATATATCAGACCGATTAATTATCAACCCGATGTCATTAACCCTGCTATTAATCTGTATCAGTGAAATTATAGCTGATAGAACAGATACAGCAATACAAAGCCAATCTGCTTTCATTGAGTTAACAAGTGCATTCTGCACAAGCAGTCTACACACTCTGATACAGTAGGTTGTGATATGCACTTTTTAAAGTTGGTTTGTAGGAGAAGAAAAACAAATGCAGCACAGTTATTGCGCTCATGATGTCAAACTGCTGCACCTTGGTAGAGCCAAACATGGTACTTTTTTTTTTCTTCAAGTCTGGCCCTTCTAAAAAGCAACTGAACAGGCCTGGCTTACAGCTTGCTCTGCTCTCTGCTTAAAATGAGGAATGCGGACAATTCAAACCAATTTGATTTGAAGGAGGGACACACATTTCTCCACACAGTGTGACTAACATGTGGTGCAGAAAAACAATTCAGATCTATTCCTTATATTCATTCTCCTCGTTCTATCCTTTCTGAAGCTTCTTTAAATGTCTTCACACCACTGTCCAACCCCTGGCTATTCAATCTTTGATTTATTCATATTCTGTTACTCTCATACTCTTTTCCAATCATCCCACCTTGAAAAAACAATAAAATTTTGCCATAATACAACGGGATGTTTTTGTAGTAAAGGATAGATCCCAGGCAGACACACATTAAATGAAAAGTGAAGTAATAACTACATTTCTTATTATCTAAAAATCCCATGAACAAAACAGGTCTGTGTAGCCAATGTCTGATAAATCTTCTTCCTCTGTGACATAGAACTCCATGGCTGTCCAAAAATCATTACGAGGCTGCTCTGTATTTTAAGTCAATCCCACATAAAACCATCCTGGAGCTATAATACTCAGTAGTGCAGCAAATCTGTGGCTTAAAATAGTCCCCAAACTAATGCACCTTTTTACTCTGGTTTGAGTAAATTCTGCTAAAAACTACAGTGCCCAGCTGCTTTAGGAAATATTTAGCCTTTTTTTTTTTTTTTTTTTTAAATGCAACTACACAAATGTAGGTCTTCAGTGGGAACAAAAGGGACTGAGAATAAGAGCCACTTGATACAGTTTTAAGTCGAACGGTAGGGCCTTTATTGGTGGTATATCAGTATTATCTATGCTATATGCACTGTATTTGGGAGATAGCATTGGCAAGAATTATGAAAAAAAAAAAATTCAATTACAGTAATTTCCTTACTTTGGTGGGGATTTCTCTGACTTACTGAAGGGCCCTACTTGGAGAAACACTGCCATAATCCAGCCAAACCAAAATGTTAGATATTACAGTAGCGATAGCTGTAATTTATAGTAGCATTATAATGAAGTACTGGAGTGCTGCAGAGATGCCCTGGCTGACAAATCTTGTTCTCCAGATATAAGAAGACATGTTAGTTTGGTACAGAGACAGACCCCCCAAAAATGTCACATCATCATGATTTTAATAGTTTTCCAATGAAAACATAAATTGTGATCATGGTGAGTCCCAAAGAATAAAATGAAAAATTATCATTCACATTAATTGTTATTCATAGCACAATTCCAATATCTGTTTAAATGATCTAATGATCTTTTTTTTTGCCATATTGTGCAGCCCAACTGACCAGGTATTATCATTATTATTATTATTTGACATTTTGGGTATAATTTTACATCATTAATGTAATGATTTAAGATGTATGCTTATAGAAGCAGACTTCCTGTCTCACTCTTTACCTTCTTGAACACCTTTCCATTGTTCTGTCGCTCGTCCTCCTCACTGATCACCTCCCTCGTCCCGAGACAGTCTCTGTGTGGGAACCTCGTGGCTGCGTACTCAAACATCTTATCCAGAGTGTCGGCTCCTGGGTGCAGCGATGTCACCAACCTTTTGGCAGCGTTCACTGCTCTGTAAGGTCCTTCTGGACGTCCCAGCAATGGACGGGCCTTAGCTCTCTTCGCTCGCTCCTCCTCTGAGCCGTAGAAGCCTCCATCAGGTGTGGAGACCCAGCTGAGGATGTAGGAGGGCAGGAAGGTGATGAAGGTGTAGATCCATACCATGAGATGGAAGAGGAGCAGCAGCATGGGGTTCAGGTCCTCCTTCAGCTTCATCTTGGTGAAGCTGTGAAGACGCTGGAGTGCACTGAAGAATGAGTGTGGAGGAAGACGAGTTGTGAGAAAAAGGTCCTACTCCTGTCGTTGCAGTCAGTCCTTCTTTTCCTTCCTTCTTTCTTTTAGGGAGCTTCACTCACACTCTATGGCAATAAAGTACCCACAGGTCCAGGCGACTCCTGGAAAATAAATGACATCATCCTGGCATTAGAGCAACAACTGACATTCAAGTTTTTTTTTTTAAAACTAGTTTAAAAATGATATTATGCCTGTGCTTATAACGATCCTGACCTTCGAGCCCCTTAAAGTCTGGGAAAAAAAATCAACTCATTCAGAAACCGAAACAAAACAAAACAATCAGTCACGTGTGCTCCACCACTCACAAAAAGCAGAAGGGAAAATTTTGTTCTTGGCAAACCGCGGTGTGACAAACAGAACGGCTCTGTGTTTTTTAAAATGTTTCTTCTTCTTCCTGCAGCCCCTGTGTCCACTTCACTCACCTGTCAGTGTCGCACACTGTTAGCATCAACGACACAAAGAAAGAAAGAGAAAAAGGTAAATGAAAGCAGCAGGGAAAGATGAGAAATGAGAAAAAAACTAGAGCTGCAATTGACCAATCATTTTTATTAATCACTGACTGATTTATCTGTGTGAGTAATTTTTCAAGAAAAAAAAGTCAAAATTCTCTGATTCCAGCTTATTAAATGTGAATATTTACTGTTTTTTTTATTCCTCTATGACAGCAAGCTGAATATTTTTTGAGTTGTGCACAAGACAAGACATTTGAGATTGTCACTGGGAAACACTGATCAACATTTTCACCATGTTCTGATATTGCATAGACCAAACAATGTATCAATCAATCCAGAAAATAATCATCAAACTAACCAACAATGAAAATAATCGCTAGCTGAAGCCATAGAAAAAGCAAACAAAAAGGTTTGAAAAGAGAAGAAAACTGAAGAAAATGTCAAATGTCAAATGGATAGACTGTCTCTAAGTGTGCAAGAGGTTTCTGAATGAGCATGTGTGATGGGGTGCAAGCTATTAGAGGAGATGGCAGAGAGAGGAACAGATTAGTACACAGTCAGAACAAGCTGCAACTCAAGTACCGCCAAGTAGTGGCTCCACTGACTGTACCCATTAAGCTGCATGACGTAAGATTTAGACAGCCTGTAGTCAGTTATGCTCAGAGGGACTGTCACACACTCCTCCACAACTGGGATTCTACTGTATGAGCATATTTCCTACAAGTCATCTCATTTCTTAGTTTCGATTCTAATAAAACTGTAGACAACACCCGCTCCAGCCACAGTCTGTTCATCCTGCGGCCGTCTGGCAAAAGATACAGAAGTATCCGCTGCCCTACTGCCAGACTACAGAGCAGCTTTTTTCCTTGAGCTGTGAGGCTGCTTAACTCATCCTCAACAGGCCATGAAATAAAGCTTTTCTGGTGTAGCATAAAGGGGCTGAAACTTGCATCACACTGAGTTGTAGAATAACTTAACGTTGAACCTTTGGACACACACTCAATATGAAAAACTATGGCAGTGATGGAGACTGTAACACGGAATAGGTGCTCATTTGAGTTTGGGAGCTGTCCAGAGTTCTGAACAGAGATCCGAGTTAAAGGTTATCTCATCGCCACGGCTGACGGGTTTCCTCAGTCTCCCGTTTCCTCTGTTAAAAACAATCTGGATTTTAAGTGTTTCGGATTTTAATTGTGGTTTACTGCAAATCCTAAATTAGTGATACCACATAGTCCTCATTATTATAACTAGAATATCCGCCTATCACAGATACTATACCAGTATCAAGAATATGTCGCTGATATTGACAGATATGAAAACTTTTTGGTTTTAAAGTGCAGAGTGCAGAGTGAGAGTGGTTTATAGCTTTTACATTTCAGTGAAGTTTGCTGTTTCAGTTCACTGATATCATTTTAGACAATAAAGTTTATTGTGAAATGAGTGACAAGTAGAACAATGGGAGGTAAATCCAGCAGGAAACCTATTCTATTTTAGCATACTTTCCTATTTCTTAACTTGTTTTAATGTTTTGTTTTAATGTTTTTTTAAATGCTTTTACTGTAATTGTATGCACCTGTAAAGCACTTTGAGTTGCCTTGTGTCTGAATTGTGCTATACAAATAAACTTGCCTTGCCTTGCCTTGCCTTGAAACTGTGAAATATCCTGCCACCATGGTTACTACATTCGATCATTGCAAAAAATTTGTGTATATCAGCAGGTATATCGGAATTTTTTACGCCAATATCGGTATCTGCATTGGCTCCAAACACTGTATATTGGTCAGGCTCTACTTTCTATGTACATACAGTCAAGCCCGAAATTATTCATACCCCTGGCAAATTTTGACTTAAACTTACTTTTATTCAACTAGCAAGTTTTTTCTTGATTGGAAATGACACAGGCGTCTCCCAGAAGATAATAAGACGATGTACAAGAGGCATCATTGTGGAAAAAAATATTTCTCAGCTTTTATTTACATTTGAACAAAAAGTGGCATGTCCAAAATTATTCATAATTATTCATATTATTCAATAATCAATAGAAAAGCCTTTATTGGCTATTACAGCAATCAAACACTTCCCATAATTGCTGCTTTTTGCATGTCCCCACTGGTATTTTTGCCCATTCATCTTTAGCGATGAGCTCCAACTCTTTCAGGTTGGAGGGTCTCCTTGCCATCACCCTGATCTTTAGCTCCCTCCACAGATTCTCAATTGGATTCAAGTCAGGACTCTGGCTGGGCCACTGCAAAATGTTAATGTTTTTGTCCGCTAACCATTTCTTCACCACTTTTGCTGTGTGTTTTGGGTCATTGAAATGTCCACTGGTGCCCAAGGTCAAGTTTCTCTGCAGAATGCCTGATGTTGTTGTTGAGAATCTTGATGTATTGCTCTTTTTTCATGGTGCCGTTTACTGTGATTAGGTTACTTGGTCCATTGGCTGAAAAACAACCCCAAAGCATTAGGTTCCCACCACCATGTTTGACAGTGGGGATTGTGTTCTTAGCGTTGAAGGCTTCTCCTTTTTTACGCCAAATGAAGGATACATGGTGGCCAAACATTTTTGTTTCATCTGACCGTAAAACAGAAGACCAGAAGTCTTCTTCTTTGTCCAGATGAGCATTTGCAAAGGCCAAGCGGGCTTTTGTGTGCCTTATCTGGAGAAGTGGCGTCCTCCTTGGTCTGCGTCCGTGGAACCCAGCAGTGTGCAGTGTCCATTGGACTGTCTGCCTTGAGACATTGCCACCAGCAGAGCCCAGATTCACCAGGATGGCCTTGGTGGCGATCCTTGGATTCTTTTTCACCTCTCTCACTATCCTCCTGGCCAGCACAGGTGTCACTTTTGGCTTCCGACCACGTCCTCTGAGATTTTCCACAGTGCAGAACGTCTTGTGTTTTTTAATAATACTTTGCACTGTAGCCACTGGAACTTGAAAACATTTAGATATGGCATTATAGCCCTTTCCTGACTTGTGAGCAGCCACAATGCGCAGCTGCAGGTCCTCAGTGAGCTCCTTTGTCTTAGCCATGACTGTCCACAAACCAACTGCAGAGAGCTGCTGTTTTTCACCTGTTGAGTTGATTAAAACAGCTGTTCCCAATGAATCAGGGTAATTAGGATGCTTTAGAACAGCTTGGACTATTTTGAATGGTATATAACTTTGGATTTTCTCATAGAATGTGACAGTTTGCAAAGGGTATGAATAATTTTGGACATGCCACTTTTTGTTCAAATGTAAATAAAAGCTGAGAAATATTTTTTTCCAAAATGATGCCTCTTGTACATCATCTCATTATTTTTTGGGAGAAGCCTGTGTCATTTCCGGTCAAAAAAAAAAAACTTGCTAGTTGAATAAAAGTAAGTAAATTTTCCAGGGGTATGAATAATTTGGGGCTTGACTGAAGATGTGAGGTCAAATACACAAATACACAAATCTGTGTGAAATACCAAGTTTTTGGTGAGACCCTTTTCCCCACAGTTTCAATCTGCACCTTTCCCGTCTGGCGTGTCAGGTTATTGATTACTATTAATGTCCTCTCTTACAAATGAGTGAGCAAATGATAGTTGAATCTCTTCACTGTCACAGCCCCCATTAGATATTACAAGACTTCTGGTTAATAGGGTTGGTAAAAACTGCCGTTTGAGGCCTCCAGTGTGAGAAATAACCATAATGCTTACTGACATTTCTATTTAGTCCACCAACTGTCTTGCAGCTGAAACAACATGTCCCCTGTTGAAAAGGTGTGGCCATGCACACACACACACACACACACACACACACACACACACACACACACACACACACACACACACACTAAAGCCCCTAACAATCTATTCTCACCGCACCGATTCATTATTCATATGAGGGGGAGGCTCATCTTGCTCCCCTGAAGCACCACATCCCTCCCCTCCCAAAACTGACACACACTGTACCAACTTGTCTCCCAATACACTCATCCCTCAAGTGTCCCTTTGAGACTCATAAATAAATCAAAGGTTTTACCAGCAGTGCTCTCCCAGACTACCATCTGGTCCCTGTGGGACTCGCTGTTGTTCTTCTGGGTGTCTTGTTACCCAGCCGGCCTGGATGCCTCACTTCATCACAGAGCAAAAACTGCGCCCTGGTGGAGATGCAGATGCTTAATCCCATCGCCTGCTATCATGCACTTTTTGCTTGTTGGTTACAGTTTCTTGCTATTCTTATTATTCATTTTTTGCAGAAAATCAACATGGATGAAAGAGAGGCCACAGAGGAGTCATGTGGTCAACTCGGGTAAACAAACTGTCAGACTACAAGAAAAGAAGAAATAGAGCATGGTGCCTGCAGACTACAACCTCTTTCATGGCTGTTTTGTGTAGACAATGAACAGAAGTTTTAGGTCTGCTGGATGAACAGTTTGTTACAATTCCCCTACCATTTTATTTTCCACCATCTTTTTCAAACCACAAAAAACCACATCTGATATACTTGAAGGAACAGTTCAACCAGAAAATAAAAATTCAGTCATTAGTCTGGTCGTGCCCATACCGATAGAGTCTGGTGAAGTTCATAGTCCACAAAACAATTCTGGGAGTTCACAGCAAAACAGTATTTGCAGCATAAAATGGCTCCAAACATCTCGTCTGGTGTAATCAAAGTCTCTGGTAGTTACAAGATCCCAAATTTGAAAAGACGTCATTTACACCCTTGATGCTTGGTCGAGCTTTTGCACCCTCTTCGTTTCAGACGAGGTGCACACTAATGCTTTTAGGTTAGAAGCTACAATGCAGATTTCACTTTAACAAGGGTGTCAATAATGTCTTTTCAAATAAATTTGGGATCTATCTTATATATATATATATTTTTTTTTACTTTTTTTTACTAACAACAGTCCCCATTTATTTCAGTTATTTAGGAGAATGCTGCAATATTGTTTTGCTGTGAAGCTCCAGAAATGTTTTGTGGACTACAAAACTTCATCTGCCTTTCCATCAGAATTGGGGTGACTAGATAATGACTGAATTTTCATTTTTGGGTGAACTGTTCCTTTAAGTAACAGAGTGACAAAATGTTTTCCTGACTAACAGTGAACAAAAACTGGGTTGATCACTTTCAATCTTTTTATGTGAGCTTCTAGGTATTTTAATGTAGTCTATATACTGTATGTTTCAACTATTATATTAATATATTATTTTCTGAACAATATGAACTACATTCATTAACAGAATGTTAACCAACAGTATTGAGTAGTAATTAGTATAGAATGAATCTGAGGGCTTTTCCTATGTTTTAGATTAGGGGTAATCCAGCAATTTACTCACGCAATTGGAGAGAGATTTAAATGTACTACAAAGATTTTAAACTGGTTATGAAACGGTCTTAATTTAATATTGATGCCTCTTTATGGCCTACATAAGCAAAAGAGACCATCAGCGAGAAGATTGGCTATTTCTGTAGAGTTATTATAGATATTCTTGATGTCTGTCACCAGGTTTGAATCTGATTTATCTGGGTCAGATAAGTCATATAATCAAACTATATTTAGGGCGAGTGCTAAAGATGAATTGAGGGGGTGGTGCGGTACATGCATGCTGAAAAAGGCTTATAAATAAAAAAAAGTATTCATATCTTGTGTCTTTCTTTCACCCTGCTTCCAAAACAAATGCATGCACAAGCCAGATCAACAACTTTACAACATGAGACAGTGATGCTCATACCGCTTTTGACCACAGGGGCCGCCTGAATCAACAAAAAATGAAAGATCCTTGCAGCTGCTTTAAACAGACAGGTAAAAATCAAAGCAGCATAGCTCTCTAATATGGGTCAAATTTGGGAAACACTGGAACCGAGATTTACCATTATACAACTCAATAAGGTCCTTTGTTAGACACTCCCTGGCCGGTAAACACCTCTTTCTTTCAAACTTCGCACCTGCAGTAAAATTATTACACATTTGCAGTATCAACCTCAATCCAAGATTTTTTCATGCATAGTAAACCTCCCTTCAGAGCCACGGAAGGGACTATTCTCGCCACTCTGTGCCACAATTATATGACGAAACCATGGGGAGTGCTACTGTGTGCACAGCGATAAGGTGACGGGCAGAGAGATAAGGCGATGTAGTTATAGAGGGAAGGAGGCTGAAACGTGTGGAAATTGGGAGGGAATGTCGGCTGAGCTTTACATTTCAGGCATTTATAAGAGGCTTTCTGAAAGGTTGAACCACAAATGACCTGATTAACAAACCCAACTCCGCCCTGTAAAAGGTCAAGATCCTAATTTGCCCTATTGCAAGCAAGCTTGACTCTAATCTCTTGTCTTTAAGAGCAAGAAGCGGGTAGTCGCAATATGTAGACTAGTAGTTTGCTCAATGGGTGGCTTTATACAACAAGCAAGCACTTTGCAGGCAGCCTCCACTCAATGGATTAATTGAGTAATATTGTGACATGGTCTGTGTAGCGGTGGGGTGAGCAGGCATGTGTGTGAGTGTCTGTGTGTGCATGAGGGAATCATTGCTTCCTCAAGAGATTGTGTGAATGGGGTCTTTTGTGTGCCGACGTCATCGTGCTTTCACCCACTCAGCTAAGCAGGCAGGCCGAAGTCTTGCAGAAAGTTCAACATGGCCATTGTGGTGAGACGACGCACAAACGCACGACTCGGTCCCAAGGGTCAGACTGCAAGTGTGTGAGAGAGAAAGAGGAGATGTACAGTGTACAGTGCGTTGTGCGTGGGTGTGTGGAGGTGCAGGACAGATTTGCAAACATGAGGTGTATTTGCTCATTTCAAAGAGTGACATAATCAAAAGCTTGCAAAACGACTGAGGAGTTTAAAGTATGGTGAAACTGAGAGTGAAAGCACAAAACACAATTGGTTGGATTATGTGGATCAGACTGAAGCTTTTCTCTGCTTTTGTGTGCTCATGGTGACATAAACTACTGGCAAACACGCCTAGTCACCAACCTATTCCTTTCTCTACTGTGAGCTCTCTTAATGCTTAATTTTCTTTATCACGGGTGAAATAACTAAAGTACATAAAAAAACAATAAAACCTTTGCTCTTTTTACTCACCACTCAGCAGACTCTGTGATTAAGATATGGTTTTAACACCAGAATAATGCAGACATGTGTCCTCCTCACTCTAACGAATGTGGCCACCAGTGAGAAAGAGTGTCTCTCTCTCTGTGTTTTCTAATCACATCGAACCATCCCTGTAAGACAATAGCTTCTTTGTCTGTAGGTACAGGAGCACTTTAATGGACCTGCATCATTTGATAACCGTTGCCACAGGCCAGTTCACTTCAGCTGTGTAAATAGCAGCCCCAGGTTGTAAAAAGTTAGAGTGAGGATTGTTGTGAGGTGACAAAGATTTTCAGTTCTGAAAACACATGCTGTTATAAACTGTGCCCTACTTGTCTACATTTCGTTAGTGTAGAAAAGTTTCTACCAAAAGAAATATATCAAAATGTGCTTATTTCTATGTACAAATAAACAAATGAGTATATGAGCTAGTGAGCATGCTCACGCACATGACACATCCTCTTACTTGTTGAAATCAAAGCTTATTAGTGAGAACAAAAGACTCAAGAGTATATTTTGTCATTTATATTTACAGTGGTGTCAGGCGTTCAGGCTGCAACATCCAAGCGCACCACAATGGAAAGATGACTTCCGGTATATCATTTCAAAATAAAATATTTCAGCGTGTGTTGCGATACTTTGAAGAGGGCTGTTGCACATTACATTTCATTCGTATTTATGACAAAACAGTGTTGAACATACTGTACATACATTAGGTAATTATCAAATTTCGCCCAAAAAAATACATTTAGCACGGACGTACATAACCTCTAATGAACTGTAAAACTGTCATTTTGTCATTTGAACAGCACTTCCGTTTATTCCCACAACTCTTAGGTGAAAGTAACAATATGAATGACTTTAGTGTCTCGGTGACTCTTTATTCTCTTTGGCGGGCGACTCTTACATTTTCACCTCAGTCGACAACATTAAATTAGCTGGCAACTAAATATACCGTTCCACAGTTCATTGGTGACCTCACGAAATAAAAGCCTCGTGTTTTCATTCAGAATTAAGAATAAAGTTCTTTACTCTGACGCGTCTCTGTCTATCCCGGGGAAGTTGACGCAACGGCAGCATCACCCCGCACATCTGGGTGTCACAAAACGGCACCGAAACGACAAACTTACCCGTCAGTGTCTCCGCCCGGGTCACTTTATCCAGGCTGGAGCAGCGGAGAGCCGACTTTCAACCTCTCGGTGTCCGAGCCCTGTTCGAGACAGCTCTGCGCATGAATTCATCCACCGGCTCCCTCATCCAAACCTTCATGTTGCGGAAGTGACACGCGCGTCGTGTTGTTGTACGAGGATGGATGGAGGGTGGGCGGGGGGAGGGGGGGCATTCCCTGCATCATGATTGGACTCGTCGAGGTGGCGCGTGCTAGGGGCCGGGCCAGACGGAAGGAGCGCTCGAGGTGACTGTAGGGCTTATGGCTAAATGAGCAGGAGGCCACGCGCACGGTGCTCACACACAGGCACACGGGGTCCACAGTCACCTCCATCATGTTTTAAGTTAAAGGACAGTCAGTTAGGGCTAAATCAGGGGAACAAAGAGGATGTTTTATAGGAAGCACTGCGGTTACAGCTGTCATATGTCGAAATCATGCTTCACAGATTACAGCTCTTGCGAAAATTATTAAACATTGTGTAACATGTGGAGTTTTTCCTCAGGTTCCTCAAAGTTTACCAGAGTGGATTAAGGGTGAGATCCAAGTGGGGATCCTGGACTGAACCCACATCATGGGGCATTTAGTTGAATAGATGAGTCATGGTTGCAGCACAGTTACAACAACATTCTGTGCATCTAAATTTTGTGTGTAATTATGGTCTTAATTTAAGCATATAGTGACATGACTGAGACATCTACTCCACTGGGGGAGTGCGTCAGGGTTCATCATGACTCGAACAATGTATAGTTTCAGACTTTGCAGAATATGGGCCTGCCCTCAATCGCACAGGACTGGAAAAAAGAAAACAAAAGACACTACTCATCCAATTCTTACTATCTTGTCTTGACACAGAATTGTCACATTCATCTATATGTTATAACTTGAGAAAAACTTGTCCTAAAGTGTCTTTTATTTTTCTTTACAGCTGACCAAAGTTAGGAGAATCTTCTTCTCTGACCCAGATAGTGTAATTTGTGAAGCCTCCACCCAGTCAAAAACACACACACACATGCAGGCACATGCACCGCTGGGATACTGAACTGTCAAAACATCTGGATTGTTTGAAAGAAAATGTTCATGACACTAAAGGGCTTTGTGAAAATGGACCCTCTCATATGTAATTTGATATATCTATTGTAATGGGAGTTGTTGAGGACAGGAAGAGCATTTGTCATCCAGATTTTCCTGGGGCGAAATGAGTGGATTTGAACTGGCAACCATCTGATTGCAAGCCTGGAGGATGCTGATGCATGAAGTTATCTGGGGTTTTAAGCAGAAGAAATAGTTTGTCTGAGATAAAATACTGTAATTTCTGAAATGTCTTTATTCTGTAATATCCATCATGCATGATGAATACTGACTTCTCTCTGTCAAAAAATTTGACTTGTACATATAGGTTGTTGTATTGTTATAGACCTGAGAGTAGCTATGAAAGTGTGCCACTGGCAGTGTGATGACTCACTCTGCAGTGTCATGCAGAGGCAGTGTGATGTATCTAGGAGACAGAAAGACAAGCAGATGGCAGATTCACCAACAGACTTATTACTGGTAAGATGAAGTGGTGAAATGAGACTTGCTGCATATGTGCTGCACTTTCTCATCTGGGTTGTAATAATAGTGCTTATTCCCAGGACTCCCCCATCTCATTGCCAATAGGCGAATATGGTTAATTCATTATTTCTTGATTGAAATGCATCAATCATCCCTTTTAATCACTGAGAACAAAGTCAGGTGACTCAAGCAGATTGCTTTAACTTTATAATTTAAATGCCATCTGTTTTTTTAGCTGTCTTGAATCACAAGACCTATTTTCTCATTAGGCTATCTCCTCTAGGCATGAGGGAAAATATTTAGCATATTTTCCTAATATGCTAAGATTTTTCATTTAACTCATACACAGAAATAATCTATTACATGATGTGTCAGAATCCGTTCTCAGGCAGGTCTTTGGTGCTATTCATGAAGGCTTGTTCTTCTGAATAACTCCCTTAATACAGTCTGCATCATTAGTTCAAGCACATCCAGCCCTTGTTGCCTTCTAATGATTTGCTTTCTTTGAATTCTATGTGCATCTCCAACTCTGTTTCTTGTGTTAAATCCTTGAAAACTTGGTTTCTAGGCAACTTTTAGACACGCTGGATAATATCTATATTCTATCTGGCCTTGAACACTCCACTGAGATTGCTCTCCTCAGGCACACGTATAACGTTTGAATGCATGTTGATTATGTTGACGGCACCTGATCCACTGTTACTCAGTATTAGTCATGTATGTGATATCCCTGAGGTGTTTCTGATGTTCATTGAGAGTATTTCTCAGATAAATAATTTGATTTTGAAGTGTTTCACAAATAACTCCAATGTCATCGGCCTCCCGGTCAATGTGGTAGTAATGACAGTATACTTAACGGTATTATGTCATTAATGTCAAGGAGTGATATTAAACAATTTGTTTGATATAACGTCTCATTAATAGTTATAGTAATAATATCTGTATTTGGATTTTAAACTTTCAAGACATTATGCTGCATAGTTTCTGTAAAGCAAGTGCTCTGTTTTCTTTTCAATCTTCATTTTCAAATTCTTTTTTGCAGTACTGGAGAGCACTTTGTAAATTATTGTTTTTAAGGGGATAGTTAGTGACAATATTTGTGTTTCCATTAAAAGACTCAATATTAAAGGTGCACGGTGGAGTTTCCTTGCCCATAAAGTTTACATTCAGTATCACTCACAGAAATGCACGGTGTATTTCTGAGGTATACCAAACATGCTGAATGCCTTTTTATTCTTCATTAAACATTTGACACATCTGAAACGTCATGTTTCCTTTCCTCCTGTAGCTCATTGATGTTTGAAATCATTTTTTCGGAAATGTGTATGTGCAAATAATGCAAACAAATGCAAAAAAAATAAACTGATCAGCCACAACATTAAAACCACCTGCTTATATTCTGCAAGGTACTCTTGTGCCGTCAAAGCAGCTCTGATCCATCAAGAAATGGACTGAAGACCTCTGGGGGTGTCCTGTGGTGTCTGGTAGGGATGGGTGACCAATCTGAAAATAATACCAATACTCCCTAAGCCTTCCCTATGTTTTCTTTATTTGTGTAAAAAACGTTTTATCCATTTGATCCAGTGATGTAGGTGTGTATTTGCATATAGAGCGGGGAAGTGAGATCTGACCACAAGAGGTCACTCAAGACGCATTTAATGTCAGGCTCTCTCTCTCTCTCTCTCTCTCTCTCTCTCTGTCTGTCTCTCAATTCAATTCAATTCAATTCAATTCAATTCAATTCAATTTAATTCAAAGGGGCTTTATTGGCATGAAAGTTTAACAACAATGTTGCCAAAGCATCTGTCCAAACACTCAGACAGAACACAACAAATAACAACACAAACACAACACCAAGATTGATTTACATTAATTATATATACAGTATATACAGTGTGTGTGTGTGCATGTGCCTGCGTGTGTGTGTGTGTGTGTGTGTGTGTGTGTGTGTGTGTGTGTGTGTCGGTCACTCACTGTCCCTCAGGTTGTGGCATGTTGACACATATTGGGCAGCAGATATGCCCTGTCTCCTTCTCCCAGGAGTATTTTTAATTTTGAGAGGTCGTTCAGCTCTTTGAACTCTGAGATTACAGAATTGAACTTAAAATAAATGTTCCTCATTTCGTTGAATGCTTTACATTGTAGGAGAAAGTGCATCTCTGTCTCAACCTCACCTGTCGAGCAGTGACCACATGTTCTGTTTTCTTTTGGTTGCCATGATTTTTTGTGTCTTCCTGTTTGGATTGTCAGTTTGTGGTCACTGAGCCTGTACTTGGTGAGGATCTGTCTCTGCTTTCTATCTCTGACAGTAGAGAGATATTCTGCTAATTCATAATCTCTTTTTAGGGCTCTCTCTCTCTCTCTCTCTCTCTCTCTATGTCTCTCTCTTCGGCCTAAGGTCAGTTTGGGGTTGGTTATTTTGGAGACCCCCACAAAGTTCAGATCATAACTCTGTGAAAACTCTCCAACAGCCATGTGAGGAAGTTAAGTGGGCATCAGGAGACCAAATGGAAACCTGGTGACATCCAGAAAGTGGGACAAACAACATGTTGGTTTTGTGTACTATAATCATGTTCCATGACAACACAGAGATTCGTGTGCTATGGCCTCTGGCACATTATTGTCAAGTGGCAATGTTTCCTGTTGCAGCAATGAAAAGCCAAACGAATCCATAATAGCCGAACAATGCATATTATGATTTTTTTTTTCATCCAGTTTGCTTTGTGTATATAACTAGAAACATATCCCCACAATAGAAACAAAACAATAATAGTTGTGGCTCATCCTACAGTTTAATTTCTGTGAATTTCCTAATGCAGCCAGAAATCATGGCCAAAACCTCTTCTTAACTCTTTCCTCATCCTTCACCTGATTGTCGTCATGATCTCTTTCATTGGCAGAAATCAGCGGATTGTGTTGGGGCGTGCTGGGTGGGGGTGCCAACAATTAGGTCATTCAGAGCTGAAAGCCTTAAATGAACGTCAATATTATAGGTCTATAGCCATTAGATATGGTAAAATAATAAATGATGTGTATGATAAACCTCACCACAGCCCACTCCCCTGTATGTAATTCTCTCTTGAGCCCATGTGATGGTGCTATAGTAGCTTTATAATGTGCAAGAATAAACACACACAATAAATGTTCAGCAGGAGAGGAGAAGCAGATACATTATAATGATAGTACTAATTAAATATATTATAATTTTGCTTTTTTGCTCAGATATTACAAAATAGTCTGACTGGGTGGGATACCAGCGTGCCTTCAGGCTGAGGTTCCAGTCTGGTTTAGAATGAAATGTTTTTATTCTGTAATTTGATCTAGAGTAGACTGTAATGAATAAAAAAAAAAAAAACAGAACAAAACAGGGAACCATTAAGTATTTAGTCTAACCAGAGGCACACAGAGGCCAGCTGGTTTTCTAACATACAGTCCCCTCCAAAACTATTGGAACAGCGAGGCCAGTTCTTTTATTTCCGCTGTACCCTGAAAACATTTGGGTTTGACATCAAAAGATGAATATGAGACAAGAGATCAGTATGTCGGCTTCAATTTCCAGGTCTTTACCTCTAGATCTGTTAAAAAACGTAGCACCTTTTGTTTGAACCCATCCATTTCTCAAATGAGCAAAATAATTGGAACATGTGACTGACAGGTGTTTTTTGTTGCCCACATTACATTGATTATTCAAACAATGAATAGCGCTGAATGTCTACTCTCAGTTTCAGCTTTGGGTTTTGCCCTTGCAGACTGCATTTATAGTTAAAAAGGTGCAACCAACGTGAAGATCAGAGAGCTGTCTAAGGCAGAACTTCGCTCCACTACATCCGCTGGCTGGCTGGTACCGCCATGGCTGAGAGCAAACAAAGGTCACACAGCGAAGTCACGACTCTTCTCTGTTCTGGCGCCTCAGTGGTGGAACGAACTCCCAACCAATGTCAGGACAGCAGAGTCACTCGCCATCTTCCGCAAAAGATTCAAGACTCACTTGTTCAGACTTCACCTCGACCCCGCAGAGCATGACTCTGATATATTGTGGTTTCTTTCTTGTGACAAATGTACTTATTGTAAGTCGCTTTGGACAAAAGCGTCTGCTAAATGCCCTAAATGTAAATGTAAATGAGAAAAGCAAGCAATTTTGAAGTTGAGAGAAGATGGAAAATCAATCAGAGTTAAAGCACAAACATTGGCCGTAGCCAGTACAACCATTTGGAATGTCCTGTAGAAGAAAGAAACCACTGGTGCACTCAGCAACACGACGTCAAACCAGTAGACAAAGGAAAACCTCAGCAGTTGATGACAGAAACATTGTGAGAGCTGTAAAGAAAAACCCTAAAACAACTGTCAGTGAGATCACCAACAACCTCCAGAAGGCAGGAGTGAAGGTATCACAATCCACCGTTCACAGAAGTACAGAGGCCACACCAGAAGATGCAAACCACTCATTAACAAAAAGAATAGGAAGGCCAGATTGGAATTTGCCAAAAAGTAAAGAGACGAGGCTCAAAAGTTGTTGGGACAAAGTTTTATGGACTGATGAGACAAAGATTAACCTTTACCGAAGTGATGGAAAGACTAATGTGTGGAGAAAGAAAGGATCTGCTCATGATCCCAAACACACAAGCTCATCTGTGAAACACGGTGGAGGTTATGTCATGGCTTGGGCTTCTTCTGGGACTGGCTCATTGATCTTCATTGATGATGTAACACATGATGGCAGCAGCAAAATTAACTGAGAAGTCTACAGAAACATTTTGTCTGTCAATTTAAGAAGAGATGCAACCAAACTGATCAGGAGATCCTTCATCATGCAGCAAGACAGTGACCCAGAACACACTGCCAAAACAACCAAGGAGTTCATCAGAGTAAAGAAGTGGAAGATTTTAGTCTGGCCAGCCAATCTCCAGACTTAAACCCTATTGAGCATTTTACCTGCTAATGAGGAGACTGAAGGGAGTAACCCCCGAAACAAACATCAACTGAAAGAGGCTGAGGTGAAAGCCTGGAAAAGCATCACAAAAGAAGAATGCAAAGGTTTGGTGATGTCAGTGGGTCGCAGGCTTGATGGACTTATTGCAAGCAAAGCATTTGCAACTAATTACTGTATATACATAATTTATCATTTCCAATCATTACTTTTTAACATGACTTTAACATGAGGAGAGGAGGGAGAGAGTCTCCCTCATGCAAAAGGTAAATATCAATATCGACATCTGTTAGTCGATCAACTACGTAACCTCACTTGCTCAATTTTATCATCAAAGTATACCTGCCAAATAAAATGATTGAACCTGACTGCAGAAAGATTAATTTAATAAGTCTGGAACTAATCATTCATCTATATGTAATAAGTCGAGCAAAACTCGTCCTAAAGTGTCTTTTATTTTTCTTTACAGCTGACCAAGCTGACCAAGTTAGGAGAAGCCTGAACTAGCAACAACTTCAGAAACCCCCCAAAGTGAAACACGTCTCTCTCTACAATGACTTTTGTAACAATCAAACAGTGCAAAATATTTTTTCAAATAAAAAGTCAAAACGAGAGGAAATGTCTGTTTGGCTTGTAAAGTTTATTAGTTTAGTGACCTTCGAAATGGCTTTTGTGTGTTTTTAAAAATCTAAAGTGTCTGTTTTTATGCCACATCCATAAGAGGAGAGGATATCCATGATAACGAGACACTGAGGAATAACATTATCTTTATTTATGTCAATTTGAAAAGGAACACCACACTATTTTTGTAGGCCGACACATAATCACATTCTTGACATATTAAGCTTTAATGTTATGTCTTTTCTCCTTAGAACCCATACATGCACTATATTTTCTTATTAAACCATATGAAATAAGACATGGTTATTATCTCTTCTCTCTTATCTTTGGCTAAAACAAGAGACCTTATTTCAGATTAAATTAATTACGCTGTAGCCACAAATGATTTGTGGATGCAATGTTTGTAACGGAGTTGGTTTTCGCTCAGGCACCGCTCTAGACAGCTACAGCCGGCTGGAGGGTCCTTTTCCACTGTGCTGAGGAGGATTAGCAGCCAACATGCCGACTGTCGGAGTAAAAAGGGATCTTCTCTTCAAAGCTTTGGGCAGAACATACAGTAAGTCATATTTATTACATATTCAAGTGACGGACAAATTGTCTGCGGGGTTATTAAATGTCATTTTAGCTCTGAAAGACAGAGAAAGTCAGAGTACTGCTTGAACTCATTAGCCTGATTGTTAGCAACACAGCAGCTGCTCACGAGCGGCTGACTTTATCTGGGTTTGCTAAAACAATCTTGAATGACAAAAATAAAACTTTTTAATAGAAATTCGTACCAAATACAGAATGTGTTATTAGCTTATTCCCTCAGGAATTTATTTAAATAAGAAAGTAGTCTTTGTCAGTGCACTGACATCTCTGTGTTGGATGTCAACGTGATTGCATCATTTCCCCCTGCGTCTGTCATTTAAATCTGAGCAGTCTGCTGTCCAGTAGCAGCGATGGGAACATAGTAGCCAGTAGTGACTGACTTAAAGCTGAAATAAAGCTGTTTTCAATAATGGCTGTTTGCTTCTTGTTTTAGCTGATGAGGAGTTTGACGAGCTGTGCTTCGAATTTGGGCTGGAGCTGGATGAAATTGTGAGTAAACGACATCATACTCAAACTACAGTTTGTCCTATAATGTGTCCCATTTCCTAATCACAACAGACCATTTCTGATGGTGTACATTTTGACTTTTTAAAGCAGAAAAAAAAAAACTGTATATGATAATGTCAATCATAACAACTGACAAATCAAAATATCAACTGTGAGAAAGGTCTGCTAGTCCACGTGTCAGAAACATCCACTGAACTATGACATGTATCGCTAACAGAACTGTACTCTCACCCCTTTGCAGACCTCAGAGAAGGAGATAATCAGCAAAGAGCAGGGTGACACCAAGGCATCAGGAGCGTCTGACATCATCCTGTACAAGATTGATGTACCAGCTAACCGCTATGACTTGCTGTGTCTGGAAGGGCTCGTCCGTGGACTGAAGGTCTTCAAGAACAAGTGAGTGGTATCTTCTATGAACTGGTATGCTGCTGTGATTGCTACGATCTAAGTGAAGGGTGATTACTAAATACATGCCAAGGTTTCAGAGAAACATAACAGTATAATTTGGCGCCCTTCTCCAAAGTAAGGAGGGTGAACATGTTAAGGAAAAAAAAACGTATGGTTTGATGGCATTAAAACATTCTTGTGGATGAAGGCTTTGTTCTTGGCTGTGCTTAAATACAAGGTGCTTGTCCATTATGGGTGTAATGCATGCAGACTGGCTTCACTGTTGCTACAGAGATTGTACTTGTGTTGCAGGTTGGAGGCACCTCGTTACAGACGTGTCAGCCCAGCCAACGGGGAGCCTCAGAGGCTGATTATTACTAAGGAGGTTCGTGGTAACATTCATAATTTATTGCAAACAAATAGTCTGTAATCTGAAGCTGTCATTGGTTTAGTTTATGAATCAGATAAATTGGAATATTGTCATGGTAACCACTTCGTTTGTTGCTAATGTGTTTGTCCTGTGCAGACGGCAGCAGTGCGACCCTATGCTGTGGCAGCAGTGTTGAGGAACATCACCTTCACACAGGAGCGATATGACAGCTTCATCGAGCTGCAGGAGAAACTCCACCAAAACATCTGCAGGTCAGACCAGCTGTTACACTTATACATCTTCATACCTGGAATACCTTCGGTCTCCTTCAGCGGAGTGACGTCACTCAAGAAGTAACCCGCAGGAAATGTGGTTACTGTCACTTGTGAAACGCTTTGACTTAAACTGTTTATAGTCTTTGTTCCGTGAACCGGCCTTGTACAACCTGAAAAGCTTGAATTTGTTTCCAGCACTTTATTTAAAGCGTCCTTGGAACAGTTCACATAAAACTCCAAACAGGATGTGCCTGTTGATTTTTTTGGTCACTCGAGTTGTTATACTGACAAAGTAATTCAATGAAAAATCCCAGCCAAGTGGCGTTTTCTGAGGCGTTGCCGCGACTGCATCTGCACAGGTGTTATGGAGCAGGGAACAGATGCATAAAACTCTGTAGATCCACAACTGAAACTGTGTACACACAAAGACAGAAATATGAACATGCATTATTTTCATCAGATTTATAAACTTGTGCATACAAGCTTCATTTCCACTCCCACATCTATCCATGAGTGGATGTAGGAATGTCCTTAAACATCCATTTGTGTATCAACACTTATGCTTGCTCCAACATTCATTAGACCTACAAGAACAGAAAATAAGAAGCTCAGTACAGATTAACCGTTTCATCAGCAACTCAACAGTAGCAGATCATCTGTTATTACACGAGACTGTTACACAAGGCTATGCTAATCTACTGAGCTGCACCCGCACGTTTACCTGTAAACCATTGTCGCAGTGATATCTCAACGATAATTATTAAATGTTAGAAGGATGATCAATAATTAATCTATAGAGCTGAAACAAACACAAAGTGTTGATTTATTCATTCAACTTTGTAAAAAACCTGTTCCTTAAATAGTTCTATTACTCTTGTGATCAAAAACATTGATTTGAAGCTAAATTCTGAGACTTCTCTGTAAATAGTTTTCTCATAAACATTTGATTAACCCTTATCAATATCAGGCTTAAATTAACAACTTCTGGCTATTTCCTCCCTACCGTTAACTGTGTGCAGGAAGAGGAGTCTGGTGGCCATCGGGACCCATGATCTGGACACCATCTCTGGTCCTTTCACATACACAGCCAAACCTCCTGGAGACATCTGCTTCAAACCCCTCAACCAGACCAAAGAGTACACAGCCACCCAGCTCATGAGCCTCTACAAGGTGAGCAGTTAATTGGCTGGACGTTGGTTAGATGAGTCATTTGTCTGTTTGAGCACTGCTAACCTGGTGTTTTTCTTTTGACGCATATAGACAGACAGCCACTTGAGGCATTACCTTCACATTATTGAAGATAAGCCTGTATACCCCGTCATCTATGACAGCAATGGTATTGTCCTGTCCATGCCTCCCATCATCAATGGTGGGTACTGTCTCTGTCTTCATGTGTATGCCGTCATTTCTGGCTTAGTTCTCTGCTTATGCTGCACACAATAGATACTTTATCAGTATTATCTGACTTACCAGCTAGCAAATTTAAATTGTTACATGGAAATTAACTTAAAGTGCCCTCTGTCTTATATTGGTAAACATCTATTTTTTTTTGTAAAATTTTTTTCAGGGGACCATTCAAAAATCACCCTAAAGACAAAGAACGTCTTCGTTGAGTGCACGGCCACAGACCTGACCAAGGTACAACTGACAGGAGAACACAGAAATCTTATTATATGTTGTTCAGTCAGCGTTATTAAGGAAAGTGGATCTAAACTCGACCTTGTTCTCTACAGGCAAAGATCGTGTTGGACATGATGGTGACCATGTTCAGCGAGTATTGTGCACAGCCTTTCACGTAAGTCACATATCCGTCTCAAATGCTAGATTTTTATCTCCACAGAGAAGGACAGTAAATTTGAATCCAGCTCAACATTTTGAGGCGGTGCTTCACTGCCCTCTGTGGTTTGAGAACTCTATGCTTTTGGGCCCTTTAGGCTATTCTGTGATGTCACAGAAGCTGTTTTCCATCAGCTGTCAATGCATCAGCTGGACCTAATTTTAAAGCCTTTTTCCTTCATTTTCCAGATTCAAAGATTTAATGTACTTATTTACTTATAAACTTTCTGTGGGCTTTATCTCGCTGAACGCGACCATGCTTTGACAACGCTGATATGGGTGTGGCCCTACCGTGAACGTACAGTAAAGTGTCTATATTTCCAAGTGTGTTTCATGTTTTTTGTTTGCTTTTTTCATCTTCAAACAGCATAACTTATGCCCAGCTTTAACCAAATCTAGATAACAACAATCACTTGTCAAATACTAAACTATTCTTCTAAGACTTCTAATACTCATTTTTCTTATGGAGTCTTTGTTATATGTGCTATGTTCAAGATACTGAAGTGCAACATATGACTGGAGTGTAAGAATATTACAGTGAGGTTGATATTTTCTTCTGTTTCTTGCTCTTTCAGGGTAGAGGAGGCTGACGTGGTGCACCCAGACGGCAAGACCTGCAAATACCCAGTACTGTATTCACCACAATTTATTACAATCTTGTACTGTCCTTTTTAAAATGTGTTTAAACGCAGTAAACCTCTTGTACTGTCTCCTAATTCTCTGCTCTTATCGCCTGGTTTGTGCTTTAGGAGCTGGCTTACAGGAAGGAGAAGTTGTCGAGCGAGTTCATCAACCGAAAAGTTGGCATCAAGTAAGTCATTTGGACCTTCTCTGTATGATAGTGACAGTTAACACTTTCGTCACTTTTTTCCCTTGAACATGTCTGAGTAAACACAAGGACTTACCAGTTTGAATAGGCGCACCTGTACTATCCGACACTCTTGTACAGTAACCCTGCGACTTTAACAAAAAATTACAACAAAATATTAATATATTGTGTGTTAGAGCGGCACTGTACTGTGATAACAGAAAAATGCATGATGAGAATGATGATATTGTTTATTTTGTCTTCTCCTGACAGTGAGTCAACAGAGAAAATCGCCCAGCTGCTGACCAGGATGTGCCTGCTCTCCCAGGTTACCGGTGTCGGTGATGAGATTGAGGTGGAGATCCCGCCCACACGCTCAGACGTCATTCATGCTTGTGACATCATGGAGGACGCGGCCATGGCCTACGGATTCAACAACATCCCTCGCACCACACCGCGCACCTACACCGTAGCCAACCAGGTGCCTGGGATTTGCTCTGCATGTTTGATTTGTGAGCAACTGAATATCACTGTATGTCATAAAATATTGTGTATGGTCTTATATATTTGCTCTGTATGTTCTCAGTTCCCACTGAATAAACTGACAGAGCTGTTGAGACAAGACCTGGCAGCTGCTGGATTCACAGAAGCTCTTAACTTTGCCCTGGTAAGAGAAAGACAGAAACATTGATGCAAATGCTTTTCCTTGAAGTGAGCCTGTGCATCTTTTGAGGAAAAAATTACCAGAGTTGCTCTCACAAACGAAAAGCTGAATTCATAAGTAGTCAAACGCACCATTACTCAACTCAAAGCATGCAGGGGTTTGCTGCTACAGCCGTAGTTGGTCTGGTATGGCCAGTAGCTTATGGTGCCTAATGTTAGCTAATAGTAGTAACGTTTGGGCAAAAATTGCTGTATAATCGATAGTACAAATATTATAAATGTAACATGGTCTCGCTTTAAATGTGTCCCTTCTCTCTCCCTGTAGTGTTCTCAAGAAGATATAGCAGACAAGCTTGGAAAGAAAATTGCAGACACCAGAGCGGCTCATATCGCCAACCCCAAGACAGCTGAATTCCAGGTAAAGAAGATTATGACCAATTCTTTAAGTAAAACTCAACAATGCTTTAATGTTTGCAGATTAATATGCACTGGATATAATGGGAAAATAATGTGAATGTCGCAATATTACTTTTCTGTGAACAAACGTGAAAATGTTGACATTAAATTAAGGAATTTATACATCTGCTGTTAGGTTCATTTTTCTCAGTCAAAATTATTGTCATAAAATGAGAGGTTATTTAAAAATGGGGAAAGTGAGGAAAGTAATTTTAGTAAAAAAAGATATTCATGCAGAAATGTTTTGAAAAGTAAAAGTTGTAGTGTTATTTCACCAGAAGAGGGCACTCTTCTCCTCTCTGAAATGCTGTAGCTATGCATCAGGCGTCACAACTCTTTGTCGCCACCAGGTGGCGCGCACTACCTTACTGCCTGGCCTGCTGAAAACCATAGCTGCCAACAGGAAGATGCCCCTTCCCCTCAAACTGTTTGAGATATCTGACGTGGTGCTGAAGGATGAGACCAAAGGTAGGCGTCTGCATGTGTGACGTGGAGGAAGTAATCATGTAGTCTTACATATCACACACACAATGTACCGTACTGTTCTGTGGCTGGTCAAGATGTAATTTGACAGTGGGATTGCAAAATAATCAGGTAACTGAATATTTCTGTTTTGGGTTGAAGAATTTTCTGAAACATCGTTTGGAGTTACCAGGATGTTAACTTATCTCTTATAATGATTACAATTATACACTTACACACTTAATTTAATCAAGTTTGGTAGAGCTTATCAAAGACAACCGTGAATATAAGAAAAATACACTGTAACAGTTTCATCTTCATTATATCAGACGTGGACCCTCACGGGCAGATGTCTTTTTGATAAAAACACAATATTGATATATTAGTAAGTTGTTGGTATAGTGCCGTCCATAATGTCCTTATCACTCCCTCCCTCTCATCCCACCAACCAGATGTCGGGGCGAGGAACAGCAGACGTTTCTGTGCCGTTTACTACAACAAGAGTCCTGGCTTCGAGGTGATCCATGGCCTGTTGGACCGAACCATGCAATTGCTGGAGGTGAAGTCCGCCCGTGGGACCGGCTACCACATCCAGGCTGCAGACGGTAAGAAACCCTGAGAGGGATGGCTGTGTAAACCAACATTCAGGGCTCTAGGAATGTTCTTAAGAGCTAGCTTCGCTTAAGATTGGATATATACTGGGAGAAGGAAATACCTGTGGTACAATTTAACCCCTAGATTGATGATGGAACATGGTTATTTACTTGGCAAGCGGGTGAGCAAATGAATCTGGTTCACATGAGGTTAAAAGGCAGGAATTGTTGAGATTGTATAAATCCAGTCTATAAGTAGCAGCGACTGCATTGTTTTTGTTTTTTTACCAGGGTGTCATGTACCCTGTTTTATTGACAGGGCATGGTTTCCATGGCAGTGACATGCACAATTTAAATTTAACACAAAATTAGCTGGCAACATGGGGGGTTAGTTAGATTAGATCAATGGAGGGCATAGACAAAAAACTTGGTTTACAAGATAAAACATCTGTTAATCTGTTAACATCTGTTAATTGAACTTATTATTCTTTTGATGAGATAGTTCTGATGAGCTTCAAAGCTTAAACAAGGTCATAAATGCAGCTGTAAACTGCTTAATCACTCTGTGTAACTGGAGCTAGACAGACCAATCAGATTCATTATTTAACTATTATTAACTTATTGCAGATACATCGCTGTTGGTGAGCATGTCAGCTGAGAACAAGATTTGTAGGTCGTGGTATCTCTGCAGCACTACAGCACTTCATTCTAATGCTGTTTATTACACATTTTTTGACTCGAGACGAGCAAATTTAGATTCTGAGTTTCAGCATTCTGGTAATGTTAATATAGAGTTGTGCAATGTAGAAGTGAATCAACCCAAAATGTGTCCGGATATTGTATTCACTAAACCACTGGTTCACCTGTCATTCATTTCAAAACTTCGGACTTTTATGCAGCATTATAAAGAGCCCAAATCCACACAGTTGTAGCTGCCCGTTTGTCTGAAGACTAGAATAACTAAAATCAAAATGTGTAGTGTGTCCACTCATCCTCCCCCACTTCTCCAGTCTCATCTGATGTTGTCTGTTACTGTCTCTGTTTCTCAGTAATGGACACAAAATAACACTAAACAGATGTGGCCTTGAGTCAAAATGACTGATGCCAACATCACCAACAGTCACGCAAAATGTCATCTAAGCATTATTTCTGAACCTCCAACTAACTGACCTCCTGTATTCAGCAAAGTCATTCTGTTAGTGTGATTTGATGTTGTGCATTTTTAAAAATCACAACTCATACGGTTTAATAAAGGAGAGGAATGAATGAAAATGACGCAATGTTAAAGAAAGTGAGAGAAATTCCTACTGTAAGATTCATCCCTTTATCCAGATCCACATCAAAAGTTAATGGGGTCTCTTGTGAGCTGAGACCAATCTTTTATTCAAGTTTCGCTGGAATCTCTTCTGTAGTTTGTGTAATCCTGCTGACGCACCAGCCAACCAACAAATGGACACGTGTGAAAGCATAACCTCTTTGGTGGAGGTACAAATGTGTTTTTCTCATTAAAAGCAATGTCATCATCACCGCAGCCTTCATAATTCCAAGTGTCTATGACAGTTGTGCAACATCCCTTTAGAGTTGTAGAGTTTTAAGAGGTTTCATTGTAGACGGGAGATGATCAGGGAAGTACACAAATAGAAAACTTTACAGGGTTATGGTAAAATGTGTTTGACAACTTGTTGTATACAATGATTTTATTTGATAGGTTTTAACCCATTTGAACTAGAAACCCCTGTAAGAAAACAGACAATAACAAGCTATGAATGACCAGATGTAAATTTTAGGTCATGGACTCTGACTTAAATCTACGGCCCCTTTCTGAGAAACTTGCTCTTGTTCCTCCCTGAACCACATTTGACTGTATTCCATGTACTTCCTCTGTTCTACCTCTAAAATTACTAACAACGTCACCTTGCACAGATAAATCAGGATAACTGTGTTCAGTCAATGGGGGAAACCAATTAGCATTGACGTTCAGTGTTCTGTCATCATTCTGCTTAATACAAATCAAAGATGTCGTACCAGCACTCGTGGTTTGCGGGTTGTGGGCCAAGAACTCGTTTCAGATAACTTCCCCGTGTCTCTAATGATGAAATGCATCTGAGTAACAGTGCAAGTTTTCAAAGGTTTTCTCCTTTAAGTCATCATAATGAGATGAGTGGGTCAAGTCATGTTGCATCAGCACTCCAAGACTGTAACACTTTGATAAGCTTCAATCTGAAACGCTGTTTTGCACTTTAATGGAAAACAACAATCATGTAAACGGAGAGCTGGAGAGAGTTTCATTTTCACAGCACTTACATTAACCAGTAGTGACAGGTGACTGGAACAATAACACATGCAATGAAGTTGTTTAAACTGCAGATAAAGGTATGACTCAGTAGTGTTTCATCTCGATAAGGCATCTGATCTGTTCCTGTGAGATGAGTGATCAGAAAGGTTCGACTAAAGGCTCTGTAGCACTGTACAGGCCAATCTGTATCCATTTTGGCCCCCGTTCTCCCAGAGAGACTCTCATACATCATTTGAGTTTTGGATCCTCTTTCCATACTTCCTCTCTCACACTCCAGCCTCCTTCTGGCTTGCACGCTCCAAGGTCACACTGCAGGATATCCACTCTGGCTCCGTTGGCCCATTCAGACTGCAAATCAATGGGCTCAAGTATCAGTGAATGAGAGCAGTGAGGAGAGAGGAAGGCAGACATGGGAGCGGAACAAGGCATGAGATGAGACTATAGAGGCAGGGGGTGGGTGGAGGGGGGGTGACAGGAGAGGGACAGAAGAGCGACAGAGTGACGGCTGGAGGCGTAAGCAGGAAAGGCTATGAGAGCGTGTAAAGTCTGCAGTGTGGGAGAGTGCACGGGAGTCACGTCACCCACTGCAGTGCTGAGCAGCGAGACAGACTGGCACATACACACCCACCCACGGGTGCTTAGACTGTCCATCTGACAGGCACACACACACTTAAAAGGGAGCTGAAATGGACATGCTCTCACTGTACGCACTAATGCACAACACACTGGACACACACACTCCCACTCAGTCTATCCTCTCTGCTATTTTTCAACACTTTATGCACCATTAGCCTAATCCCTCCCGTCACATATGCCAGTGTGTCCTTAACCCCATTACAAGGTCATGACCCCAGTCTAAGAGCTCACCTGACTCAGACACACAACGTCAGGATGCATCCGTCAGCGGGCTGAAACAGCACTACAGATAACTCGCCATCACTCCTGGCACACACAGAGTGAGTGGCTCAGGGAATACATGTCAGCTGAGTTTCCTCCACTCAGCGGGGAAGCAGGGATGAAATAACGAGTCAGGGGATCCAAGTGGAGGAAGGAACCACTTAAGAGACAGATGCCTGTGTTTCACTTAACAACTGTGTCCAATGCACAGTCTTGGCTTGTACATCCTTTGTTAGGAAGGACATCATGTTCATGGGACTCCTTTTTGTTCAGTTATTGACGCTAAGTGTTCAGCCTATATGATTTTTTAAGGTTTGTACTGATGCTTATAATGTTTATTTAAACCTGCAACAGAAAACAAGTTGTCAACAACCTTTAAAGGTGTGTAAATGATTCATACTTGCCAAAAGTTTTGGAATTGCTGCAATAGATCACCTCAGCTGGCTGCCGCAACACAATGGTAGCAGCATAATCCTTTGTAGCAACTCTGACTGTCAAAGTTACGTCCACTAAAGGTGCTGACATTACCACTGACAGTCTGAGGTTGTTATTCCTGACTGACAACGTTACGTAAACAATTTCTACGGAGATAGACCTTTTTGTTAGAATGATCGTTTTTGGAACCAGAAAAACCCAAGTCTTGCACAAGGAGAAGTCTTGTGTGAGTCAGAGTTGGAGAGAGGAGTTTGGAGTTTACCTACATGAACTGCCAGCAAGAATATTTTCCCAAAGTCACGGCTGAATGTGTAACTGATGTTGACAATCTAGATGAGGAAACAACTGTAACAACTCATTTCACCCGTTTTCAGAGCGAGACTTCTCCTTGAACAAAACCTGTATTTATGCTTACAGAAAGGATCTTAGTATTTAACAAAAAGGCTTTCCTATGTGGGAATTGTTTCTGTAATGTTGTCAGACACTTAGAATTACAAACGTTGCAGTCTTAACAGGTGAGTCGATGCTGCCAAAACTTGTAAAAATAGGACCCAGGTTTAAAAGTACCATGAATATCCAGTAGCATAATATTCACTTTCTTTTAGCTCTGTTTTTGGTCTCTACCAACTTGTAAGGGAACAATCAGATATTTATAAATATAAAATATAAACACAGTGATGCAAAATGCATATATTCACCAGCTAGCCCATAACTGTGTCAGTGTGGTGCTCAGTGCTGAGCAGGTAGTGTGTTGTGGGTTTTTATAGAAAACAGCTGCTGCTGCGGCAGGAAAAATGACGCTATGGGAGCAGTGACAATGAACCTAAACAGTAAAGTTTCAGTAGGACAGATAAACAATGAGCTAAAATTCACTATAAAACTCTGTAAAGATGCAGATCCAGGTGCTAATTCTTTGGAGGTTCGACTAGAGGGGCCTTTTCACATTGTTGTCACACTGTCACCTGATACATTGTCTCTACTGAGTGATTACAGCTGCGTTATAGGATAATTCTCTTTATTTACAACTTAAGTCTAATTTTAGTAGTTTAGGCCATCATACTTGAATTTTCTTTCATAGAATTTGTCAACAATAACATCCTTTAACTGAGCGGTATGACTGCTTGTGTTTTTTCCACGTCAAACTTTGTTTTAGGGATGTCATTGCATTCCTGTATCTCGACTGTTACTTTGGTGAACACAATAGAGATGATGTGCAAAACAATGAAAACAAGACCTGGAATTAAACATATTCATTTACTCTTTTCAGCATGAAAACTCAGACAACCATAAATAAGACCCACGACATTGAAGCCCGTACTAATAATCCTTAGGCATCCCTGATGACTAGTAATCATTTTATGCATGTCAGCAGCTCCTTAGTGCAGTATGAGGCATTTGTTGCTTCAGTTAGGAGCAGTGTGAATTCTGTGTCCAGTTGTCTAAAATAGTATAAATCCTTTGGCCCAGTGATGGCAACACCAGCCAGTTATATTTCAGTTATCTGATGCAACCCTCTAAATCTCCTTTCCACTGAAAGCTTTGCTGAAAGTTGGAGGAGAGTGGGCGGAAAGTGGCCCGGCTCAAGTGTAGGATTTTCATTGACTGATTGGTTATTTAAGATGTACCGGAGCTATTTATATAGTTGCCATGGCATCCCGTTCATGGTACAAGTGGATGACGTGTGAACCGACGCAAGCACATTTCAATTTAATACACCTAACTGACACAGAACAGGCAAGTGAAATGAATGGTACTTATTTCAGTTAAAATGTCCCTGCCTTAGCTGCCATCTCACACACACTCAGACACACACACATATACGCAAACACACACACGTGCGTTTGAAAGTACAGTCCATGTGTTTTCCGAGCCTTCATACATAGTGATGAGTGAACATCTAAGCAGTGGGCTCTGGAACCTATTAGCAAGGCAGCGTGGGAAGAAGCGGTGCACTATGGGAGAATGCCATGTCTGTGTGTGTGTGGGGGGCTGTTGTCATGGCAACCCCTGTATCTTGTTAAATCTCTGACAAGTCTGTCTTTCTGTCCGTTTGCATGTCAGTGTTTTTGAACAAAGTGAGCGAACGCCTCTCACACTGACATGTGTGTTCTTTCATCTGACTGTCGATGGAGGATTTTTATTCCTGCTGGACTGAAGTGACCTTTACACTGACACACAGACTGGAGCATCAGATTTTAATCAGAGGGAGAAATTTATCTGAAAGTGACCCAGACAGATAACTTAATTATGGTCAAATAGCCTGTGGAGGCAGTTGCTTTAGAGTAATGACTTATGACATTTTCATATAAATGCTTTGTCAGTGGTGGATATTTAATAATCTTATTCCCTCTCCAAAGCTTTTGATTTTGTTTTGTTTTTAACTTCTGATCAAGCTTTCCTTGGAAAAATGATGTGGTGCACAGGAAGTGATACCTTATATGATCTGAGTTTGTTTGGAATAAATTAATGAAGAACCAATTGTTGGGTGTAGGTGAGGAAATAATTAACAAGAGAAAATCTAGTAACAAGAAAGGCAGCACGGTACCGCCCACACTGTGATTGACTCATAATCTCTGTAATATGATGTGCATAGTTAAGCTGAAGGCTTGACACAGAGGACATCATCAATACTTAGAGAAAAATAAATGCGTCTGCAATAAAGTGCAAATACATCTCGAGTGAGCATGTTGCAACGATATAGTGGCAGAATCATGATCCAAGAACCCAGAACAAACAGATGGCATGTTACATAGTAACATGCTGGTCATAAATAGTTTGCCAGGGTACAAACAGATTGCATTCAAATGGAGGTGATAACTGTTGATTTACAAAGCAAACTGCAAGAGGATGTGATTTGTGGTCTGTGCCCTGACAGTCTGGGCTTTTGTAAGAAAAGAAGAAGTCAGCTCCAGGTGTAGGTGTTATCCACTAAATGATCTGTCTCTAAAATCCACGTAAACTGTCTTCTCACTTAAAGCAATGATTCATTTCATATTCATTCATATTCCTCTCTGTTTACTATTTTTGTCTCAGATTCCACCTTCTTCCCCGGTCGCTGTGCAGAGATCTTTGTCTGTGGGAAGAGCGTAGGGCGTCTCGGGGTCCTCCACCCAGACGTCATCAACCGCTTCGAGCTGACCATGCCCTGCTCAGCCCTGGAGATGGACCTCGAGCCCTTCCTGTGATTTCACCTTCCTAAACTTAAACCCTTGCTCAATAATGCATAGTTTATATTCTCAGGTCAAAACAGAAAGCAATGAGATTCACAAAGAAAATATAAGAGGCTTTAAATTTGTTAAAAAGATGACGAGTGTTTGGTTTTTGTGGTTGCATGTGCGGTAGATGATCTCTTTAGCTTGTGCATGAGAAAACTAAAGGACCAAACTGCAGCATTATGTGGAGCCATTGTGTTTTATATATCGGTAACAAGGCTGTTTTTACTCAAGTCAGAAGAATTAAAAATTAACAAGACTCCATTGTGTTTGTGACGTGAATGGTGTGCATCTGTGTGTGGGCTTGCACATGCATGCCTGTTCTTAATTTAGGTTACTTGTGCCTTGGGGTTGGTGCATGGCAATTAAACTCAGTGACTCATTACCTGTTGCTTTGTTGCCTTGGTTCTTCCAGTGGCTACACTGCTGAAACCACCCTCACACACGACGTCCCCATGCAGGAAGTCATCAAGCACAAGTGCCCCACGCAAGACGAATCCCCGTCCTCCCGCCCAACTTCCACAAAAACTGTGTTTGGTGACATGAGCACGCCAGCAGGCCTTAAAGCGCTCAATGATTTTCTGGCGGACAAAAGCTACATGGAGGGCTTCGTGGCGTCCCAGGCTGATACTGCAATGTTCGACGCCATCCCTTCTGCTCACACACCAACCCTCTGCCACCTCAGGCGCTGGTATAACCACATCAAGACCTTCCAGAGGGAAAGAGCCAGCCTTCCATCAGCCAAGAGTCAGTTTGTCCTCCCAGCTACTTCACCCACCTTGACAAACAACACCAGCGACGATGAAGACATCGACCTATTTGGCTCAGACGACGAGGCCGAGAGCGCGGAGGCGGCAAGAATCAAGGAGCAGCGCCTCGCCGAGTACGCCGCCAAGAAGTCCAAGAAGCCTGCTCTTGTCGCCAAGTCCTCTATCCTACTTGATGTCAAACCCTGGGATGACGAGACGGACATGGGCAAGCTGGAGGAGTGCGTCCGCAGTGTCAGCATGGACGGGCTGCTGTGGGGGCAGTCCAAGCTGGTACCGGTGGGCTACGGCATCAAGAAGCTCCAGATAAGCTGCGTGGTGGAGGATGATAAAGTGGGCACGGATCTGCTGGAGGAAACCATCACCGCCTTCGAGGAATATGTTCAGTCTGTTGATGTGGCTGCCTTCAATAAGATCTGAATCATACTAGCACGGAATAAATTCACTGAATGGTACCATCTGATGTTTTCTGGTCTTGGTTTAAGATAAGTGATGTAATATGAAACACAACTGTTCCAACGTCCATGTAATACAATAACCGAAGCTCAGGTCCTTCATTTTAAAACACTGTTTATCCTTTCATACAAGTACAAAAGGTTTTTGCCTTCAGACATCAAATAAAGCCATTCGAACTTTTGACTGAGCACTTTGAATTTCTTTTGTTTGTTTGTAGTGAATGTTTTCATCAGGTGACAAATGCGACTTCGACTGTATCTGTTGACCCTTTACTGTCAATTCAAAGGGAAATGGTTGCAGCCAGTAGCCTCTCATGTGAAAGTGAGCTGTGCAGATAACAAGCCATCTTGTAAATTCAGTCTGACAGGTGCGCCGGCATTCCTTCAAACTCTACTGTAGCAAAGGGAGGTTAACTCTTTCATTACTGCTCAGTCAGTCCTGAATTTACAGTAACCAAGCCCATATGGTGCAGCTGATGGCCTGTTCTAACCTGCCAAGTGATATGACTAACACAAGAACAGGTGCTATTGAAGTGAAGTTGCCATATGTCAGTTAAACTGGTTCTGATAGGGTTTTTCTGACTGGTATGAGCTTGTCTGGCTTGAGGTGGGGTTCCCCCATCAGAAGAGAATAAGGAAAGACTTGCATGTGCAGCTCCTGAAATACACAACACAGCAATAAGACAGTGCTACAGCCTAGACTGCACAATTTAAACAATGATTAGACTTGGAAGTAAATTATAAAAACTTTATTAAGTGAGCATTATATTTGATCTGCATTCTGCTCAGTTACAAGTACATCTTGTCGATCATTCCCTGCAGAAGCTGCTTGTGAAAGAAAGTTAGTATGCAAAAAACAGGGTCACTTGATACACATAGAAATAAATATTAATTTAAACATGAATACATATTTTTCTTCAGTTCAGATCATTATACATCAGTCTTATTCTATTAGGTCATAGTAGCCCCAGTAGGATAAAGACTCTATTGACCAATATAGAATGGACAAGTCCAACAGCTGTGTACGTGACAAACTTATACGGCACTTCAATCTCTCTCCTCCTCCTGGCACTGTCGTCACTTTTTGGCACTCTGTACCAGGAGTACAAGACCTGGAGGCTCAAGGTTTTCACTACCTGCCGAGTTCCCACTAATGCTACACCTCCCACGAGGAAGCGGGCAGCACCCACTGCTAGTGCTTTTGCAGTCAGTGTGGGTAGGGGTACAGGTAATACCCCCTGGGGCTCAAAAGTCTGCCCCAGCTGCTCATTCACCCAGTATCCCACAGAGCTGCCAGCCAGTGATCCTAGAATGGTGGTGGTGTCACCCCTCGTGGTGCTGTAATGGTCCAGCTCAGGGTATGTGTAGCTGAGGAGGAGGGGGACAGTTAACGCCACGACGGGGGAGATGGGGCTGTTGAGCTGGAAATGGTCGAAAGTTTCCCAAAATGGGTAGGTGATGAACATGATGATGCCTGAGATTGAGATGCCACAGATCACATCCTGAAAACAGAACAATGAGAATATTTTAACAGAAATCCTCCAAGCAGTATTTTAAACAAATATAAATTTAAACAGAAAAAAACGTGTTTGCCATGTGTTTCCCCACTGATTTGTCTCCTGGTTTTATGTGTTGATTAGTGAGCTTTAGAGGTGCCACAAGGTGGATTGTGTTTTCTTTAGATGGAGCCAGGCTGCCTCTTCCCAGTCTGTCAGCTGAGATGATCTAACCAGCTGCTCACTTTAGCCTTAAGTTTGATGGAAAGACGCAAGAGTGGTATCAATTTTCTCATCAAACTGGCAAGAAAATTACTAAAAACGTATTTGCATTCTTGCCAAGAGTTAGATGAACATATAAGACTTCACTTTAAATAAGACTACTGCCAGTTAGCTCAGCTTAGTCAAACAGTCTGGCTCCATCAGAAGGAAACAAAAGCTGCTGAGCAGTACTTCTAAAGCTCAAAAATTAAAAGATTGTGATTTTACGTAGGCACCCAACTAGCCTTGACCTGGCGCAGTAACCTCAACGTGCCCTTTATAACATGTTTTTTTTTTTTTTCACAAGCTTGCCCTCCTGATTCGATGTGTTAATTAGTGAGCTTTAGACGTGCTGCTGGGTGGATTTTGTGACCTTTGGACAGGCTAGCCGTTTTCCCATTTGCAGTCTTTCTGCTAAGCTTACCAGCTGTTGTCACACACATGAGAGTGATATCATGCTCCTCATGTGACTTTTGGCAAGAAGCCATTAGTTTTTTACAATAAGGAAAACAGATATTGCTCATAAAACTGTGTTTTAGTAATGATGCTATCCTGATTACTGTGATAAATGTGTACTTGAAGATAACTGATTTAATAACTCAATGTTAACACATCAGGATTTTTAAGTGAACGGAACGTTAAGTGTCTGCTGCATTTAAAGTCTTGGATTAAAGCCTCAGTCAGACAGTTTAAGCAGACCCTGATATGAATAATGAATCCTGCATTGAGCTTGAATGTTTCATGCTGTAGTGTGTGTGTGTGTGTGTGTGTGTGTGTGTGTGTGTGTGTGTGTGTGTGTGGACTAGCTCACCAAAACCGAGTGCATCCCAGTGTAGAGGCGGCTCAGACACACTAAGGACGACAGCGTCACTGCGATAAGCAGACCAACCTCAAACTGGAACTGAGTCACAAAACACACACTTAGATCACCAACCAACACAGACTGATATGTGGATTTCTCACAAACACATACACAAGCACACACTCAATGACAGACAACACTCCCTGACCAAGGTTATAAAAGATGACATCTGTGAAAGTAGAATGTAATATCACATGTGTTTCCTAACATTCCTCTGTGAAAACACAAGAACGGTTGTCATTTTGTACTTTTTCTTCCTGTTAGTTTGTGATCAAATCTCCATTTGTCAATCCTCTTAATGGCGACGTGTAGCTCCTCTCTCTCCCACTTATCCATTCTGCCCAGTTGACGTACCGGCCATCATTAAGTCACTGTTCTTTTCTTCTGCTACTGTCTCTCCATCCTCTCTCCCCGCCCTCATTTACCTACGGCGGCAGGTTTTGTTTCCCCCTCCATTTCAATAACAGTGAGAAGAGAGGCCTTGTGTATTCATTCACCTCCTCCACCCTCCCCTCCTGTGCCCCCCTCCTCTCCTCCTTTCTGCCTTTTTTCCTGTGTCTTTTCCTGTCTTTTGCAGCTGGAAGCCTATTCACTGGTAGTTCATGAAGAGAGGGGTTTTTTTGAAAGGCCACAAAGGATGCCAGGGACAGGAGGGGGTCACTCTGTGATTGACTGTCGTGACCTCCGACCTGCTCCGGGAACCGGGCGAGTCGCCCCGAGGCCCTCTGGCTATTCAGGAGTCTCTGCAACAGCCTGCTACTCATCTATAGCTATGCATGCTCTTTTCTTTCAGGGGAATCCTCGAGGAATGTCAGGCCACAGTTAAGTGCTCTACTGTACATGGGTTGTCTCGGGGTTGCAGGGATGATTTCTCGACCTTGAGAACGGCACTGCGAGAAAATGAAGGCAAATAGCTGAAATGACGTGACCACAAATCAGGCTGACAGCTGAAGAGGCCGTAAACTACTCGCTGAAGGATTTAGCATTGACTCGGTTCTTCATTAAAACAGTGCTTGATTAAGACAGCCTATGATTGAGCCACTGAGTGTTTTATTGACTTGGCAGTAGAGTGGGAGAGATAAAGAGGGGCAGAGTCAGGAGGAGGAGATGTGGACTGACAGTCATTGACTCAGTCGAGTCCATCAGAAGACCAAACAGCAGCTCGACGGGTGTGGCTGATGGTGACTGATGGTGACTGCTGGCCCCGCCCGTCCCTGCCTATTGTCCAACAGCACAGTCGGGACGCTGTGATGGACAGCTGGGCCACTCCCTTCATCACACTCAGCCACCAGTAAGCTAGCTGCCATCAACAGGCTCCCACCACTGCCTCAGATTGTATTTCAGTCAGCGCCTTGATATGAGTGAAGCTGTTCCCATTTGGATCGACTCATTTAACTGGTGCCTTACTTATCTTATAAAGGAATCCATAAAATCCAATGGCAGTGTAATAGCACCACTAATGAGATACCTAGGGTCACAATTACAGTTCAACACCCACTTCTCACTCTGTGCTTCTTAGCTCTAATGAGGTGTAAGTACGTCATTTGCAGTCACCAATGGAGGAAATATCATCTTTTATTGTAATAGCTAGTGTAACCACTGACTATCACAGTTTCAGTAATAATAACTACCATCAAGAAACAATGTACAGTAATTGTTATTGCCATGTCTAAATATCAGAATGAGACAATGTGCAAGTGCCTTCATTATTTCTAGTGTTAATAGAAAAAAGAATGAGCAGTAAAATAATTTTATGGCAGCCTATGTAATAGTTGTCAAGACATTTTACTGAAAACAATAAAAGGTCAACCTCTGTCAAAATGTCAAAGTCTGGGGCACTGTACAATATAACATTTTGACCTTAAGAATGAACAATAGAGCCATGTTGCTGGTTCTCCAGGAGATCTGTAACCAATTTTATGGAAAGCCACTCACTGATTGCCAAGACATTTCACTCAAAACCACAAATATCAACCTCATGGTGGCAGTAGAAGAAAAGTTAGAGGATCACCGAAGATCACCGTTAGGCTGAGCGCTCTCGGCTTTATGAATGTCAGCAGGCTTTACATTTAATGGAAATACATCCAGAAATACATCCAGACAACCAGATATTTCAGTCTGGACCAAAGTGTTCTACCAAGAAAAAGACCAACATTGGCATTTATAAAGCCACAAAGCGAGTGTGGCTATTAATTTAACCTCAAAGGTCAACTTTCTAGCTTTTCTGAGTTTTCAACCACTTTTCACTTCAGGGAATGGGTCCCCTGTCTTATTAAAAGGATTGGTCTTTGAAATTGGATGAATAGTCTCCTTGATCATTCTTCATGGCTTCTTGATGACACTGACTGCTTCCCAGTCGATGCTGTGACCTTTTTTTGTACCCGAGCCAGCTCCATTTGCTGATGAACACTGAGATGCAGTTGGAAGCATCTCATAAAAGCACAGCACATTTAATATGCATGTAATAATTATTAAGCAATGTCATATTTGTGAGTTAGCAGTGTCGCACACAACTGCCAGGAGCACTTTTGAGTTTTGTTGTGTGTCACCAGAGCTAGCAGTGATGCTCACCTGTATCCTGGAAGGAGCACTTAGCAAAACCGTGAAGGAGATGGCGGTAGCGGCCATGGCGTGGGTGGAGGGGAGCCCGTACTCGGCATCGACACGTGTCTCCAGCTTCACGACAGGGGGTGAGGCAGGGCGGGGAAGCTTCAGCAAATCTTTCATCACCTGGCCGATGTACATCACCAACTAGGAGAGGAGAGAGGAGACGCGTCTGTTAAAAGCAAAGTCCCACCAAATACATGTTTTATCAGATCAGAAGATCCATTATGGTATCTATCTGTTGCAACATTGAACCTTATCTAAAGAATGCAGAGAATTTAAATCGTATTATTGGCTTCAAACAGCATAGATGTATTATCTATACATGACGGGAATAACTCTACAGCATCATAACAATGAGATACAATGAAAGGACGACAGAAGAGTACTGCAGTGTGCTGGCCACCAAAGCAAAATTAGAGATGTAGGAGGATGATAATAAAATAATGAGGGGAGGAAGTAAAATCCTGATTAGGCTATGCTCTAAAACTAACCGCACTCTCTCATGAATAAGTAATCACCATTCCCGCTCAACAAAAAAAGGAAAGGAAGAGAAAAAAAGAGTGGCGACCCACCCTGGTATAAAGTGCAGATGCTGCAGTCGTACAGTAACAAAATCTATTGTAAGAAACTGAGAATTGAAGAAGCCAGTGTTTGCTGACGCAGCGTCTTCAGCTGATGGGGTCAGACTGAGGGCTCTTGACACAATGACACACTCAGTGCAAGGTGTGTGTGTGTGTGTGTGTGTGTGTGCCTGTGTGTGTTGCATAGGTATAAGTGTGTGCGTGTTGCCGAATGTGCTGCCTATTCTCTTTCATGAGATCCCCAGCGGCCCTCGGAGGGGCAGCCTGCTCCGGCTTCAGGTTTATTTAAAGCTCTGCCTTGTATATTTAATGAATGGCTGTCTTAGCAAGGAGCAGGGAGGCAGTGTGCAGAGAGCGAGCAGGACACTAATGTGTGTGTTTAAGGGAGAGAATAGAGAGGTTGTTATTACCGTCTCTCCTGACACTGTAATCAGGAAATTCTTGTTACCATGGCAAATTAGATATAAAAGTACATCTGCTGACCCACTGTTAGTGCAGCAACCGGTAGACACAGAGAGACACGCAGATGGACGGAAATTAAAGCGCTCAAAATGGCCAGAAATATGTGGACAGCAACAGATACACTCTCTCATTCCAAAATCTTGGGGATTAATAGGCTGCAATAAATTTCAAATGATTTCCCTGAAGAATGTGGGCAGAGATGACAGAAGATCTTGGATGCTCGCTGCAGAGATTTGTTCAAGAATATTAGTGAGGTCCAACACTGGGCAATAAAGCCTGCCTCTCAGTTGTTGTTCCAGTTTATCCCGTTTGAGGTCAGGACCAGTCAAGTTCTTCCGCTCCAAACTGGGGAAAAAAGCCTCTTATGAACCTGTCTTTGTGCACGTGGACATTGTCATACTGAAACAGGAGAGGGTCTTCCACCGAACTGTTGGCCCAAAGTTAGAAGCACACCACCGTAAATATGCTGTGAAAATAAGACTTCTCCTAAAGTCATAGTTTGGCATATTGGGGAATGCACCAATCAGCCCAAACACTAATACCACTAACAGGTGAAGTGAAGAACACTGATCATCAATTTCATCTGCTTCTGTGAAACCTTGGATCCCAACATTCATATGGATAGCACTTTGACACACAACCCCACCCAAACAGCGTTGCAGACGAAAGTACACCCCCCTCATGACAATGCACCCTGCCACACCACATAACCTGCTCAGGAATGGCCCGAGGAACATGACAAACAACTCAAGGCCCCGATCTGGTTTCCAAACTCCCAGATCCTGTTCCGATCGAGCAGCTGTGAAATGTTGTGGAACAAGTCCAATCCACGGAGGCCCCACCGTGGATCAGACTTGGCTCTGACCTGTCAAGGCATGGACACAGGACCTCTGTTGGTGCTCTGCGGTGTCTGGCACCAAGGCACTGGCTGCAGGTCCTTTGAGTCCAGTAGGTTGTGAATTGGGGCCTACGTGGATCGGACTTGTTCCAGCACATCCCACAGATGTTCGATAGTTAGATGAGAAAATTGTTGACTCATGTATCTGTGCATTAAGTACAGAGCTGGAACTAGCCCATTTAACCTCGGTTTTAGCATAAAGACTGGGAGCATAAAGCAAAAACCCATTAATACATTGTATCTTGCTTGTTTAATCTGTACACACATTTAAATGTAGCAAGACTAAGAGTCTAGCCACGCTGTGAGGTGGAAGTTTGGCATGCTGACTTTGAGCTAATAGCCAATGTCAGCATGCCAACAGGCTCACGATGGTAATAGTACCACGATGATTTTTTGCAGGTTCAATGTCACCACCATGTTCAACCATGTTAGTTGAGTGTGCTAACATGCTAACTTTTGATAATTAGAACTAAACACAAACTACAGCCGAAGCTTAGGAACTGTCTTTAGTTTTGATGATGGCATTTCTAGAAAAGTCCATTTGTGGTTATAGGGGGAGTTGAGTGCTATATCTACTTTTAAAGAACAGCTTATTCATCTACACAGTACTTTTATACTGCGTCTCCATTGTTAGCCTGACAACATCATGGAGATGACAAGAATGTGGGAAGTGATGCCTTGCCAAGAAATGGGTACAGCGCATCACATGCCAGTAAAACCACAAATGTACAGCGTGTTAATTATTGAGCTTTACAAGTACTGCTCAGCATACTTTTTGAATTTGAGACAGTCAGGTTGGAAGTTTGCCCCTGCCTCATGTGACTATGCTAAGGTAGGCTAAAAGGCTCCAGTTTCTAGCTCGATACTTTTCAACTTGCCTGAACAGCCCCAGGACAAAAATAAACCATTGGCCATTAGGTTGAGAGACAGAAAGTATGTGAAATTAGCGTGATTAAGATAGTGAACTCATTTCTCCATCCTCTGCTCATGCCTGAGTATACAGTAATGTTTATTTTTCCAATATTTTCATCTACCTACACACATGCACCCAGACAGAATAACTGGTAGGCTACCATTAAGTGGACAATAAACAGAGGACAGACAATGGTAAACCCATTTAGCACGTCTGACCCCATCCATTCAGCCTGACTGTGTATTCATACAACGAGCCATACTGTGTGCACATCATCCACTGTGTTCCCCTCACACAATGAATCTGCCTACCAGTTCAAGTGCTTGCATGATATGATACCCTCGCCCCATCCCCTGCAGTCACCATCAACACAGACATCAGATTCAACTGGCTCCAGTCAGACCAGTGTCTCATTGGTGTCTTTGTAAGAGTCACATCAAAGAATTGACCTAGGGACAGTCTGGTCACATTTAGGGAAGAGTTAAAACCAGGTCAAGACACACAAATAGACTAGTTGTGAGGGCGTGTGTTTTCTTGTGAATAAGTGTATTGATCGAGGCCAGCGCAGCTTTGGACTTTGATCTGTCAACACTTGGATCCGAGTGAATGTGTGTGTGTGTGTGCGTGCGTGTGTGTGTGTGTGTGTAGACACACAGAAGAGGAACTATTACACAGGTCACAGTTTGTAGGTTTTGTTCCACAATAATATAATGACTAAATGATAAATGAAGATATACTAATAGAGTAGCTGGTAATAAATGACTAATTTCAGTGTCACATGTTATAACACATTTTACATTATAAGACCTTTATAAGACTTTTTAAACAATGAAGCAATGAGAAGGTTAACTGACTGTAGAACTGCTCTCTGAACCTATAAGTACTTTCTGCAGAAATGTCAGAGCTCCTCTATAATATCATTATATGACGGTGGAGCCAATATGCCAAATCCCCAGAGCGTGGTTCCTGCAATTTACTGATATATTCTTAGTGATGCATCAGAGTCCAGTTTTAAAGAAGTGCTCGGGCTTTAATGGTCTGCTCATTGATTCACAATCCTCTTGTGATTTCTTTATAAACTTCCCTTTTTTTTGTTGCTTTTCCAGGCTTTTGTACAGTTTTTGTTTTGCTGAGTGGGCCTTAACTTCTACATTAATATAAAGAAACCCCCAAACTTATGGCAAACTGTTAAGACAACAACAAGAATAAGGGAGAGCAGAGCATGGTTGTTCAAAGTAATAAAGTGTGATCTTTCTGTATAAATTAACGATAAAGATCAGATTGTGGACAGTATATTCCGACAGCGCTCCGAATGTAAGAGCGGTCCAGTCCAGGTTGGACAAACCACTCATGATCATCGTTTCAACCAACTTACACAGATTTGTTTTGCCTCGGACAGTCAAGAAGAAGTATAAACCTTAAAATGGAGTAGACACCGCATTAACGAGTCAAGTTCTGGTTGATGAGCCCACAAATCCATGTGCGATTTGTGGTGAAAAGGTCACTAAAGGAGAGCAGGGGTTCCACCGTATCAGTTGTCCAGTGCAAGAGTGCAACGGAAACACAAACCTTTTTATTTGCTATCCATCTTGTCCTTGAGTCTATTTTACTGGTTTGCCTCTCTAACACACAGGCATATCAGCCGCAGATGTCAGTTGCAAATATAAAACATCCTGCAGCAACTGGATCACAAGACTTAAAGGGACTCTGTAGAACTTCTGTGTTGTGCTGGAAACCAGTCATTAGTTTTTGTTGGTGGACTCTAACTAAACTAACATTAGCTACTGGTGTGAGAGAGGCCCTGAGACAAAGCACTCATCCTTTGGACTGTCACGGAAATCAGAACCCGAGTCCTTCACGACTAATCCACAGTCCTGCAGCACTGAACAACTTAAACACATTGTCCACAGGCTTGTTTGGGCAACAGAGAGAGACGAGGAAGCTCTATTTTTCATGTCACATTACAATCCGCTTAAAATGGCCAGTAAAAAAGTTAATAATACATATAAACTGTGTTACATAGAGCCCCTTTCAGACGAAAACCATTACATATCCCACGCTAAATAACTTTATCTGCCAACGGTCAACACCAGCTGACCCAGACTGGAACAGACCTGATCAATCCTCATGCCTAAATCATATTATCGCATAATTATCTCATCAAATCATAATGTGTGTGCCTGCCTTTAGTCTCATTCCGCTAAAACAATGCCTCTACTTATCATAGCTAATGTTGTGTTAATCATTTGTGTAAATTATAATCAATTCATTTTTGTTCTGGCTGTTTGCAAGTCCTTGAACTTGTTGGAAGAAATGTAGTTATTATGCCAGTACAAACAGCAGCGACCACAGTTTTCTTGTAGTGATGACAGGACCGGGGTGCACTCTGAGATCAGAAGTCCTTTTATTCACAGATGGAATGCTTTTTCTGATGTCTGGCCTTCGCCGCTGATGGCTGATCCAGGATTGACGAAGGCCATTTCACTGCAAAAGTATTATCTTCTGGAAGTAAAGCGAGTTTTTGTCACTGAATGTCACCATCGTCTGTCACCACTAGTGAAAACTTTCATGTAGTTTCTTTATAATCATTCTTTAGTTGTCCACATCGTAGTGTATGCCCTCTATGTCATTATGTTAAAGTACCACTTGAGACTTTTGTTATTCCAAACAGCACAGTGGGTGTATGATTTGCATAACACTATGCTGCAATAATACCATACAACACGGCAACGTAATTCATGACCATATGGTTAATGACAGTTATTGTTTTCTAAGTCAACCAAAGTCACACCACAAGTAAAGGCAACCGAGAGTCGTGAAGGACACAAAGATACATGTGTGTATAATGAGTGTGTGTGTGTGTGTGTGTGTGTGTGTGTTGGGGGGGCCCTGTAATTTCTTCTCATGCATACAAGTCTTAATTTGCACCGTTGCACTTCAGTCGTTGGCGTGAGTTGCCAGTTTTTGAGTGTGAGACAGAGGAGAGAGAGTGCAAAGCCCTATGTGAACCTTAGATAACACCACCAGCACAATGGCAGGGTGCTGTTAGAAGTTAGAAGTGCGGGGTGAAGGGCCCTGAGGGCTGACAGACCAAATGGTCGGTCCAGAGAGAGAAAGCTCAGAGTACTGATGAGGCCAATAAAACACTCTGCTGGTAGACCAGGGGGAGGAGAACACAGAGTAAAGCTGGTAATGTCTAACTAGAGGGAGGGCAATGAGTGTGTTTAGTGGGCGAGGTTGGGAGCGCATGCATGTGTGTGTGTTGGTGTTTATGTGTGTTTGAAAGGAGTTCACACAGGGGCCTGATGCAGCCAGGATGCCAGAAGAATGGTATCTCTTTCCCCTGAGGGGCCAAACAAGGGGTTCAGACACAGGGCACCCACCAAGCGCTCGGGGCAGGGACACAAAGGGCACAAAAACACACTGCCCGACACACACACAGTGCAGGAGAGTGGGGGTATGGCTGTCTGTGTCTCTACAAGTGTCAAATACACTGCTTCTGGGATCACATGTGACATGTTTTGAGGGCCTCTTGTCGCAATTTGCTGGTTTCAATGAGAATAAACATCTAAAGAGGAGAGCCGAGCTGTCTTTTTCCTATGATGTGTCCTCATGTGTGGCCTCTCACCATGTCAGGGGCCCTGGTCAGGCTGGCCCCAGTGCCCCCCTGGCCTGAGGATATGTGGACATGGTGGTGTCAGAGACAGGTCACTGGAGGGAGAGGGGGATGAAAGGAGGTTGAAAGGTGAAGAGAGGGAGAAGAAGAGCAGAGAGAAGAGAGGTGGTATTGTGGAACAAACGGACATCAGACTCAAGACTTGTGTTTGTGACTGCAGAGGTGGTCCCACATGTACACACACACATTTTGTCTTTAGCTGTGACTTACAGTCCACATGTTCACCAGGCGTCTACACAGAAACGGGTCCAGGCTCCAGTGTATACAGGGCAAACAGGTGATGTAGAAGACTTCATGGCCCAGGCCTGCCGAGATCAGGAAGAGGAAGTATAGCAGCCAGTTCCTCACCTCGTACTGAGGTCTGCGGCTGCCCTGCAGGCAAAACATACCGATGAACACAAAATATGATGGGACCAGGTGTCTAAAGATAGCTTCTGGAGCAAAACTAGGTCAGATTGGATCTATCGGCCAACCTTGCAGCCACACCCTATGTCGGCTAGACACCTGCCGCCTTATTTGCATCTTCTTTACATATTAAACCAGGCAACAACACAGAGTCAATTGGATTCTACTGATTAAGGTAGCATGCGAACAAATACCAAGCATTATTTACTCCTGAACTTTCACAAAGGGACTTACAAGCGCCAAATTTTAAAGAGAGTGGTCAAAAGTCAAAGCAGCAGCGGCTGAGACATTTAGGCCTGAGTTATACACCCAAACGGATTAATACACGGACAACGGTGGACACCATGGATGCCTGTAGTAGTTCTGCGTATACTACTCTGTGGTTTCCACTTGGAGGACACATTCCACGCAGGCACAGACATATTTTGTAGCTTATTGTAGCATAGTGGCATCACTGACAGGTCATAACCATTTGGAGGTATCTGGAGCCGACACATGATGATGATGAAATTTACATCACTTGACCCTTTTAAGACTGCCAGCCCAAATCAGTTGTATGCCATATCCAGACTGTATCCAAATGGATTGTATAAAGTCTGGATGGCAAATTGGATGCAAACCACATTTGGAGGAGGTTTGAAATGCGATTTGAGTCACATTTCTACAGATAAGTCTCAGTCTGGACACTCTGGCAGCTCGTATCAGATTTCAGAGTGTCCTCTGTGCCACTCACAACACAACACACAACAGAGTCGAAGAGTTCACCAGAGCGGCTGAGCAGAATACCAAAAAGTATCAAAGCTGCTACGAGCAGAGTAGTATGGACGAAACAAATTGTAATAATGAAAATGACTGAAATAAAGTGTTTGCTCCACAAGTTGACAGTGTGATCGTTTGGAGGCAAAGATGATTTCTTATGCTTCCGTGTTGCAAAGACACGTCACCAGCGGACGTCGTTACTGAAACTGACGTTGTTATCACTGCAAATAATACATACAGTAATAAATAATACAGTAAATAATTGTGCGGACGGTCTGTCTTAAAGCTCTGATTTGAGAAACAAATCTGATTTGCCTGATGTCTGAGCCTAACCTTAGACCCTAGCAGTCCCTCACACACACAGAGGTAAATGCATCAAGTTCCCACAATACGTAAGGTCGGCATCTTTTTTAGACCCCCATGAACCCTGTATGCCCACTCCTTTTAAAACCCCACACCTCCAGTTTTTAACACTGTTATAAATCTGGAGAGAACCCTCATTTCATTATTATTGTTATTTTCTGGGCTCTGACAGAGAGAAGACATTAGGCTACACAGCTGTTTGTTAGAGACAGAGCAGAACTCCTGATGACTAAACTGGCCTTCATGAGTTGAAACTGTTGAGTGGCCTTTTAAGAGATTTTCTATTGCAACTGGTTTGCTCAAACGTGCAACTATTCAGAGGTCCTTATATATAATAGCATTTTGCAGCTATTGGAAGTTTCCTTTTATTCTTTTTTTTCTTCCTCCTTTTCAAAACAAAGTCTGGAGACCTGGATCACGCTGGACGAGCTGTATGGAGATATCCATATAAGCCCCCAGCTACTCCAGATGTTTAGATGGATGCTGTCACACTGTTCTGCTGTGAAGCTCCTGAAATGTTTTATTTTCCATCTGCATGTTGGTGCGTAGGTGATGACTGAATTTTCATTTTTGGGTGAACTTTTCCTTTAATACCATACCAGCAATTAACTGGACCAGCAACTGGTCCATCTGAACATATGGTTTCAATATTTGTGTTTGCTCAAACCTACACTATTCAGAGCTGTATCTGTATCATCAAGATAAACTTCTAAGCCAGAAGGCGACTTGACTGTAGTCACCCTACCTTTGTCGGTGGCCTAAATAAACTGTTTGTCTAAGAAATGGAGACAGAGAAGAATGCACAGTGTGTGCATCCCACACAGCCTGTCAGCGTGCATGTGAGGATCTGGTGGTTCACGGAGACACGCAGAAAAACTAGAAAAGCCAGTCACAGTTTGGTGTGCTTATCTAAACATCTCTCAATACATTTACATGTTAGTTTTTAGTTTTTATTAAAGAGTCCATTGTGTATTTAGCTTCATATGTTGAATTCGATGACTGTGTTGTAATATAATGCAAACCAGAGCTCTAATACCAGAACTGACCATCTACTCATTTTAAATGTTTCTCAAATGTTGTGGGAACCAAATGCAAATAAGCTTCGCCACTACAGTGAACATCCTGGTTTCTATTTCTAGTTAGAATATCATTTCAAGGTTCGATGCGCTTAAATGTTTACAAGAGCAATTTTCCACACGAAACGACTTACACCATCGGCATATCCATTCTCCTTGTGTCTAAAGTTTGAATTCATGTCCTGGCGGTCACATCTTCCCCTCAGATGTTCACGTGCTTTGTCAGCTAGGACCGAATCTCCAGTTGGAGCGCGCGACCTCCCTCCGCTCTGATGCGCGCCTTCGACGAGGTAGAGCCCGCATCGTCTCTGGAACCGGGCCACGAGCTCCGGGTCTTGCAGGTAAGCCAGGTGCTCCAGTGTGACAGCTTAAAGGGGCACAAGCGCAGGAGCAGAGAAATGACGATTTTCTGAGCAGGACGGTTTGTGATATTGGCGCGGGCAGGGCGCAGAGCTCCGTACAGGTGCGGCTGCTGCTGTGCGCCACAGGTGTGCGCAGAAGGGCGGGGCTGGGAGTGGGATGGCCCGGCTGTCTGGAGTAGCAATACCTTTGTACGACCTTTATTCTGGGATGAGTCACAAGGTATTTATAGCAAGCGGAAGGGAGGTTAAAGCAGGTGATTTGTGCTTTATCTTTACACTGCTCAGAAGTGTAAACAGTGTGAAGAAGCTGAGGAAGCTGCTCAGTGGTCCATGGCTTATATGGGATTCAGTTTTATTGGTTAAAATGAGGCAATATTGATAACTCTTAACACAGCCAAATAAGAGAGTGCAGCTTCAGGACTTTTGCAGTAAGTGGTTCTGATTTGGAACATTTTGGGCTCAAATCTCGTTTTTCAGCAGTGCATGTTCAGCTCAAAGCTCTCTGATGCAGTAATCTGCTGCTTTCCTGGACAAGACCCAGCTCAGCTGTCCGTGGTTGTGTGTAAGAGGATGAGAGAGAGCATCATGCAGTGTAGCCTATGATATGTTTTAATTATTAGTCAGGTTGTCTTGTTTTACCAGATCGATAAACAAATAAATTAACCGATAAATGCTGCAAGTCAGACAATATATAAGCGAGACAATCCAAGGATCCACTCTCACCAATATTATGTCCATCAGACATTCATATCAGCTTAAGTTCAAGTTTTTCATAGGTTTCTGGTCTGTGATGCTTTAAAGGTAATTCCACCATTTTCACACATTAAAGTGTGTTAACAGGTCTTGGGGAGTATTACTGCATATGCGAAAAAAGTAGTGTAAAGCCTTTTGTGGCTCCAGAGGAAGCTGCATGATATCTGGTAAATATCCTGTAGTGATGTCACGTAGTTGGTAAATTGCATTAGGGGTAATGTAGGCAGCAGATTTGAAAAGCGGTCCACTGGACTGGCATTGCACTTCTACAATACTGTTTGACTTAAAATGGAAACGGTTTATAAAGAAATGATCAAAATCAAATAACCAGAACCAGATATCATCTGTCTATTAGACTATTTTTAAAAAAAAAAAAATCTTTTGCTTTTTGATTTATTTTCTATTTTTCTATTTCTTTTTATTTCCTTTTATTCTTTTTTTTTCTTCCTCCTTTTCAAAACAAAGTTTGGAGACCTGGATCACGCTGGACGAGCTGTATGGAGATATCCATACAAGCCCCCAGCTACTCCAGATGTTTAGATGGATGCTGTCACACTGTTCTGCTGTGAAGCTCCTGAAATGTTTTACTTTCCATCTGCATGTTGGTGTAGGGTGATGACTGAATTTTCATTTTTGGGTGAATTTTCCTTTAATACCATACCAGCAATTAAAATTTGTAGATACTGGAACTTTACTTTGATAGTTCATGTGCAAACTTTGGAGAACATTTGCTGAGTTAATTTATTGAGTTTTGCCAGATTATTAAAGGGGTGTACAACCTGAAAGCAACAATACAAGGCACTTCAATGTCTACAGAGTACAAATAAAGGTCCTGCACAGTGTAGACCCTCATGATGAAATATTTGTGACCATGCTGAGGTGCCAGACTCCCAAAGATTCTGACATGATGTGTGCCTGCAGCTTCCTCCCTCTATCAACTCTTATCTTTCTATATGGATTGAATAAAACAGCCAGCTGTTCCGCCCAGTCCCTGGTAAATGTAAGACAGCGCAGGCCTGTTGTTTGACTGGAAGTTCTGCTGGCACATTGTGTGACTTCAGATCGCTTTGTTACAGGAAACAGTGAATTGACGCCCCCAGTTGACCAAATTAGCGCATCCTGTGGTCTGGCATGGTCTACGTAATTGGGATCGAGCATGGCTGTCATAGCTGCTCCCTGCGCACACAGAGTACTGAAACAACAACAACAACAACAACTACACACACACATACACACACGTACACACCCTCTCTCTCTCTCTCTCTCTCTCTCTCTCTCTCTTTAACGGGACTTTAGGACGACACTCCCCCCCCCTCTCTCTGGATTGTTGGATGCTCGGACTCTCTGAGTCTCTCTGAGCCCTCGCATCGGAGTCACCACCATTACATCATCTATTCCCACAAAGCCCAGCACCGAATGAGAGCTTTTTAATATTTAACCGGGATCCCGATCGTTTGGACCGAGCAGCAGCCGCCCCATCTCTTCACAAAGGACGCCGTGGGGATTATTAAAACACATCAACATTGTCTGCGGGGATGATGGCGTTTCAATGAACAGGGAGGAGAGGAGGGGGAGAGGAGGAGAGACGTGCACCGTCATCAGCATCTGTCCGCCAGCTCCCTTTGTGTTCACCGGAGAATGTGAATGGCGAAAGATGACATGGCAGAGGTAGATTTGGCATCAAACGGAGCGGAACCCCCCGGCGAGGCCTCCTCGGCGTTTCCCTACGAGGAGTACGAATGCAAAATCTGCTACAATTATTTCGACCTTGACCGCCGGGCTCCCAAGATCCTGGAGTGCCTGCACACGTTTTGCGAGGAGTGCCTGAACACGCTTCACCTCCGGGAGGAGCGGCCATGGCGCATCAGCTGCCCCGTCTGTCGCCACCGGACTCCGGTGCCGGATTATCGGATACAAAACCTGCCCAACAACACCAAGGTGACGGAGGATTTCCCCCTCTACATCGACTCGGACCCCCTGCCTCAGGACGCTTTGCCGCCGTACCCTCCGCCGCTGCACCCAGCTCTCGTCGCCCTCCGCCGGGAGGAGGCGTCGGGGACGTCCAGCGCCAGCCAGGCGACCCCGTCCACCACCGTGTCCACGGCCACGACCCTCTCCCAGGACTCGGTGCGCTACGACAGCTGTCAGAGCTGCAAGAGAGTGGCGCTGACGACCGGCTGCGTCTGCGTGATCTTCTCCTTTCTGTCCATGCTGGTGTTGCTGTTCATGGGCCTGATCTTTGTGCACAGTCACAGCATTCCTCCCTCGCCGGCGGGACCCATTTGCTTGTCGGTTGCCAGCATTCTGGCCATGTTCTCGGTGGTCGTCACATGGCTCATCTGCTGGCTCAAATACAGACCGGATCATGAGACAGGCCGCGCATCCGCCACCAGTAACTCCCGGAGAAACGCCTGATAGGCTGCCGGCTCTGACTATTGATGGAGATGTTGTACTGTGGCTGTGTGATTATGTAGATAATACTGGCAACTGATACTCCTGCTCCCTTTACTTTTTCTAGGAATCAATCTCGTCCAAAATGGCCTTTTTATCAGTACAGCAAACACCCAAAGGCCTTCATGTTGTTTGGAGCAATAGGCCGACATGATCCTTGATAATCTTTTCCTGAAGTTAAGTTATGCACTTGAATTTAAAGTAGGCCCAGTTGACTGGGCGTTTTGATGAGTGAACATGTCCAAGACTTAGACCCTGGTGTTGGTCTAAGCTGTGGTGGGTTTGATGACTGAATGTGAAGTGCTTATTTCCAGGGTTTGATACCCTCCCCACCTTATCCTGATAAATAATATGCATATCCCACTATGCCACTCACTGTATGATAACTGTCCATCACTCTTATATCTCAACAAAGCACTATTGTATTGTACAGATACTTGACAATGGTCACTTCTGAGTTTGCAGGTGATGGATTGAGTTTTAATGGGGGCCTGTATGTATATGTGAGAAGCCTCTAAAATGTCATTCCGTTACAGAGAACTCGTATTCACAATCCAAACTGTAAATAGTCCACAGAGAAGTGGTGAGTGGTACTGGATAGCCCGTCTTGAAGACCTTCCTAATCTTTGTGCTTTAACTAACCCTACAGGATGGCACTATTTCCTTTCTCACACTGAAAACTGCACCTCTTCCAGGTTTTTCAAAGGGATTCCAAGAGATGGCTTGTGATTTTGACCCTGCATTTGGCTAATCTTTGTGCATGTTAAGCTCCCCAAAGGTCAGGGCTTTTAGATTTAACTTTTTTTTTTTTTTTAACAGAAGGGACATTGTGTCTCCTGAATCGTGTGCCTCACCTTGTTGCTGAATGAAGCAAAACTTCACTGTAATCATGATCAAACTCATGCACGCCCGCCGCAGACAGCGTCCAGCTGGGGAGTCGGCAGGGATTTCCTCTTTCTGTCACATCATTCACACGTCGGAAGTTGAAAACAGGGTTTCCAACATGGAGCTGCCTCCCACATTGGCACCTTTTTTTTTTACTTGTGAAAAATGTGGGTCTTTGCATCTGGCTTTGAAGAGAGGTCAGAAGAGATTGACTGTGTTAAACAGGTATAATCCAGGCTAAATTCCACCCTCAGCTGCTTCCATGTTCAAGTTTGCTCCTCTTCTGCCTTCAAAGCCACATGTGAGAAACTTTGAGTGTCTGTAACTTGGTCAGGTCAGACATGGTGAACGACTTAAAGAAGGTTAGATTTGGTGTCACTCTGGTTCCTCTGAGATTGTCAGGAGTCATAATTACCTCTGGGAACTTCAAGAGCCCGGGAGCTGTGTGGCTGAGATTAGAAGGAGGCATATAAAAGGCATGTAAGCATTTCAGTGCCTGCACTAACACAATGCAAATGTTTAATTTTCCTCACCTAAAACTTGATATAATTTGATTTATATGGGTCTTTTTCCCCCTCAGAAATACATTGTATCAAAACAGAAGCACTGAACTAACTTCTCAGTGAAATCAACTACAGTGTTATCAAAAATGCTAACTACTTCTTCTGAATATTACTGTGAACCGTTGGTAAATTCTGTGTATGTAACTGTTGCTGCAATCTATACAATTATTTATTTATAATTCTTCAATATGGCAAAAAAGTGATACCTTTATTTGTGGTGCAGTGTTACGACCGTCATATTGACAAATGTGTGATGGTCCATGAAGCATGTGTATTGCACTCCTGTGATATGCTCTGACTCCCTGAACTTCCCGACAGCATTTAGTGTAGAATCGGGAGACGATTCGGACACCGAAGTGGTTTAATCGAAAGCACTTATTGCCCCTCGCTCACTCATGGTGTCCCTACCTCACTGCACGGGGGACACAGAGCAAAAGAAAGAAAAAAAACAGTCCAACATGATTCTTAACCCTCCTCCCTATCTGATCCCCATGCTTGCTTCAATCATCCTGCTCACCCTTTTTCCCAATCTGTCAGATGATGCACTTTCACCCTCTTATTTGACACAAGTAATGGGGGCTACCTTTGACAAAATGTAAGCATATTGTATTTATTTCAGAGGACCTAGAAAAATGTTGTTGGTTTTTATGAGAATCTGTGGTTGTTGTTAAAGTACCAAATGTATTTGCACAGAGAAATGTTCCTTACGTGCTGTTTTACATACATAAACACATTTCAGTAATAAAGGAAAACATGAATACCCATCACATCCATTCTTTGTCTGAGTGCGGGGAAGCCAACAGCTGATAGAATATCCTGTTACCAGGGCTGTATTTTATCAGGCTCAGTCTTACATAATGACTGGTAATGACTTCACTCATTTATCCTGCTGTGCCACAGCGTAATCCCTTCTGGGTCACACCCCCCTGACCCTATGAAATATGGAAACTTGCCCCAGCTCCTTCTAATAGTATTTGTAATGACAGGTCCCCAAAAAGCTAATAGAAACTGATTTCTCCCCTCAATATTCAGGTAAACCAACTCCAAAACACAGTGGATGCTCACTGAACTCCTTACGCTTCTTGTTGATTTGCATTTCAACCAGCAACAGTGAACACACACAACAGCTTTTTGGTTGTTCTGTAACAGCCTGATTTCCTATTTAATTTCTCCCAGTTGGTCCCTCCAGGATCTGATTGAGGTTTGCCCTCCATGCTGTGCATCAAATACGCCCCCTACTGGAAGACAAAGGATGCTACATGCTGTTAAAAAAAAAGTGCAGACCTACCCCTCTGAGTCAACTTCCATTTCTCATGTAGGTCTAGTTGTGTAAACTTGTGGTGGCTGAAACTTGATTAAAAGTAAATACATTTTTCAGTATGGGCTGCTGGATGCTAATATCACAGACTGAGATTTCTCATATGTGCTTCTCTGTTAACACAAGGCTCCTTTTTAGTTGATACAAACTAAGCCATTCAGCAGCCACATTTCCTCTTCATAAACCAACCAAATAGATAAAAAAAAGGAAATAATGTTGACCAATCACCATCGAATTACAAGTAACTATTTAAGACTCACATACTTTACATCATATATTAACCAAACGTGCCATGCCCCATAAATTAAAGCTGTCACACAGTCTATTAACGTAAATAATATAAATCCCAGCTCTCTTTCACAAACACAGCTCCATGTAAACAAGTCTCTGTTAGCTCATTGGTCAAACCAGTGCAGCAGCACAACACTAAAGTCTATTGTATGTAACCGGCTGTGTTTTTCAATCAGCCACTGTAACACTGATTACTGGAAAACAGTTTGAGGCAGATGTGTGTTTACAAATTAGCCATGACTGCAAACAAAACCAGAAGACATGTTTCTGTGAGGATGCTGGGCTAATGAGCTCTGATGCCTCTGAAACTGTGTGTAACTATCTGTCTTTGACCTTTAGAGCTACACAGGTCCGTCCACTGGTGATGAGATACATAGCGTGACGTCATCGGTCAACAGCGACAATTGGACCAAACAGGAAATAAACATAAAGCCCATGAAGCCTAGCTAACTACTGTTAGCATAGCCCACTCATTTAATTATTTTATATATTTCACAGTTTTGTATTCATGTCACACTCGTCAAAACATTTTAGACGTATGACTAACGCTGCTTGTTGAATTTTGAGCAAGATAAAACATTAAAACTGTTAAACTATAGCTACACTCAACAAAACTAGTAGGCTAAACCACAGCAGGCTACTGACCATATAGTTTTTTGTTTTGTTTTTTAAAGTGTAAACGATATTAATTTTATAAAAAGTGGTGAAATGTTACTAAGAAGGTAACTTGTACTTTCCTGACTAGCCTGTTTCCATTTTATGCTACTTTAAAGGCTACTTACACCCCAATATTCAGAGGAAAACGTTGTACTTTTTACTCTGCTGCATGTATTTCACAGCTATAGCTACTGTTTCCATCAAGATGTTAGCTTATACATTAAACATGTGATCAGTCTATTAAATAAGATAGATATTTGAATAGATGAAACTTTCCAGCAGTGTATAAAGTTGTTAAAATAAGCACAACATCTAGGCTATAAATCTGTAATAATATTCCAATAGCATATAGGAGACAGTATATATGTTTTATAAAAGCTCTTTGAATGAGGCCATTTTAGATAATGGGTACCTTTATTTTTAACAGGCTACTTAAAAGCTACACTTTGCTCTTATACTTTTTAATTTTGAACGCAGGACTGTAATGGATTATTTTTTATTGTTACAGTAAAATTCAAGTTCGAGTAAAAATAAATCAATACTTCTTCCACGCCTGAACATAAACTTTATTGGCTTATTTGACTGTCGGATTTGACCATTTCAGATTAAAATGACAAGATGTTCAGCACTGCGTCACTTCATACTCATTGTTTTATCACACAGGCTGAGATTAAAGTGATGAAAAATACAGTCAATATAAATTATACAATTATTTCATTGACACAGCCTCTCATTCTCTGTATGAATTGCTACCGCAATAGAGTGCAGTGGAAACTAATTGACATGGCAAATACGTGTTTGTGAATGCCCTCCACGCAGGGCATGTGATGCAACTAATTTATTTCTCATCAAGCCAGATTTCTGACTTTGAATTTCATCCTCCGGTAATGGATTGGACACGGAGATTCAGTGTCGCTTCTAAAGAAAGGGCCGAGGTATGCATCATGACTTTCTCTGTTTTCCATTTGCTCCCTCTGTGTGTGTGTGTGTGTCTCTCTCTGTGTGTGTGTTTTTTTCTTGGCTGTAATATCCAATTTCAATAAGATCAATGACACTCCCAAATCGTCACGTCGGTCGACGTAAAGACTGATGGTTTCTTCCTGTTGAAGAGTAAGTCAGCAGGGCTCCAAATGCGAGAAACGCAAACACATATCAACTTTAAACTGCACATACAGCCTCGTGCTCACATTAATGCTCAAACCTCTGAAAACATTAACGAGCCCCACGTGTCATTTCTTTGCCTAAAGCCTGCAAAGCCTCATTATGAACTAACTCTCATTTAATGATGACTTGGCCTGAGCCATCGGGTTTATCAGTCAGTCTGATCAGTCAGGTTTATTACAAATGTCAAATCAGTCATAGACTAACTCACGTTTCCCCTCTCTTTGAGCCCGTGTTATGACAACTTGCATGATAATAATCTTCTGCCTGCGGATAATGACATCCTCCTTAGCAGGTGAAAGACCCCCGTTAGCGCTGCTTATTTTAAAGCCAGCGTCCAGCCATTGTCCGCGCACGTTTTTGACACCAAAGTCGACATTTGAAGTGCGTTTTTTTTTTTCCCCCCAAAGAGGCGAATGTTAATTGAAACCTACTTAGCCTGTGGGATATCTCTTCCCTGCGTAAATTAAGGTGAATGACAGGGACATCGGTGGGCCCCCTGTCGGGCCCCGTTATTGCTCCGTAGCCTGTAGGTGAGTGGGTTGAGACATGAAAGGGCTCATCAGGTGCTGGGGGTGCTTTTCAAATTGAGTTTTGCACGAATCACACGAAGGTTTCAGGGCTTTCCTTGCAGGCGCTGAACAGAGGCAGAAAACAGACTTTTTCCAACTGCACTCTCATGCACGGAATATTTTCCCATGCTCTTATATTTGATCTCAAACAGATAGTTACCAATTAGCTTCACAAGCTTCTTTGATTATAGATATATGAGGTAAAACCCCATCTGATCGATGCGAGTAAGGGTTGATCTCACAACTCAGCCATGTGTCTGGAAACAGAAATTCAGATAAATTCATTATTTAAATTTAAAATAATGTTTTTTTTTGTTTTTGTTTGTTTTTTTAAAAAGCTCGTGCATCGGTGCAAAGGATCAACTTTTACGCCACAATGGTGAGGACGGACTTGCCTTTCTTAAGATGATGAACAGTGAAGTAAAACGAGCTTTTGTCTGATTTCAAAGCCCAAGAGCGGAACATTTGCTTCAGTGATTGATTGGGACTAAAGGATGCTGTGACCCACGACACTCTGAACACAGAGACAAAACAGAGATAAAAACCCACGGCTGAACTCTATTCTTTTTTCTTTGGAGGTGACAATATTGATTATTAGACATTTGGGGATGAAAATACACCCACTTCTCTTCTCTCGGTGGCGCAGAGCTAGACTGGCTTTACGGCCGCCCTGGCGTCGTATCCTGCTGTGGCGCACGTCCCCCTTCAGACTGCTCTCGGATGGCTGGTGCTCAGTCTGAAAACCACAATAAATTCCTTGAGGTGCACACACTTTAGCACCATTTGTGTCATATGTGAGGCCACGGGGTGGAAACAAATTAGGGGTCGTGTGTGATAGCATGCATTCAACAGTTTGGAGATGATAGGCTATTACGCACAGACTAGTGACAAAATCAGCAAGCGAGGAATCTCAGTGATGTGTATCTTTATTGTCCTGTCAGTTATGCGTAAAGATCGGCAAAGGCAGAAGTTACAGGTTTGCGCTGTACTGGCTGTGTTGTTGTATCTGACCAGAAAGCAGGTTTTATAATGAAGCTACAACTGAGAGCTGAGATGAAACAAAAATTCAGTAGAAACTGTAGCCGAAAAGAGAGAAAGTCATGTCAGGAACACTGAGCTTTGTGCATATTTATGTAGCACAATTATATGTGTGTGTAAGTAACTGGGCAAAAATGATCAGCTTGTTATTTATCATGAGAAAACAAGGCTTGAGGTTTTGGTGTCAATCATACGTCCATAGATTGAGTCAGTTTTTACAGATGTAATATATTAAACAATATCTTAATCCTCATGTAATACAATGAAAGTTCCGTTTTGTTTGGACTGAGATTCTTACTTTTGTTGTTTTTTTTCTTTTAATGCTTAGTGCTGCTACAGTGCTGGACCGAGAGTTATTTCTAATATTTCGTTTTTATTAATTTACATAGGCTACATAAAGAAGTAATGCAGTATGTCACAAGCAAACGTTAGAAATGTATCTATGCCATACACAATACTCATTTATTGATTCCTTATTAATTATTTTCTAATAGCTATCAGAATAGATTGATGCAGTAATTTACTGTAAAAAGCTCATATCAGGGCCAAATGTGTGCGTCTTTGAAAAATTGTGTGTTGGTGACCTCATCACAATGTACCTCATTACCCAAATAATTACACCTCGCCTGTTACAGTCTGTTGCTGCACTGTCCCACAGTATTTCACTCTACATATTCGCGTATTGTGGGACCTTTAGGAGTCTGAACAGTACATGCAGTGACTGCCATCGCTCTTCATTTTTCTGAATCGACTCCCCTGTCCTGTCCGAGCTGGACTGTGACAGAGTCTCTGATAGGACCAAAGTTTTCAGCCTCAGCCAATCCCCGCTCCCCGCTTCGTACCGGGTGTACCCTCTTCGCCAATCACAGCCGGGAGCGCTGACGGGGAGAGAGAAGAGCTCCCTACTTTTGACGGTCTGCTCTCACTTTGAACCGGTGTCACAACAACAATAACAACAATATTTTCCTCCTAGCTACACCGTCTTGGCAGCGACATTTCCAAGAGCCTCAAAACTGGCGAATAAAACCGAGGAGACTGACAACCTAACGCTCATTAACATCCAAAAACCTCCTTTTTTTCTCCATTTTTTGCCGTAACATTTGACTCCTCCGAGGGTTGTGGCTGTCCCGGGACACTGCTGCTTGGCTGTGGCCGGGGTGAGGCTAACCATAACCGGGGGCTAACCGAGGCTAACCCTTCCAGGAAGCTTCCACACAGGAGAAAAAAACATTTCAACGTCGTCCTGCAACCTCGGTGTTGGAGCAGAAGCCTCCCCCGTTAGGAGGACCGGAGTAGTGGGGGCATGACTGCTTTGGCGGGGTCAATACCCAGGATGATGCGACCCACGCTGGCTCAGAACTACCGCAGTGGTTTCCCTCTGGAAGGTAAAGCATCACTGCCAGGAGGGAGGTTGTAGCCCTGGAAGCTGACGGGAGATATTTATATTTGTGCTAGTTAGTTAAAAGTCACTATGTAGCCATAAACCTTCCATGCAGTCTTGTCCCAAAACATGGGCTCAGAACCACAGTTCGGCTATAGGAGCTGGAAGAATTACTTGACTGGTAGCTGAACTGACAAATGACATATTTTCATCACTACTTTGGTAACGTTAGCTTATTTTTTTTTTGCTCACAATTCATTGTGTAAATTTAGCAACTTTTAGCAAACTTTTTGAAGGCTCTTTGTTTCAGTGGGGTAATTTCCTAACTTAGCTGTAAGTTTTTGCCTAAAAAAAGGAGTAAGTAAAACTACTTCTACTGTCAGTTATTTTGTATCAGTTAAATGTAAAATGTCGTTGCTGTTGTGTTCAGGTGCTTTTCGGAGCAGTAGGAACTTTACCTCTCCTCGTGGTGTTGTGCAGCTGTGATGAACACTTTTGTTTCATATTCTGATTAAATAGTGTCCACTCCGCTGGGCCAAGGCCGAGTGAACCAGCTCGGAGGAGTTTTCATAAATGGCAGACCTTTGCCCAACCACATCCGACATAAAATCGTTGAGATGGCCCACCACGGCATCAGGCCATGTGTCATCTCCAGACAGCTCCGGGTCTCCCACGGCTGCGTGTCCAAAATCCTGTGCCGGTACCAGGAGACGGGCTCCATCAGACCCGGGGCCATCGGTGGCAGCAAACCTAAGGTGTGGACCAGAGACAGTAGATCAGAGGCTCACGTACCAATACTTGCATTAAGAGAATTATAGGATGTTAAAGATAAATTTGATATGAATTCATAAACTGAATGTTTAATTCTTAACAGAAATATAAAGTGGTTGTTTTTGTCCATGTGTGCATTGTGCCCCACGGCTGACAGCAAAGTGAATTAACACTGCGACTCTTCTGACCTTTGAAGCAGGGAACAACGCCGGACGTAGAGAAGAGAATAGAAGAATACAAGCGGGAAAACCCGGGTATGTTTAGCTGGGAGATTCGGGATAAATTACTGAAGGATGGGATATGTGACCGCAACACCGTTCCTTCAGGTAAAAAAGGCAGAAATGAATGTATATGCACATTATTATTATTATTATTATTATTATTATTATTATTATTATTATTATTATTAGATTAGGCTACACCTGGATTTCATCCTTACTCGAGCTCAACAGGTTTTCATAAAGTTCACTCCATTTTTTTAATAATAAAATAATAAAAGTAATAAAAACTTTTTTTTTATCCACAAGAAAAACTTACTTTCAGTGTTTTAACTTTTAGAGGATTTAGACAATTTATAGTTTTTTAACTATAACGCTCATTTATGTCTCATAAATAGCCTATGTGTCGTCCTATTTTAATATAGTGTCATTTCATACTTTTTGAGTATCATTCTTCTAATTTTTTTTTTTTTTTTTAAATACATCTATATTTGTTTGTAATTTCCATTTTTTTGAACGAACTTTTACAGTGAGCTCCATCAGTCGCAGCATGCGGAGTAAGTTCGGGGGGAAAGGCGATGATGAGGAGGATGAAGATGAACTGGAGAAGAAAGAGCTGGAGGACAACGAGCGGAGGGCCAAACACAGCATCGAAGGCATCTTGGGAGACAGATGTGAGTGAGCTGCTCGAGTTATTGTGGCTGATGTGGAAGAGAGTAGTTGGCACTTCACTTTGCGCTGGGGTTATCTTTGTCATATCAGGGACCTCACACACATTAGAGCCCAGTGGAGTCCTGTTTGATCAGATATCATCTCAGTGAGTCCATATGGAAGATTTTTTATTTAGTATTCAATTGCTGAAATGCCTTTTTAAAACTGCACTTTGGGAAATATTAGTGTAAGGGGAAGTGACAACCTAACAGCAGATCTTTTCTCATATATCCTCAAGGCTGATTTGGGTGTTTTCCAGTGAATTAAATTATCAAGGAAGGCCATTTTTGCGGGGAAATCTCCAGAAATCTGTGAAACACTAGTCTTCTGTCTGCTCACCTCCCAACCTGTTGATTACTTTTGAGCGGGGTGCAAAGGAGAATGGTTTTATTTAGTCGTATAACTAGCCTCCTTGTGAAGTTTTAGCATGCTGTAAAGTTGTTGGATGGGGGTGGAGAGTGCGTGTCGTCCTTTGTTAGGAATTCTTTATCGACCATATCTCTCCGGCTAATGCTTTTCCCATGAGGCCGTGCCGTAAATCAAACAGCAGGTGATGGCTCTGTGCGGGAAGGGAGAGTGTGCAGTGTGTGTGTGTGTGTGTGTGTGTGTGTGTGTGTGTGTGTGCGTATGTTCAGCAGTGGTTTAAAGCACTGTGGATGGAGAGCCGTGTCTCAGAAAGTCTGCACATGCTCATATTTTAAAAAACTATTTTGTTGTCGTGGATAAGCCGCCCACAGGCAGCATTATGAACTCATCCACTGTATTTAAGGGTAGTACATTAATACATGATGTAAAAACTTCTCTCTCCTCTCTTGGCCTGTTGCGTGGCAGGCTGTTTCTTTGTAGTTTGGCTTTTCTTTTTTTAGCACAACAAATCCATTTTTATGAGTGTTTCGAACAGCAGCGTCCACTGTAAAAGGTGACCACCTGCACAAGCTAGTCTATTGTGTCTCACATTAATTTTGTTTTATTAAAGAAGCGAAAACAAATAATTTAGATGACTTAGGTAAATTGTTTTTAGTGCATTTAAATTTTTTATTTTACATTTATTATGTTCTGGTCGATTAGACTGACATACCCAAGTTTTTTAAAGTGATTTTCAGGGGAGATAAGTGGAATTGTCTCATTATATCAGAAAGTTTATTCCTATTAAATAAAATGGATGCTTCTTGGTAACAAAGACTTTATAAAGATGGACATTTTTACAGTGTAGGCCCAAGCCAATTTCTTTTTTTCTTTTTCTTTTTTTTTTTTTTTTAGTGAGAACTGCGTAAAATGGCACCGCATGTGTGTCTGGCTGATAAATAAAACATGCCAAACATTTTCTTCACTGCCCTCATCGCATCTCCGCAGACAGCAGCCTAATTGGAGATTTGGGAGTGGTTATGGGCACATTATTCAATATCTACATTAGGTGTAATTAGCCTGTTCTGAATGTAATTACTGAACTTTTTGCCTACGTCATTAGAGGGGAAATCCACCACTCTTGGCTGCTCGTTTAATCTGGCACTTTATTATCATATTATCACAACTTCCATCATGGAAACATCTCCTCCTTAAAATCTCCATGAAAGTCGGCGCGCCGGTGAGGTTGTGTGTTTGTAGAAACCAAACTTTTACTCGATGAAATATGGGCCTATTTAAATGTTTTTCTTTTCACCCTCGAAAATGTCATTACATTTTTCAGTCTGTCTAACAAGGCTGAGTGTGTGACAGCGAGAATGAAATGGGGCAGGCTAATTCCAGGGAGAAACACCGTAGGTGATGATAGTTCTGACAGTTCAGTCTAAATTTACAGCAGGCGGCATTGTAAAATGTAGACATGCCTATTAAATATTTCATGTTTTAACACTTAATAAACTTGTCACTAAAGCTAATAATCTATCACCTCTAGCACCAGAGACTAAACGGTCCCCAGAATGAGCTGTTCAAATATGTGGTCAACAGTTTCCATCCTCTCTCTCTCCGCCGTTTAAAACGGTTTAAGCAGCAGAATGTCAACATTTAACCCTCCATTTCCTTGTTAGCACTTCTCCAGCAGTAAAGTAGGGGAGGAGAGATAAAGGACTGTAGTCTGAGGAGACAAAATGTCCCCCAGATGAGTTGATCAAACATTTGTTCAACGGTCTCCAGCTCCTCACAAAGACACGCCTCGCGCGCACAACGGGACGCTCAGGGATGAACTTGGGAGACAAAGGCGCGAGAGTCTATTTGGGGCTCACGCTTGGGCTGCGCGCGGACAAAAGGCCAGCTTGGAAACAGCTTTGGCCGCCGCTAAAGAAGAAGGCAACCTGTTTATAATTCAGTCCGAGAAAAAAGGAGGGGAGAGGAGAGCTCCTCCACAGAAAAAGCCCGACAAAACACACTATGAGGCCGCAATGAAGGATGAATTATTCAGGGAGCGCTCTGGCACGGTTTAGAGGGCCCGTTCACCGAGAGAAAATGGCCGTTTTCACCTACAAAATGTTTCCTTTTGGGGTCGGCTAAAGCGGCCGACTGCCATTCAGAATGACAATTGAGGTCTCTGAAATCCACTCACGTATTGCCCAGGGATGCGTGCTCGCCCCCAAAACATGCGTACACGCGGCTACACATGTGTACGCGCACAAATACGCATTAAACACTTGCCCTCGAGGTAAGACGTGCCAGTTGCAAAGTAACAAACTGTGGGAAGCAGTGTGTTGATGAAGGCCATATTTACCGAGAGCGCGCAGACATATTTGAGAGGAAGAAAAAGTACAAAAGTGACAAGTGTGTAAGAAACATTTCAAGCTGTCAGAGCAGGCTATAATTTAGATCTCTGCCAGGTCTTTATATAAGTTCTAAATACATTTTGCGGAGTTTATTTGGTTTTCCTGACGTCGGTGAATTTTAAATAACTTTTTACGCCGTCCTGTTGCATTTGTAATTTCAGTGCGAAGTAGAAAAGGCAACATTGTTCGACTCAGCAGCGTTTGATGAGGCCTAATTGCTGCGTGTCATAATATTCAGACGGTAATTGGTCGACAAAACAAAGTGGCCTTCTCTGCCATGAAGGATGACGCTAATGATACCGAGACGTCTCCAGCCCCAAGACTCATGATCTCTTATTGATTCTTTGATGGGTCCCGGCCCTGGCCCCTCGAACATTAATAATGTCCGCTAAATGATGTCGATATTGTGCTATGTCACATTTAATGACAGAGGGAGTGTATTAAAAAGTGTTTTTGGTGAATGGGGACCAATGTTCTCCCCGGAGAGCCCCGGTCTGGCCCGGAGCGCAGCTTCACAATGGGGGCCCCGGCCACCCGTCCGTGCGCAGCGCAGCGCACAACCCCTGAAAACTCACCCCCTCACCGCTCCTCCCCCCTTCTCCGCCACTTGCTCCCCAAATCTCTTCAAGCAGATTAAATCGACTCTTTTATTTCATCTCACTTTCATCTGGAGAGCAACACCGCCCCTCTCCCTCTGTTTCCTACTCGTTCTCTGTGTCTCTCTCAGCCTGCGGCGCACAGCTCGACTCATATCTGCGCTGCATCCTCCGGAGCGCACAAAGGAAAGTCAGTCCACTTCCATAAAGTTTCTAATGAAGTTCTTTATGAAGCTTTTGCGGTTTGACTATAAATATATTTTGTAACAATTTCAAAATGTCATGCCTAAAAACTGAATGCAGTGACTTTATCGGATCAGTGGCAAATCCTTTTTTAAAATGCATTTATTTATTAAATTTCATTAATTATGATGGCAAACGCCTTTATTTTAATACTCGTAAAGCCGTCTGCTCTGGAACAAGACATATTTGTTGACTTTTATATACTTTTCAGTGCAACATATCTTTAGTTAATTTATACTATCAGCAAATAAAATAACACCAAACTATCAAAATAACACATTTTATACCTTAGAAGATGAATAACAGAAATATGCAAACCAAAATTTGAAGCCTGGTTTTTTCACCTAGCTCTTGGACACATTTCTGATTAACATACGTTTTTTGAATGTTGGCTTTCAAGCATTAATATTTAGTCATATAGTTGTTATACTATATAAAGGTGGGTGTTTATAGGTTTTTTAAAAAAGGCACTACATCATGTGCACACAGAGTGTTGCTCAATTAAATAAATATTGAATGGCAGTAATTAAAATGCACTCTAAAGGCTTATTTTTTGACGTATACATTTTCTCCTAAAGAAAATACAAGCTAAAACAGAAAGAAATTCATACTCAAAAATCCCCACCCCCTCCCTTTTTTTTCCTTTTCAATCTTTATATATTTGGCAGTAAGGTTGGCCCTCCAGGCCTGTTGCTGGGCTGTACCAAACTCTCAGCGTCATAGTAATTAACCCTGGAGAGAAAGTTAATGATTAAAACAGTCCCCGCCTCCTCCCTCCTCCTGCTTCACATTTTCACAGTGTATCTTTTAGAGTCCGTACTTCGTTAGGTGAAATTAGCCAGATAATACAGAGGAGCCTTGTTGAGGGCTGATACATTTCCATTTAGGCCAGCCCTGCACGTGCACACACACACATACACAAACACACACACACACACACACACACACACACACACACACACACACACACACACACACACACACACACACACACACACATTCCACTCTGCAATGCAAACAGTCAAAGGGATAACTTTATTTGGTGAAAGGGGATCCTGGAAAGGGCTAATTGAATAAGCCCGGGATCTTTGAAAAACCTCTACCATGGTGAGCGCAGTCATCATGTCATAATTAGGTTTATTGAGGCGCATTCCTTCAATCTGCCTCCATTCCCCCGGGCTCATTGTATCCAGGACCCAGGCCAATGGCCGGGGGACAAAAGGGAACCGTGAGCAGACAATACATGAAAGAGCCATAAAGATTTAGCTGGCTTTGTCACAGAAACGGAGTAGGACTTTGTTTGTGTAAATAATGCAAGTGAATGAAGAACTTGGGTTCCTCTGCCACTCGGGGTGAAGGATGGCGTGCTGCAAATATAATATGTGGGCACACACTGGATCAGTGCCAGGGCAGAGGAGAGGAGGAGGAGAGGAAAGGGAGGATTGAGGGAGGAGGAATGATAGGAAGAGGAGAAGGAGCAGAGGTGCAGTGTGGACTGTGCAGTGTGTTTGTGTGTGATGATGGTGTTCACATTAACTTTTGTACATCAGCTGTTATCTTAAGATCACTGAAACTTACATACTCAGACTTGAAAGTTCTTGATGAAAACATGTTTTGACATGTTTTAATTTTTTTCCATATATTTTCTTCCCACTTGCCCATTATTATGTATTTTTGCACAGTAAATGATTGCTCACGTGTCCAATTTGCCTTGTGTTCTGACGGTGGCATTTAAAGCAGTGCTCTCATGAACTAGTCAGCACAGTTTACAATCATAAAATATGTTTTTTTAATACACAGAATGAACTGTATTAAACATATTTCATTTGAATGATTTCAGTAAGTTGAAAAGCTAAAACGATTAGTCAATTAATTGTTTAGTCAATTGGCAGAGAACTACTTTGGTAATGGATTCCTCGTGTGGGACATTTTTAAAGCAAAAATGTCCAAAACGTTCTGGTTTTAGCTTCTCATATGTGAGGATACGCTGCTTGTGTCTGTTAATAACTTTGGATTTTTGTCAGATGGTCGGACAAAACAAGACAAGTGATGACAGCGTGCACTTTTTAAACTGACCACCCCCCCCCCGAAATATTTTCTACACTCAACGATTGCTTGAATAATCGAGAAAATAATCAGCAGATTAGTTGACATTGAAAGTAATATTTTCCAGTTAATCAGTTTCTGTTTCTGTCCCATCAAATCTGACAAAGACAGAGCCGATAAGTTCTCGATGGATCTTATAATAGCTATTGGCTATTACTGGCCTGAGCCAAGTGTCTGGTGAAGAGGGCTCTGTGTGTCGGCTGAAAGAATGAATGTGTCACTCAGTGAGTCCCTGGGCACGAGGGCAAAAGGGGGCACGAGGGCCAAGTGGCGAGCACCAAATCACTCTCCTCTACCCCCGGGCTCTCTCTGTCTCTCCGTCCGTCTCTCCTCATCCCGCACTCCTCCCTCTCTCGTGAGTTTTTTCTAATAAGCCCATGCATGATGACTATTCAAGCATGAAAACATAGTTATCTGCAAATGAATGGCTGCTCTATGCTTCATTAAAGCCTCTTTTTCCTTTCACACTCTTATTGTGACCCTCTGATATCAATTCAAAGGGCAATTAATGAATGCACACCAACTTTGAAGTCAGGGTGATTTCGGAGAGGGAGGGGGCCTGTGCGTGTGTGTGTATGTGCATGTGTGTGCGGGGTGGAGGGGGCAGGGGGTATTTGGGGTATTCCCCCTTCAAGACCCGCTGTAGCGCCCCAGCCTTCACCCGTGATGGACTAGCCACATTGAGCTGAGAGTGAGCGAGCCCCAAAGACGGTTTGAAGGGAGTGAAAGAGTGAAAAGGCCCAGCGAAGGTCAAGTAGAATGGCTCGCCTTAGAATAAGGCCCCTCTTTATCTGCTGCAAGTATGCACTATAGGCACAACAGCTGGGGGGAAAGAGGGGGAGAGGTTGATTTTTAATGTGCATGAGTGTGTTTGTGTGTGTGTTTCTGAGAAAGTAAGGAAGAATGTGAGTGTTTTCCTCTCATGCATCCGTCTGTGTGTTTCTGAGCATGGTTGTTTTTAATGTGTGTCTGTGTGCGTGCGTGTGTGTGTATCGGGGGTTAGGGTTGAGTGTCAAAGTTTGCAGAGGCCAGCCAGAGGCCAGTAAATGCACCATCTTTACTGCTGATGGGGGGACAGGCAGCTGTCAATCAGCTGACTGATGAAGCCTGACTTTCATTCAAAGCTTTGTTAACTAATTAGTCCAGAAGCTTTTGTGTCGTGTCGGGAAAGAAGCTTAAAATGTGTGTTTATGCTGTCGTCATGCCATGTGGGAATATCTTTTGTCATAACCGATGTGCACCCTCTCAAACATGAAGGCATCGAGCAGACGCAGAATTGCTGTTTTTGATAGATTTGTGTTTGTTCACATGTGATCATATTGGTCTTAGAGCTTTGTAGCGTAACTAAAAATGCAATGTTCCAAAGGAAAAAAAGTGATCAATTTTGTTCAGGTTTTTGAATGAGTGTACCTCTCTGTAGAACTTGATTACAGGTATTACAGGTACTGCAAAAACAGTAGTTCTGTAGTAATATTTAACTTACTTTCTGAGAGTTGAGGCAAAAAGTAGGAAACTAAGATCTACCCTCATCCAACGTGACTGCAGCTTGATACAGTACATTACTGCATTACCTCTTATTTTTATTGCATTTTTGTGTTCAAATTTGAGAAATTAAATTGCACTGGATCAAATCCCTTACTTTGTTTAAAGTTACTCGAAGGAACTTTCACTTCTTGTTGATTCTGGCAGCCCTTTTGGACAAAAGATGACCATGGTTAAATATAACTATAATAAATAAATAAATAAACATACAAAACGTTGTTTTAGTGTCGTACTGTAACACCGGACTAAAGAGCGGCTTCTTTCCTCCGGCTGTGAGACTCCTCAAGTCATCCTCAGCACTCTCCCACATATAAAATACTTTTCATTTTACGATTTATCCAACCCGGATAAGTTGGAATCCAACCTGGTGACAGGCATTAAGAATAACTGTAATAATTATACAGAAATAGCCAGTCTTTTCTCTGACGGTCTCGCTTGGTTATGCAGCTCATATAGAGGCATCAGTGTTAAATTGAGACCGTTTCATAATCAGTCGAAAATTCCTGTAGTACGCTTAAAGGGAAAATACTTGACATACAGCTACAGTTGTTTATGATTATGGACTCTTTCTGTGTTGTTGAATATTCAATGTATCATTGTATGTATTCATATGGAAGATTAATATTTGCTGTTGTCAGTAGGGGCATCCTTACAGCCGAGGTAACAGAGATGAAACTGTCAAACATCCTCTTTTTAAACTGCAAAAACTGAGAGTGACAGCTAACCTGCTCACAGCTCACCTCCTTGTTGGACTCCAACATGTTCCCCACTGACTGGAGTTATGAGTCATTTTCAGAGTTAAAAGACAGAGAAGAACTGCAGGGTCACAGGGCCAAGGAGGGTCGCTCTCCCCCAGCGCTACACAGGAAACAGGGTTAGAAACACATTTAGCTATAAATGACAGGTAACCATTTCCTCATACCCCCCCTATACATCCTCAACAACTCCCAGAATTCTTTGTTGGGAGCATCAGACGCCTTCATACTTTGGTCATGCCATTTTTTGCAGCATAACGAGGCTGTGATTGATAACATCGTTGCTCGCATCATTTTTTTTTTGTGTGTAATCACAATCTCATGCTAAAACACCCACAACAACCACACACACGCTGTGGCACACTCTCATTTACAGGGCAGCTGTGAAGGTTGAAACTCCTCCTTAGCAAGTCAAGTGAGTTCGCCCTCCAAACCCCCTCCCGCACACACGCTCGCACATACACCATCTTTTTCCTAGCCCAGCAGAAAGAGTCACAGATGGGTCCATAAGCTGTCAGTAAAGCCATTATCCGGCCCAGCATCTGCCTGTCTTGACTTCTATATACTGTTTAATGCAGTCGGCCAGTCACTTAGTCCTCCGGCTCCTGAATGGGAGCAGCATGGTCGGCCCGCCCAAATAAATGCTGCGTTTGTCTCCTCTGCCTTTTGTTTTGTGTTTTTCGAGCGGGGTAGGTGGAGAGAAGGGGGGGAACGTGTCAGAGGCTCAATTTAGCCTCACTATTAACCAAAGCCCCAGAAGAGTTACTGGGATGTCCAAGGAGGGGTGTAAATAGTCCACATATGGTCAGTCAATTCCCCCTAGTCCCGAAATCCAAGTTTGACACATCCCCTTTCACTCCCTCTCTATCTGTCTCCCACATACATGCTCAATGCATACTGTCTCATGTCTCAGTGGACATATATTAAGCCTTTGTGTCCCCAAACGACTGCACCCCCAACCCCCTCCTAAAAAAATCAGCAATGCCGAAGTCTTTCCAACAGTCTGTTTCAGCTAAATCCTCTATTCTCCTCCTTCTTCTCCTCTTTCGTTTTTCTCTGCCCTGGAATGGCGCTGCACGGTGGGATCCATTTTGGGCTTTCTTGGCTCCGGAGAGGTTGTTTTGGCCTGGAGTCCCGTGCACTGTGTGCCTCTCAGGGCTTCAGTTTGGTTAAATTAAACAGTTTTCTTTTCTCCTCTAACCCCTTCCACCCACCCCCCTTTCCAACTGCTCCTCTCCTATTTTGCGGCTTAATGCTCCTCGGCTCCCGGGCGATCTTGTCGAGGCGGCTTTTCCTACTCAGATAATTTTACCCTTTTAAGGCTCATATTTTCTCGTATTTCGATGAACTGACAAGAGTCAATACCATGTCTGCAACCCCCCGCTCCTCTGAGCTGAGGTGGAGCAAAAGTTTACAGAGAGAAGTTAAGTGTTTACAGGGGCTATAAATACAGCGCTTTAAGATATAGCATATGTATACGGTCAGGGAGCGATATGACCGTTAGAGTGGATAATTTGATTGGCCAAGGCTATTTGACGGTGCCAAATCGATGTGATCAGATCTTAGGGATAGTGAGGCGATGACGGCAAATGGGGCACTCTGGAACCACAGATTTACAAGGTTGGAAAAGATCCGGGCAGCAGGGGAAAGGTCTCAACCTCTTCTCTCCACACCCCCTCTCTTACTCTTGATATACATGTGCTGATGCTGAATTATATTTTATTGTTCCAAAGATCATTTTGGAAAGTGTTGTCTGTGTGTGTTTGACCACACTTTAGCGGCAGGTTCGTTTGTAACGGGGGAGTACTGTTAATGGGCGCTGAAGTGGAGACGCCTCAGGGCTGACAAGCTCGATTAACATAGCCTAAAATGCATGTAGAAGCAGGGGAAGCCCAGCGCCGTGGACATGTGTGTACAAGGTCATGTGCTCGGAGTGCGGCAGTCTTTGTGTGTGTGTGTCTATGAGCTCCTGAGCCAAGCTGTGGGGAGTAGTGAGCTTGAGGGGTGAATGGGTGGCTGCCCTCCGTCTTGGCACAAGTTTGCCACCAAAACACCCTTTATGCCCCAGGTGTCACCCCATGAATCTTCATCACCTGCCACTTTAATTTGCATTACATTATATTTTAGGATTTAGCTTTATGCATGTAGCAGTAGAAACAAACTTTTGCTGTGTTCTTAACAAGCACTATTATTGTTATTATTATTATTATTATTATTATTATTATTATTATTGTTCATTTTCCCCCCAAGTTGATTTCCATTGGAACAGGACGCCGGTCATTGCAGGCCACAATCAAAATGGTCCTCTTTTCTGATGAAGGCTCAATAATGCTTTAATTAGAAACAGTTTTTGTTGACATTCCTATAGAATCAAGTCAAATGTGTTATAATTGCAGTGATAATTTAAAAAATATTGAATGCAAATGGACAGATGTTTGTATTATAAGCATCTTGTATTTTGTAGAAGATTTTTCTATCATGTAAAAAGTACCCAATTGTCATGCTTCAGTAAAAGTAAAAATATTGTGTTTAAATATTACTTTGTCACCCATATGAGTAGTACTCGAGCAAAAGTCTTAAAGTATCTGCTATCAAATGTATTTAAGTATGAAAAGTAATTTTCTGGCAATAAATATACTAAGTAAGTATAAAAAGTACAAGTAAAAATATATTAGACATATATTTATATGGCTGTGTATACTATATATTCTGGGTTGATCTAGTATCAGTACCTGGCTGATTATCTGATCTGATATTCAGCATTTTCTGATGATGCTGCAAAAGTCATACAAAGATAAATGTACTTGAGTAGAATATAATATTTGCCTCAAAAGTGTAGTGGAGTAGAACTATCAAGTAGCAGAAAGTGATTGACAAGTACTTCAAATTGATGCTTAAGTACGGTACTTTAATTGGTTAAATTTCACTGTCACTGTGTGTTATAAATTATGCTTATTTTCAGCTTTTAGCTATTCAAAGTAAACTGTTAATTTTCCTGGACAAGTCACAAACACACCTGATGGTTGGTTTCTTATGTTTTTTAGAGGCTCCGTAATGATTGTTAGACATATAACATGCAGCTGAAACAAAATTTTTTAAAAAAAGTAAGAAAAGAGACAGCCAGGATTTGAATCTTTGAAGAGAGTAACGTATAGAGAGAAGAGGGGGGAAATCATCGGGGGGGGACGGACTTCCTTTCACCTCAACTAGTGTCCATGCATTGAAGAGGGCCTCCAAACTACGCTTCTACCAACAATAACAACAACAAAAACCAACACAGATGCCCAGACAGACTATCCCCATGGGTACATTTACATCGGCAACAACAGCCCCTGTTGCCCCTCTCACCCCCTCAGGTGCTCTTACAGTTCGCTCTGGAGGAAGGAGGTGGTTTTCTTTTTTTTGTGGGGGGGAGGCTAGAATGCCCCTGGCTGTGTCCCCGTCCACCCCACCCCCCCAAGCCCTCTGCAGAGCCTCTTTATGTCCCCCCTCCAGCTCCCCCATGGGGCAGGTGACAGCCCTCCACTGTGAAGGGCCGAGGGAGCCATGACGGATTCCACAGATGGAGCGTGGAAATCGCCGGCAAAGACCTCAGCTCTGTGGAGCAACAAAGAACCCGAGAGTCACAGAGAGAAATATGGGTGGAAAAGAGAGAGATGGGGAGAAGCAAGACAAAGAGAGAGGGTGAGAAGGAGGGAGAACGAGAGAGAGGGAAGAGGGTGGAGAAGGTGGTGCTTGTTTAAGGAGGGTGGCGTGCCGAAGTGCAAAGAGTTGTTTGTTGGGGCGAATTAAGAGTTTGGGAGTGTTTGAAGTGAAAAATGTGCAGGTCTGGCATTTTCTCCATATCGTGGTAGCCATTTTCATCAGCTAGTGTTTTACCTGTCAGCTGGATGATGTTCAGTAGAATACATTTGCTCTCTTGTTATCATACGTTGCACTGACCCAGCTTCCCCTCAGACATCGTTATCACTTCGTCCCATCGTCTTATCTTGTTGCATCTTATCATCAAGTGATGTAGCAATCCAACGAAGTGAAGTGAAACAAATGAGCCTGTCTGAGCCCTCTGTAAAGGACCTGATTGTATCGTGACTAGGCTCCCAAGACTTCAGAGGTGCCACTCTGTCGCTTCTTTTGAAAAGTTCTCGAAACCCCGGTAGCAGTCATAACCGATAGGTAATTCCAAAGTGATTAAGGATTTTCCCGGCAGCCTCAGCTTTCCCAGGGCCCAAATCCCTGTGAAATGCTGAGGAACGTGCATGCTGCTCAAGTCGGGGGGGAGCGAAAAAGCATTCCTTGCAGCCCTCCTCCATGCAGGAGCTGGAGGGGGAGGCTACAAAAGGCCTCATCTCTTGTTTTTCAGCCATCCTGTCCAAAACTCCAGAGCCCCACACCCCAAATTCCTTCCCCACCAAGTCCTCTAACCGAGCTAGTCATGAGAAATGTTGGCGAGTTTGTTGCAAAGTTGTAAACCGTGTTGACGGCGAAAAGTGGCAAAGCAAAATGGTTGATTGAAGTTTGTAACATGGAGGCCATTTTTTCCCCTACTTTTCTGTGCACCAAGTTCAGGAGATATATACCCTTTAGTGTTACAGCCTAGCTATTGTTTTGTTAAAATGCTGAACTCACACACAGGTTGATACAGAGCCAGCAATCTACGAGTGCAAAATTGCAATATATTCAGCAGAGGCTTAAGGCAATGTCTCCATTTCTCTCACTCCCCCTTTGAAAATATTTTACTTATTGCCTCCCTCATGCTTGAATGTTTCTTTACCAATTTGCTCCTAATGCATGTTAAGTTGACTCCCACTGCTATTGGTGTTGCACGGAGAAAATCGCCAAAGGGGGAGAGAGGATCAGTTTCACATGAGGGGCCCTGAGCTATTTGGACTCTCTTGTATTTTATTGTTGCTTCTGAGGGGGAACTAATACAGTGTTGCACACAAAACTTCCCCTATGCTGAGGGGGAATTAATTAAGTGTGGCACAAAAAGCGGGCGCACTGGCCTTGGTGAACTTAGAAGAGAGCCAATGGAGTGTTTGAAGTCGTGAGTTAAAAACCAAGCTGTTGGCTTATAGAACATCGTTCACAATAGCATTAATACTGATCTGAGACAAAGATGAAATGTAGGAACACAAAGGCTGTCAGGGGACATAATATCACTGCAGCTCGGTCAGGCTGAAGATCACACTTGTTGACAAGTCAAAAATAGGCGCAACTGGTAATTATTTTCATTGACGATTAATCTGTTGATTATTTTATGGATTCATTGATTCATTAGTTCGTATATAAAATGTCAGAAAATGGCAAAAAAAGTCTATCAGTGTTTTAGTGTTTCCTAAAGCCTAAGATGACGTCCTCAAATGTCTTGTTTTGTCCACAAACCAAAAATATACTGTTAGATAGATTACAGAAACCAGAAATATCCACATTTAAGAAGCTGGAATCAGAGAATTTTGACTTTTTTTTCTTAGAAAATGCTTAAACCAACTACGGGATTAACAAAATAGTCGATGATTAATTTAATAGTTGACAACTAATCAATCAGTAATTGTTGTGTCTTCAGTTAGTTGATTGATATTAAAATAACAATTCAAATATTTAAAACATTTTAATTAAAGTGTATATAATTTATCAAGCAGAAAGGCCAAATATTCTCTTCATAGCTTCTCAAATGTGAGGATTTGCAGTTTTTCTCAGATTGATATAATTGGAAATTCAATGAATTTGGGGTGCATACTGTTGATCAGAGAAAACAAGCAATTTTAAGATGTCACCTTTGACTCTTTAAGGGCATTTTAATGACAAAACAATTGATCAAAAATATATTGTTGTTTAAAATAGTTTATTAAAGCCATTAACTATACATTTAATAGTTTAAATAGACTTTTTACCCTAATTTATTTTGTGTGTGTTTTAGGACAGTTATTAGTGAGAGGTGACATCTCATGTCAAAATAATAAAAGCTTGATACTAGGCTTAAATTAGTTGGGTTTAAATGACTTGTGATGAATTATGATATGATATTTTTTTTATCGTAAATTGGTTCTGAACATATTTGTATGCTCCATTGAGACTGGATTTGATGACTTGTATCTTAAGACTTTACACTGACTCACTATCTGATTATCAAACATATACTGTAGCTGCTACAGAAATCCTCCAGTCTGAACTGTGAATTCATACTTGTGTGAAGAGACAGAGAGTGGACACGTACACTTAACATTCTGTCCTTCATCCAGGCAACCACTCCTGTCCACACACACACGCACGCATGCACACATGCACGCGCGCGCACACACACACACATACATGCACACACTCAAAGAATGGCCCCTGGATCCAAATTAGCCTTTTGTGTGGCTTTTAGTCCATCAGTCCCCCTGTGGTGCCCTGGGAATCCTGTCCAGTGGGATTATTCCTCAGGCTCAGAATATTCCTTCTGAATAGAGGTCTGTTTGGGCACAAGGCCATGAGGAAGACTGACACCTGATGGTGCGTATGTGTGTGGGAGTGTGTAAAGAAAAAGACAACACCAACCTTCTACAAGTGGTCATGTAAAAACTATAAGTAAATGAATGACGAAAGAGAGAAAATCAGTTGACATTTTGCTATTCTGCTTGATTATCTATGTGATGTTACAGCCATGAGGTGTTGCTCTTTAACATCAGCATGTTTGCTTTTCAACAAGGTTTCAGAGTTATAGTCACCTCAGATTTCATAGAGAGACTCTGCTGAGGCTGTTAAGCTGAATGTGTGTACATTAAACATTTCAAGACTTGACAACATCAACTTTTGCCCAAATAAAATCCTGACTGTTTTTTCTTTCTCATGTGTTTGAACAGCGAGTCACTCAGACGAGGGTTCGGACGTGGAGTCAGAGCCTGATCTGCCTCTTAAGAGGAAGCAGCGGCGCAGTCGGACCACCTTCACAGCAGAGCAGCTGGAGGAACTGGAGAGGGCCTTTGAGAGGACCCACTACCCCGACATCTACACCCGGGAGGAGCTCGCCCAGAGGGCCAAACTCACCGAGGCCAGGGTTCAGGTACGACAGGGCACATTCACATGCTGTATATCCACTGTCAGTATGTACAAAATGTCAACTTTTTAAGACCTGAAGAGAGATAAAAGCACATTTTAGCTTGTTAAACAGGAATTCATATGATGGATGTTTGAAAGGGTTTCATAAGAAGAAGGCTTGTAAATTTTACCCTTCAGAGAACCATGAAATTCTTCAACAGAAGTTAAAACATGAAAATGTTTACAAGACTGCACCAACTCTGTGCTCACACATTCACACTTTCAGACCTTAACCCTGTGGCTTTATACACTCTCTGACCATTTAAGGCAACCTGCTGATCTCCGTTTGCTCCATACAATAGCACTCCTCATCCTCATTCCCTTGGGCCCAATCTGAACTTTCCTATTTCTGATCTGGAGTCCAGTAAATTCTCCTCCACAGGCTCCATATGGGAAGTGTAAGCAGGCCCGGCATGAGCCACGTCCATATGGACACGGCATGTCACTCACACACTCAGTGCAACCAGCCGTGATACACGTCTAACCATACACGCACACACACACCCTCTCTTTTTTCTCACATCGTCTCTCCCCTTCCTTTTCAGCTTTACACTCTGGTCAGAACTGTGAAAGAAGTTAATATTTTGTGTGCAGTGTATGTAAATGTGTGTGTGTGTTTAAAATATATACAAATGTGATGTCTTACAGTAGTTTTTTGTCAATACCTGCAGCTTATTCAATTGTATTTCTACCTCTCGAAATTCAATAAAAACACTAGTCTGTGATCTGAAACACATAACACACACTGATCAAACATTGTCATCATCGTCCTTCCAGGTTTGGTTCAGCAACAGGCGGGCAAGGTGGAGGAAGCAAGCAGGAGCCAATCAACTGATGGCATTTAATCACCTGATTCCAGGGGGTTTCCCGCCTTCAGCCATGTCCAGCATCCCCCCCTACCAGCTCTCTGACAGCAGCTACCCACCCTCATCTATAGCACAAGGTGAGAGATGAAACACAGTGGTTGACAGTTCACAAATGGAGAAATACAATGTAGCAAATACACTTTCAGTTCAAACTATTCATGCTATGGCCATTAGGTCTGTTACTGATGCAAATAATAAACTTTTTAAGTTGGAAAGTGAAAGAAGGCTTTTTTTTCATATTGATGAAATAGCAATTTAAATTTGGTTTGATTAAAACAAAATGTTCAGTTCATTTTCTTGACCGCTTTATCCGTAAGGGTCGCGGAGATGTTGCTGCTTTATCCCCCCCTTTCAGGGGGTTGCGTGGGTTACTGGGGCCAAATCCAGTTTTCATATGGGTGGAGGCCAGGGTATATCCCTGGACAAGTCGCTAGCTCATCGCAGGGCCCTCTGACGGCAGAGGCTGCCACACAAGGTGCCAACTGCCCGTCAGGAGCAATTTTGGGGTTCAGTATCTTGCTCAAGGATACTTCGGCATGTGGCTCGGTTCTGCCCAGGGGAGCCGGGGTTCGAACCAGTGGCCTTCTGGTCACTGGTCACCTGCTCTACCCACTGCTCTACCCCCTAAAACAAAATGTTGTAGAAATAATGTTATGAAACATTCAAGTTTCTATCCTCACTGTAAACAAAAAAAAAAAGCATTTTGTGCACCTTTTAAATTTGTTTTGAAATGAAAGTCTGTTAATTTTGGAATACTTTGTTGAATTAAAATAACCTATGACACAGCACAAGAAAAGCTTTATTAAATAATTTTGTAGTCAAAAAAATAAAAGCTTCAGAAGATTTACTTTTTCTATGCTTTGAACAGATATGTTTTCAAGTTATAGTTATCGAGTCCCTCAGTTTCGCTTTGAGTTACGTACAAATTCAGCAAAGTAATGAAACCTATAGTAGAGTGGGATGTTTTGGCTTTATTTGCATTTTCATCAGCCACGTTTTGCAACTTTTAAATGGCAATCTGACAAGTGTTTGAACTGTTTCTGTGATGCCTTTGGTAGTGTCGGAGCCCCCCAGCACGGTGCACCGGCCCCAGCCTCTCCCTCCCTCCTCGGGCCACCAAGCCTCCGGTGGTGGAGGGCAGGGAGACGGAGGCTCCCCCTACTGCCTCGCCTCCGGACGCCACTCCTTCTCGGGCTACTCGGACAGCTTTGTGAGCCCCGGTGGACCGGCCAATCCCATGAACCCCGCTATAGGAAACGGACTGTCTCCTCAGGTGAGACTACATCCTTAAATACATATGTGTATTTGAGCTGCTCAAAGTCAGACCTGTAGCTAAGTTAATAAAGCAGCAGACTGTACTGCTAAAAAAACTGTTGTTGTTGTTTAACTTAACATGTATCGATAACAGTTTCTACATTCAAGAGGAAATGTGATTTGATTCCATAAAAATCCCAATATTCCTAAGATTCTTCATTCCTGAGCCTTTTAGACCTTTTTAAATGAAAAAGTCATACTGGATTAATTTGTTTTAAGAAAAACACAAAGGTAATACTAGTCAAGCAGTGTATATTAATTTGACAGGAACAAGACTTATGTGTTTGACACAGTACATGCCTCAAGAGAATAAGATTGTTTTGCTTGAATGAAAAATTCCCATAACATGCCACACCTGAGCTGCTGGGCAGAATTAGACTTGAACATGATTTCAAAGAGTTGAACACAGTTGAGATACGCATGATTTACCCTGTCAGACACACAGCTTCACACAATACATCAAGAGCTTTAAAAAGCCAAACACCCTTTCAAGTATTCAAGTAATAATTCACCCAGGTGTGGAGCACACAAATGCACTGATTCATCCACTCGTCTGCTTTACACCATAAACTTTACGCTCTACATTCCTCTGCAGTGCTGCATGATGCGTACACTTACTGTTGGAGGAGGAAGTAAGATGACTCTAGAAGGACAATTGAGTGTGTGACAAATGAGAAGTGAAAAGACAATTACAGCCAATTATCCAGGCATGAAGTCCCAAGGTCTCTGCACCTAGGCAGAGGGTATAGCAGAGGAGACAGACGAGTCAGAGACCTTAAGAGGCAGAAAATGAGATTTCAGCCCGGCACAGTCTGACTCCTCAGAGAACAGGCCACAGCAGTGTGAAGACACTCACACCAATACACACATGCTCACAGGTCCACATAATTACAAGGGCACACACACACACACACACACACACACACACACACACACACACACACACACACACACACACACACACGCACGCACACGCACGCACACACACGCACACACACACACACACACACACACACAGTGTAGATAATTGATCAACTCCATGACATTTTGAGGATCAGTTAAGGATTCTGCAACATATTTTACACAAATATGACACGACATGGTTGAGCAGCATGGCTAAACCAACTTTTCAACCTTCTGTTTAGATCGGAAGATTGATTACTGCATTTTTTATTAGTATTTCAAGCACAGCAGCAATACAGGGAGCAAGGAGACATTTTTATTCACAAATAAATTCATACTATTTATACATCTTTGCGAGAGAGAGAGAGAGAGAGAGAGAGAGAGATTAAGAGAGTTTCAATGTACTTACTGTAAGTATCAATAGTACAGTAAAAGAAAATTATACATATATTTGCATATATGTATATACTGTATAATATATACATACAATTTTCAGATAAGGTGTTTGGCATTTTACTCATTGTCAGAATGATTGTTTTTTATGCGATTGCAAATAAAATATGTTTATTTGAAAATGTTCTACTTTGGCTGTGATGTAGCATGTAATCTGCCAAAAAAAAATACATTAATAATGGACATTCTCAAGTAAAGTACCTCAAAAAAGTACAGTACTTAAGTAAATGTACTTGGTTACATTCCATCACTGACAATAAATGTGGAGTCTCTGTCCTTATGTATTTACTTTTCACTCTCATCAAGGGTCATACATGCTTTCAGACAGACAGAGATACACTGCAGCGCACATTAAACATTAACAAACTGAAAAGAGGCAGCTAGACACAGCATCCTCATGGTCTTGTATATGTGCAAAAACACTGCTACATATGCCATGCTATGCTATAGCCTCAAGGGAAGCTTCTCGTGATTGCATTCTCAAAATGTTTGCCTCCACATTCCTCCATGTGAAAGCAAAGTTTCTAATTTATTTGTATACATTTCATACAGCGGGGAAGGAATGTCCCGTCTCAGATGTTCAGACATTCTTCCCTGCTCACTCCTGGATGCTCTGTTTTAGGCCGCTGGCAACTGCAGATATGGATCCAATATGAAACACCCTGAATGGGCTAGCCAGCAGGCATGTCATGAGGCAGGGAGAGGCTCAGAAGAGAGGGATGATGGGTAAAGGTTTGGTTAAAAAGAGAAAGACCAAAGATAAAATCACCACACCAGAATCCGTCAGTTTATAGATCATGTATCCCTGCCCCCTGTGGCTCGTTTAAGCCAAAGCATGTCCTCGCTCTCTTTCTGTTTAAACCAAACCCTCCAAACTCCGGTTAATTTTTTAGGAAAATGTTACCGGGTATGAGAGGAAACACAACTCCCCTTCTCCAAATCAACATGGACTCCTCCATTCTCCTACCCTACTTGGGAAATGATTTAAGCAGGACCATGTGTGTGTGTGGATGTAGAATAATATGTCACTTAGAGGGCCAAAAGGACCCAAAGAGCAGCATACCTGCTTCTTATTAGGACGACTGGAGGAGCCTTGAGGCCTTCACTCTGTTGAGAAGGAGGTGGGATATGATACATTTAGAGGTAGCAGGTTCAGTTAGAGTTACTTTCATAAGTGATAAAGCCAGTCGCAATTTCTTATTAACGGTTTACTGAGCACTTTGATGATGGACAGGTAAATCCAGCGAACGTTGAAAGGGGGGTCGGCGGTATCAAGTCTGTTTTGAAACCAGTTGAAACACTTTGCCCCACGGCTCTTTTCCGTCCTTTGCTGGCCGAGGAGTATTCTCCCAAATTTGATTATCTGGTTGCTAATAAAGACCAGGTCAAGAGCAAACGGATTTCTCAAACTGCAAATCTATTCTGAGGCTGAACAGAGCCGAGCTCACACAGACCTTTCTTCTGTGTTATCTTTGTCGGCATATCTTTCTCGGAGATAAGTTGTTATCTTGTGCCATGGGTTGTTGGAGCGGTGTCAAAAAGGAATTTTAGAATAAGTGGAGCCGTGGATCTGAGACAAATTGCTTAATTCTTCCTCTCTGGTGCTATCTTTGTCTGGGATGGGCTTGCTGGGAGCCTTTTGATGTCCGCGACAGGGGGATTTCCTGTGTGTGTCTGAGAGTGTGTGTTTGTCTTGGTGTCTGTGTTGCAACACATTACACACACGCTCAAAACTGAAGATATTTAATATATTTAAAAGCAGTCTCAGAATCTAAAAACACAACAGAAAACATGTCTTTCACACTGTCTTATTCATAAAAAATCTGTCCAATCACTTTTATTGTATATAGTCTGCACTGCAATGGTGAAATTCAGTTTGTTTTTCATTATTACAATGATCATGTCTACATGAGCAAACAAATGAAAGGTTAACTGCATTAGCAACCGTGACAATACCACAAGTCCTTCCAACAATAGAGCCACTCATAGCGCTTTGACAAAATACAAAATACACCAGAAACTAGTTTAACTTTAAATTCTTTCTGTATTCCTTCTGTCCGATCAGGTGATGGGCCTGCTGAACCCGGGCGGCGTGCCACATCAGCCCCAAAGCGACTATGCCATCTCCCCTCTGACAGGCGGCCTCGAGCCCCCTGCAGGCATGGCGGCCAGCTGCAGCCAGCGCATGGATCACATCAAGGGCCTGGAGGGTCTCACCAGCGTTCCCTCCATGTCGGCTCTGCCCTCCCTGCCCAGCTCCCAGTCCTACTGCACCCCCTCCTACAGCTCTCCGGGCTACACTGTCGACCACGTGGCGTCCTACCAGTACGGCCAGTACGGACAAAGTAAGGTCAATAGACTTCACCTTTTTTATTCTCACCTTTTACTTCCAAAATGAACAAATTTAAACAAATGATATATGTGATAATATAATCTCTGCCTACATACTTTACTTTACAGAACTTTACAGAGCAGTTAACAAAAACAGTAAACACCAGCAGCAAAAGGAGTGACGACTATCGAAGCAATGACTATAGGAAGATAACATTTTACATTGAAGCAAGCATATGCTTATTTGTGTTTTATAAATTATTATTTTATAGCAGGCTAAGGTTTTCTTTCAGTATTCATTGTTATAAAGCCTCTGACAGTAACGGCTTCACTGACCAACATTCCACAATTTTCACTATGCAAGTGTTCAAGTCCTTTAAAGAAGTAAAAGTAGCAATAACACACTCTAAAAATTTCCCATTACATTACAAGTAAAAAGTACAATTCAAGTGCAATTGAAGTATGATCACCAAAATACATTGAAGTATAGTCAATGTAAACATTATGCAGAATGGCTTTTGTCAGTGTTATTACGTTGCACGTTAGACAGGAACTGCGGAAATTAGCTCTGAGCTATATCTGGTGTAGTGTTGTCACGATACCTGCATTTCTAACTTTGATGAAAAATATCGATACTTGATACCATGTTCAATACCTCAAGGAAAAAAAACAGAGGGCATTCTGACCATAATAAGCAGCAATGTGTGTGTCAACTTGATGTTAGAGAATAGGGAGAGTGAGAATGCTCAGGTGGTACGGTTGTATCGGTACTATGGAAAATTAGAACTGAAACTGTTTTTTCAGAATCAATATGTATCAATATATTTTTGACAGCACCAATCTGGTGCAATAAATGTATTGTCAGTGACAGTGTGCCATATTTTATACGTTTTGTGTGTGAAAATCTGTAGCTGTCCAATAAATAAAATGGAGTAAAAAGTACAGTACTTAAGTAGTTGTACGTAGTTACATTCCACCAGTCAATCGACCCCATCCACACCGACTTAATCTTCAGGTAAAGCTTGATGTGATTTAAAGACTTTTTTTGTCAGTTATCTGGGCCCTGACATGAAAACTTGAATCATATTAAATATCAAAGGTGGTGGTGAACATATATGAACAAAAGTATTTCTGTCTAAGATCCAAAAATTTTGGACTCAGAACTGAGATCAGATAAATTATGTTTTCAGTTGGTCTCATTGGGTTTCTCTGCAGTTTGATAATTCTTCATGGAAAAATGGTCTGAACAGATTCAGCCTGCTCCTGTGTTAGAAACCTAAATAGGATGCTCATTGTGCAGCTGTATCACCCGTAGTGTTGCAAAGGTTGATACAGAGATAAAAATAAATGTACTGTATATATACAGTTTAAAAACTGGGTGTTTTTTTTTTTTTAAAATATGCTTGCCTCAGTTCTTAGAGATCATGTGACCACAAAACAACAAAGCCACGGGATTGTTTTTTTAATCTATGACCTGAAACAACTTGACAACCTTTTCAATTTCCTAGTGCAAACCGCTTTCACTCATTTTCAGTGGAAGAGTTAAGATGAAAACATCGGGACCAAGTCAGTCGGTACAGTGTATGATTATCAGGAATTCTGATAGTCCAGTGGTGGACACAGATGTTGTTACCACAAGTTCCTTGCTTTGATTCCAGGGATGAAAAAAAAGCTGAAGCAGACAACACACAGGTTGCTCAGTACTGCTTGTTAAAGGCAGCCAGCATTTTTCCAGGTCCAATCACACAGTCTCAAGTGTTGGGGTTAATTGTGCGGATCTGATTCCATCTTTGAAGGGATCAGCCCAGCACTGATACTGAAATCTGCGGTTAGGTACACTGTCGAGTCGGCTGCCATCACCAGTAGTTTCTGATAGCCCTCCTCAGACTGTTTGGCCTTAGAGAATACCTACCTGTCCGGCAGTGAGAGGGTCTTTTCACTTCACATTACTGTCATTTTAAGGGTTAAAATCAACTTCAAACAAATCTCCATCGAGCTTTAGAAGGCAACGTCGTTTTCCGTCACAGCGTGATTACAGCGGCCGCCGTTTCCAATTTTGGTCCACAGGGGGTTGACCAATCAGGTTCATCCACTGACCTCGTGGCAACCTTGAGACAACCAGGCCCTTCAAAGAGCGTGGCAATGGTCCAACGAGTCTGACTGCATGTAACTCTGTGAGGCGGCACGTATCAAATGAATATCTGACTTACTATCCGAGAGCAGCAGATGTCTAATGAAATATCTCGGTCAAATATCTCAAAGTGAACCGAATAAAGAATTAGGACGACGCATGTGAAAAACCATGAGCATGTGGCACTGTGCGTGCACACACACACAAGCTCTAAGGCAGCCACCAGGACAGCACACACGCCTGCATACACCTCCACAGCGTCAGGAGCCCGAGCAGTCCATCTTGATGTGATTAATCAGTGCGACTGGATAGCCGGTGTGCGGTTGGGTTTGGAGTTGCAGAGGAAAGGTCCTTTCTGGGGGTGGACGGATCCTAATAGCCTCTGGCAGGGCCGCTATTAGAAACAGGTGCGAGGACTGAGGTCAGCTGGGGAAGCAGTGTTGAGTAGTGCTGCTCCAGGTTCCAGTCCGAGAAACTGGTCCACACTGCTGTACATGTTGACAACATGGAGCTCTCACTGGACTGCCTCACGGAAACTACAGTGGTAATCCATGAAAATACTTGTTTGTTTTCATTTAGGTAATGTCTCTGTTGCTAAGCAGGCATTGCAGTGGTGTTCTTACACAGCACTTTTCACAGCTGCCCAGTACTAGAGAGTCGTTCTCGTTGTTGAAGTCTGTTTACCTGCTCGGTCATGATACCACTTGTCTTCCAGAAACCAGAAACATAAAACACATCACTTCCTGTGCAGCAGAGAAAGGATTTATGATCTAAGCACCATAACATGGATTTTTTTGTTTTGTTTATTATTCTACCTTGGGCCCATGACCCCCCCTAATTGCTTAAAACCATGACTTTGACGTGATGACATAATTCAAAAGCCAGCAAAAAAACAGACATACACATTTCTTCTGTTTTGGGTCTCCAGACTCCAGCTGTAAAACATGGTTAAATACATAGATTTCCATCTCCTCTTTATATGTTATTAGTGGAAACTTTTACACTTTTACACTACCCGTCCCCTATCCCCAATACGTTTATTTAAATTTCTATTGAGTTCTCTACAGTTTTAATTAAGTTTGTACTTAAGAGGTCTGTTTTTTCCTCTCTATACATAAGAGCATTTGTAGTGTAATGTAACTAAGTATTTTTACTCAGGTATTGTATAGTTTTGATGTACTTCCAATCTACATTTTGGAAGCTAATATTGTACGTTTTACTTCACTACATTTATTTGACAACATCAGTTACAATTTCAGATTATTAATACAAAATAGAAATCAACTAATACATTATGATCCTTTATTATGGATTAAGCTGCTCAGCACTATATAAAGTAGTTGAAATAAGCTGCACCGTTGCCAGCTGTGACATTAGTGATGTCTTCATCAGAGCCTGATCATTATATCAGTTGGCTGATATTATCGGCCGATATTGGCCTATCAGAAATAAATTGGTATCAGTGTATATGTTGCTCGATATGTGCCAAATAAAAAACTTATTTCATAAAGAGATTCTAATGCAGAAAAAGATAAGATTATAGATTTTTTTTATAGGTTTTTTGTTAAACTGTAAAATATACTGTCTTCATTACATATCTTTGTCACAACTGTGTGTTAATTAGCCGATATTGATATCAGACTCAAAATTTGAGTTGAGCTCTAGTTTACATATTAAATGCATCCATTATTTTAATACAGTATTAATGAATTGTTATTCTACAAAGGGCCATTCTGTATATGTGGTGTTCTTTTTCATTGTTGATCTTTTAATTTAGCTACTTTTAGTATATTTTGACGGTAATAATTTTACATGCATTGAATGCAGGACTTTTACTTGCACCAGAGTAATTTTACACTTTGTTTCTCAAATTTTCTTGCAGCAACTTTGTAGAGCTACATTCTAAAGTTTATAATGTCGCCTGATTGCAGTATTTGTAGAATAAACAAAATTAAAAAAATGCTAATACTTTTTTCATCAGAATCGTGGTGCTAGCAGTGTGCAATATGTAGTAACATAAGTAAACAGTTAACTAAATACATAAGATATGACAAATCCACATAAAGAAAACATTTTAGAGACATTATTTATGTCTGGTCAAAATGACTGATTTTTTTTTTTTTACTGTAACTGCAGCTTTTGGCTGCTTCTGAGTGTGAGAAATCTAGTTGTTGTATTTATTTGAGGCATTCTCACACTTCTGTTCTCACATCTTCTTTTGCTAACCTTACACCGCAAACCACTGTTAGCAGATGCTATGCTAACAATAGCCATATGTTAGCGGAATGGCACGCTAAAACATATGCCCAAAATGTATTGGGGCCATATATCTCTTTTATCATCTTTCCAGCTTATTTTTCAAAATCTGTTTTCAGTGATAATAATTTAATTGTTTCATTCCTTTATTTTTTTTACACAGGTGCCCTTCCTTATCTGAGGCCTGAGATCACCTGATCGTGAGCTTCAGACTTTACACAGGGACATTTGTGTGTACAGCGATGGAAATCTTTTAATATGTGGACCAAAATTTTGTTGCCATTCACCAGGACACGTTCTCTACTGCAGGACAATATATTTTTGACTCTTTGTGGAGAAATGGACAGAAAAAGAAGGGACCACAAGGACCAGAAGGAATATCAGACCAAAAACTGTTGATTGACTCTGAACATTGCTGCATCCTATTGTAGATGACCGGCAAAGACGTCACCGCTTAACATGGTCAGCTCAGTGGAGTTCTGACCATACAGTGCCATAAAGAGGCACTTTCTACATGCAAATCCAGTGACCAAACACCATTTGTGGACTCTGCATGTGGAGCGCAGCTTGAAGGAGCATGTTTACATATCTTAGAGCCACATGAGTACAAATGAAATTCCACGTTTCCCCAAATTAATCCCCAAATAGTATCAACTGAACGGGGAAAAGAAAAGGGCTTTGTTGATTTTATTGCATTTATTTGAGATCTCTGCATCCCACACATGGAGAGAAATTCCAGAGATGGAGAAAACAAACGTGAGCAAATGAATATGTGGGTTTTATTGTATCAGGAAAACTCTAATGTACACCACAGCTGTACTACAGAGAAAGTTCATTCAAACATTCCTCCTACCTCCTCCCCCTCTGTCTCTCCCTCTCCCTCCTCTCCCCTTTCGGTCTCGCTCCTTCTCTCTCATTGATGTTTCGGACGGTGAGGCAGGGATCCCGGCCTTTTGTAGTTTTAGAGAGGAACTCAGAAGAGGTCAGGGGGTGACTTTAGGGAAAGTGACAGATGAGAGAGCAGTAGAGGAGGGCGGCGGAGAAGTGGCTTTAAAGGGGGGCAGGGATAGGCAAGATCGATCACAGGGTTAAAAAAACCTTTAGAGATCGTCTCCCCGCGAGAAAAAGCCACCAGGTCACAAGACACGACTGAGAGATACTTGAGAAACAGAGAGATCGAGAGAGTTTAGACTAAAGACAGCCATCCTCCAAGCTGACCAGAAGTGCAATATCATGTATCTTTGAGTCACCATTGAAAGAATAAAATCAAACGTGCCTCTTAAAGTCTTACGAAACACTTTGGATTTAGACTCTGGATCTAGTTTAGGACTTTGCAAAGGAACAACACATGTGCCTTTGAAGGCTAATTGGAACATTGTTAATATTGCTGTAACAGGACACTGAGAGGACCACATTTGTAAGGACTTAAGTCAGTGTTGTGTCATGAGAAAAAGAAGCGAATGAAGGGAATGCTGATGTAAACAGAAAATCACCAGGAATGACAAAGCCAAAACATTATTTTATTTTATTTTTTGTGTTGCTCGGGACCTTTTTTGTTTCCATGTTGCATACACAGGATTTATTGATTTGGTGTGTGATGCATTCCAGACATATTTATTGTCACAACTGTATGTCAACAGTGTCTTTGTAAAACTTGTACAAGTGAGTGACAATACTTAATCCATCCATCTACGGCTCAGAATGACTGAGTGCCTTCTGACGCACTCTTGTTTTGTACATCTGTCAGTGTTAGAATGAATCAGTCCTTTCATTCTTTTGATATATTTTTTTGTATTATTGGACAAATCGATATGACATGATGTCATGTGTACAAGCGCATTATCACTACTATTTATAATGAAATAAAAATTCTGAAAATAGCTGCTGTTTTCATCTTTTATTCAGCTGATGGTAATTTGCTAAATGGAGCCTTTGTATTTATTTTTGCCACAAATTAAGAAAAAGAAAGCTAGCAATTGTGATTCACTGTACAGAAAAATACAAGTGGACTCGGAGACAAATATGTACTTTTGATGGCGCTCATGTGAACCCTCCAACCAAAATAGGCCCGGCCAAATGGGGATCACCAGACATTAGATTTGACACTGAGCACAACAGGCTTTCTCACGGATGGCTGTAAATGCTCAGACATCTGCATTGGTGTGTATTAATACCCCGCCGGCCCCCGCTACTGTAACAAACTGACTTTTGTTTAGCAACCTCTACTCGCATGAAGAGAACAAGCCTTAAAGCGTTTTGGACAAACAGCACACCCAGCCCCTCCAAAAACCTCTGCAAGCCATCCACCCTGCATACATACACAGGGCCCACTCTGCATTCATATACTCTTCATTCATTATGTTCATGTTCACACATAGTGTTGTTTCTGTGTGTGTGCGTGTTCATGCAGCCTGAGGGTATTAAGCCTAATTATAACATTCTTCTGATTAATCGTGTCTGCTCGCAGGCCTCGGAGGGGTGGCGCTGTGTGCAGCTCGTGCAGCGGGACCACACACTCTATAAATAAAGTCTAAGTCAATAACAACGTTAAGGATCACTCATAGTCTTGTCAGCTCTGTTTGCTAAGCCCGAATAATTCAGCCAATGAGAGGACACAGAGAGACACACATGCCAACACACACACACACACACACACACACACACACACACACACACACACACACACACACACACACACACACACACACACTCTGGAAAAGTACAAGCGGCGGCACTCTAATCACCTGAGGATACACATTTTGGCGTACAGATGTGCGCATACTGCATGTAGGTACATTTGGGCACACACACACACACACACACACACACACACACACACACACATACACACACACAGTGTTTGCTTTCTTAATCAGTCCGTACCATTAAAGATGAAGACAAATCACACCTGCAAAATTCCAAAAGCTAAGACATTACTTTTATTAATGAAGCCTCCCCTGCACTGAAAAGCCTATTATTTCTTTAACACACCCCAGAGTGTAGTTAAATGGAACTATTTTAATGGTATTTTATACTGCCAGATAATGACTGATTTTTGGATTGTTGGACCTCTGCCTGGCAGCAGAAATGCCAACAGCTCCTTTTGCTCCACACATACAGCTACATTCAAATTATTCCAAATTAAATAAGCATTTCTTTCAATAAAGCATTAATAACTTTTTTCTGTGTCAAAATGGAAAGTCCCCTCTATGTTCCAAAAACACAAATATATATACATTTTGGATAATGTAAGCACACAGCTCAACAAGACATATAACATAGGTCTGGTCATCTTCAGACATTTTAACGCAGAAATGTTACACATTATATCTTTAAAGGTGCGATATGTAAGAATTGGCTACTTTTCAACTTGTTGGCTACTTGTTTGTACTAGGGGCTAGCTGATTAGCATGCAACACAGACTCTGCAGCATAATGCATGGACATCATAACGGTAAAACTGGTCCTCACATTCTGTTGATAACTCCAGTACATTTTTTTTAATGTTTTCAATTAAATTACATATTGCCCCTTTAGATGATCACTGTCTTCTCTTATTCATTTGTTTCACAGCAGTACACAAAATAGTAGCTTCACATCGCTCATTTGTCAGTTGGCTCACTTCACACCTGTGTGCACTACAGTAGAGTTGGATTTGGGCTGAAGTACAATTTTTTTTATCGGGGTGTTACTTAATTTTATGTTCTGCATGGTGTGAGTGGAGCATTTTAAAGACTCTCCTGCTGTGACAAATATGGCCCTGCTGCGCTCGTTTACACTTCTAACGGGAATGAAATAGAAGTAAAACAGTTCCAATGTAAAACCCCATTACACACACAAACACACACACAGTAACTCAATCCCTGTTTTTGTCGCTCTCAGACAGACACACTCACACATTGAGCGCAACACTCATTGCCTTGTATAACCATGTGATCCAGTAACTCACATCTTAGACAACCCCCTGGGTTAAAGAATTTGTTTTTTTCCTCAGTGTTGTGATCTAACATGACCTCCAGATCACGCCAGCAGCTGCTTCTGTCATTCTCACGATGTTAAATGTGTGTGTGGTGTGTGAACCCATTCCGTTCTATGTCTCCACCATGTGCCGTGGCTCTTTGTTTGAGGGTGCACAGAAAAAACCTTAAAAATAATCATAGTAAGAGAGAAACCCATTGGCACGGTGACTCAGTGGTTAATACTAAAGGTTTGCAGTTTGAATCTGATGACCAGCTGGCTGCATGTTCTCCTTGTGTCCGTGTGGGTTTGCCCCAGATGTTCCGCTTTCTTTCCACGGTCCAGAGACATGCAAGATACAGGTGGTAAAATGGAAATAATCACTATCCAGATATGATTGTGTTAGTTTGCCTATATGTGAGTCCTGAACAGAATGAGCAGTTAAACATTGATGGATGGACTTATAAACTTTTGAAGAGACCCATTATCTATGATGTAAATTAACTTTTTGAATAGGGCAAAACATAAAAAAAAATAGCCTAAATCATGGCCGGCTCGCATCCAGTGCAACCATAGATAATCTCATCATTACCTTAATATTTGTTTTGAGGTTAAGAGACACAAATGTTTGTTTAGAAATGTCCCTCTATTAAAGTAACAGAACCCACTTAAAAGGCACCATGAAATCAATTGAAAGACAATCATACATTTTGTCTGCAAAACAAGAAAGTAATTTTTACAGATATTTTTATTGATTGTTCATCCCGTTAATAACAGATCCATGGCATGGCAGTCTTAAAGGAACATTCATTCATTATCCGTAACCGCTTATCCTTTACAGGGTTGTGGGGGGGCTGGAGCCAATCCCAGCAGACTTTGGGCGAGTGGCGGGGTACACCCTGGACAGTTGCCAGTCCATCGCAGGGACAGTTCACCCAAAAATAAAAAAATTCAGTCATTATCTACTCACCCTCATGCTGAACGTGGAGTAAAGTTTTGTAATCCAAAAAACATTTCTGGAGCTTCAAAACAAAAAAAAGCACAGCAGCCCTTCAGTTGTTCCTCCTAAACAACTGAAGTAGATGGGAACTGGATTTAAAATGTAAAAAAAAAAAAAAACTGAAAATAAACATAAAGAAATTTTGAAGAAAACATGAAGAATTTTTTACTTTGGGTGAACTGTTCCTTTAAAATGACGACTATACAGTTCACCAATAAAACACAGCTCATCAGTCCAGTTGATGAGTGATTTTATCACTCATCAACCCATATATAGATTTTTTAAATTTCAGTGTTTGCACTTATTATTATTGCCTTATATATTATATTATATAAATTATATATGCATTATTATTAATATACATCACTGCCCCATCACTGCATAACTATAAGTATGCTTCTCCTCAAAACATCCACTCCGTCCTGTTCGTTCTGCACAGGAGGTAACCAGGTGGAAGGAAGGGTTTTCGGGGTGTCTCATACATAGCTGCCTGCCATACAACCCCTGTACACACACTTAACCCCTGACACTCCCCAGCATTCACACACTCTGTCATCACAGGTCCTGGCTGCTGATGACCTGAGCACTAACACATGCTGGGGACAACTTAACCTCTGGACCCCCAGACGGAAAAACACACCGGCAGAGGAGAGGGAAGGCATCCGAGCAGGAGGAGGAGGAGGAGGAGGAGCAGGAGGGGGTGAGAGGGGCAGACAGAGAAGGATGAGGGATCAGCGTGTGTTTATGAGACTGGCAGACAGCCAACAGATGATACACACAACTGTAAATCGATACATTTACACATTATTGGTCTAATTTGTTAATGATGCCACATATCTCTTGTCACACGAGAGCCTTGTATAACAAATTTGGTGGCTAATATGTTTTCATCTCAACTGTCATGGCTTGCTTAAGGTTGACGGTATGACTCTGGGGCTTTGCAAACCCTTTCAGGACCTGTAATAGGTCAAGATGAAAGCATGGTGGTTGAGTTACAATCAACACTGTTTTACCCAGAAGTTTGACACAAAGGCTGTGCTAGATTTTCATCCAACAATAACACATGTGTTCCAGATATTTTGAATTTTTTTGTATGTCTTCTATTATGTGTGTGTGTGAGAGAGAAAAATAATATGCCAGACTCATCTTTGCTTGGCTCCCTGTGAGAAACAGAAGAACTTAACTTTTATTGAGGTCATTAGTGCTCAGATTGTCTATTGATCCATTTGATCCCATGTTCCAACACTGCATTAGCTGATTTGTTTCAGCCACGTGGAGGCTGCAGGAACAAGCTGTCACCTTTTAAGTTGATATAGCAAACATACATTTGGAGTCTTGTTTTTGGCCTCCTGGTGAAAGGAAGTGCAATATTCACCCCCATTTAGCTTTGTTTTAGCTGCACTGCCTGCTGCTGCCTTAAACGGCATTGATGAGAGCTGTGAGAGTGACCCACAACAGTTATTTTGCAGGTTGTAAAAACCAAAACAATAAGCCGAAAGATGCTAAAACTCTCCATAGAGCAGTGTTTAAAGATCATTTTCTATACTTTCAACACTAACATGAGGACTAGTTAATTATTTTGGGAGATATATGCCTTTGTGGTACATACTGTATAGAGACACAGCTAGGAGCCTGTTAGTTTATTTTAGCATAGAGACTACAAACAAGGGGGGAACAGCTAGCCTGGTCCACAAATAGTCTGGCACACAACCACACAAGAAACCATAGATGTCCTTTTAATCATAGACTGTATAATAAATTGTGGACAGAGCCAGCGTGATGTCACCCATTGGTTGTGGTTGACCGTTTTGAAGCCTTGAGTTTGACAGTATGCTATCGGCATCTTATTGTTTTTTGTTTTTTTTAACCAGAAGTGACCATATTTGGACAAGAAAACAAGCCATGGTAGAGACTTGTCAAACACAAGGTAGACATGCCCTAAAGCACACCCTGCTTTATGCGTCTGCATCTATTTTACTCTAAATGGTACCATCATGTAAAAAATGAGCATAGTGCTCCATTGAAGAAGACTTAAAACTAGCAATTGAGACCATAAACTCATGAGTATACTGTTTGCTTATGTAAAAAACAATCAAGTGAGAAGTAGGGTCATTTTGCCATAGGCTTCTATACAATCAGACTTTTTGTAACCAGTGGAGCTGCCTCATGCTAGCCATCAGAAAAAAGCAGAATTTAAGGCAGTACCGTGTTGGCTTCACATTTCACACCCGGAAGCTCCATCCACAGATACTGTCTATGCTAAGGTTAGCTCCTCTGGTTGTAGTTTAATATTGAATGGAAATGCATGTGAGTATGACTTATCTTCTCATCTATCTTCACAAGAAACTGAACACGCAAAAAATAAAATCTGCTTTCGATGATGGCAGCTTTGAATACACATTTTTCTTGTTGCAGTGCTGCTCTCTTGTATTCTCAGAGTTTTGCAGGCAAATTTAGCGTGGGTAAGTGTTTGGAACACACTGAACATATGGACAGTTCAGAGGCGGTTCATCGTGTAGGTATGGTTTGACAATTTTCTAATTGTCCGGTCCAAGCTGACCCCAGCTGCTGCTCTTTGTGGAGGAGGACACCACAGCAGTGTTCAAGCCAACATGGGGTGAGCGTTTGATACTCAAATGACAGATTTTGTGCGGAGTATCACTTTAAGGTTGATGCACAGCAGCCAAGAGACTGTTTTGACAGTGGTGGAGCTGATCAAAGATACCAACAGAAAAAGGGAACCGACTTGATTCATTTTTCACGGAATCACATGATGAGCTGGCAGTAACTAGGGGGGAGAGAGCAGAGGATCGCCGACAACAATATGTACTGTGTATTTTATGTGTGTCAGCGGAAGCGATGTACAGTATGTGAGCTCTGGCTTGCATGTGTTTCTCTGTAAAGGCGAAAAAAGACAACTGGCAGACAGTGACGCAGATCAGAGGAATCGGGCTGGAGGAATGAAGTCAGACAGGAATTTCAAGGAAATGACGGCTAGCAAAACAAGAGCAACGTGACTGCATCAATATGAGTGCCGTGCTGCTCTTCAGCTGCACACTGGCACTGCTTTTAGGGGCTTACTTTGCCCAGAGAAAATCACATGTCCTGTGTTGTGGCCACTGAAACTGTCAGAGGCAAAAACGGTGACTTCAGGGCCTCCTGTGTGCAGCAATACGTTTGACTTAGAGGGACAATGTTAATATCCCGATACAATAACATGTCACGGACAATTTTAACACGGCCAGGTAAGGTTATTGAGCATTGATTGCAAGCACAAACAGGAAAGCACCGAAGACATTAGAAGTTGAAACAGACTTCTTGGCAAAGCTTATTCCTTTCTAATCTCTCCCAACAGTCATTTGGACCAACACACAGACATCTGTCGGCAAACCCTGCTCATGTGGATTTACTCCTGTCTACCCATGGCTTCTACTTATAGACTTTTCACTCAGCTTAAAAGGAAAATATCTGTTTAGGTCATATCTGTTTTTCCACTCCATCCCCCACTGATAATAGCCATTCAATACCCAGTTTGTCTTTTTCTGTTAGGCTGTCTTTCCTGGAAATGAAAGCTTCTGGGTCACAGGAAGTGATGCATTTTATCTTTGGGATTTGTTGGGATTTCAAAAGCAATAACGGTCACTATGAGCAGACACAAAACTTGAACTGCATCAGAGGAATCAAAAACTAGGGTGAGCAGACCTGTGGGCTCTGCTATGTGTGGCGTTTTGATTGAAATAATAAATCAACATTTATTTGGCTTTCTTGCCAAGAGTCGGATGAGAAGATTAATGTCACTCTAGCCTGACTCTGACAGAAGATAACAAAACCAACACTCAGCTAGATAGTTATTTCCTTTTTGCCAAACTAAGCTAACCAGTTGCTGGATGCAATTCCATATTGAATTCATCGATCTTTTAATCTAGCTCTCAGCATGAAAGCAAATGAGCATATTACTGAAATGTAGAACTATTCCTTTAAAAGACTTTAACTGTCCAAGCCAGTATCACAGCAGTTTGTGAAACAGTGACAAAATGCAATTTAGGCATCATATGCATGGGCATGATTTGTCCATTTTTGTTGTGACACTTGTCCACGTACATAAATCTGTACATTTTGTCAGTATATCAGAATAGTGAAACCTACAGATTCAATTTGGTGCCTGTTTCACAAACAGGAACATTCCCTAACCTTTCCCTTAAAATATCTCTCCCTAACCTTCACTGAATAACAACAACAACAACAATAATAATAATCAAACATTTTCTTTCATTATAAGTTAATTCAAAAATGTAATCTTATGCTAAGGGTTTGGAGAGGACTTCAAGTGGTGTGGTATGACGATACACTCAGCTCATACATGATATTGGGTTCCTCGAGAATGAGTTCTGTAGGTGCATTAGCATAGTTATCGTGTTAGCTGCAATGTACGGCAGTATTTTCTTACACTGCTTACATATTGTTCGTGTCTCGTCTGTCAGTCTGTCGCCATTTATTGTTTCCACTGTACCCAAAATGCTGCCATAAAAATGATTTAGAAGTGGTGGGGGCATCTTCTACGCTAATTTCGGGTTCAACGCAAGGACATTATATTACATACATTGGTTCAACGTCAGACTCTGTCATGCTGGCTGCTGCCTCTGTTATGTGCTGATATCTTGAGACAGCTTTTCACCTCGACGAGAAATACCGTCACGTGGCACACCCCGAGTGGATACCAATCTTAAAAAGTGTGTAATGGACACGCCAGGCCACCGTGTCACAGTTGCGTTTGGCCTCACCTAAACGTGAAAACTACATGGTGTCATTTTGTTGTCAAGTTAGCAATAACATTTAACATGTAATGTCTGTTTACCTTTTCAAAATAAAGGCACCAAATTATTTGGATAGGTTTAGGAAAACATTCTGGTTTAGCTAAAAAAAAAAACTGCTGCTGTTAAATCAGTCACTTTGAATATTGGCTTCACACGGGACTCAAACCATGGACACTTGGGTGAAAGTCCTATGAATGAACCAACCAACCAACCAACCAGTCTTTTTTTCTTATTATCGCCCCCTGTGGCTACTTTTCGAGACAAAAGGCAAAGTAAAACCGTCACACTATCAAGCTGTCCTCTAGTGGAAGGGTGGGTCAATTACACACTTTGACCTGAGACAACAAATGAGATGACGATAATTTGGACAGTTAGTCTACTCATCACTTAAGTTACAAAGTGAACTCATGATTTGAAGTTGTAAAAGTGACAAGAAACTCACTCGCTCACTCACACTTTCTTTAATATAACAAATGTCATTTTTCAGTGTGGCGGAGTCTGTTATAAAGATAACACGGGGTCATCTCTGTTGCACTCCACAACAGACACAACACAACACAAGCTGTACGAACTTTATGATTTTGATCACAAATAAAGATGAAATGAGGAATGCCTCACAACTTCTATCTATGTGTGTGCCAAAGAATAAAAGTTGATATTTTTACAATGTGGTCAAAGCATCAGGAGAAAATTAAATGAAAAACACAGTCTGTGGATGTGAAGAGAGGTCACAGACACAGGACCTCTCTGTACAGTGTGTAACAGGCCACAGACTGCCATACTGTCACATCAGCAGCGAACATGAATCCAATCCTGTTGTAAACATCCATTCATAGTTCATGCTATGCATTTGCCTTTGTCTTTTCATGGACTTTCAATGGATGTGGTGCGGCTGTGTGATTGACAGGGGCGAGCCTTTGCGTACATATCTGAGACTTTATGAGGGCCTCGTGGCTGCAGATTGTGCAACGGAATCGCCTACGAGTTACACAGCCAATGCAGTGAGGTTTGGCTGTGAGTCTGAGGACAAACTGGCAGCCCTGCATTTGTGGTTGCGTCATGTTGGCGAGTGTGAAAACTGAAGAGACAAGGGAAAGAAAGTGAGTTATTAAGATGCAGAGTGAATTAAGGGGAAGAGAAAGGAAAAACAACACACTGAGGAAAGTTGGTTGTAATTTGCACACACATCCCTCCAGAAAAGGCGTGGCACAGAGGGTTTGTGGCATTTGCGGTAAAATTGTTAATCCCTGAGAGAGAGCAAAGGGAGAGGAAAAGACAAAGATGGCTTTGCAGTGTAACTCCCAGATCAAGAACAAGCAGGGATTTCGTAATGCAGATGGACAGAGGCAGATGTAAATGATGGCCAACATTTTTTATGAAGGATTCTACCTACTCAGAGAAATATAGCGTCTCTGCAGAGCTTGTCTGTCGGTGGGAGAGCGGTGGGAGCTGGGAGGTATGCGGACTGTTATTTGAAGAGGTATGTGATGTAAAACGGTGGAAGTGGGATAGCAGCTGAGGCTGTCCAGCGCCCATGAATCAGGCTGAGGCACCGTGAAGCAGCGGCCCTCATAGGAGCCAGATGGGCCCTTGGCTCGACACCGGCAGGGATGAAGGAACACACACACACACAGGCAGGATGGGAACAAACAGGCTCTTATGTTCACTGCAGATATAAACCTGGAAATGCAGGCGAAAGCAAATACGCACATGCACACAAGATTTTGTAGAAAACTGTTGAGATTTATACGCATGAAGTGCACATAAGACATGCAATGTGTCAGAAACAAGTACACATACGGTCACACTGACTTTGATAGTTTTAGGGTAAATATGGAGTGTGATAAAAAGCCTTCTATTCTTTACTTTTCCAACCAGTTGGTAAAAGTGAAGCTAATGTTTTTTACAAGTTGATCAAATATATTAAACTTTTTACAAACCTGTTTCTTTAATTTTACTCTTTTATTTATTTTTACTAGCTCATTCTATTTTCCCCTTTTTGGTCCTGGCAACATTTAATAATTTATTCTTTATTTTCCACACACACAATGTTTTACATTTTAATAAATGCTTTTTTACAAAGAGATGGATGTGACCACACACTGTATGTCAAGGACAACGATTCGTGTTATGTGTTATATCGTTAGTGAAACACGACCAATGAAGAGAGCTGTGTCAGTCGCTAACGAGCTTGAGCCTCAGCTTTTTCAGCCGGCTACCAAGCTACAGCTAACTTTCATCACACAACCCAATTAGCCAGTGCACATAATATTAATCATCCATATTCTGCACTGTGGACTGCTGCTGCATCGCTTTGTGAACTGTGGTAACAGGTGCTAAAGCATTATAGCCGGCAAGCTAACACAAACTGACTGACTTGTATTCAGCGAACTTCTGCGACAAATTAGCAGTTTTCAGTTTAGTTTTTTTGACTGTGAGACTGAAAGAAAAACATCAGCCCAAATAGAATATTCAGCATTCTCATAAACAGCTGAAGTAGCTGGGGGCTTGTTTTAAAATGTAAAAAAATAGAAATAAAGTGGCTCCATACAGCTCATTCCGCTTAATCCAAGTCTCTGGAAGCCCTGAGTTCGCTAGATAATTTGAAAAGATGTTATTTACACCCTTTTAATAGTCAAAATCTTCACATAGCTAAGCTAAAAGCAACACCTCGTCTAAAGTGGGTGTGTGAGCTCGACTGCACGGCGAGTGTGTAAACAACATCTTTTTCAAATCAATCTGGGCCCTTGGAGATCTGATTATGCCAGATGAGCTATATGGAGCTATTTTATTTGTGGTGCTGTTTTCTTTTTTCCATTTTAAAACCAGTCCCCATCTACTTTGATTGTTTCAGAGTATGATGCAATGCCGTCTTGCTCCGAAGCTCCCAAAAAATGTTTTGTGGACTATCTGCATGGAGTTGATTAGATAACGACAGCATTTTCATTTTTTGGTGAACTTCTCCTTTAAATCACACACATCTTGCCTACAAAATACGAATGAAGACAGTAACATGGTGTCTAGGAAGATTTCCATTCTGTATTAAGTTCAAATTTCAAAAGAAGTTTAAACCATGTTAGTGTCTTAAAAAATTAAAAATAAAATAAAAACAGCTCAATAATAATAATTAATAAAAAACAATGAAGTCATTTAAAAGATAATATTTTTTCAAAGCAGCAAGAAGTTGGTTCACATGAAAGAAGAACTTCAAAAAGAGCGGGGACACAACAAAGAGAAAGGGAGGCAGCAGTGAGGTAGCTGCAACAGATACTCTGCCCTCAGATCATCTGAGCAGGTCATTCTTTCAATGGGGCTTGAAAAGTGTATGTTTGCGGCGATGAATGGTTTCCTAAAGCCCATCATCCCTGTCTGCTTGACTTAAGTTAGACGGACTGTGACTGATTTCAACCCATAGCGAACCCATATGATCTGAGTTTACAGGCCATAAAGAGATGGGCTGAGGAGAGGGAGCCGCATTTTATGGACTCAGATAATTATCAAGCTTTATGTGATGGATTTTGTTTGGGAGTTATTTCTAGAAAATATACATAGTATTATGTGTATATTTACTAACAGATTTTATAATCTTATTTTCAATAGAAGATAAAAAACACATTCAAAAGTTTAAGAAGTTTAAAGTTGTAGAGCTTTTATATCTATAGAAAACAAGTCCTGAATGGCTATTACAAAAAGGAAGCACAAACAAAAAGGCATTAATAGATATTGGAGATGTATTTTCAATTACTGTGTGTTATTTGCAAGGTGTTGGTTAAAGCCTTTTTCTGGGAGGTCTTTTAAGATTCCACAGACCGTACACTTTTTCATTTTCCTGAAAATAAGCACACAAACTGCACCGACCACAGTTTGTATGTAAGAAATAATCTCTCCATAAACATCTGTGGCTGCTTGTGATCATGTTCATAAACATTTCCGTGATTTTATCCACTGACCGGGCCTCAAACACCGTTGGGCCTGTCCAGAGCAGTGTGCCACAGCTTCATACACTGTGACTGACTGCGTATTATTGTCCCCCAGGAGATAATTTGCTATGAAATACGGCTGTATTGACATCTGTCAAATTCCTGTGGCAGGATTTGGGTTGTTGTGGTGGCACACATCCAATAAATCCAGTCCTATACAAAGGGTGATAATTATGAACAGATAGAAAATGAAACCTTTCAGATGGAAGAGGCTCAGTCACACTGAACAGAGGCTCAGCTCTAACCCTTATATCCACACAACATAAAACTAAATTAGAGTCTGCAAACAAATGTAAATCCCACTCATTCATTAACTCTGAGGGGGAGATTTACCATCAGCAAGAACATAAAGAGAGACAAAATATACAAGTTATTAAGTTCAGCTCAGACAAACCAAACAAAGATGTGTTACATAAATTGTTATCAGTTGTGATTTCCCTTGAGCTGAACAGAGTCACTGATTTTATTCAACTTAACATACAGACAGAAAACTATTCAAACTAGTCCCTCACTGAGGTTTACTCAAATCCAAGTCAAGGTTTCCTTTAGCCTGTCTTTTCTTTAGTTTCCAAAGGAATTTCCATACTGTGCTGCCTTCGAGTACAGCTGGACTCATTTGAATTTTAAGTACAGTGCACACAGATAACCTAACAAAGTCAATACAACCAGGAGGATGAACAATTTCTATGAGCTGTTGATGTCTGACAAGAGAGCATAAAAGAAACTCATGGTGAAAGTGTGTTTTTCATGTCAGTGTAGTAGAATTTTTTTTTCCATTACAGTATTAAAAAGCTTCCATTATTTTTTCTTCTGAAAACATTCAGTCAGTCTAAAATAAACTACAATAATTAGAAACGGTTCATTAGCTTTTTAGAATCAGTCTTTTTTTGTCTCTCTTTGTGCAAACTTGAAGCCTACAATTGCTAAATTCATTTTTGGATGTGAACTGTATGGTCATCATACACACATGTATCATGGCACAACAAGACACATTCACAAAGGAAGAATAAAGGTTTCCTTTCATTCGTTCTACTTTCGGATGGTAAATAAATCCAATCTTGTTCATTTTTTTAAACAGAAGTCTGATGTTGCCTTTGTGTCTGTTGGAATGTAAAATAACACATCAGCCATCAACATAAAATACTGTTATGACCTTTTTCATTAAAAGTACCTAATGTTGAATTTATTCTATTCCCTGTCCAACTTGGAAATAGAAAATTACATGCAGGCCATGAAGGGAGCATTATCCACAGAAGCCTGTTTCCTGCTGCAGTGGCTTTTCTGCTGTCGAGGACATACGCTGCTGAACACTGACCTCTGCTGGCTTCCTGCTGTAAACAACATTCTGGGTCGCTTGGATTCACACAACATCAGACTTTTGTACTGTAGCTGTTAGATGATACAGATCCCCAATGGACACAAATTACTTCTGTAATTCTGTACATGAGGCAAAAGTTGTGAAACTCATAATTCAAGTCATTTTCGAATTAAACTGCTAAGTTGTAGGGCTTCTCATGCCCTGTTTTCCTCGTATTAAAAATGGTCAACACTGAGACAGAGACATCCTGTATTTAGTGCCAAGTAAAGGGCAAGCTCCAAAAACTGTGGATCCTACAATTCCCATAATGCACTTCAGGCCTTCCCAAATAGATATTTTGTATGATATGCCTCCAGTCCAGCAGACTCTCCTGTATAAATGGTACTTACCAAGCTGATGACGTCACCAGGGTTGCACTCTCAGACTTGACAAAACTTCCTCAGAGCTATGCATAAGGAATAATACAACTGAGTCTCATGACGGCATGTAAAATGGAGTGGACTAGCCCTTAAAGTACAAAAATAATTTAGTGATATGAAGTTGCTACAGATTTTAACACAGCAACGATACCTTTGGAGTAGCTGTGTGGACTGTATTAAAAGATGTTAAAGAGAAGAGTTAAAGCAGCCAGAGTGAGACCACTGGAGGTGAACACCACAGGAAGAAACCAACTTCCAAAAGCGTCTCAAAGCACTCTAGGTTATTTATAATTGGACTTCATGCTTTTAGAATACGATAGGATAAGTACTAGGAATACAATATACTATAATACTATCCAACCAACAGCATTTCAGATCAAAACACTGCAAAATACTAGTGTTTGAATCTCTTAGGTGGAGAATTTACTCTGTAAGAATTAGGAATGGGTGAATTAATTCATTTATAGTGTTTATTTTTTCTCTGATTCCTGAATCGATTTTATATAACTAGCACTTAATGTGTTAGCTCAGTGCTAAATCATAATGAAGATTACCATGAACGTGCTAACAGAAAATAGCATTGTGACCGTGATTATATTACCTTTATGAAGGATCCATGTTAAGTCACATGCTTTACATAGAGCGGCGTTTGTGCTCATAGTCAAAGGGAAACATTTCCCAAGCTCCGTGGAAATGAACTAATAAGTGCTGACTTCACATTGTTAACATTTGTGCAGTGTGCAGTGTTCAGGGGCACTTATGGCATTAGCTCGATGAGCAGGAACAGCTACATTTAGCAGTTTACCTCAAAAAGTGTTATTTGCCACTTATATAATGCTGTACAGCAATGATGCTGGAGAAATACAACTCAGAGGGATTAACTGACAGAAATATGACTCATGATATACAGTCTCTAGAAGTGTATGATGTCACTTTTTCTCAGGGCTAGTGTTAAACAAAAAATTGCTATAAATTGTGATATTGAATCAGAATACATATTGAATCAGCACCCAAGTATTGTGATAGTATCATGTTGTCCCAGTCCTGATACTAATAGAGTTCCTCTCACCTAATGGCTCATTTGGCTTTTTAAGGACGAGCCAGGCAGGAACCTGCTCCAACAGACTCAGAAGAACACAATTAAACCTTACTTTTTACTGAAACTACTCAACAACTCATTGTTCATTAAACTGTCTGCTGGTTATGAGGGGAACTGCTGTGACTGGAATCACTGAAGCTTCCCTCAACTCCAACTGCTGTTGTCAGCAATATTTCATTATTATCAATCAAATCTGGGTTTTATTTGGATTTGATTATTTGATTTCATACTTTGACCCACCCAACACCCTCCCAGATCCCTGCCAGCAGAGCAGTGCTGGTAGCTCATGTTGCTCAGAGGAAAGCCGGTCGGATCCTAAACTAAACTGTTCTGGCAGGACAGGAGTCCCCTGGAACCTTCAGTTGGCTCAGCTCTGAGCTGCAGAACCGAGCCCTCTCCTCTGAGAGAGGAGCTCTGAACCTGTAAGCTCACCACAGGTCTAACTTAAAACTTCGAGTAGAAAATGGTGACATCATCAGTGCCATCATCATTAACTCACAGAAACCAGTTCTTCAGAGGGAGAGCTGGTGACATTATTATGACATCATCGTTACCTCACAGATGATGCTGATGTCTTTTAACACGCAGATCCTTCATTTAATATGAAAGTGTTGTAAAGTCATTAATATCCATGTGTCTGCTGCTTGTAGAGTTATTTTCCAAACTAACTTAAAAGATTTACAGTTTGTTTGAGTTCATACAGATCTACCTACTCCACCCTAACCACACCCAACCTCTACATCTCTCCCACTCTCTTCATGCTCATACAACACTGAAAGTGATGAAGGGTCACCAACAGCTCAGCACTAAATGCTTTCAGACAGGAAAAGTGTCACAGATTGAGTCTATTTATGACAAAAATGATAAATCTTTGACTAGAGGACCTATTTTTTATTGTTTCGACCACTGGATTATCTTCACTCAGTCAAAGTTCTCAACACAACTTGTACTTTGTTTTCTTTTAGTCAATTCTTATGCATCTGGGCGGATATACACCTCCATGTTGTACCTATTTGAACCTCATTATATGTCTTTGTGACAGTGTGGTTGGTAATTGTTCGTTATCAAATGTTTGTGGCTGCCGAACATCCAATGTGAATAATTCTGAAGATCACAAGCTAGCATGCATGGTCCTCCTGCTTCTGTTTACAAGTCCTCAGTCTTTTAGGGCAGGGTAGGTTTTAACCCAGTAAGCCCAGCAGGGGGCAGTGGGATCCTGCTGTTGACTGAAGCTGATGAACCGATTAACCCCCACTTTCCACCCATGAGTGAGAGAATCCTCAACCTCCCAGCACTGTAACAGAGATATGAGCCTGTCTTATGCTGTTTTAACTCTGACATGGTATGCTGCCTCACTGGGCTGTGGGATGATTAAGTATCTGTGCATGTGTGTGTGTGTGGATATGTGAGTATGTCTGTAGGAGAGAATAAGTTGTGAAGGGCCCATCTTTGTTTCCTTTTCCCCTCCTCACTCCTTTAAGCATGCATACACTCTTCCTTGCATATTTCTGGTTGGAGCTGCATGTATGTGTGTGTTGCCGTGGTCTCCTGGGCGCTGCCACCCTGCCCAGACTACTAATGCCCTACCTGCTTCTCATTAGAATGTCCCGTCTGAGTCCGGCCATCTGCACCAGCTGGTTGGCAAAGCCTCTGCCAACCGTTTGATGTCGACGAGGAGCTCAGCGACGTGCTCATGACGGTGTCCCAGCGCCAGACATAAAAAGACCTTTTTGCTTTGTAGTTTTTCTTTTTTTGAAAATGCCTGGAAAAAAGTCCTGATGTTTTCATCCAGACTGGCAGACTTATAGGGGACCTGGGTGGGTTTGGATGGCATCAGGCGAAGGTACTCCACCAAGTGTTTGCACAGTTTCAGCTCCTTTCGATGTGCTGGATTTGTCTTGGCAGATGCTTAAACAGAAAGTGGAAGAGGTGATGTAGTGCTAAACAGAGAGGAGGGGAAACTAGACGGAGTGTACAAACTGTCTTCTTATCATTGGTATGCAGTCTATTTTTTCCATAACTGAGGTCCCGTTGATGTTTAAGAAAAATTAATAAGGAATAATTGGTTTGACCTGTAATGATTTCAGCACACATACATCATAAGTAGGTTTTTATAATTGTGTTCATTTGTAAACAACAGAGGTTTGCTTTACCCAAATTACTATTCATTTATTTATTTATAAAAACTTTCTCAAAGTGCTATAGGTTGTTTTGGTTCTATATGCTGCAGTTTCGTTGTCTGAGCAGGGCTTTAGCTTCCATTGGCATCATGTCCTCAATATTTGTTTCAGGTAATTTGAGGGGTTTAAGCAATCTGGTAGCAGTTTGCATTTCTTAATTAAAAATGTACCGACTAACACCAGTGTGTTTAGTTTCAATATGCTCAAATTGGACTACCAACAAATTGTAAATGAATAGGGCTGGGTAACGACATATCAGGTCAATGATTAATGAGCCAGTGTTTAAAGTTACTGTGTGATCTGTAAGATTTTCATCAAGTCAAAGCTCATTTTTGGGGCACCGTGTCAATATTTTTTCTACAGTAGCTTTGCAACATATTTACATTCTGTAACTACCTCCTTATTCAATAGGAGGTAGTTTTCCAGCGCTGTGGATACATTTTGGCTTGAGTTTCTATACCCAGCCCTATGAAGGCCCTAAACAGTAATTCACCACTGTTTTATACATATGGGGGGAACAGACTTTATGTTAAGAAATAAAAAATATAGATAAATAGAAAATATAATTGAAAAATACGATCATTAAAAGTGTGGGGAGGAAGAAGGGCGAATTGGAATCAGTATTTCTAACATCCTGGAGATCTTTGCCGCCATCTCAATATAACAGAGGTGAGGGGAATTATGTTTGTGGTGCTCAGCACAGTGAAAAATTACATTTGAAAAATTCAGCAGCTTCATCTCTGTCCTTAAAGAAGTTGTTACTCTGGGTGAGCCACACAACCCAGATTGGGACTATTTCTTTAGAAAAAAATTCCAATGAAAACTGCTCAAAGTGAAGTGTGTGGATCATTCAGAATAACCATCTTTTTGGGTGAACTAACCCTTTAACACCAAAGTGCATCTTTTCCCCCTCTTTTTTATCCCCATGCTTACCACTGCTCCTCTAATAAAAACTGAATAAAATACTGCGTTTAGCGTCACTAAATCTATTCTTGCAAGATAACGAACTATGTATTTTTATCACCTGTGTTTGTATCAGCGACTTCTCTGCCCTGAATGAGAAACAGTCTGCGACTTATTTTGACCCGCTCTGATGTCATGCTGGCCTGTGGGGCATGCTGAGCTGTCTGAGGGAAATATGACGAGGTTGCCTCCGGATGTCTGCGAGGTGGGTAAACATGTGTTCACAGATACTGGATACGGGTAAATACACCCACAGGCCCAGGCTGACACATGGCTGAGCTAATCCTGCTCTCAATCTCTTCGTCTACCTCTATCTGCCTCTCCCCTGGCTCTCCTCCTTCATCGTCTCCCACACTTTGAAAACAAAACTGCATAAACCCAGGGATCTAAATGAGGAACGAGCATGAGGGGATGGGAGGGCGATGAGAGGAGTGTTGGGAGGCAACTCTTTAAACATGGTAATGGCCGACTCTCCATCATGTGAAGCCTCTTAGGGCCTGCAGCCTCCAGACCCGCGCTGCTAGCGGCCCACCAAAACATAAAGATGAATTAATCATTGCCTTTTCTTCCATGCTCCTCTTCGCTCTGCATCCCTCCTCTTCTCCGTCCCTGCTCTTTCTCACATTCCTACAAATACTCGCCTCTACCTCTTGCCATTCAGTGTCTATGTGTAAATATGACTCCTCACCTTTCTTTCTTTGCTGCGCCTTTTTCTTTTTGCACTCTGTCTTACCTCTGCCCATCTTCCCCATCTATCTCTCTCACAGCCTAAATCCTCCCCTTCCTTCCCTCCGGCGTGTTGTACTGATGTGTAATGCTGACCCACTTTATCTGATGGGAAGCAGGGAAGGAGGAAGCAACGACAGAGAGAGAGAGAGGTAAAATGGAAGGGAGGAAGGAAGGAAGGAAAGAAGGAAAGACATCACAGCTCTCCTCCTCTTACTCCTTTCGCTCTCCCTGCTGCTCATGTCCCACAGTGCTGTGTTTAAGGTAAATATTTTTACAGCGCCACTCATCACAAGGACTTCTGGGATGGCCCTCCCCAACTCGCCAACCCCTTCTCACCGCAAGATCAAATATTCATATGCCCTCCCATCGTCTCCCCCTCATCTCTCCATTACCCAGTGTGTTTAACCCCCACATCATGTCATCTCTACTTCTGTCACTCCCACTCACGCTTTTTCGCCCCCTCACATTTCATATCTCCATACTTCAACTCCTATATCGCTCCGTCTGTCCACTCACCTATAGCATACTCTCTGTACCGATGTATGGGCATGCGTGTCATGTGTAGGTCACACTTCACATGCAGTTAACACATCAGGCGGGAGTTAAATGCACAGCCCATGCTCTCATGTGTATTTCAGAAGGTTTCTGGCTAAGTTAAACATTAAGGAGTAGTGTAACACTTTGACTCTTTCAGACATGATGTGCATGTGATGACAAAACAAAATGATGCATCGTAAGTGAAGCTGAAAGCGAAGGAGGGCGAAATAGGACTGAATCATGCTGTGAGGACGCATATATTTTGCTCGCTGAAGGAGAGAGCCTCCCTCACACTCACCCCCTGTCACTCACCTCCTTTGCAGCTGTATATTGTTCTTGAAGGAAAGGAAATATTAAAGTGGTGACATACAGAATATACAGTGAGCAATAGGAGGTGGGGAATCAATAAGGGCCAACAGTAGATCTTTGCCCAATCCATTTTTACATAGAAATTATAAAGCAAAATAGAGTCATGAGAAACTCACTATAAGTCCCTATCAGATTATGATAGATTATGAGGAAATATAACATAAAGCACTGTATGATGGAGTCGATGTAAATCCCATAGGAACACTGTAAGGATTATGCAAAAATCACAAAACTACAATGGGCTCGCTAAACTCAAATCCAGCGGTGGGCCATACTATATAACCCAACAAAGGATCTCAGTTAGAAGCACAGTCTCTGATTGGTCGACAGACGCAGCCCATGGAACTGACAATGAAAGGCTACCAAACATGCTAGCAACAACAATAACTGTTTAACACAGAAAACGCATTAATCACAAGCAGACTTTCACCATTGGATTGATCATTATGAATCCATTTCAGGCTGCAGCTCAGTGCTGGTTTACAAAGCAAAGGGATAAGATCACACCGGAGCCCTTATTAGCACAACAGTAAAAAGGTAAGTTGCTAACGTGAGGTATTTAGTATGTCAGATATGACATATTTTATGTTGTGTCCTCATCTAAAATGACAGTAAATGTAATAATTTCACAGAAATCCATATATTACTTATATATTATTAAATATTAAAGTTAGAGGTTCTATTGGAAAAGAGTAGCTCGGAGCAGCTAGAAAGAAGAAAAAGAAGATAAAATGAACATGGGGAATGTACGCTTTGCTCAAATTCAAAATTATGAATTATGAATTATGAACGTGAACTAGTTCTTTTTTTTCTGTGTGAACTGAACTTTGAACTAGTCCTTGTGAAGTGTGAACAAGCACAACACTGCATTTCAGAGCGACACTGTTCCTTGAGCCATTGTGTTTCTGGTTATCTATGTAGGAATTGTTTCTGTGATGTTGTCAGTGGCTGAAGCAAACACTTTTAGTGGATGTAACTTTGACGGTCAGAGCTTCCCCAAAGGATTATGTTGCAGCTATTGCATTTGTGTCAGCTGCCAGCTGAGGTGATCCACTGGACCGATTCCAAAACCTTTGGTAAGTATGAATCATTTACACACCGAAACATATAAATAGGGCCCAGGTTTGAAAATACTAGACTTCCCCTTTAAGTTGAATTTTGAGGTTCTTGTACTTTGTGTATTTCCATTTTATGAAACGTTATACTTCTACTCCACATCAGATGGAAATATAGTAGTTTTTACTGTACTACGTTTATCTGACAGTTATTAGTCACTTTAAAGACAACATGCTAACATATGGGGCAGCTGTGGCTCAGGAGGTAGAGCAGGTCGTCCACTGTGATTCGATCCCCGGCTCCAGCTGCATGTCGAGGTGTCCTTGGGCAAGATACTGAGCCCCAAATTGCTCCCTATGGCATTGGTGTGATTTTGTGTGAAGGACTGAGCATAGACATAATGTGGTGCTTTGGTTGGGAAGCCCTGATGAGCAGACCGACACCTTGCATGGCCATCAGTGCATGAATGTGTGAATATGACAGCAAGTGTTGAAACACACTATATGAACACAAGCCCATATGATCTGATCAAACATGATGCAGGTTAAACACAAATAATAGTATATAGTATATGGAGAAGTCAAAACGGTCTCCACCTTAATCAGCTACAACTTTGTAATACTACTTCCTCATTAATGCATCCAATAATATAAGTAATAATCAAACATGATGGCCTTTCTGCATAATCTGTATTTTCAATTTTAAAGCTGCACTATTCAATATTACAATTGATAAAATGGTAATGTGTAAAAGGGCCCACACACACATTATCGACTGACTCAGTTCCCCTCAGCTCTGTGGAGCGTTTTTATATCTGTCAGCTCATCGTTTTGGTTTTACAGAACAGCAAATGTGTTTCCATCTTTGTTTCCATCCGCAGGCAGTTTTTTCGCCACACACTTCCTGTCCAGCACCAAACAGCAGACCAGCTGGTGAGCATTATTTTGATGTTATGATTATACAACCTCAAAGATGATGTACTTCTCAGATTGACCTGATAATAAAGCATGGAATGGCAAGAATGAGTTCAAAAGCGAGGTGGTGGAGACCAAAACAAGAGATTAAAGGAGAGTCAATATTGGGCCTAGATTTGTTATGTAATAATATAATGCTAATGTTACTCTGTCTCCTGCTGGTTGTGTCAATAGGCGGTCGTTTGCTAACATGTGCACCACTATAACTTTATGAAGTGATAATATGGAAATATTGTGTTTACAGCTTGTCCCGCTACGCCCAAACGGCCCAAAATATCAGTAATCATTACTACTGCGTAACTGTCAGTAAATAATCTGAACACTTCTATAGAAATATCATGAACATACTATGGTACTTATAAACATACAAATTATGTATCGTAGACACATTCAAACAGGAATATCATAGGAATATTTTAGTGATGTTTCACTCTGGGTAGGACAAGGATGAGAGCCAGAGAGTCAGGGAGTTTTATGGGGCAACTGAAGAGAGGGATGGAAGTCAGATGGGTGGAGGACAGAAGAGCACGTGGCCAACCTGCCTCCCCTGTCTCTCCCTCTATGAATATTTGATGCAAGGGACTAAAACCGGCGCCGTGAACTCTGAAAAAGTGTGACAGCTGAAAATGCTCGGAGGAGAGCGGCTTACAACAGCCATCTCGAAGCAAAACGCAGGGAGAGCTGCATCTCTGAGAGACGTCTGAGAGAGGGAGGCAGAGGAAGAGAGAATGCACGTGAGCGTGTAGAAGCATGGCAGGGTCGACTTATACAGACACACATATCTGTATTATTAGAGAAATGGTAGAATAGTCGGAGCTCGATGGAAGAGGAATAAAAGTGCAGGCTTACATGAATCCTTTCTAAGAATACAATTTGATTTTTATGTTTAAAACAAGTCAGGTTAACCTTTCTTTTTTTACGACTTCTAATCTTCAAATCTTACCTTAAATCTGGTCTTAATTCTAACCTTCAAATTAAATCTATCCTCTCACTCGTAAAAGTGAGAACTGCCACATTGTCCTTCCTTTGACGGATTTTGTCTCTACCTGTGAGGACATCTGGTCATTGGAAAACGTACTGGAACACACACATGGAGGCTTGCACACACTGACACACTGTGGCCACGCAGGCAGGGCCATTGAAATATTGATGGAGGCTCTCTCCTTGCCTTAATGAAAAATCGTCCTCCGATAAATGTTTCATCCCTCCAGATGCATCACCTACCCATTTTTAACAGATGAGGCAATTCGCCGTAGAAACACAAACACTGGGGAAATGGGTCTCGCCGCAATTTGTTGCCCTCAGCATACAACTGAGAGGGGACAAGCTGGAGGAGATTTTAAAACAGAAGGAGAGGAGAACAGAGGAGGAGGGGGCAGCGTTTTACATCGTATTCTCTCGGATACTGATTTCCCTCACACTCTTTACATAAACAAGCTGTGGGCTATTACCTACGTAAGATGGTGTAATGGCCAAAATCACAAGGCCAGATATTGTTTACTTTGATGACCTACTGAATGTCATTTGGGTTGTTCACTTATTATTTAGCTTTTCTAGATTCAGCTCCTCAGGTGACTCTAAAAGTCCCTGTTTGTTTCAGCTCTACTCTTGCACTGCAACTACCACAAGTGCTACAACTGAAGTGTACATACATCGACTGGATCAAAATGCAAAAGATGGAACAAAAACGGAACAAATATAATCAAAGATGCTAATATGAAGGAAAACAACACTAAGAGTCTACAGCCACACTAACTGCTATGTGAGGCTTAGGTACAGTGGTGCTTTGTGCTAAATGCTACTATCAGCAGGCTAACATGCTCATAGTGACAATGCTAACATGCTGATGTTTAGCAGGTATAATGTTTAATTAAGCAATTAAGTGTGCTAACATAATATAAGAGCCATTTCATTAGTTAAGTATCTGTAGCACACAACTTTGCCTAATAGGAGGCACCTTGGTGCTGTGGGTGAATGGGAATATACAGTAGGTAGGAACCATCAGTTCAGGAAGGGTGTTGCTTGATGGAGGAGCACATACAGTTTTTTCAAGCCACACCACGCTATGCCACGCTACACCACGACACGCCACGCCACACCACGCCAACGAGAAGATGAAAACAACAACATGAGAGTGAATTGCGGGAACAGCAGTCAGATAAACTTGGCAATTCATAGCAATATTAAGTTCATGTGTGCTAGTTTGCAGTGCCAGTGCATCTCTCTGTAGTCTGTGTCTTGCTCTCTATGTGTGAAGCGAGAAATCATGCATTTGCATGAGTTGAAAATATTGAACTCAAGTAAAATGTTCGTGTGACGCTGTGTCGCGAAAACCTGGTGCCGTTGACGTTCACACTGATGTCATGACGTTATCACCACTGTCGTCCGGACATTAGCATGATCAACAATGGAGGAGAGGATATTAATCACTAATCATGGCCATTTGTTGACACCCAGAGCTGTACGATGACACATCTACTTGTACCGAGACAGGACAAATGCCATGGAAGAAAGTGAGCGAGGAAGTCAGACTACCTGTTAAGTTTTGGAAACATGTCTCAGCACAGCATTGCTCTGATCGATCCGAACTCCATTCAGGGAAGAAGCATTTTAAAAAGGTTGTTTGCTTGTCGTCTGGCCGACAAGCCGCAAGACACTGGTTACAACTATTCAATAAATATTGCCTGCTTAAACCTCATTCTCTCCTGTATAGGTGTAGTTATTTTTATTTCGTCAGATGGAGCATGCTTTTTTAAAGGAGGGAGGATAGTGGAAGCACTGGGGTGTGACTGTGCTGCAGTGGCAAAGGTTTACATGGCTCACAGGTCAGGTAGGAGGGCCCCTCATCAGAATTTTGCTTCGGGCCCCAGGGAGGTCAGGACCAGCTCTGCATTGCACAACCAAGTCAGGGGTTCCTTTTGTCATAAACTATCATAAAAAAGTAAAAAATACATGTTAAAATGTTCCCTCATTTCAGGGTGATCTATTTTCGATTGCATGTTTTATTTGACCAACAGTCAAATAAAACATGTGTGACAAACCAGTTTGCCATTTTTACTTAAAACTTACTAAAACAGATTTAATTGATTATCAATACAGTTGCTGATTTATTTTTCTGCCAGTCGACTAATCAATTAATGTGCAGCTCTAGTTAAGGCTGATGGGAATGCTGCTCAGTCATAAGCTAAGGTTTTGGACAAATTAAAACTTAGACCACATGATGGTGCTAGATTGAAAGTTAAGGGATCAACAAAATTATTACAATTACTCTTGAGGGGAGCATGAGTGTCTGTACCACATTTTTATGACAATCTATCCAATAGTTCAAATTTCACTCAAAACCACAAATGTGAACCTCATGGTGGCTCTAGAGGATAAGCCAGCGGATCACCTAATTAATAATGATCAGCATATGGTGCCAGTCTGTCATAATCAAAAAGCAAGGATTTTTTATTTTTTTTTAAAAATCACCACTTTGCACAGATGTTCAGCAGTCACATAAGGCAATAATCAATTGTGGATGAGGCACAGATTTCAATTTTTCCAACCAAAAAACTGATTGCAATGCAGCCTCATGTTATGCTTTGTATGGGGGACGTGGCTGCACTGTGGGAACAAGGAAACTGAAGTAACAACAAAAGTAACAAAACATGGCCTGACAGAAAAAGTAAGACAGTAATAATGTGTTGTTTTGCACTGAAATGTAGATCTGACCTCCCTGGAAGGGAAGAAGCAATCTGTCTAAGAGTCTCAGTCAAAGTGTCACACTGATTGCTTCCCCCAGTGCTTATATCATCCCTAAGCAGGCACAGTGAGCTCCAGTTTAGTGTATGTCCTTGCTGACGAGGCTTCAACACAGCCTGCCTGTCAGACGATTTGCCCCAAAGCGTGAGTCAGCAAGAACTTTTCTCCTTAATACCACAGGGTAAGGCAAACGTTTTATATATCAACGACCCCTGAATAGAAAAACATGAGTCATTTACATATGTGTGATAATTTATACCCCTCTTTTGACATTACTTCTTTTTTTTGACCCTTTTATGTTATACAACTGAAAGCACAAAAACTCTCTTTTACGAGTTTGAATCCAGCTCGAATCGGATTTGATTTCTCTCTCACCATTGTGTGTGAATGTTTTATTGGCCCTCGAGTTGTACGCTGACTCAACATCTGAGGGCTGAAGATAATAAATAAAATCTATACGAGCAGCTAGCGTGTGTGAAAAGTATATGTTTCCTATCAGCGGGAGCCTCCGACCCACTAACCCACTTTATACCAGCAGCAGCCCATGGTTTGGCCATGCAATGCAGCATCTGCTGTTCAGCTTGCACCACCTGCTTGCCTATATTTGTACACTCTTCATATACTATATATATGTATCTTGCATGCCACATGTCATAACTGCTAAAGTGCCTTGAGTCTGCACACAAGCTGCTCCAACTGTCCGACCATGGCAACATCAATAATTAAGTGTTTAAAGAAAAGGAATGCATGAATAGTTTTACTTGAGTCACAACAGTGTATGCACCCTCCTCTCCGTAAACACTGAATTACACTGATATATGGAATGATTGATTGTCCGAGGCCTGATATGTCGTCCAAAGCATGTAAACTAACAAGAAAGTTTTGATTGTTCATTCATGTTGAAGCTGGGTGTGGCTGCTCTGGGTTCGATTACAGCAGAGACTTGTTTGGGATATATTTTCCTCCTCAGCGACTGTAATTAGAAAAAGCCCCATACAGCAAACGTGAACTGTAACTGCTCCGGGCTATTTTCCCAAACTCTTGCCAGACTGTAAATGACTGCAACTTGTTTGATTGGCAGCACATTAGAACTCGACACCGAAAGCAGGCTTATGCGCGCAACTGCTGGTATTAAAATGTATTCGTCCTGATTAAGATTCCGAAAGGATTGGCTGATTCTGTCTTTATGGTGCTCTCTGTCTCTTCATTGTTATTGAGCGAAAACCCATTAAAGCTGGGCTAAGACTTGGCAAGCTTGCAGGATGCCGCCAATACAACTCTGCTGACATTGTCTGCACCCTTGATACCTCAGCCGTTTGCCAGTCTCACGCTGAATGATAGAAATATTGGAATTCAACTGATTTCCCCTGGCAAAGCCGAGGCACGTTCCCAGCTGCAGTTAAACACAATACAAGAGGTGAAACAGCTAAATTGAAATGATAAAACAGTTGCAGCAGGCACTTTTAGAGACAATAGTGCCAATCAGGAAGGGTCCTAAAGGCATGAATATGGAAAGAGCAATGTCAATGAATTCTCCTACAATATCCCTCTATGCCAGGAGGCTGCAGAGGGGAACATTGCAGCAAAATGGCTTAACAGCGTTCCTTTTAGCGCTGCAGCCATGCTTATCCTAATAATCTCTGTCACTGTGGGAAGGTCAATATGACGAGCACTCCAGGGAAGAACACATGGGCCTCTAGTTTTCGCCCTGGCTCAGAGGCCTAATGCTTTGTGTTATTTGTATTATCAGCCTTATTGCTATTCGCGTACTGCTGCTTCATTTTTAATAGTTAATTCAGTCACCTGCTCTTTGGCTGATCTCTGCAGTGGTGTTCCAACCCTAATGCATACTGTATGGTGTAGTTAATTTAGGCCAGTGCTGGGCTGGCCAAGACAAATACACTAATCAATGGTGGCATTGGTCCACTATAAACCAGGCTAAATGATCTGGTTACACTCTCCTGATTTTTGTCCAGTGACACAGAGGCCTGAGAATACAAAGTGAGCTGTCTGTAGCACCTGATCTTAGAGAAAATTCCCACAAAATGAATGAAAGAAACTTTGAAATAATGTGGTTTCAATTGGTGATTATGACACTGAAGTCCCTGACACACCAAACTGACATCAAAGAACTAGCTGTGACGAAGGCCGACTGTTGCGTCGCCTCATGTGTCCATGTGTTTCGGCCAAAAGGCTGCACTTGAACACCCCGTAAAGACTGCAGCTGACGGTCATCAAAGCTCAAACGTTCTGTGCCTGCATGAAAGGAAATACCTCTCTGCAGTTATACAAACCTTTGTTATTATTAAGACAACATTTTTTGACACCACTTGTTGCAAATGTTGACACCACTTGTTGCAAGAGTTGCAAATGGCATTGGCAAAGAGACGGAGGAGAAAAATGAAGGCTTAGGATTATTCGGTTGATCAGTAAAATAATGTTAAGCTTAGGCCTGGGCGATAAAACGATAGCAATATGTATCATCGATAGACACGTCATCGATACAAAAAAGAAAATAGTTCAATAGTTTCACGTGTATGCATTACATGCAAACCAATGAAAAGCCTAAGTCTACACCCTGGCTCATAAACAGCCGATCAATTCCTTAGGTGCTACGAGTAACATGCAAAGAGTCAATCATTTAACAGGTGTGTAGTTCGGTTGCACCATCGCCTTGTGACTGACAACAACAGATGAGTGTGGAGCGAGATTTTATTATGGATCCAACTGCAGTGCAGACCAGAGCTCCTCTGCCTGTAAAGCTGTCAGGTCACACAGTGCCTCTGGTAATGTCTGCTTTGCTTGTGGTCTGATATTCCCCGCCAGTAAACACATGGACCTCACCAGCCTCTGTCCCAGTCTTCTGCTGCTCCTCTCGGTGTCACACATCCTCCGGAGCCGCTCTTTACTGCCGGAGTGTGTCCAGGCTCATTAGGTAGAGCAAACAGGCCAGCTCTGGCTGCCACCTCTCCGCCACCTGGCCTGTTTGTTCTGCCTACGAGCCCAGGGACACTGATGCTGCAACAGCCAAAGTGGTCAACGGTATTTTTATGTATTTATGTAATTTTATTTGTGGGTTTTTTAATTGTTGTGTTAACATAAATTATGATTTATTATGAAATAATAAAGAGGACAGGTCATTAAAAAAGGATCGATAATTATCAATATCGACTGATATGACTTTTCAGCCATATGGCACAGGTCTAGTTAAGCTAGTAAAATTTGAATAAACAAATGCGACACAAGTTGGAGGAAAGTTTAGAAACATTGCAAATGCAGATGCCTCCATATAGGACACGACGGGTCACTGAATGGTTTGAAGAGCAGGCTCAGAGAGATTTTCAAGCCTCCACAGGCCAACAGCCATATCCAAAATAAAATCTTTCCTGGTAATAAGTCATATAGAGAAGGTCATACATACTTTTATCTTTTCTCAACTTGGCTATTGTGCCTGTATCTGTCGTTGCACTGGTTTGTATACATTTGAGAAGTGATTTTTCAAGCACAACTCCAATGTTCCCTGTGTGAAATATATCACTGAACACCTTATAAGTCAAGTGATGGTCTTAGATCCACTAACAGTTATTTCATACTGTTCCCAGCTCTAACTTTCAGGGTCAGGGACCCCACACTCTGGAATAAACTTCCTGTAGTAGCAGGACCATTAATATCCATGTCAACCTTTAATAATAAACAATAAATAATAGAAAGACCTTTTATGATTACTGCCTATGTATGTATCTGCATGAGTGCATGTAACAAACAATAATTAGTTGTTGGGCAGGTAAATCATTTGCAAATATTTTGATAATTATGAATTGCTTGAATATCAAGAAAAAAACAAACAACTTTTGTTAGCTTCCAGTGTTCTTAATGAAGACTTTTAGTAGCTGTAAGGACTTGTAATTGCCTTTAGTGTGAGACAAAAGTGGTAAAATAACCCTCTTAAGCTTATTGTGTTTCCTCTCCTAAGGGGGGGATTTACAATTGACCAGTAAGTGTGTGAGTTGACCCAAAGTGGCCTCCAGGGGGTGACAAGCTACAGGTGACCAGAACAGAGAAAGAAATGAAGAAGAATTGGAAGGAGGCCGCTGGGATGGAAGAGCTGCGAGAAGATGAACTTTAGAGAGAACAGATGAATGTGAGTCAGACTTGACCTCATTTCCTGTGGTTGGAGGCTGAAAAGGAGCAAAGTACAACGCTGTAATGGGGAAAAAAGGGAATGGCAGTAATAGTAATTGTGTTAATGGGTTTGTATGTATTGATTGCAGTGGTTATTGCTTTTGGAAGAATTTTTGTCAGCCTTTTTCGGCTTCCCACATTGATCTTAACCCCCAAATGCATTGTTGGATTCTTTCCCATTTCATTTAAATTGTTGTCATTGAGGTACACCATTAACTCTAGTGCTATAAACCAGGTAAAGGCTATAGAGCAATTGCATTAGTATACTGTAGCCTACATTCTCTAACTTTACATTTTCTATTTTAAACCTTGGCTAAGTCAAGAAGAAACTGAGTCAGCCTGTATAAACGTTGTTCATCCAGATGAAATGTACAAAGATCCAATAGTTCAGTGATATAATTTCATGCCTCAGCAGATGAAAGTGTTGCTATGCTGTATATTCAGTAAGAGTTTTATGAGTTTATAAACTAACCCTGTGGCATCTCTCAGTGAAATTTAATGAAATGTCCTTCTCAGTCAGTTTCCATATTTCCATTAACCATATACATATACTAATAATTACCTTTTTTTAAATCAATACTGTGCCACATTCAAGTCATGAATTTTATACACATGATAAAACCTCTTTTATCTGTCATTCAAACACATTGTGTCACTATTACAGCTTCAACTGATTTATTTTTAATTAGCAATAGTCACATCTCCCAGAGCCCAAAGCGATCGATGTCTTCAAATTGCTTCCTTTGTCTAACCAACAGTTAAATATATGGATATTTTCAGTATTTAGAGATAATGTAGAAAAATCTCTCTTGCTAGCAAAAAATACTTGTTTAGAGAATTTGTATATGGCACACATTCCTACAATCCCAAAACTTTTGCACTACATGCCACATCTTTGACACACATCTGTTGGCACTGTGTAGCTAACGTGACGTGGACTTACAGTGAAAAATGGCAGCTAATAGCAGTAATTACATTAACCCAGACTATAGGAAGTTGGGTGTTGCAGCTAGTGAGAAATGGCAAGTGTGTGTCCCAAACCATTAACACTGGCATTGAAAATCTCCAAGCATAAAACCCCCCTTATTTTAGATATTAGGCTAGCGACATCCATTAGCATCACTGCATGCTAAAAGAGATTTCTTTCTTGGGATATTTTACATATTCCACCCTTTACTTTTGCAAGTTTTGTGACAATGCTGTGCTGTGCTTCTGGTCAGAGAAAGAAGTCATGTTTTGGGTTAAAATACCTGGATTTGTCACCATACCATGGCAGGAGATGCTGCGCTGGTCAATTTTATTAAAAATATAAAGTGGTGTCATACTTACAAATGTTGAAACACAGTCTAAATAATAATAATAATAATTATTATTATCATTATCATTGTTATTAAAATTATAACCATAACAAAAATAATCTTTTATATGAAATACTTCATATTTTTTCTTGCAATCAAAATACAAGCTGGTAAATATCTGACTGTACTGACTGTTGGCCAATAGGAAGAGGGGTTAAAGGTCATCACTAGGCAGAGTATTCTTTCTTAGACAGCTGTGGGAGGTAAAGGTAGGTCCAAATGTTCTGGGACCCTGCCTTTTGTCCTCCCCTTCCTCTCACCTCCTTCCTGCACTCCCCTCTGTCCATCGGCCTCCTGTGTGCAGCATTTCAGCTCAGAGGGAGGAGGTTTATTGGTGTGATGTGTGCTTGGCACTTTGCTGAAATGCTTCTTGAAACAACGATAGTCAATGGGGAAGAAGCAGCAAAAAAAGTTTTAGTGTTTTTAAGTTTGTATGTGAAACAAATGCCTCTTTGAAAATCACCACCGTGGATAGCGTGCGGCTGAGACGATAGCCTTTGTAGATGAACCCTGGTGTTGGAACCTGCTCTTACTTTTGAATTACAGAGACAAACCTTATGAATAAAAATGCCAATCATGCAAATCTGACAATACCCCATCATTCCATTGTGCATTTCTCCATTCATGCGGCAGCTTGCTGGCAGGCAAATGAGAACGAATAATCACAGGTGGTTGGAACAGACATTGGCATTACCAGAAGGCTCTTACAGCCTGAAAGCACTGTTGTGTGCCACTGCCTCGCGGCATCAGACAGAACCCATGCATCATAACAATACAGCATTGGCACATTCAGGACATGTTGACACAGCAGTATAGCTTGGTTGGCAAGGTAGCAATCATGCCCACACACTGGCAGGCCTGGCAGAAACATGATCTGGAAGAGCTGCTGACTGGGGCCTTGGGCACGGCTGTTGGCATGCCTTGGCATTTATAGTGCTGGTGTAATGAGTGTGTGATTGATTGGAACCACAATAGGGGCTCATGTACTCAGAGCGGTATACAGCACACACCAGGCGGCTGGCACTCCTGGATTAGAGGCCCCCTGGGCTCCCACCCAGATTAAAGGGTTACATTAAACAGCATGAATAAAAGATTGAAATTATTCTCTTTGGAGCGTACCCGGAGGAGAAAGGATTGGAATGTGTTTACATTTGTGCCTGCTGGGAAGGATGCATTGGATGAAGCTTTTGCCATTTCCTGTTTCCTCTTGAAACACACACATTTGCTTGAAGCAAATGTCTCTATCTGTAGTTTTATGCATCCAAGGGCAAGCAGAATTTAAATATGTAATTACCCGCTACAAATTGTACAAATGGGACACCGGCAACATGATTATGCCAATGTTAAAGGTTACCTCAGTCATTTGGATAATTACATTTACATGCTCGGGGCCAGGCTCTCCTTGAGGTGGAGAGGGCATGGAGGAAATGCCACCTGAACTGTTTCGGAGGTGGCATCGAGGAACTTAATGTTATCATGCTTTAATGAGGACATTTACGCCCATGGTCAACATAATTCTGCTCAAACCTTAAGAAGAAGGATGTGTTGCGGGCACTTTTATGATTTTAATCTTTCTAATTGGTCCTACAGTTCATGAGCTAATGTAATGAAGGAGGATGGGGTGTCTTAATCAACTACAGGAATTGTGGGTAAACCAGCGGGCAGCGCTTGCCCCTGGCAGGGTCCAACTCCCAGCCCCTGCTGCACTATTTCATCTTCAGCTCGCCGATCACTTAAGCAAATGAATCTGCTGCTCACATGTCGTCATGGTGATATTTCACACGTTTTTACCAGCATCATAAATATTACAGTCCCCCCCCCACTCTTCCTCACTGTGCTTTGCCAATTATTTATTTATAAACATCACAGCTTAAGCAGTGTTTTACAGTTTTTTTTTTTTGTTTTTTTTAGCAGCGGTTCGTACCCAGTCTTGCCAAGACTGAAGTGAAACACCCTCTGCAAGATGTAAAAAAAAAGAGCCTATAAAAAGTTAGATTTACTACTACATCAAGGGGAATTAGGAAATAAAACCCAGTTTCGTTGCCATCCTGATCGGGGATTTATCAGGCACTTTCTATTGATCAGTAATTCATCATTCAATCCAGGGTAATGGGCTAACGCAAGCGGAACAAGAGTTGGCTCCGGCCTCAGATGATGACTCGCACATAATCAATGCCTGATAATACAGCGGCTGCCCTTATTATTGACGACCATACCAGTGCTCCCCTCTGTTTCCCTATTCATTCACAGATGGGTCAATTAAATAGCTGTCTCGGCCTCAGACTCTCCTGTCCAGTTGGTTAGAGCAGGCTGGAGTCCCATGGGAGACAGAGGTGAAAGGGTGACAGAGCTTGGGATTTAGGGCCTAAAGGCGCAGCGATACACAGTTGGTCTTTCTAAAGCATGGAGGGATAAGATGCGGAAAAGATATACTTATCAGTGGGCTCATCGGCCAACAGCCGCAGAATCACAGGTGCAGCTTGGCATGGGAGGGGCTCACAGCAAAGTTATAAAATCAACAGTAACTCAAGGCAAGGTTACAGTCTCCTGCTCCTCTATATTCTCTTTTTTAGTCTCTGCTTGAGGCTTGTGTGTGAATGTGAGTGCGTGTGAACCCCTGTTAAAGTGCAGCATACTTAGTGGCTTGTGGTTAGAAAACGTTTTTCATTATTTTGCACTTGGTGTGCTGACAAAAGTCTTTCATCGCAAACATTCCAGACATTTCTCCGTCTCACTTGTGGAAAACAACTAGAACGTGAACTGGAAAAAACACACATTTTCAATTCTGTTTCTCTCCCCAACACACAACCACTGGGCCTGTAGGTGATGCTTGGTGGTAAGTCAGGAAATTAGGTCTGGTGAGAGAGGGTGGTCTGACAGTTCTCCTTCCACACCGCAACACTGAGACAAATGTGCCTCATAAAGCAGGGAAAATGAATTCACCCAGCCACAGCTACGATATCTGCAACCCCTCACCTCTCACCTCCACTGACCCAGTCCTGCAGGTGTCTTCTTTCCTCTCCAGGTGACCCTCGATCCCTCAGGGCTGTCAAGCGATATGTTAATGGGACACTGTTACCCAACCACCAGTATGGATGCCAGTGTCAAAACAATGAGTGCTCACAGACACACTGGCATCTGCAGCAGTTTCTAAAAAGTGGACCATCATAAGGGAAGCTCTGTTGGGAAAGCAAAGGCTTGTGTAATATATCTGCTCCTGCTGGGTCCCTATTAAAAGAAGATATACACTGATACACTTACTTAAAGGGGCACTATTTTGGAAAATAGATTTAAACTCAGAATTTTAATATTTACAATATTAATGAGGAAATTAGTACAAACTACAGTATAACTGAATAAACAAGCTGTTCTCAGAGGAAAATAAGGTCCCCAGAACACTGTTTGAAGCTAGAAAGGTGGTAGGGTCCGCCACATATAAACAAAGTAAAACAGTATAAAATTGTGTTGTCCTTTAAGGTCGGTTTGTTTATTCAGTCATGAAAACAAAGAGAGTTTGTTTATTTAGTTTGTTTAGGCATAAAAAAAAAATCAGTCAATGAAGATCTTTCTGTTCTGATTAAAATGTTTTCCCCAAAACTACATAGTGCACCTTTAATGATATGTTCTGAAAAACATTGCATTTTGTGATATTGATTTTGTCAAGATCGGGTTAATTCAGTTTTATTTACGTCTTACTTTATCTGACCATCATTTGTGTTAGTTTTTTGTTTTTTTTAAAGAATATTTTTATTGCAGGTTATTATTGATACAGTCCACTTTGATACAAAAAGAAAACTTATTTCCATTTTCTTATTCTTTCCCAATAACAACAATACAGCGGCATAAAAAAACATACAGTTCCTACAGCAGATTTCATATACCATTTGTGTTAGTTATGATAAATAATGTACTTACCAAAGTAACTGATGAGATTTCAAACAAGACAGATTATTTAAGCCACTTCATTTGGAATTAAAATTCAATGTGAACACACCCAGAGCTTTGGTAATAACAGTAACTATGCTGGGTCAAAGTTGAGTCAAGACGCCAATAAATGTAATCTAATCTGTGGTGGACACAGAGCAACATTTGCATTCATTTGGTGATTTGGTGTTTCCAGCAACTCAATGAACATAAACACCTTTTAGCTGTGTTTTGATCGCCTCTAACTCTGATAAATACCCTACTACTATGCTTTTTGGTACTAGACAGGTAGTGAACAGTGGAGCTCTTTCTCTAGTGCCTGCTACAACTGGAAATCATTGTGTTCATGGGAACAGTGAGACAGAATGAAAACATTAACGTTGTGGGTTGAAAAATCACAACCAAGACACTAAACAACCCAGTTTCCAGGACATAATGTTAGCAGTTAGCATTTCTGCAAACCACAGATACGTCCAAGGTTTTCACCAAACATGGCATAACACGTTCACATATGCTTACTAGCCACCTTTCACATCAAGAGATGGAGGGGATGGTGGACCACACCACTGTTTTTTTTTTTTAGGATACCCTGGGACATTTCCAACCGTTTTTGTGGCGACCAAAACAGACTATTTTTCACAGAAGGTTGGATCATCTCCATTCGTAATCTTGTGGACAGAACAGGCATCTGAAGCATAACCATGATGTTTTCCCGACCCTAACCAAGTAGTACATTTGCAACATAAAGTATCTGGGGTTTTGCAGAAAGGTACCAAGTTAACATTTATTGTGGTGACTGGGTTGCGCTAAACGGTTCTGCAAAGCTGAGGGGAATCACACAATAGGGTGATAGTTCTTTGTGTTTGTCACTACTAGTGACACTGTTCACATTACACATTTAATTTAGTCAGTTGTTAGCTTAGAAATATGGACTAGTGCAGCTTTAAATCTAAAGTAATGTGTATATTTTTTGTCTGCTCTCGTGTATATCATTTGTATCACTGCAGTTTGAATTGTTGTATGTCATTTGTCTGCATGCTCTCATATACTTGTTGATCTTTATTTCCTGTATTCTGTCACTATTTGTTGCTGCAATAAACCAATTACACTTCACAGAGATCATGAGACATCGTATCAAATGAAACTGCATCTAATCTAATCTAATCTAATCTAATCTAATCTAATCTAATCTAATCTAATCTAATTAAAAGGCCCCATCATTTACTTTGATTACATGTTTCCAGTGTTTCTGTATGTGTATATGTCAGTTTAATTACTGGATTGTCAGGAATGTAATTAATCTTTCTGATGTGGTGCATTTCAATACCATTCCAGTGATTGATGCCAGCCCTAAACTGTGATGTCACCTTTCTCATCTGACAGGTCAAGATGTAATTAACTCCATGTGATAAGAAGCGCAGCGTGCAGACAGAATAGCAGCGATCAATCTCTCCTCTGCAGTCAGAATTGTAAATGTTTAGATGTGCAGCCGTGTTACTTCCCATGTTAACACACACATCCATTAGACAGAGCAGCAGATCTATCGAGACTCCCTCTGACCTGCTGGGCCTTTATCAGTGGGAGTCTCTGCACCTGGACAGTGGACGCTTGTGTGTGCGTGCAAGTGTATGTAGGAGTGGATCAATGCACAAGTATAAATGTGTGTATGTGAGTTTGCAAGAGAAGGTTGTGTGGGTTTGTGCATGTGCGAGCATCCACATAGGTGTCAGAGACGCCATGATTGTGTGCACAAGTGTGACATCCCGAGCGCCAGTTTGTGAGTGTTTGTATGTCACAGGTCAGACTGGGAGAGACTGGGAGGTTGATGGGATCGTGACATAACTACCACAACATGCTCCCCCCCTACACACACATACATACACACACACACTCTTCTCCCACCCATAAGGAATGCCATTTTTCAGCCCCAGTCTGACTTTCCTGTTTGAATTAGAGGTGCAAACATCAGCCTGCCTTGATAGATGGTGTTTATCCAGGGCCAAAGGATCAAGGCAACTGTAATGTAGTGTAAATTGATGAGGAAACAAAGAGAGAGAGAACAAAAGAAAGTGGGAAAAAAACGATGAAGTCAACACTACAGTCTGTGTGTGTGTGTGTGTGTGTGTGTGTGTGTGTGTGTGTGTGTTAGGGGCTGGAGGGACTAGTGGAGCGAGTGTGGAGCAGAAATAAAGGGATAGATGGATTTTAAGTTGGGTTAGAGAAGAGCAAGGCAGGGGGGCATCAAGAATGTCTGGAGGCCACTCTTATCTCTGTGAATGAAAGGAATGCACACACACACACACACACACACACAAACAGAGCAGCTAAATTAAGATGTGCACTGAGGGAGAAGCAAGAACAAATCAATGGTCAGTTTAACACCCATCTTCAAGAGGATATAAGGATACCTTTAGGGTAAGACACAAATGTGATTGTGTGTGTGTGTGTGTGTGTGTGTGTGTCTCTTTGTGTACATGGGCATAAGGGGGACTGCTGACAGAGAATTAGCCTATGTACTTTTAGCTGCAGGGGACCTGGGTGGGAACACACACCCACACACAACCTCAATCAACATCCTCCTGGCTCCCACTACTCCTGCATCCCAGCAGGCCTGTCTACCCAACTGCCTGGAACCTCTTTCAGTGGGGTGAAAAGATTGTGTTCTGTGGTGGGGGGGATGTTTAATGACAGAGCGGCAGGGTGTCCCTAAGCTACCCGTGGGTGTACCTGAAAGATCACCAACCCCCTTGATTGAGGTTTGAACTGTGGTGGCTCTGTTGTCAGCTTTGGCTTGGTGAGCTGAGGGGGTCGGGGGAGAATCAGCATTGTGTTGCACGAGAAAATACTTAAACCAAACCTCATTCAAAGTTCTGCTACTTTAATACGGCTTTATTGTGTTATAGCCCTTTTCAGACTTGGAATATGTAACATTCCTGGCTTCCTTCCATTAAAGTAATGTTTCTCTCTCTTCAGGCATTACTGTCTTTTATGTTAATGTTCCTTTATTTAGACATTAGAGAACATTTATGGAAAGAGGCACAATGCTCGCCCAATATTTGGCTCAATGAGTCGGAAAGTTATGACATCAAGTAAGCAGATTGCTTTCTGTTCTTTAACAAAGTGCATCACAGATGGATTTGAAAAAAAATCTTCAGGGCCTTAATTAATGACCAGTGGGAGTACAATGATCCTTAATTCAACACTTTCATCATTTATTAGTAGGCTAATTCTGCTGCCTGGTTTCAATGCACCAGCACAGAAGGACGAGGTGTTAAGCTGGGACTCATTCAGTTCCTATCTGCTCACACGCGGTATGTAAAGCATTTACAAGATGTTAACAGTTCCGTGATGTTGGAAGAGACGAAAACCACAGAGATCCAGTCCCTCGCTGATTATTTCTGTGGCTGAACAAGTTTTGATTTTTTTTAAATTTATTTTTACCTCTTGCCTCCACACTGCAAGGGACTGATCTGACATGAAAAACATGTCATTTATTGTGCTCTTATGGTCTATTTATCAGATTTTTACACTTTTTGTGTAAGTGATGATAATTAATTGATGCAGTTATTATTCTTGGTGGAAGGTGGAAAGACTCTTTTAATCTTCCTATTCTTATTTATCTCTGTGCTGCTGTTGCATTTACATGATTGTGAGGGCATTAAGTTCAGACTTGTTCAGAACCAAACATTGCTGTCGTGACCTTTTAAGTAAATGTGGCTCAAGTCGCTAATTCAGACATGAGACCAACATGTTAAATTACCATCACATTTATGTAACAAGGTGCTTGTTTGAAAGAAGCTCTTGATAACAGAGTAAGACAATGTACTTATGATAATCTATTAAATAGTGCTTTTTCTCAGCACACATTACTCACGGCTGAACATATCTAATTCTGTGGGTGGAAGATGGTACAAATGACACTAAAAGGCTTTCCCTTTGGATAAGAAGTACACTGTATCCATGCCAAATTAGACCATTGTTCAATGTTTGATCAAGAGCCTTAAATGATGAGCTACCAGGTATCTTTACCAATGATTAAGTTTGAAATGGAGCTGGGCAAAAAGTTCTGTCACTGTAGAGAGCACAGTGTCTATTGAGTCAACGTGGGATTGCAGGTGAGAAATTAATTGGCAATAAGGAAAGCAAAGTTATCGCTCCATTCCACAGTTTTGACTGAAAAGACACAGTATTTGAAATAACTTTAAAGTGCCTGCCTTATTTTAATATGCTGTTTTTGTTATCTTCTGTAGCAAACATTAAAGGAAGCATTAATGAAACATCATTAAATAAACATCTAAACAGCTTGGATTTCAGACAGATTTCAGACATTTGGTTCTTTTATTAATCAAAAAGCAAAGCAAACGACTCAGTCGGAAAATTACGTTTCGTCATTAATTAGAATTAGGTCAGAAGAAGTGGGATAAGTGAGGTAATGAATGCAGCAGAGTGTTTGGTTCATATAGGTTGGGTTTGTTCAGCTGAACAGAACACCTTCTGTTGAGTTGAGGACTTGTGAACATGTGACATTGAGTGTAATTTGGAATAAAGTAGTTGATAAATAGAAAAAAAGACACTTTTACCCTCTTTGTTTCTTTTCCCCCTCTCCACACACACCCTGGCTGACCTCGGCATTTTGTCATCATCCATTAGTAATTAGGAGCTGTTTCCTGAGAGTGTATCCAGAGGCTTGCTGAATAAAAGCTTTAGAGGAAATGATAATAAATAATAATCAGACCGAGCCAATTAAGACTGATTACCTTCTGTGTGATGTTGGGTGCTACACACTGCTCGGCTCTTACACACACGCTGCATCTATTGTAAATATCTACGCATTCGTGCATATACACACACATGCTGCTGGGTTTTCTTCCTAAATGAAGTGAATTCCATGCTCCAATTCATAATGTTGCAGTAATTGGGAATCCCCTGAACACTTTACTCCTCACGGGGGCTCAGTCTGACTTCAAGAGACCCGGCCTCTGCCTCTCAGGATGGCTCTAAGCCTCTTTAAGCTTCAGCCTGAGCAGAAGACAAAAGCTGTGTGGCTTCGGGAGGATTAGTAATATTGGTGGAGAGGGTCGACATCCCAAAACGTGATTAAGTGTTTGGTAAGTGACTGAGGAGGACTCGTGAGACTTAAAGTAACGCACTGAAGACGTTGGGTCCTTTCTGATGTTAAATAAGGCTGGGAGATGCAGCTCAGTGGGGGATGTGGATTGACAGTAGGGAGGAAGAGGCAGGAGATGTCAATAAGGAACGCTTGGCCCCTGACAAGGAAGACGTGGCTGCTTTTGTTTCTCTGTTGTCCTCAGGGTGGACCACAGGGAGCTGTGATCAGACATATGTTCATGCACATTTTTCGCACACATTTTCTCCAATCTGTATAATAAATACTTGCATTATTGATTAGAAAATGAGAAGGTTCTCTGACCAAAGCAACCCTAATGTAGGAAAGAATAATGCGCCTGTGTGTGAGATAGTACATATCCCATTACCCCATTCAAAGATTCTATAAATCTTATGTTGTTTGTGTATAAACACATACTTAACACACACATATCATCCTTTTCTATACCACAATGCACATTTCTCCATATTTCCCCTGGAACATTAAATATTCATTCTGCTACCACCTCAGTCTCTGGCAGGGGTTTTTAATGGCGGGTAATTGTCATCTGTCAGTGGCCCGTGGGCCCGTCCCCAACGGCTGGTTTGTGACTGACACCCACAGCCACTCTTCTATGAAGTGCCATATGGCTGCAGTTAACACTGACATACAGGACTGTAACACAGCCTCCTGGGAAGAGAGTGACAGGACTTGTGGATACAGTGTAATGTGTGTGAAAGAGAGTGAGAGCAAACACACAGTAACAGATTGGCTTTTAGAGATATCACTGTCTGTATTAGACGAGGGGCGGGGCTTTGATTTTTGTTGAGATAAAAACACTGGTACATCAGAAAGATGAACCAAGCGTGTTTTTTAATATTATGGTGACACTTCAAATCTGTTATTGGAGAGAAGTTGGATGTAATGCTCTGCAAATAACAACAGGAATGAAGTCCAACAATTCTCTGATATTGGGTAAAAAAAAAAAATACAAGCAACAATTACCAACCAAGATCTCAAACTCCATACTTACTTCAGCTGATGGCAAGTAGCCACCTCTCTTTGTCACATGGCTATCCATTCAGAAGTTGTTGAGATATTTCAGCCTGGACTCTGAACCAAATGACAGAGCACACATTGCCATCCCTAGTATGGTTAATAATGTGAGGTAAGTGTTTGGGGCATGGACATTGCTAGGAAGAGCTATGCAATAAACATTTCAGCAAGTTTTATGGACCATTTTATGGTATGCGAGTCTAAAATGTAGTCGTTTTTATTGCCCTTTTTCTTTTTAGTTGCAACAGATGTAGATATACATTAGAAAAGGAGTAAAATAATATGCATACATTAAGGAAGTGTAAAACAGTGAACAGTTAATTTCATTTATTGTACCTAATCATATAGAAGTACTATTTTGCATCCATTTCACTCAGAGCCTATTTTCATCTGCATTGCTTCCTGTTTTGTGTCCCAGTAAGAGAAGCTGAGGTCATGTGACAGTGGGGCCTGGTGGGATGCTAAAATATTAAAGGCAAGAAATATCATGTTGCTCAACATTTATCTCAAATATACGGAAACTTACTTTACATTAAACACTATGACAGTTTAGGACAATATGTCTGTTTGCCATCTTATCCACAGAGAAGACTGGCACCCCAGTGTTTAGCTTAGCTTAGCATGAAAATGTAAGCAAGCTTGTCAGTTTCTGATATGTCAGACGTGTATGCTAAAACAACATTAACATTGGCCGCCTTTGATTAAGGTTGAGCCAGTATTGTCCTGGCTCACTGGCATGGGTTAATGGCACATGAATTGGAACAGAGCCATTGTTAATGTTGTTTTTACTTTTGACACAGCTGGAAAACCATTTCCCCCCTTCTTCCAGTCTTTGTGCTAAGCTAGACTAAACACATCCCAAATTGTCTTTATAGTGGATGCAAATAGATTAAATTGATATGGAAATTGAATTAGTTTCATCTGACCCTGGTTAAGACAGCGTTACTTACAACCAGCTGACGTAAATATGCTCCACTGCATGCTGTTATTACTCTTTCAGCAATAAAATTGGCAGCTTTTTTACAGGCCCAAATTATTGCAATAATAAAGGAAAAACTCCAGCTGTACACAGTGTTCGCATGTTTTACTTTTTACAAGTGTTTCTCCTGAATTTACTGATCATGTACTGGAAAAGTGTGTGTGTGAGAGAGTGTTCTGGCCTGAGTCATTTACCATGGGCTTAGTGTGATAAATATGACCTGTCTCTGCTACTCTGGGTTATGTGCCATTGAGGGATAGCGGCTGTGTTTTGTTACTGAGCAATGAGGCGGGAGAACAGCCCTAGTAAATGACTTTAACCCTGGGAGGGAGTTGGGTTATCATTAACGGAGGCGCAACACCGCTGCACTGCTGTCAGAGCTCTAACCCGTGACACAGATGTGACAAGGACATGAGATGTTGTGATTCAGTTTTGACCTTGTGTCATTTTAGAGGGGCTGCGTCTTTGGCAGCTCGGCTCTTTGGTTGGCTGGCTTTCTTATTTTTGTGCTTTTTAGATTTATGTACCTTGTATGTCCATGAGATTCAGAATGTCCATGACTGAGTACAAGAAAACATGCTGACACACATGCACATAAACACATGCTCCCTCAGTTTGTGGGTTGTATTCCATCTCTATTTTTGGCTCACAATCCTTTACAAAATGTTCTCATGTCAAATCAAAGAATTGGTTGTGTAGGCGTTTGCCAAATCCTTGCTTTGTGCCACAAACCCCCCATAAGAAATGTTCCTTCTACAGTGATGCTCAGATGATCTTCAGTATATTCTAAAATCTTTACTGTGAATTTAATATTCTATGAAAAAAACACATTTAGTCTGTTTCTGATGGGTCTATGGATGCTACTTTGGAAAAATCACAAATATGGATGTTCCAAACAAATTTCTGAGCCATATCTGATCCTTTATGGTATCTGCCAATACCGAATCTGATAATAATGTTTACCTATATGATAAAATATGTATCTGATACAGTTATTTTTCTGTCAGTCCTAATTCAAAACTATTGCGTTCAGCAGCTTAAATTATTGATATGATATGACTAAAGGTTTACCTTGGAGGTTCCAACAGCTGAAATTGTTATGACATGATCTGCTAGTGTAATGCCATCCTGCTTTGAAGTTACTCACAGAATAAACCATCAGTGACAGTTGTCACTGGCCACCAGTGAAGTTTGCCATTTTAACCAGTGAAAAAAGTTAGTCAGTCTGCTAAAAACAAGAAGCTGCTACCTGAATGTTTTGAAGACTGCTATTTGCTAATAAGACATAAAGGAGAGAACGGCTGTATTAAGAGCTGAGGTTGGTTTGACTAGAAACCAGCAAAAGCAAGCTAAAATGTGAAAGTATCAGAGTCACTATGAATTTGCTACGTTCATCACCCTCTCTTAGCTTTAAGACCAATAAATACATAAACAAACAAATGCCACAATTATGTAAACACAAACATTAAGCTGTCACAAACGTACCTCAGTCGATAAAGGCTTCCCAATACTGAGTTAGCAGTCATACCAAATCATCACTAACCATATCAAACTAGCTCATGCCTCACTCACATGTAAGAAAACACATAACATTATCATAATGATCATTAACAATGAACATGGCTAATGGTCATCACTGTCAAGCTAGAATGTTAGTTTGGGGATATTTTGGTTGCACTTTCTCTGCCATTCTTGTGCCACTAGCACGCTATTAGCTTCAGCATTACATCCGCCTAGCCCTGTGGAAGACTGTGGAAGACAAAGGGCAGAGTGCTTGCAGGCAGGCAGGTAAGTACAGTAGCAATGGCAGGCTAGGTAGGCAGACAGACAGGTAGTCTGTTCAATTGTTTCATATAGGATGGACTTATCAGAGGCCTGCAACAGCCACAGTTACTGGATTCATTTCTTTTATTTGTCAGCACCTTTGATTTATTGATTGCTGTTGGGATGTTGAGATTTTCTATGAATATAAGAAAAAATGCTTCAAGAATAACTTACCAACCCTAGCTTTAAGCTAACATTACATTTGCTAATTTAATGTAACCATAAATAGTGTTACCATACTAATATGCTAAATGAAAACGGTGTACATGCTCAACAATATCGCTTCTAAGCATCAGCATGTTAGCTTTGTCACTGTGAGCATGTTAGCGATGTAGCGACCCGATCACAAGTGGACAGCTCTAAGTACATCTGTTCATTTCACGCCTGGCACTTGTGATCGGATCTCATTTCCCCGCTTTGTATGCAAATAATCATCTGGCCATTTGCAAAGACCAGATTGGTTGTTGTTTTTGACCAGCAGCACTACAGAAGTAGCCAACACACCGACAAACATACACAATAACTTTCAATCAAAAAATAGCTTATATTCATATATGGGGCCATACTGCTACTGTCCCTGTATAGCTTCACAGAGCCACTGGTATGGCTGTGGTATCTGAGACTTTTTTTCTACCACTATATTGTCACAGAACTCCTGTCATCATCAAAGAGGCACTGCAGAACCTCCCTTTATCTCTGAGTAACCCACCTGTCTTTATTCCACACAAACCTCTGTCACTGCAGCCGTCTCCCCTCCCTTCCATTCCCGTCTCTCTGTCCCCTTCCCCAATCAGTTTGTCAGTCCATCACTCTGTAAATAGGCTAAGGCAGCGCAGCATTGTTGTTGATTTCATACATGTCATACGACACAATTACGTTAATGGCTCCATGAATGGATTTCATGGAGAGTCGGTCGGATTTGTTTGGGAGACAGTTTAGAGACACAAAGGGGCTGTCATCTCTGTTTGGCCATCAGCTCCAAAGCTCTTATTAGCAGATGAGAGATTTGACAGTTGTGCTGCAAATGAAGTGATGATTTCTTTATAATGAGCACATAAGAAAATAGTAAAGGATTAGTTCATAATCTTTCTTTCTTTCTTTCTTTCTTTCTTTCTTTCTTTCTTTCTTTCTTTCTTTCTTCTGCTAAAATGTTCATTTATAGCTTTAAAAACCACCGCAGGTTCTGTAATCAAACTATTTTTACGATAAATGATGGTAGACAGATAATACAAGATAAAATAATCCTTCACTAATCCCACAGCGGGGAAATTTGCAGCGTTAGAGCAGCAAAGGCAAAAAAAAAAAGCGTCAGTACAAAAGCAAAATAAGTCAACGATTAAATGAATAAATATAAGACATGTAAATATGTGTTTAGATCACTTAAAATGCAGCATAAGTGGTTTGGATTTAACACTTATTGAGGAAAAGACAAGCACACTCTAAGTTAAATAAGAGCTTCTGGCCAACAGAAAAATGCAAACACAGACTGCTGGTTTTGGGGTTTGGCCAGACTGGTGCAACCTTAATGACCTCTGAGTAAGAACTGGAGTGACCTTGGACTCACATAACACAGACACCCCTTGTGATTAGCTGTCCTTTTGAGATATTGATGATGCTGTTTCTGCTTCACTGTGATCATTGAAGAAATAATCAGTATTTAGTGTTTGAATAAATCTCGACACCAGCTTCCACCTGTAGGCTCTGATTCTAGTGCTAATCGTCACTCCCCAAGCATATGCTGGAAAGTGACCGGGTCATTAGATGCCTGATTTGAAATCAGCTCAATTTGGATGTTTATGCAGATTGACTCTACAAACTATACACAACACTGTACACTGCACAGACTGCTTGCATTTATCAGGTGGATGTTAAAGAAAGACAGCAGCTAAAGTACTCGCAATATTGACAGCATAATAATATTGTCAGTGGCTATTAGTCGTCGTCGTCATATTTGTGAAAGGTGCTACTCTTAGCATCCTTAGTTGGGGCTCTATAGAGGTATTGGACAAAAAAAACAATGAATTTAATTCATTATTAATGTCATATTAATTGCTGGTAACGAAGGCTGATTTCTTACAGAAAAGTCATGTCGTCACTGCTTACACCCAATCAGGTAGTGAACATGGGTGTCATCGTTTTCAAAAGTCTCTGGTACCGTCCACACTGAAACATAATCCAGAAATTTTCTAACTAAAAGCAGCATTTCCAAAAGTCTGCGTTTTAGGGGTCTGAAAATAACAGAGTAATGTGGACGCTAAGTGTAAACATAGCAAGAGTTATGAGTTTTAAAATGAAAATGTATTAGTGTGGATGTGGCCTAAGATTAGTTTTATTTACCCCTCTCAGCCTGTTATCAGAGCTAAGAACTGCATTCCTAATCAACTTGCCAATTAACATGCACAGTCGACAGGAGCGATTGCTCCATATTTTATGTTATCAAGTCAAAGCAGCACTGAGTTGACGTAGCTAAGACAGAGGCAGAGGTTCTTTGTGTTGCTGCCTGGCTAGCAGCCACTACAGCAGCAGCCCTGCTAGTCAGGATGTTGCAGACAGGGAGCCCGGAGTATTTGTGCTTTCATTTCCCACCGTGCCAACCAAAACTGAGTCACTGTGCTGCGGGGAGTTTCACCGTGGACTGTTAGTTTTTGTTGGAGACTGTGGCTGACGCCAGTGCAGAGGAACTTCTGGTGTGTGCGACGGTGCAGGACCGAAAACTACCATTTTTCAAAGATAATGAAACAACCTCTGCCAACAGGAAGAGGGCAGCTGACTTATATAACCTAATGCTATTACTGTGTCTGAAATCTCTCCCCCATTCACTCACTACTTCCTAAATGATAAGCACTCAACAAATGATCCTGAGCAGAAAGTCATGAAATGTTATCCACCTGTTGTAATGTTGAAGATGATAAAATATATGTATGACGACCATATCTGAACTGGAGCGTATATACGATAAGGATTTAACAGAGCAGATACTTTTTGATTTTGCTTGTTTATAGTGCTTATTTTCCATCTGTTTCATAGAGTTGGAATCGGTACTGCAGGGAGCAGAACTTGTCTTTCAGTACTTAAGTGGTCACTGAAGTGGGTATAAATTTAATGTTTTATATAGACTACCAGCAGAGACATCTGCATAATTAGCTCCACAATGTTTCCTTTAATGGCTCTGAGCCTCAGGTTATATGTGAAAGTTCTCTCTCTCTGTCTCTCTCTTTCCATCTCTCTGAATCGTTCTGTCTAAAAATATATTTCCCAAAAATGTTTCCGTATTTTACTACACGTTTTTATACAGCACAGTCTAGTCAGAGTTTTATTTTGAATCTGACAGATGTATTTTTTTTGTTGTATGGTTAATGTGGCTTAGTTGCATTCCTCATGTGCACAAACTTACCAGCCACTAAAACCATCTCTGGTTCTGTGGTAGGTGACTGTTGTGGTTTCAAAGTGTGTTGTGTGTGTGTGTGTGTGTGTTTGCAGCTGACAGGGTTTAGGGTCCTTTCCTTCTGTGAGATCCTCTGTAATTACTCTATTGTCTGAAAGGCCAAATGCCCGAAGAGCTTTTCACCTCCTAGCATTAACTCTGCTGGACCCAGCTGGGACAGTGAACAGGAGAGAGCGCTGCGCTAAATTAGCATGCCTGCATGTGTGTTAACCTTCAGCATGGTGATCGGGCATGTGGTGGAGAACAAATCAAAACAAAGAGTGTTTTCCATCTCTCCATGCTGTCAGAAGGCCTTCTCACACAGTATAAGTACAGTACAGAGTAGATGCAAATATACACAGTGCACCACCTTCTTTTTGCACTGTTTACAGTCAACTCTCTGGTGTCACTCAGTACGCTTCCATGCACACTCAAGTTGAGCTACGGTCATAGCTCGATTAGGCCATTTAATTGGACTACTGCCATTGTCCCAGTATACAAGCACCAGGGGAGAAGCAATTTATTGACAGAATATATGTCCGACTTCACCACGGTAGGTGGCGATATGCACTGTTTCAGCTCGTTGCTACTGGACCTTCATCCGGTTGACCTATTACATCACATACCAAACAAGTTAAGAAGCGGCAAACAGGCTGCACAGCGAACGGTGAAAACATGGATGACTTTTCGGCGCTGTACATTACATAATATTTATTGTATTAATTTCTTCGTCCTCGTCTTCTTCTTTTGTGTTTCCCTGCTTCTTGCTATGGATTTATGCCATGGACAACTTCTGGGTCAATGCCCAGCGCAGGGACAGTGGTGCACGTGACTAACATGTTTACATGGACTTTAAAAGTCTGGTTTCTTTTTCTAACATCACGTGAACGTATTGACTGATGCAAAACCAGGTCCAACACCAAATCATGACACACTTACCACTTTTCACTCATCATTGTTTGTTATACAAGTAAGCTGGAAGCAAATGTTATAAAAGGACAGGACATTTTAGAAAGAGAACCGCAAATTTAGTATCACTGAATATTAACCTCCACCAAGGACTTTATGGTTTCCCCTGTGTCTGTTTGTTGGTTTGTGGGCAGGATTACACAAAAACTACAACACGGATTTCCACCAAACTTGGATGGAAGATGGATCTCCACCCAGAATAGATCCCATCAACTTTTGGTGCCCATCCGGAGAAAAGGACGGTCCAGGAATTTTTTCTCACTTTCTTAACATTATGAGATAGGGCATTTTACGACATTTTCAAGTGTTTGTGTTGTCATTTAAGCTAACTTCCTGTTCGTTTTGCAGATAGGAATCCCCTCCCTATCGGTGGAGTTAGCAGTTTAAAAGCCAGATCACAAGATTAGATCAAAGAGACCAAAACAGAGCTAAGAGGAGCGTGAATTCTGGACACTCGTCAGGTGGATAGAAACATGACCCCAAATGAATGTAACAATATTGCTCTGTATCAGCTGGATGTGTAAATAGGCAACTGTTTGCTAACACATTGTCTATATTCTAATGTTCACTTATGACTTACTGATTTACTGTTCATTTATCTAGTAGAAACATGTTGGCGAAGTTAGGGGAAAGGAGAAATGATAATGAATCAATTAATTAGATTGTTTGAGTAAAACCTGAACACAAAGGGACAGTGTAGACTCAGACGGACGGAGATTGTGTGTGTGTGTGTGTGTGTGTGTGTGTGTACTGGTCAAAGGTGGCGTTAGATGAAATGCTTGTCTCTCTGGTGACCCCACTCCCATCCGTCATGGTAGGTAAACAGCCCTCTGTCACCAGCTGACACTCCACCAGGACCCCGATCGCCTCAATGTGCCAAAGCATGGGTGGGCTTCTGTGGGTAGGAAGATCCAGGATACACACACAAAACACAGAGAAAACTCACATTTATTTCTATTGCTGAGTTGCTTTCTGTCTCATTCACAGAGATTCAGGTGGAGCAATAAAACATCATTCAATTATCTGTATTTCCCACACACACACACACACACACACACACACACAAGAAGAAGTCAACACACACATTTCCTTCTCGTTGTGAGGTCAGTGTGGGGTGTCAGGCTCCTGGCAGTTTGTCGTCACATTCATGACAACAGTGATGGGGTCTTCCACCACCTGGCTTAGATTAGCACCCGGTGCCAGATGTATCTTCTCCGCAACACACACACACACACACACACTAAGTGAGGACCAACACAGACAGCCAGAGAGAGAGTGCATGCTACAGAAAAAGGGGTGGCAGTAGTGAAGTTCAGCCAGCTCGGCAGCCAGAGAGCAGTCCAGGGCGTGACATGCATGATTGAATGAGCGAAGCATCTGCTCTCCTTCCTGGCCCCCTGCAATAACAAAGCCTGATTTGAAAATCTGCTGCCTAAGGCCCTGGTTCATGCTTCACATGTGGCTCGATGTGCAGTAGCCCTATAGCTTGTTCAGGCTTCCAATGCTTGGCTGACAACTTCAACATGTCAGTGATAAATGTAGGGGGATTGAACTCTCTAGATGTACATTGAGAAAAAAAATATCCCTCATTCCAGCTGCTTTTTGGGTTTATTTACTTAACATTGACAAAACAATGTCACTTCAAGGTCCATTTAGTTGCTGTTTGGAAGTTTTCAGTCAAACCACATGGTCTTCAACAACAGAATTTGCTCACTTGCCACATAAATATACATAAATGTTCAGATATGTCTTTCTTTTTTTCAGAGCTTTTGCTGAATTCTTGCCCAAAGCTCATCTAACATGATCGAAAGTTTCAGAATTGCTTCTAAATGGATCTTGAGATTGAGAGGGGATATCGTTTTGTTAACTTTTAAATACTATTATTATGGCAGGAGTATTCAGATACATTTATAAAGAACTTTAACTGGTGCTCAGGACTATTTTTAGTTTTTGCAGTATTGTTTTAGAGGAAAAACTGTGGAGTCAGAGCCATCAAACCAAAATTGATGTAACCGTTTTGTGGAAGTGGAAAAGGTCACAAATATAAAACTCAAGAGGTCCAGGAAGCCATTGCAATAGGGGTGTTTATAAAGGGTTTTCGGACAATTTCTTGGCTTGGACCAGTGACTTCCTTGAGTCTCTACAGGCTGCCTGGAAACTGATCTCAGCCAAGTAATAGTCTAGCACATAATCCTCTCCTTGTGAAATGGTTATTTGTCGTTTTTATACTTGTGGTTTTTAAACGGGCTAAACAAATGAGATATAACATGTTCATTAGGGACCTTCAGAGGTGCCGTAGGCAGGCTAGCTGTTTCTGCCTGTTTCCAGTTATTATGCTAAGCTAAGACGACCAGCTGCTGGCTCCAGGTACATATTTATGGGACAGAGATGAGAGTGGTGTCAATTCAGTTATCCAAGCAAAGTCCTTTTAGGCAAGCCTTAACACTCAGCAGCCATCTTGGCAACGCCCAAGGGTAGTTATTTCTGGCTAACAAGACCAGGCCTCGACCTAAATGAATGGGGACAGAGCCAGAACTTCGTCACCTGGACTTAAAAACTGCGTTTACAGAATCGCCAGTCAAATCTAAAAAAAAAGTTCTGTGACTTTGCCCAGAAATAAGATTAAAATGTTTTATTTTCTCCACAGGGTATACTTTAACTATGCACGCACACGGTTTCACTTTTTTTTATGGCTCAATACAGACATAACATTATCTCATCCCACCAGAGCACCTAAACAAATGCGAGTTTAATGTCTAATCTTTGAATAACCTCACCTTTCATGGTAATCCTGTGCATTAGCGTGCTATCCTCCTCTTCCATGATAATCAGAAGTCCGTCTGCAGTGACATGAAATCGGTTGAAACTGTCGTGAATCTTGCTTGCATCGGTTCAACAATGCGATTGTTATCTTTCCTGGTTCGGCTGCTAAGCGGATGATTAGCTTTTGGGGGGGAAAGGGCGGGTGTCATACAAACACCATCTCTGGCGTTACAAACTTTTCTATTCAAAATGCCTTAAATGGTCTGTTTCTCTCTCTACAATGTCTCTGACCAAAGTCTCAGGAAGAAAGTAAATGGTTTCTATTTTCTATGAACTATTATAGTTAAGATGCCTAACGGATAATCTTTAAAGTCCGGACCAAACTGCTTTTCAAAAGAGTCTGGCTTCCGTATTGTGAATTATTTCTGATTGAAACAGGATAACCAGGTGGAAAATAACACTGTGGAGAATTTGATTTTATCATTGGAAAATGGGAGTGTAGCAATGGCATGCTAGCATCATCCATCAAGGAGAGAAACAGCCAGCTCGTTATATGCTCCACATAGTGCCTGAAGAAGTCCACAAAAATCTGAAACTATCAGAGGTCCCACTTTGCTGAAAGTGAGTAGCCAATGGGCCCATAACCACGATATTTTGGGGAAACGGAACATAGTTTGAACGTACCATGCTGTTGCAAGCAAGCTATCTGATAAATCTTAGCTCTGTGCCGCTCAAAGTTGAATATTGATTGATTGGTGGATGGCGCGATATTATTGGTTGAAAGTGCTTGGTTCAAGCCTATCTAGGCACACAGCTTATTTTGTTTTACAGGAAGAAGCAAGATTGGATTTTCATGTAAGAATACAAAGAAACACAGTTTGGGGATTTTTGACATATATTGTTAAATAGGTGCACAGTTTGACCACAGATGTGATCTTAAAGGGTTAAAAACACATTTTTAAAAATGTTATCTTGTTTAAAAAAAAAAAACTGTTCTCTTACAGGTGTATACGATCTGTAATAAATATCTAGCTTTCCCTTGTTTGTTTTCAGTTTGTGAGTGGAAAGGATTTCTGCATAGTTAAAGTAGAGTGTCACACGCAGACCAAACGAAGGGAAATCATGTTTCAGGCATATATTCAAAATTTGCATATGTTGTTGACTGAGGTCACATGGTCAAATGATGATAGTGAGAGACAAAGATTCATGTGCCATCCTGCCATCTTTCAGCCAGCCTGCATGTGTTTATTGACACCAAAGTGAGGACACCATCTTCAAATGATCAGTTCTCACCTGATAAATACATGAATGAACAGCAAGACAATAAACCAAGTAAGTGCAGTGGTGGAGAGAGGAAACACATCAAGTTCAACAAACTGTGAAGGAAATGTTTTTGTGGGACTTACAGTGTATCCGTAATCATATTTTTTACCGGAGTGCTTATGTAGTTTTTAAAAGTCAAACTGCTAATCTGCTTTATGTCTTTCCTCCTTACTTGTTCCAAAGTAAAGACAAATGGCAATGATGTCATGCTGCTTAATATTTTCATAGTGGAAATAGAAATATAAATGGCTGACATTCCTCTTGTGTAACAGCCACTTGGCTGTACATAAGTCAGAGGAAAAGCTGATTTCATGCACTATTCTCTATAGAAAAGATAGTGTAATCTCATGTATTTTCTTTGGAAATTAATGAGCTATATATTATGCTTTCAAAGCAACTTTTCCAACAGTTAAGATGAGATAAAACTTTAATGACCCCTCTGGGGAAAGTGGGTCATTTCAGCAGCAAAGAGAAGGTTATACTGTCTACTGAGGGAGAACAAATACATACTGCCATTGTTCCTACAACACTAGGACATGGTACTACTCCTGTGAACTTCTGAAATACAGTAGCTCTTGTAATATTAACAGGAGTGTTGACTTTGTCCTTTTGCTGAATCTGCATCTTCTCAGGGGTGGGTGGTACCAGGCTCACACCAGGCCAACTTTACCCCAGAAACAGTCTCACGTCAGCTGGTTCCCTCCACCTCCACCTCTGCTCTCACACCAGCTCTAATGCTTCGCTCGTTATCAAGCCGTTAGTCCTCACTGATCTCCAAGTGCTTCTGTTTACGCCCTCCCACCGCCTCCAATTATCCTCCAATAAACACTCGTCTGACAGCAAGTGGAAGTCTGACCCAGGATCAGGTCGGCTTTGGTCTTAGTTCTGTCTGTCTGTTTGGGTGTTTTGAAGGACAAGCTTCAGCACATGTTATGGTCACATGATGAATGACCATCCATTCTGAGTGGAGATGAATTCGACAATATACGTGTAACCTAACAAGTTTTTTGCTTTGGCTTATCATTATAAGGAAGATGTTGATTCCACAATGTAATGGCTAATAATGACACCAAGGGTGTTTAGATCGATTCCCTGTAAACTTCACTTTCACTATGCAATTTTGTCCGCCTGCAGGGCACAACATCTCCTGGGAAGTGAAGGTTGACTGGCGGTCCAGTCAGGCTGGCAGCCTGGCACCATTCCTATCTGTTCTCACATCTCATTCATAGACTAAATGAATGGAAAGGAAAGGAAAACTTTCAAAAAGGTTTTGATGGAAAACTTTAATATGTAAAGTAACTAGTAACTGTTGTTTATCAGACAAATGCATAAAAAATGTCATTTTTAAATGTAGTTGAGTAGAAGTAGTATACAATGTAAATACTCAAATTAAGTATAAGTACTTCAAGTAACATTCCACCTGTGCTGATGTAACAGTTTGTGGTTCAGTAAAGTGGGGAAGGCAGAACTGCTCTAACGTCAGTTGAATGGCCTCATTTCACTCAATAAACATCCCCCAATTAGTCAAGTGTAGTTGCTTGGATCTGGAGCCCATGTGTAGCACAGGAAGACAAAGAGCCAGCTAACACTGCCCATCTAAAACAAGAAGGATCATCAAAGAGAGTGAAGAGTAGCAGGATGGACCAACAGGACTGCTCTCACCTACACACCCCAATACACACTGCACCACTGACATTATCAGCAAATGAAGGGGATGGGAGGTCTGGGAAAGGAGGAGAGGGTGATAAAGCACTGAGATCTTGTTGACAGGTAGTTGCCTGCTGGGACAGACTGTGTCCGACAGGCCTGCCAGAGAACTGGTGTTGACGTGTCTTGTTCTTTGAAGAGACAGCCAGGTTCCTGTGTCGTGGTCATCGGTGAGGGAAGCAAATGAACGTTTCTTAGGACAGCACGGGTGTGTTACAGGAAGTTCTTGACATGTTGTGATGTATCACATTGTCTTCTTTTCGACTGATTCAGCAATACAGCACTCAGAGCAAGGAAATAACATGACATGCAATTTCCTTATTGTCAAAAGTAGACAAAACTGGGATAAATGTCGTAGGAAAACATAACCATATGGAGCTCAAACCCTCGTCTCTAATGCAGGCTCCAAACATCTGCTGTGAAACCTTTTATGTTGTGATAATTCAAGTCAGTGAGGAGACAAGTAGAATTAGCACATGTGCTCAAAACCCAATTGGCTGTGTCTTAACATACTATGTAATGGTATTATTTCTTCAACAAGGCTGCCACTTTGCAGAAACGTTGCTTTATCATTTAGCTATTTCTGCACTGCTGCACACAATCTCACATTTTTAAAAAACTAACCGACTCGCGTATTTGTTGTGTCTCAGCGCAGAGCGACCTTGAGTTAACGGTTGGTTGGTTTCTGCCCCGACGATGACGGTTGGAGGCGCTCTGTGGGCCGCAGTGCTGAAATCCAATAGGGGCTCCATATTAGCGGGCACTGAGTGAAACAGTCAACAGCAGTGTTTCAGGGGAGCAGTGGAGCTTTAACACCTACTGTAACGCCCTGCCCCGCTTCCTGCTCTGGATTACATCTAGGCTTACAGTATATAGGACACACACACACGCACGCACGCACATACACACACACACGCATAAATGCTGAGACTTTCTCTCAATGTTGCCTGCAGCCCCACCACCCCCTATTTCACCCCTGTCTTGCACCTTTCCCACCCACTCGCATTCACATCGGGGTTATTCAAACTGCTGTATTGCACCTACTCATGCACACACACACACACACACACACACACACACACACACACACACACACACACACAGACACACAGACACACACACACAGACACACACACACACACACACACACACACACACACCTTCCTATCCCACTTAATGCCTACTTGTTATAATCTGTTTGAAAGTGTTATGTTAATGGACAAACAGCTAAACACCTAAAGCACTGAGCATTAGTGATATACACACTATTCAGAGCATCTATGATAGGCCTTCACAGACGTGTGCACACACACATCACATGCCCCCTTTTGTTACATATTATACAACTGGTAATGGAAAGCCCCCCTCCTGTGAGTGCTGGCCTCATTTTAGTAATTACCGTGTGGAAGGTGTAATGGAAGCCTACCCCCTTAAGCAACACACAATGACATGCATGCACACACACTTACACACACATTCAAACAGTCATACAGTCACATTTAAACACGTTCTCTATTTCCCCCTGTTCATGTTCACTGTTACATGCACAGCATGGGGTGGTTAAAATTCTTCCTCTAGCGACACACACACACACACACACACACACACACACACACACACACACACACACACACACACACACACATACAAACACACACACATGTCATCTGTCGAATGGCCAGTCCTATCTGTTATCACTGTGTCTTGGCCTGTCATACCTGCCTGTCGTCTGCAGCCTGTGTCCCAGAATGCTGACAGATAAGCCTGAGTGTGTCTGTATGCCAGTCAAGTAACAGTGTGTACTTTCTGGTTCACTCACTCATCCACTTTTTAGGGATTCCACGTTCTGTTGGGCTGATCTCGATGCCACAAGTTGTAATTCAACCAACTGGTCAGATCTTTGACCAATTAATCACACTATCGTGAACACAAAGGGAAAGTCTCACCGATGACGTCTGTGATGGACAAACGCACATAGACATCCATATGACTGTGGATGCAAACATGACTACGTGACTCTAAATACAACGCTATAAGACGTCACACTGTCGAAATAGTTGTAGCAGTGAGACGCTCACTAAACCATGACATCAATTCAGTGCAGTGTTTGATGGAATAACTGAGCATGAAATAAGGCCCGACAATTCAAACAGCTCCTCATTATAGGGCACAATCCAGACAGATTTTTTTGCAGCATGGTTTTTGATGTCAGGTCTGTTTTACTGAAGCACAGTGAGGAGTCAGTTTTAAACAAGGAGACAGCATGTGGGGTCACATAACAATGTTTGGTTTGTTTGACCAAGCCCAAAGAACTCGATTCAAACAATATAAGAAACTAAAAATTGTTTACACATTCCTGTTTCAGTAGCTGAATATATGGGAAATTAACAAAGGATTAAAGAGCGATAGTTTTGTTTGAGACACAGATTATGCATGAGACAAAACAACAACACAGCCACTATGTTGTTTTTTGTATTGTAATTTACTGAGTGACTCACTAGCCCCTTTTACACAGCCTGTTATACACACGGCTGTTGCACTTTATTACACCTTGCTGTTCTTTATGTAAGGTACAAAGGGGGTCATTTGTATTTCGCCTCTTGAACCAGCAGCGGCGGTAGTAACAGCATCAAATTGCCATCTGTACAAAGTCTAAGCTGACGAGCCAGTAGGACGGGACGGGGGTGCAGTGTTTCAACCAAGTGTTATGTGTGCGACCCACAACTGGGAGAATTAAAAAGCAGATAGCAGCAGTTAGCAGCTAACTCACTGAAGAGGAACAGAAACCGAAAATGCTAATTTTAGAGACAACGCAGTTTGCGAGTAAATAGCCTTTTTTACATTATGATGTGTATGTATTGTGTTGCAGAGATATCTACTAAAGTTAGCATGCTAACCTGCTAGCCCCATCCCGTACCCGTCCAAAGCTCCTGCCCCAGCGGTGTAAACACTAACACTACACAGGTCCCCACACTCCCAGTCCAAACCGCTAATTGCATGGCTAACTGAGCTAACTAGCAAAGGGCAGCTACAGTTAGCAGTTACTCCAGTGATATACTGCCCCTATTTGTTTTAAGTAAAAATTTTAAACCGGCATATTCCAATCCTTAAATTTTTGAATGTTTTGAACTAAAATTCTTGCATATTTAAAAGAGAAAATCAGAGAAGTTAATGTTTGCTAAACGTTTTCTGGCTTTGATTGTCAACTACATAGGACACGCATTGCCTAGTTAATTTAAGCTTTAGTTTTAGTATTTCTTGTCTGTTATCTTTTTTGATGTCTCATCTTTGTATATTTTATTTTTCTTACTTGTTGAAAAGTTGACTACTTTGTTTGAATGTCATTACAAGAAATTCCCATCTCAGCTCTTAATATTGATACTCAGTATCATCCAGTGCTTGCTTATAGTCTGAATATATGTTTTACCCTATTTGTTACTGTGTAGTAACAGACTGCATGTTCCACCCTGATAGTACCTTTGCAATGTACTGCCTTAGGGACAAGGACTGGCAAGAACTAGGAACCAAAACTGGATGTGGGTTCCTGCTGTGAAAGTCCTTAAAAGAGTTCTGTGGTTACTACAAAAGTCCTTCTTTGGACAAAGGTCACAGGCAGTAGCTGAATCTTGACCTTCCCACTCAGAAGTTTGAAACCATTTGGCCTGTTGTCACCACAGAAACATTTCCATGAGACCAAGAACCATTTTCAGATCTCAGGAACCTTACCTGTTATTCAACCAGAGTTCCTGGCCCCAAAAAGGAGGCAGTACGGTGGCTTAGAAACCATTGGGGAATTGAAGGAGCCAATAGGTATACTCTGTTAGTGGTGCTTGTGGCTGGTCAAATAGCTGTCAAAACCCCCTCCCTCACACTTTTCCAATATCTGACATCTGTTTGGGTGGACTGTGTCCAACCATTTATGTAATCAAAATCCAATATTCACACCCACTTCACACCACGATTGGCCAGCTGTGTGGAGGTGAGAAAGGCGCTGGGGTTCTCTCTCTCAGCTCTCTTTTTTTCCATTCTCGGCACAAACAATTTCTCTCACTTTTTATGTGACAAAACACTCTGAATGTCTTCCAGGAGAGACTGTCTCTCTATGACAGCCAGCTTTTCACTCCTTTGAATGTGGCTGTGTGGAACAACTATGAACACTTTTGATTTCCAGACAACATGACATACGAATGGACAAGCACAATCCAAACCTTACAGCACTGAACATCACTTACTGGTGGAGCTCAATAAGGTTGTTTATGCCTGGTATTAACATCCAGCCTAGGTGATCCCATCACATGTGGACAGCTCAAGGTTTGTTATGGAAATACATGTGGACTGACCACTTTTGATCAGATCTCACTTTCCCGCTCTGTATTTGTCACTTTGCTTGGACAAATCAACACAATGTTTTGTACACAAAGAGAGAAATATCTTCATGTATTACATTTGCCAAATTTTCAGGAAGGCCCAAATATTTAAGAATTTGTCATAGACAGTGTTCCACACAGTTTATAAAGTTTCCCCTCACCTAACAACTCACAGAATTGGGCAACTTTTTAAGGGAGTCTGGGCACCTTCTCCACGGGTTACAATGAACTAGCCAAATTTGGTTACTGTTAACTCTATTTGTTACAGCAGCCAAATGTTGGCAGTTAAGACGGACTTTAAACGCAGAAACAGACTGGCTGGCAAAGCAATGCCAAGACACACTGATACATTTTAGAAGGAAAGAAACAACTGAATGTATTGTATTTAATGCAGAATTTACAATACGATTACGGATGAAATACAATGTGCTGTAGCTTTTTTACACATTTTTTGAGCTCCTGTATGTTAAATTTTTCAGTCTCCCTTTGGGACTCTCCGTGTCCTCTTTACATCCGTTCATCTAATTTGTTCAACATTGTTGTTCCCTAATAGCAGTAGGTGATTTGTTAATTTTTAACAGGGGGGATGGCTCAATGGGAGCACCACCCTGCCCCGACACACCTATGTACACCTCCCAAAGGACATTGTTGCAGGACGCCTTAACCATAACTGTGACATTTCTAATTCTACAACTCCATTTTATCCAGTTATCTTCCTTCTCTCCCTACTACAATTGTCTTTTTATAACTGTATTAAAGTAATGAGTAAATACACCTTTAAATTGTATGCGGTGGACTGAGTTTATTCAGGCAGGGTTTTCTCATGTTTCTCACAAAAAACCACAAGCAGGGTCATTTTAAGTTACATGACCCCTTGGAATTCTTTACCATCTAAATTCCTTGAAGGACACACGTTGAACATTGTGTAAAATAGTAGAGCCCAACCAATTTATCGGCCGATATGAGCCTCTCACAGATATATCGGTATCGGTGTATATATTGTCCGATATGCACCGATATGAAACCTTATATTTAAAAACTATAATGCAGAAAAACATGCTTGGGGTAATCTAAAATTGGTGTAATTGTCCAGCAGAGTGCGCTTCGATGGGGGATAAAACAGCTGGTGTCAGGAAATGTAACAGTTACCTCACTAACGGTTAAACTATAAACCAGCACAATAATGACAATTGCCAACATAATATAGCCACCATGTTCTGAAATGACACATTAACATAAATTGCAAACTTTTGTTGATCTGGTAATTTTTCTACTTCCTGCTGGCGCGATCTGCTCTGTGCAGCTTGTTGCAGCTTCCGTAAAAAATAGACCAGGCAGCCAGAACGCAAAGCAGCCGTGCACGGCTTGACTTCACTGTGCGCCGGAGCTGATCGCGGCCGCCTGTGATTTGTAACACACTATCTGCTACTAGTGGATGGAGAGTGATGGCAGGTTAACAAGGGGGATGCTTTTTGGTAATTTTGCTAACAAGGGGGACGGCATCCCCCCTCATCCCCCCTCAAATCGCCTACTGCCTAATAGTACATACAAAAAACTGAATGATTGTTTGGTAATGTGAAAAACTCAAACAGCAAAGTTATTACTAAACCATAATAAATTTGCCTACTTGCCATGATTAGTTGGATGCATTGAGGCAAACAGAAATGCACAAAAGGGACTCTTTGTGACCGAGTTGAATTCCTAAGCTTACCTGTTGTTCCATACATAAAGGTACTATAGTACCTGGAACTATTTGGTCAAACAGGGATGATTGTATACTAATGTGTCACATTATGCAGCAGTGCAAGAGAAAAAGAAGCCAACAAGCAATGGTCACTAATCAAGCACCATCTACCAGCATCCATCATCTTTATGCAGCATAAAGAGTACTGTCTGCTGTATACTATATTGCCTATACATTCAATTCCCCATGTCATGCATATAATACCTAGCTCTCTCGTCCCTCTCTTAACCAAACTGAAACACACACACACACACACACACACAGAGAGAGAGAGAGAGATCTAGAGCAACCAGGACAGGGCTGGAAGACATAGTAGTGCTTGGAGGTGGGTGGCACTCCTCAGCGACTCTCAGTAATAAAAGTCGAGCACGATTTGAAAAGGCCCTATTGTGGCTTCATTCTGTTTTTCCACGAGGGTAGCATTCCTCCCAAATTGGACAAAAGAATTTTAATGGGGCGGCTAATGGACTGTGATTAGATAGGAGGAGAGGGAGAGAGAGAGAGAAGGAGAAAGAAGGAGAGAGAGAGAGAGAAATAGGTGGGCCTTGTTGGGAGTGGGCAGACTGGGGGGCTAAATGCTGCGACGGGGGGGACTTGAGTTTCATCCATCCAGAGAGAGGGGGCGATGGGCCAGGAGATTACCCCATTTACCTGCAACCTTTGAGGGTGAAATGGAGAGGAGGACAGGGGTTTATTGCGGAGGTTAGGTTGCGAGGGGGACACAGGGGACTCCACTCCAAAGGTATATCCGTACATATAGTGGTGGGATGGATTGAAGCCCACCTGCTTTTAGCTGTAAGTGGCTTCAGTGTGGCTGAAGTGGCTTAATGCAGCCTTACTCACTGCTGTACAAAGATAGAGTGCAGGACTGTGCAGCAGGCTATACAAGGATGCTAAAAATAGGACTGGGGTGATATACCTTTTTTGCCAGTATATGAGTTTAAATCTTAGAATGATGTTCCGATAGCAAGGACGTGACAGAAAACAAACTTTAAGTCAAGTTTAAGTGTTGTGAAGTTGAGTTACTCACCAAGAACTCAAGTCACGACAGATAACTTTGACATTGACAAAATCACAAAAGGTTTGAAACTTTTTGAAACACTGATGATTTGAGACTTTGCTTGGAAGAAGTTTCAAATTACTGTTTGTCATTCAAAGAGAAAATTAACTCATTTCTCTGACAAGGACCATGGATGAATCAATCAGCCTGCAGTTAATCACGTTCCACAAGCAGAAAAGATTGCTTGGCATGGAAAACCAGCAGACACACAACTTATGCAAGGTCAAAATGTCACATTTGTATCTGAAGTATATGTTGTGGTCAACAAAATATGTAAGACAACATGCAAAACAGTGCTCAGAAATGACAAATAATTAAATGTGACACAGGGATAACATACCAAAGTGCACCTGATTTTTTCTGTCTGTTTAAAATGCCATGAAAACACCCAAGATTTAGGTTTTGGACCTGACTTACTTACTTACTTGGTAATTCAGAGCCTTGCCTTCATACTAACTTGTGACTTTCAAAACAATGACTTAATCCTACCTTGGTAACTACCTATTCTTGTAATAACCTATAATGCATATATATTGGTGTCATTTATAATTGATTTATTCATTTCTACAAGTTTGACCAGCAGTATGGCATGAGCTATATCTTCTATACAACCTTTTTCCTTGGTATTGGTGTTCAATTAATGGGTTATTGTACAACATTATATTCATTTTAAAGAATTATGACAGCATGATACCCTTCACATTAATTGTAACACTCATATACAGCTCTTTAAACCTACTTAAATATATCTTTCACACTGAGATTGCAAGGTTTGTCATAAAAAAAGTTATTGGGCCAACTCATGCTCATATTAGTGTAGTAGCAAACTGACTAATCAAATTTTGTTAAAATGTGTTTGGCTTTCTCAGTGATGTCAGTTAATGCAGCGCTCTTTGACTGTGCTTATTTGGGAAAGGTCACGGGGTCTTGTCTGTGGTGAAAGGAGAGCGGTGCCATCTCTTAATCATCCACCTGTCTGAGCTGAGACAAACAGCAGCCTGTCAATTATTAGCCAGCTACTGTTGACTTGTTATCTATTTAACATAAGCGTAGACGGTCCTGCTCGTGCTGCTTGTGGTTAATGCTATTTTGTAACTATGCGGAATGTAGGATTTTGTGTTGACTTGTTGTTGTTTGCCAGTGGATTTTTTAGTTGGTTTGTGAAGACAGTGTCAGTAGGATGGTCTGTTCACCACTTTGGTGATGAATGTGATTTCTCAAGAATTGTCGGATGGATTGCCATACATTTTGGAAGATGAATGACAATAAACACTAATTGCTGGCAGTTAACGTTTCTGCAAACTATGGATACATTCAAATTTTTACATGTCCTACATATGAACCATGTTGATATTTCTACAATGTGTGTTATATCACTTCTCATTACATATATATGAGCTTTCTTTCATGTCATGAAGAGGAGGGGATGGTGGTGGAGTCACAGGTAGGTGTGAAGGCTGCCAGGCCAGTGACCCCAGTTTGAGACTGCGTTACATTTGTAAGTGCGTGTGAGACCCAGGACAGTTTTCAGCTGTGTTTTTGGTGATGAACCAGGTATTTTTTAAAACCAAAATATGTTTTCCTATCCATAACCAAAAGTCTTTTGTGCCTAAACCTAACCAGATCATAAGCACTGGGTTGTCACAACATAAAATTGTGAATTGGACCTAAAAAAAGTAAAGTTACAACAAAGAGAAATGTAAAGTTTCAACATATCTACAGTTTGCAGAACGTACATTGCCAACATTTACTCTAGGGACTAGGATGAGAAATTCCCATCAGCCTCAGCTGTACTTTGCAGTCAGTGCTATATAACAAATGTTAGCATGCTAAAGGCTAAACTACAATGGGGAATTAGCCTCTTCATTTTCTTATACTGCATCTATCATTTGCTGATGCTTTAATTTGACACTTTCGATTATTTTATAACCGTAGTTGGAACATGTTTTCCCCACCTGAATTTCTTAATAGCCAAGTGCTTCAGATTAAAACATCAGACTGCAAACCAAAAAATACTGTGCTGCGTTCATATGTACTGTATATGGCACCGTCGCTGTTTGTCAATATTAATGTCAGAGGACCAAAACGCTGCAAAGAAAAGGACTGCAAGTGAGCGTCAGTGTGTGGGACTCATCTTGACATGAAAGCGCTCCTCATTTTCTCTTCATTTCTTAAAGCCGTTCCTTCCAGATGGGCTGAAAAGCACTCTTTCAAAACATTTTCTCTTTCAATAACCCATTTCTGTTGTGAATGTACAGATCTCTCTTCATCACATCTTGGCTGTCTTTCTGCCTCCCAGTTCAACAAGACTGAAAAATACCTTCTCTCTTCACAAGTGCGCACACAGCACAAACACATGCACAAACACACACTCTTCTTTTACCCTCATTCCCATGCATATAAACCTCCTGAGCACTAACACATACATATACATTCTGTCATTCTTTTCCAAATTGGATCGAGACACTGCCATGCGATATTTACATAAGTAATAACAGGCGGCTGCTCCAGGGGCCAGCAGCTCCTATCTCACAGCACCGGATTGGTAATTGCTATTTTGGCACTGAGGTGCTACCTTTGTGTGTGCTTAAGGTGTGTGTGTGTGTGTGTGTGTGTGTGTGTGTGTGTGTGTGTGTGTGTGTGTGTGCAAGGAGGGATCATCTGAATAAGAATCAAAGTAAGAGTGTGGAATATATTAGGGATTTGTGTGTGCACGTGTATAAGCGTGCATGTTTGGATTCTGACAGAATAAACCTCTTCTTCTTCTCTTTTTATTCTCAGCACATGTCTCGCTGACTGTTTGTGTTAGTTTGGGTCCAGTGGGAGACAGCAGGCTGCATTTGTAGCCCACAGCTCCTCAGCTTGATATTTGGTGTTGGGCTGGCGCAGTTTGTTATCAGCACATATTGTCCCAAGCTGCAAGTGTGCTGCTGTGTGTTTTAGACGGTTGGTGTGACTGGATCTCGCTCCCTCCCTCGCTTCTTCGCTCTCTCTCTCCCCATCTGTGTGTGTGTTTGAATACGCTTATTTCAAGCAAATATGTGGGCAGCTGTCAGTTGCTCTGGATGACTGTGAATATGTTTATTTTGAATGAGTTTGTTTTTGCCTTTGGATGTGTTTTTAAGCGTGGACATGCGGGTTGCATGTCTGCTTCACCATAAGTGTGCCCATGCTCAGTGTGTGAATGCAAGTGTGTGTTCTCGTACTTCTCTCCTAACGAGAACCTGTTTCATTTGAAAGAAAAGATACATACTGTCCCTCTCTACTTTTTTCACAGGACTAATCTAAGGTTTAGATCTAGGCTGGCGACAGGGTCAGAGGATTAATGCAGCTGGTAGAAGGTCTTCTCAGGTATGGTAAGTCAGTGTTGTGTGTATGTGTGTGTTATCCTCAGAGCTCTCGACAGCTCGACAGCTCTCTCCTCCCCTGTGCAACTCAATAAGCTCTAGCTGCTGTCACTGTGCAGCGGCGGGACGCCATAGCAACCAGCCCACCTTTAGGTGATTACCATGCTCAGCCCTACCTCACCCACCTCCTCCATCAACACCCATGGTGCAAATACAGCCCACCCCTGGGAGGAGGAGGAGGGGGGGGGGGGGGGGGGGGGGGGGGGGGGGGGGAAGAATAGCTGGTCTGAACAAAATGTTTTACCTTAGCGTCTCTGCACAAGATTAGATAGGCTCCTTCTCTGTGGGTTTTGCTGGAATCTTGTCAGAATGTCAGATTTGGTGATTTTTCTACTTTCACTGGAGAACAGGGAGCGTAAATGATGTTCAGTTATATATGTTGTGCAACCTCGCTGAGCCTGCAGAGTATGTGAATCAACTTGGAGTGATGAAGTTAATTTAGCTCACCCTGGGGAACAACAGACAGAGGTTATAATGTTGACTCATATTGTGCGTTACGAGATTTTATGCATAGTTAAAAAATAAGTCCATTAAAATCATACAGCACTGTTGTTAAAGACAGTTATTTAAAGCTGCGGGGAGGCACCTTACAGTGCAAAGCGGAGCATATTAATGTGTGGAATATGAGCCCAGAGGAAGCTATTTGTAATTAACTATGTATCATATCATGCAACGACAAACAGGAATATAGGCTTTAATAAGCTTCAAACAAAGCACTTGTTAGAGTGTCAAACACCATCTGAGACTGAGAATCTGTGGGGTTTTTTGTACACGGACAATCTGACTATCATTTCCACTTTTCTATAGTGATCGGTCACATTACCGGACATGTAAAAGTAGTCTACAATTGAGTGCAACACCATGAATGCCTTCAAGAAGAGATATTTCCAAGAAGTTTCCAGTTCTGCTACATTTAATCTCAGCTCTCTCTGTACCAACAGCCTTTTCGTGTCGCAATAGTGTGGCCATTCAGAGCAGGTAAAAACACGTTTGTCTTTAAAACACATTGACACTTTGTGGGAACTAGTTTGTCTGAAGCAGACTGAGACCTTAAGGCAAGAAGAGGGGCCACACAAGCATGCGAACATGGAAGCTTAAAGCCACGCAAGATCGATGTCACAGTGTGTCACCTGAAAGTCATATTCTTTGAGGCCTGAGTTTTGTTACCTCCACTTGTGCATAAAAGAGCATGTTGTGTATGTTCACTTGAGATGTTGTCATTTGTGTTCATGTACAGACAAATATTACATATGAAAGTGTGAAGTACAAATAACACCATCTCTGTTCAAAATTACCACCATGCACTTTGTACAAGAACTACTGATGCACTGATCTGACTGTTTGCTCTCCTGACGCTGATTCCTATTCCCAAATGTCAGGGTATTACTATTTCCAATTTTTTTTTATAACTCACTGAATGAAAAAATCAATGTAAAGGATAGTGGAAACATACATTTTTATACTACATCGATTAAGAAACTTTATTTAATGTCGATGAGTCACATCTGGCTTGATAAAGTCAATATCCAGTGGAATGAATTGGTCCATCCCAACTCTCAACTGCTATGCAGAACCCCTTTGCAGAGCCAACATAGGAAAGTTGTGTGTGAAAAATGGTCCTTCATCTTTGCAAAATTTGGAAAATTCCCCAGCTAGTAAAATGTGATACTTTGACATGTGATACCGTGATAAATGCATCTTTGTGTGTTCTCTGTTGTTCAGCCCAGACAGGGGCCATCTGAGAACGATTCAAAGATTACCTACTTTTCTTGCAGTGATAGCAAAGTACAGAGTGGGTTTAATATGTGCTCTCTAACCATAGTTAAGATTTTAGTATACTCCATCACACAGATGGATAAATTAGTGATTCATTAATTAAAGATAAAGCATTACAGATTTCATCATCTCTTTCAACACTGAATCCAAACACTGCTGCTGGGCACACACCACAAATACCAAATGAATGATGTAGATAAGTAAAATTCAATTCTGACTTTGTTGAAGTAGAAGATAGAATCGCATCACAACAAGAAATATGGGGGCTTTTTTTTTCATATAATTGAAAAAATCTAAACCATTACAATCAAATCCTAACACACTATGCTTCATAACATTGCATTATTCTAACTGTCCCTGTGCCAGATTACCTCAGGTTGTGGATGAGGTGTGACTTTCTATCTTTCTTTTTTTTTTTTCCATCATTGGCATCAATCTAATGAATAAGTAGATTAATTGAGTCAATCAATTAAAGACAGCACAGCCATTTAACATCAATAAATCATCACCACATTAATTCACTGGCCTCTTGCCAGTTCTGATGCGCTGCTTGTTGTGACAGAGGGCTGTAATTTGGCAGTAAAGTTTGAGTGCTTTATGGCTGAAAACAGGAAGAGGGGCTGTTTTCAAATGGAGCTGGAGCTTTGTGTTGAGCAACAACAATCTCTGTGAATGGATGCAACTGGTCTGAGAGTCACAGCTGAAGGGCCAAATGCTCATTGTGTACTTACAAACTCCCACCACCTTCTGTGCCTTCTTTTGATTCTCACTAAGCTAGGAGATGACATCAGTTGGAACACAAACTCCATCACCCGTTCGATGGTTCAGCTAAGTGTCAGTTTGTGTGTGACTGTGACGCTTGTGTCTACATCTGCGCTCTGAGTTGTAAACTTTCAATTACAACTTTATATTAGACTGAAAGAGAGAGAGACGCTCTGTACATGACAGGGTAGCCCCACCAATTTTACATATTAGAGTGTTTACAGGTCTTGGGGAGGAAGCTGCATGTCATCTGATAAACTGCTGCCAGTTATGACACGCAGTGGCATGTAATTTGATAAATAGCCTCTAGTGGTGTCAATCAGTGGCTAAGGTGCATTGTAGGTTATGTAGGCACCATGCTTTTTAAGAAAACCACTGGTTTAGCATTACACTCCTATAACACTGTTGGACAGTTTGAAGACAAATGATAATTGATACAGCAGAACTACAAAATATTGCCTTTTTTTCCATCTCCTACATAACCCACAATGCAACTTAGCCACTGAGTGACACCACTTAATCAGATTACATGCAGCTTTGTCTGGAGCCACAAAAGCCTTCATAGTACTTTTTGCACATATACAACACACTGCATTGTGTAAAATTGGTGGAGTTGCCCTTTAAGTGCATAGAAAAATCCATATGTGCATTTCTACACATACACACAAACACCGTAATTAACACACTAAAGCTTAGGGTAATGTCCGACATGGAGGCATGTATGCCGTCACTGCACCACCTCCTTGTCTTTCTACAAGCATGATGATTAGGAGGTGCTCCGAAGTGCCTGACACCAGGCCATAAAATAACTTTGAGACACCTTAAATCATCTCCCCCAGAGCACGTTTTCCCTTTAGTGGTTGCCAAATGTCTTTTGCATGTAATCTTTTACATAAAAATTCTAAAGCTGCCTCGAGTTGGAGCTGATTTGTAGCTCGTGTTGATGCTTTAAGCGTTGAGTGACTGTGCCGCCACCGACATCTAAATGCATCTGACGGCAGCAGCTTAATCTGGCAGCCAGATGAGAGTTTGCTGGATCGTTACCCAGGCCCCTAACAACCAAAAATGATGCTGCTACGACAAAACAGTGGAATAAGTGGGTTTTCATGCGGTGACAAAGAGTAATTTGTGACTTTGATATAACTTTGCTACCTTTACGCCTCATATAACAAGACAAAGCAACTTGTAAATCATACACCTTAGTCACAGCCAGAGAAATAAAGGTTTCCATTAAATGCACATTTCAGTTGCACTTTCTGTCAGACTTGCTGGAGCAAAGCCTGTAACCTCGATACGTCGCGATGAGAGAAGTTATATTACAGCGTGGCATTAGAGAACCTCTCTGTGTGAGCACATACCTCCTGCTGTCAAGTCTCAAACCAGTGGCATTTCCCAGAACAACAACTCAGGACTGGAAAATGCAGGGTGGTAAACAACAAGGTACACACTACAACAGTCCGCTTTGTAAACCCTCAGGTAATTCTGAAATGACACAAAGGGTCTCTTGCAGCTCGGTTGCTTTTCCACAACCACAGAGAGAGCTCACACCTGCTGGGCGCCACTGCCGGACCTGCCGTGATGCTTATTGACTGACACACTGCCGTCAGGGGGTAGAGCTGGGTGGCAGGGGCACCAATAGGTCAGAGAACAGCCAGCGACGTGGCATGGGGCATGGGGATGGATGCCGAATGGTCGACGGATTCTGGAGGGTTTCAGAGTTAACATAACTCTTTTGCTTTTTTGTGAGTAGTGGCGATCTTTTTACTTTTTATTCGGTTGTATCACACAGGCAGAAATTTGCTTTCGTGGTGTCTTCATGTAAAAGGTTTTTACTATAATTACCAACACATTCGCCAGAATAAGTGTTCATTCATTGAACACTGCTCTCAAACAGTGATTGTCCTATCACTATCATAAGCATAACCAGTCACAACAGGGCTGTCAAGCTTTGCATTTCTCTAACATGTTGAAGTGGTGTGCGTGGGGCGATCCTGGGTATCCAAGGGTAGTGTCTTTATCTCTGTTTTAAAGCAAAATACACATGAGCAAAAGCGTAAGGGATCGATTAAACTGTGTTTATCTGACTTAAGCATTAGCCAGAGTAACTAGCTTACTACCCACCATAGTTATTTAACCGAGTGTTGCATAGCATTGGGCAGCAAAGTGATTAGCACTGTCCCCTCAAAACTAGAAGGTCCTGGGTTTGGATCCCAATTGTGGCGGGGCCTTTCTTTGTGCAGTTTGCATGCTCTCCATGTGTTTGCATGGATTTTCTCAGGGTAATCCAATCATGTGATGTCATGCACCCTTGACCAATGTGCTACATATTTCTCCTAATACATAGTTTGGGTTAAATGTAGATAACAGATTTTGCTGTCAAGAATAACTTAAGTTTATGTCTAAATGCAAGGGGCATTTCATTTGCTCACGATATTACCGGACTTAAAAGTTACGTACTTGTTTAGGACTGGACCATCCACTGTATGAGAACCAAGGTGCCACAATATTAGAGGTTAGAGTTAAGACAGAGGCCTCAAGAACTCGGGGGAATCTTATTTAACTTGTATTAGGAAGGGTTATGTTTGAGAAACTCATCTGTTACTTCTCTCCCTTAGCATACAGTTTTAAAATATCAATAATAAAGCATAAATCTGTGTTGCTTGTTTTTCTACAGTGTACATTTTGTGTAGTAAATTTGCCATTGTTACTATGTGATCATTAAGTGCCCCATGAGATTGCAAGCTTGACAGGTATAGCGACAGTGAGTAAGGCGGATGAGGCCTAGTTATACGTCAACCTGCTCAGACAGCCATGCCTACATCCGTTTGTTTAGAAATGTCACAGGAAGAGACTTTGCACAAGAAGATGTATTGAAAACGATTTCATTTTTATTTCTTCAAGTCTGCACACCACAGGAGAAATGGGCAGCTGATTGCCAACATATGTGTAGCCTCAGTCGGACTGACAGTGTTGTCTTAATCCTGAATACTAAGCAGGACTGTATATCGCTCTGGATGACAGCATCTAACAAGTGCCTTACATTTAAATGTAAATGTAAATACAAAAGTAAAGTCAGTGGTCAGCAGCGGTTCGGTAGATAAACGCAGACATGATGCGAGTCAGACGTTATGTTTCGTAAACATTTTCAAAGGCCCCTGAGGAGATAAAGAGGAAGCAGTGGACGGGCAGAACATGTGAGTGCTGTAACTGTGAACTAGTCGAGTGCAAAATGGATAAAGAAAGGCATAGAGAGTTCTGGAGGTAATATGGTAGCACTGATGACAGATTTATAAGTTTAAAATGGATCGTCAGCAGTTCATGTTATAATAATGGACTTCAAATGAGTTGGCAGAATTAACGGCAGATTTATGTGACTGTGAAACTTCCTCAGGAGATTTGGATGATCATAGGCAAAGATTAAAAACAAGTGCTATCACGTTGTAATACTCAAAATATGTTTATGTAGCGTTCATGTAGGTGTGAGCAATATTTCCAGTTCAGTAGGTCTTATCTCTTCTCTGACACTCCGGTTCAGAGCTGCTCTCCTGCTGCTCCTTTGATCTCCTTTTCCCTTTCTGCTCAGGTCTCCTCAGACTCCCACTCGCTCTGACCTACAGGGACTGTCTTCCTGACTGCGGGACTGAGGAACACCGCATGGAGCTGGGGATCCGAAGGCGGTGGGCAGGGCCCGTAGCCTGAGGGGCGGGTCACAGGCCAGCAGGAGGGTCTTTAGGGGCTTTATTTGAAACAATGGTCTAAACTGTATGTAGGGAGGTGGGAGAGGTTGCAGGGGGAGGATGGTTGAAGGGTTTTGCTCTGTTGACAATAAATGTGTGGTGCACTTCCTGAGGATGTGTCAATGACTGAGCACAGTTGCTGGAATTATCTGATGGGTTTTGGCTGGTAGCCAACAGTATGTGCTGATATTCAATTGACAACTTTTGTCCCGACTTCCAGTTGCTATCACCGGCTATAGTTAACACAAGGCAAAAGTCTGGCTCCTGATTGGTTCCTGTAGCCTACTTTAATTTTCGGGGGGAGAACAGGTTCACCACTTTTGCCGAAGACATCGGATCATTAATCTTAGCTTGATGTTTCTGTCATCATGAGCTGATGCTTAACTCATCAGCATGATAATATGAAATTGTTAAAAAGACTGTAGTTATATACATATCACATCTAGGTTATAGGGTATTGGAAATTAGCATAAGAGAAAAGAGCACACTGACTCCAAACCACAAAGTTATTTTATATATTTATATCAAAGTGAACACATTTAGATCCTAGTTGGATCTTTGTCAGGTCAGTTTCTTTTATAAATTGTCCCCACACATACTTCCAAATAGGCCGATAGACTCAGTATTGACAGGTGTGATTTTGTGATAAAGATCTCAAAATAACAAACGATTCTCAAAATACACAATTCAAACTATACCTCCAAATTTGGATCTTCAAATACAATAAATATGAAATATATGCATTGATCACAAAAATCTCAAATAGACTTATATAAAAATCAAAATAGTTGTTAATTATATGAAAGAAGACATTAAAATATTGTACATACTGAATATAATAGAAGGCATATTTAAACAGAAAAACATCACGCAGATACTAGGGCTGTCCTGAATACCATTTTTGGGGCTTCAAAGCTTCAGTGAGAATTGTGCACTGTGGGCCTCATATGTGCTGGATTTCAGCCTCATTAAATGCCATAGAGGAGCTCTGTTTCTCGTTCCTTATCAGCCTTTTGCCTCTTTTCCAGTGCACCCGACACAGCATCTACTTTCTTTTTAAGGAAACAAACAAACAAACAAACAAAAATGCCAAAACAAAGCATTTAAGCATTTGAATACTGATTGGGTGTTGCATACAGTACCAGTCTATGGTACAAGCTTCGAAGTGGTCGGGTCAGCATGAGCATATACATCATATATTTCTATTAATATACACTAACACATGTACGCTTCAAGAAGTCACATCCCCAACATGCCTACATTTACAAAATCTCCTAACCACTATTAACTATAACAACACAACTAGCTGATCAGGAGAACAGATTTAATTAGCACAGCTGTGACTGCTAGTAGTCAATGTTTGCAAGGCTGCTGTGGATTTTCCTCCAGCTGTGGTAGTCCTATTGTAAAAAATGTCTTAAATGTTTGCTGAAATGCAGGTGCAAGGTGATGTAAAGCGACACATCCCTACTTTTTGGTGTAGAAGGGAAGTTAAAAGACAAACTATTGCAGCACACCGGTTCCTTGTTGCTGGATAACAGAAGGTGCTTATTTTTGCAGTGGCTGTTATTTCAGTGTTTTCCAACAACTTTTTCCTAATTAGGTTAGAAAATGTTCTGAAAAACAGCTTGTCATATTATTTCACAGACTGACACCCTGAGTGAAAAAGTCCCCCATGTTAGAGCGAGACATAACAAATGATATCCAGTTTTTATCAAAGGCAATAGGAGTCCCAAAAATCAGTAAATCGTGGTATAACACAAGTTTGTGTGAGTTTATTTGAGTGAGCTCGTGTGTGCACGTCTGCTCAAACAAAGGATTTGGAGTCGGTGTGCATGATTGGCACACAATGCAGATGTGTGGGCAGCGGATGCCATCTGGAGAAAGCGGAGTGGGCTGGTAGTGGAGGGGAGTGGGGGAGGCCGCTTTGCCTCCCCCCCCCCCATGAAAAAAAAGCCGGTGGTTTGACAGGAAGATAAAGGAAACGATGGGAGTGTAATCAATCAAAAACACTGTGACACAAATAAAGAAAGACAAGAGACACAACCCGCCCACTCGCACCCTGTCCAGACCACCATCGCGGCCCATCATCGTAAATCCAAGAATTGTTTTCGCCATTGGTCGATTAAGATCAAAAGGGGCCCTCCAGGTCCCCCTCTGGCTTTTTAGGGTTGCCAGGTTTGTTGTCAGGGGAGAAAACAGTGCCCTTCATCTGGGGATGTAGTTTTGGACAATCAATGTTTGAGGGTAAATTGGCCAATTTTGGTTGAGCACCAGGTGCTTTGTCTGCTTCATTACGCCCATAGAGATACTTCCACAGGAGAGACCATAACCCCTCAAAGGCACAGTGTCCCATCCCAGGAGAGTCTCATCAACCCACACACATCTCTCCATCTATTCCTAAATCGGCCTCATTCTGTTTGACCTGGCAGAACTTCCTTGAGCAATCCAAGATCAGGACTTCATAGTTGACTTCTCAGACCAGTCCTACATAAAAACACTATACTGTCTCTCTCTTTGACTGGCATCTGCGAGGGAAAAACAAAGCCACACTATGTCCGTCGAAGCATTTCAGACAAAGGCAGGTCTATTCACAGTGAGATCACCCCTGTGAGAAAACTCCTAGATGTTTCCTTGCATGGACAGAAATAAATATTTCTTAGCCAAGTCTTGGAAGCCTGAGGTTGGTGTGTGACAGCTACAAAAAAGGCATGGGAACGGGAGTGCTTGGGATCTGCCAAACGTGCATGCTAGAGGCTACAAACAATATTTCCACACAAAGACATATTCATATGTATGACGCTGTAATGAGTCGAGAGGCAAGACACCTGCTGAGTGAGGGAAAACGTCTTATAGCCTGCTCTGTCTCAACATCACAAACAGGTTTCTGAAGACAAATGAAGCCGCTTAAATTCAAAACTCATGCGGCTTCATTTAAATTTGAAAGAGTTTCACATAACTGAAATAACAACAATGAGATACTTTTTGGATTCATGCAACGGAATTCTGTTTTGACTATCAACTCGACAGCTGATAGGGGTCCAATGACTTGCCCAAGGACACTTCAGCAGGGTGCATGTTTTCCAGCTGAATCAGTCTCTGTAATCTGTGAAAGGCCACATTCCACTTTAAAGGAGACACAATATCATAACGGTGCTGGTTGTGGTTGTGGAAAACCTATCTGTAGTCGCTGGCTGCAGTTGTGTGGTCATGCAGAACGCCCTAACCTGCCCACACGGTGACAATCTCCTCCGCAGATCAGTGAAAGGTTGCCTGCCTGCCGCTGCAATGGGCACATCTCCTGGGAGCAATAGAAGACCTGTGTGGGAGGACATAAAAGAGTGAGAGCACCCTGGGCAAAACCCCAAACCTGGACACAGCTGGTTTTTCTAAAACACGAACAATACAGCCTTTGTTTGGAGAAAAGCTATAGAAGTAACATCAATTCCTGCACATCATTCACCTTTTGCAGCTCCACACAACACCCGTCCTGCTGGATCTGTCTGTGCACATTCCTTCATAAATACCCCTAAAGCCTTGATAATATTAGAATAATAGCAAAGTGACAATAATCCAATACAAGCTCAGAACGATCACAAAATGGGCATTGTCAATTTCACAAAGTGCAATACCATGTAATGTAAGGGAGGTCATGCTCATGCTTGTTCCTTAATCCAATTTTGGTGGCAGAACAGGCGTCAATATCTCCGCTAGGTGGCGACCTTGGTCTGATGCGGCTCACCTTGGACAGCGCTGCGCTTGACTGGAGCCAGACTACATGCAGGATCAGCACAGTGTGGCCGAGGAGCACAGAGGACAAAAACTGACGCATTGCATTTACGCATATAAATGTATATGGTTGAGGAGCAGTTTCTGGTTTGCATTTGGAGTTAAGGAAGCAGTGATGAAGGCAGACTTTATTTCCTAAACAAACTCAGAGCTCTAGATGAAATCGAGGCAGCGCGCACACACTCACTCGCTCACACACACACACACACGTCCCGTTCATTTTCACTGTTGACTAACAGAATGTTTCCCCCGCAGTTTATTTGTGTAATGTCAGTCTGTGACTCGAAAGAGTCGCGGTGAGTTTTACATCACCTCTGTACCCACATGGCAAAATGTCGTGGAGAAATGCCACATCATACTTTACAAACTCGTCGGGTCTCTGACGATACAGTCCACTGATAAATGAGAGAGTGAGTTGTCTGGGGGTGTGCAGGGGGGTGGTTAATGATTATTTGCCCCCCTCCCTCCACCACGTTTCCTATATGGATTGACGGGGTCCGCGTCAGAGCGCACAGAGTAGACCCGCCTCCTGGCAGTGGTGCGCTCGCTGCGTCTCTCTCCCCTGTCCGCTTCAAATCCATATTCCACTGGGAGAGAGAGAGGGAGAGAGAGGGAGTGAGTGTGAGTGAGTGAGAGAGAGAAAGAAAGAGAGAGAGAGAGAGAGAGAGCAGGACCTGAGAGAAGAGCAACGAAAGAAAAAGAGGAGAGAAAAACGGAACAACGACACAAATGGCACTCATGGCAGGGATTTTGTTCACGGCCAATTTTCTTGTTTTTGGGATTTCTTCACTTGTTTCGCCGTCACGGATATACCCCCCAAATGAAGGTAAGGTTGTTGGGAGAAAATAACTGCCGTGGACTTCTGACTTCATCCCCGCTCCGTGTCTGTGTGTGTTTGCGCAGCGGAGCCTCACTTCGTGGCCCCTTGTTGCGAGTGCGCGGAGCCGCGATGAGTTTAATGCTGGAAAACAGCGAAAACACCTTCACGCAGTGACTTTTGCGGGGTTTTGTGTGAACGGAACTGGAATGAGAAGTGCCTGTCCAAATGCGCATTGGCTGTTTTGCTCTCGGCTCGGGCTTGGATCGTGCCCGCTGCCGAAAGCCTGCGATCAGGAATACTTGTAGCCCCGATACGTGCTGATCTCTCTGTTGGGAGAGAAAAGGTCATGCATATCTCAGCGCAAAAGACATTTTAATTCTGCTTCTGCCTAAACGTCCTGTAGAACAGAACTGAAGTACATTTGCGAGTCAGTGGGAAACTCGCAAATGTGACCAGCCAGCAGCTCTTTATCAATTTCAGAATTGTTCACAGTGATCGCATCTGCTGTCACTGTGTTTTGGTGGAAGGTGATATATAGGGATGACATGAAAACCAATTCTAAAAGTGAAATTAACACACTGAAGCGAGCAAACATTAAACTGCAACATGTTTCGAGCCACGGGGTGTCCTTCATAAAACAAGACGGTTTCGGGACTAGAGGTCCCTGCGCAGCGTCCCGGGGCGCACCGTATCCAGTTTCAAAATGTTAGGCCTGATACAGGTTATAGCCTACTTTCCAGTGACGACACTAATGAAAGAAGTTCTTTATTTTATTTAAAACAGCCTCATCAGATGGATCCAGTCTGTCTCTTGCGGTATGATGTCTGTTTCTGCCCTGTTCGGCAGAGAAAGGCTGTTTGACACACATGATGCATCACGGACTTAAGTTAAATATGAAACAAATATTTAACATTTAAAGTGGATCAGTCTTTATTGTAACTAATAATTTATAGTGTGGACTTGCATAACGGACGTATTTATTTATTAATACCGAGCAGTTGAATAAGCGTTTTTTTTTATCGCACGAGTGCAAAACAACCCTAAAAATAGAGACGCCTCTGTGCCATTTAATTCAGTCGAACATATTCTTTAAATTAATGACTCTCCAGGTAACTTCTTTGACTTTTTCCCGAGAAAATGTTTGATATTACAGCCCGTCTGTCTGGTAGGGACATTTAAAATGCGTTTTGTTCTTCAGCGACCAAGTTTATGCAGACGGCTCTCTAATTGATTCAGATCACATCGAACATGCGTAAAGACGATGCTGAGCAAAACGAAAAAAAAAAACAATTATTCCAAAGACACAGGGGGAATACATTTGTCATTTTTAGAAAACCTCGTTCTTAAAGAAAATCAATCAAAAAGACTTTGGGAAATACGCACAACAAGACAATTACGAGTTTATCATTGGTGAGACGCGTTGGCCTCCCGTTTTTCATCATGAGGATATTTTTCTACTGTCACAATAATTCATTAAGACCATTTTTTTTGGGTTGGGGGGAGAGGAACCCATTTTCTTCCTCAGTGTGTGTTCGACCTAAGTGGATTATACATGCCAATACTGATGTTGTATGGATGGACTGAGACTACATGCTCACTTCTCCTATTCTTGTTTTCCAGTCACGTTATTGGACTCCAGATCCGTACAGGGGGAGCTGGGATGGGTCGCCAACCCGACAGAAGGAGGGGTAAGTACGGCAAAGAAGTGTCCCCTTGTTAGGACGCATGGTCTCCTATTGAGCAAAAATGGAGAGATAATATCCATTATTGGCAGGAGCTCTGGAGTGGACCGCCAAATAGATACACAGCCCTCTTTGATAAGATCCTGTCCTGGTGAGCCCTTTATGGGAATATCTTTGTAGATGATTTATTGTGCAGCTGTCTGCACTGTAGGGATATTAAGCTCAGGGTGAGGCTCAAGCCTTCATTTCCAGTATCTTACACTAAAACACGGGTACGTTTGAATGTTGTACAGAGACCCTCTGGAGCTCCCTCCAGGGCCCCATGGGGTCCCCGGAATCCACTTTGAGAAGCATCGGTCTATAGGCACCCCCCTCAACCCCTGCCCCTGCTCCCCTTTCTCCTCGCTTCCCTTCTCTCTAACCACTCTGTAATGGTCAGATGCAGGGGCCGATACTGCAGCGGGCGTCAGGTTTCCTGAATAGACGGTGGATTGAATCGGTCTTTGTGGAGAAACTTTATATCCCTTTCCACCATTGAGTCGAAGAGAGGGAGAGAGAGGAACTTGGCAGCTGAGAGAGGGTCCTCTGGAATGGATGAATAAGGGGGCTAGTGCAGTGGGGTTCAGCTCTTGCCGCAGGACGACTAGATCTTGCTATAAAACAAGGGGGAATAGGGTCGACCGAATGCGTGGTCCCTCAGTCTAATTGGGAAATCTACTGTGGCTCTGATAAGAGAAAGAATGGGGGCTGCAGTTGGGCCTACAGTGGCCACAATGTGTCATGGGCATTAGATGGTTTGGAAGATGGTTGGCACATACCATGCCTTAACCAAGTCTGAATGTGATCATGTAGAAATGGCTCAAATTTACTCAAATAAATATTTCTTCACATTAAACAAATAACAGTACTTCTCATTCAGAAGGTATTCTTCTATCTGCTCTAATGACAGAAATGCACAAGTGAGCCTTTTCGTGTTTTATGAAAATTAATGCAAATTAGCAACAGTCATGTCAACTAATGATCAGGAACCCAGGGGAACAGAATTTCACCTCGTGCGGTTGTTGCAGGCTCTACCCGTCAGCCTTTCTCAATGAACTTGGCCTGTTATGCACTCAGGTCCTCCCCTCGACCAAATAATCACAAACAAGTGATTGACAGGGTCCTGGCAGCCCCAGCAAGCCTGCATTCACCCCCTCATTACGACCAATTGGCCTTATTCTCCCTCTTCCCTGCTATCGGGGAAAGGTGCGGCCTTATCTTAGCGCCGCTTGATTTCCACAACAAAAGGGGGGCTGAGGGAAGCAAGCAGAGTGGAATGGAACAGCAGGGAATGATAGACATTTTCTCAAATCATACAGCCACAGCCATGTTTAGCATTATCCCGACCTCCTCCGGGGATATATGGCTTTAAACCAGATTGTATATGATAAGGCGTCAAATCAAATCTGGAGCATAACCCATGTCTTCCACTGTCCTATTCTGACTTTTTTTTGCAAAGGCCTGTCTGCTCTTGTTTACACCCCAGCTCAGTCAAAGAGTCTTTTTAAAACACACGGTGAAAAACTTAAGGGAACCCACCGCTTTGAGCCTCTCAAGACATGCTCGTATTTGCTCAACAGTGATCTGTGGAGAGGGGAACTTTATCATAAGTAAAACAAACATTCCCTCCCGGCAAAAATAAGCCAGGCCGCGCTGGATAACGTAATCCGTGTGCCCCACGTCGGTGTCTCCCCCTCTCTCCTGCAAGTTCGTACTAACAACAGCAGTGAACATGTGTGCCTCTGCCTCGCAGTCCCCATTATGTATGCTGATGTAAAGCAGGCATACATTAGATCATTAGCTTTGATTCAGAGACCTTTAGTTTTTGCATTCACATAATCCTGTTGTCTTTCTTTCAAGATACAGGTCTCTCAGTGTGTGTGTGTGTGTGTGTGTGTGTGTGTGTGTGTGTGTGTGTGTGAAGAGGATTTTGTATACCATTCCCCAAGTAATTGAACTGTAGGCATTACTGAGGCATAGAACTAATTACAAATTTCCTTTCTCGCAGTCGAGGAGAAGCCATGAATATTAATATCTTTATGATTCTATATTAGGAACTAACAAGTCTATTAGGTGCCATTCATAAAATATGCATTAAGTTTAGCCATCAATTAATTGCTCTGCTGAGACTCAAATATTGACTAATCTTTCTCGCATGCTCTTTTGCACAGTATCTCTCCTTCTTGGCTTAGGCTCTCAGTCATGTGTGGTACTTACATAGGCAATTTTAAGTAGCAGAGCATTTAGTTGATATTTCTCTGAAGTTGTTAACCTTTAACAAGTGTGCCTGACAACGTTAGGTATCTTTCTGCTGTTCTTTATCTATGGTTTGGAATTCAACATAGAGAATTCTTTTTACAGATTGCAACTCAGAGGTTTATCCTTGTAACGTTATTGATGTTGTGTCCTTTCCCCAGTGGGAGGAAGTGAGCATTATGGATGAAAAGAACATTCCCATCCGGACGTACCAGGTGTGTAACGTCATGGAGCCAAACCAGAACAACTGGCTCCGCACTGACTGGATCCCCCGAGGCGGTGCCCAGCGCGTCTACATAGAGATCAAGTTCACCCTCCGAGACTGCAACAGCCTCCCTGGGGTCATGGGAACCTGCAAGGAAACCTTCAATCTTTACTACTACGAGTCCAACAACGACAAGGAGCGCTACATCCGTGAAAACCAGTTTGGCAAGATTGATACCATTGCAGCAGACGAGAGCTTCACTCAGGTGGACATCGGCGATCGCATCATGAAGCTGAACACAGAGGTCCGGGATGTGGGTGCCTTGACCCGGAAGGGCTTCTATTTGGCCTTCCAGGATGTTGGAGCATGCATTGCGCTTGTGTCCGTCAGGGTCTTCTACAAGAAGTGTCCTTTAGCGGTGCGTAACTTGGCCCAGTTTCCTGATACCATCACTGGAGCCGATACCTCCTCACTTGTGGAGGTTCGTGGCTCATGTGTGGATAATTCAGAGGAGAAGGAGGTTCCTAAGATGTACTGCGGGGCTGACGGAGAGTGGCTGGTGCCAATTGGGAATTGCCTGTGTAACCCTGGATACGAGGAGCGCAATGCAGAATGTCAAGGTAAAGGACTGACCTTTCTTGTTTCTTGGGGCTGACTGTTTCTATATTTATAAACCACTCTTTCCCTTCAAACCTGGCCAGCCTCAGTATCGTACATTTTTTAATTTCTCCCAGCCCTCTTGCTCTGTCTCTTTGTCTTTATCCCCCATGTTTTGTTCTCTTTGTCCTTCCCTCTCCTCTCTCGATTCACCCACCTCACCTCACACTCTGTTGGATATGTTTTTTCCCCTCCCTCTCCCACTCTCCGTAGTCTTCGTTCCAGTGCCTGCTTGGGTGATAGAAGCAATGATGATTGTAAATGGAGTAATTAGCAGGCCCACTGGGAGGTGTTGTGCAATGGGATGCATCCCAGGAGAATTGGTGACACTGGGAGAGGAGGGTAGGGCTCCAACTGGTTTGCTCTACTGCTGTGTCTTTCACCCCCACCTGCACTTTCTCTTATTCCCAATGGAGCCCGAAGCAGGGAATAAGAGATAGACAGCTTTAGAGGAAGGGAAGGAGAGGGAAAGAGTTTATCATTCCAAGCAGGTATCAGAAGAGTGAAAACACACAGCTGTGAGATGGGGTTGAAATGGTGCTATTTGGTAGGGGGGAATAGACCTTCGTAGACGATTATTCTCGTCTCAGCTCACTGTGATCCTATATCAGACTGTTTGATGAGGTTTTAAGGTCAGTGCAGAGCGCTGCCTTCCACATTTTTTTAAATCAGGAGTGTTGTAGAGCCTTCAGCATGTTGGTGAATTCAAAACATTGCCCAGATAGCCTATGTAGAAAAAACATGCCAATAGATGAGCTTAGGCTGTTATGATGAATGGTGTTTTTGATGGACTCTACCCTAATTTGACTTGCTTCTGTCATTGCACTCAGTAGATTTTAGTTTATGGTATGCAGCAGTGAATTGTGGATAGCATCTAGCAGTATTCAGCAGCTACTTTGTTGATCACATGCAGCATTTTGCCAAGCCAAAGCGCAGTTGTCAGCTGGCCAGACAAGCGGATGCCAATTCTGTCACGATGGTTTATTGGTGTACCCCACCAGCCATCCACCACCATCACACACAAAAAGCAGTGAGCCACAGCAGTGAGGGGTCAGAGGGTGGGCACGGGTGATTAACAGGGGGACGGACCAATACACCTCTCCTAATTTATGAGGGAGCCTTTATCTTGAAGGACTAATTGCATGACAAGCAGGTCTGGTGATTTAGGGGTGCCACTGGCTGCTAGGGGGTGGGGAGGCAAAGGGGCACAAGTAGCCACAGATGGGTTTGTGTGTGTATTTGCTTGCGTATTTGTCCAACAAAGTATCATCTGAGCTGTAAGAATTCTCTTGGATTGTTGCCCATCTCCCCTGCCGCTGGGTTCAGATGGCTCCGGCCAGGTTTCTGTCCCCAGGGTTGGCTTCAAAGAAGGAGAGAGAGATGGAGGGTTGAGGGAAGGAGACCAGAAAGTAGTTAGTTACAGACTTTAGGTAAATCTCCCCTGGATTGGCTTTCTATCATGCTATTTACTGTAATAACCTCTCTTATTTCAAATCAGAATGAGAACCCTGATCTCATACTGTGTATCATGTCTCTCATTTCCTTGCACCATTGATATATACTTCTTATCTCTCCTCTTTAATTTCAGTTGAGATAAATAGCTGTTACTCTCCAAAGAAGGCAACAAAGGATTTGGAAAGCTTGATTTTATATGACTAATGCAGTCTCGTAGTGTCTGCCAGCCTGTGAGCTGGCAGGATTGCTTTTCAAGCCAATATATCCATTTAGTTCACATATCACTGCATCTGCCGGAGTTTGTTTGACTTTACAGTGCCAATACATCCACTCTGTTCACTTTTAGCTTTTATACACTGTTCGAGAAGTTTCTTAACAATTCACTTTGAATTGGGAACTGGAGAACATGCGTTGTGTTTGATGCTCGTGGATACTGTGGTGACAGTGTGGGTCAGCTCCAGTGACTAAAGGGTTAAAAGGTGCTGGCCACTGCCAGTCTTCAGTTGCACTGATGAGCTAGTTAATATTCTCCAATGTGACAGACTCTATGGGAGATGTTGACCAAGGGACTTCTACAGGAGCCGGTTTTGGGGGAGGGAGGGTGGATATCAAGGGAGAGTTCTTAGGTAAGGTTTTTGCGTGTGTGTGAATATTTCTTCTATATATATCCTATATATATCTTCAATATATCTAAAAAGTTTATGAGGGTATATCAAACTATGCTCACACGTTGTTCTTAATTTGGTCTGAAACCATTCTTTTTAAAGGTTTTCTATGGTGCACATAAGCCCAATTGTGTGCATGCAAGTGTGTGTGTTTGCATCCTTGTGTGTCTGTGCTTGTCTTGTGTTCGTGCAGGGTTACAAGGGCACCTTGGCCCCTGGTTCCCAGCCCGCGATGAATGGGCTCTCCTCCATCATTGTTTGGGGCAGCAGTGGAGCCGACTGAGGCTGGCAATGTTTGGGGGGAAAAAGAGGTAGAGGTGGGGGGGCTGATGGGGCATGTAGGAGTTGTATTCTCCACCCCTGGCAGAGGTCAGGGGTCATCCCCTTCTGCATCCATCTTACTGCTATGTCTGACAGCGTTGTGGATCCAGGATTGATTAAGACGTCAGGGATTTGACAGCTGTGGTGGGGGTGTGTGTGCTCGAGGTAGGCCAAGGGTGGCCAGGGTGTACACCCTGGGCCCAGGCGAGAGGGGCTACGAGGGCACTGAGGGCCAAGGGGCCCCCTGATCTTAGAAGAGGGGGCTCTGTCTGTTTGCATTTGGGATCCCTTTCCCTGTTAACCACCTCCCCCCACACACATGAAGGGTGGGGGTCAGAGAGTCCCCTCGCTCCTCATCTGGTGAGGGGGTTCCTACTGTTGGAGGGGTGGGTGGGAGAGATTAGTGAGAACTTCGTATGTCATTATGGGGAAATGATAATTACCTTCACAGTTTTTTGGTTGTCGAGTGAGAGGAACATTTGAGCGCCGTGTGCTCTGGCAGCCATTGTGCCTATGCAGAGCAACAGTGTGTGTCAGGAAATTTAGCAAGTTGTGTGTGTGTTTTTCCCTTCAAGTTGTAGTTGTTGGCATGCGTGTGTTTATTGAGGATAAAGCTTGGTTGAGGCGTGAAGGTGACAGACACTTCTGACACTGCAGAATGCTAGTTCATGGTTGAGCTGATAACCATCACCCCGCAGCCTATCATCACCATCAGTCAACACGCACTAACACACACACACACACACACACACACACTCACACATGCACACCAGTAAATCTACAAATCACTTTTAATTTATATCATGTTATTGTACCTAGAAACCTCTTTTTTCGTGTGTATGGATTGCAGCTTACTACCCGATTGTGATGTCAGTGTGTGATCGAAGCATTTTTCTCACCTGAGACCCCCCTCCACCCTCTCTATTCCCAGCAGTCTTTGCTGAGCTGGAGACTCTCATTCATATTGGATTAAGAGGTTTTAGGGATGAAGTTTCTCTACCCTGCTCCACTCATTGTGTGTGTGTGTATCTGGGTCCTCCTTTCTCTCTCTCCCTCTGTTGACAGTGTTAAATATGCGCTTGGGAGCGTAATTCTAAATTCACCACGTAATTCTATTTAGCCCGCTGGTCCCTGATGGCTTTAAATACACAGACTCAGTCCCTTGCTCTTCCTCTCCCTTTGCTATTTTCCTCCTCTTCTTTCCTCTCTTCTGAAAACACACAAATTAAGTGTTTGCGTCTTCTTCTTCTTCTTCTTGTTTTTTTCTGTCCATGTCTTCTGTCTCTTCAAATTTCCTGTTGCTTTAACAGCTCTTCTTGAGCCTCTATCTCTTTTCATATGTCTCTTTTATCTCCCCACATTTTTCTGCCAAGTTTCTGTTAGCAATTTTCACCCGTTCACACTGTCTTTTTTATCCTGCTCTCTTTTTTTCCTCCTTCTCTCTGCTCCGGCCGTCGAGGTGGTTAGTGTTCGTCAGCCTGTCTCTGGTGGCAGCAGCAGGAAGTGGGCTGAATAATGAGATTACCTTCACTGTTGGGAGGGAGGCAGCGCACAGAACATCATCACCCCTCGTTGTTACCACAAACACACATTCAGGTGCACACACTCACAAGTGTGTGAGTGTGCACACGGACCTAAATAATAAAAAACCAGACACATGCAGGGAAGGATGTCTTGGGTGACATTAACCAATAAGTAAATGTACGCACCCATGTGTACAGCCGTGCATGCATGCTCATACAAAAACCCAGGCACATACACACACATGTAAAAAAAGGGCATGTTAAGTAATACTCTCAAGTACGCTGACACATTCATAAATATGTATAGCACACACTCACACAAGCTTTAGTCTGTTAGCACACACAGACACACTCTCAAAGCTGAGCAGAGCGCAGCAGAATGGAGGTGAATGTACTCATCACTCTCAGTGCCACCAGAGAGGCTCATTTTGTGCTGCTGAATAGAGACGAGGAATCTATTACCAACGGAGAGCAGGAAAGAACAACGGATACAGAAAGAGAGGACAAAATGTCTCATGAGCAAAACTCTGCCACTCTCCCCTTCCTGCTGAAATAATTGCTTTGTTATATATACACATTTATGCCGTTCTTCTTCTCAAGCTCCTAACATGATGAAAAATGTCCTCTTACCACCCCCCTACCCCTAACTGGGTGGAGGAGGGAGATGAAGGGGGTGGGGGGGAGTGGTAATTCAGCCGTCATTAACTGAGGTGCTGAAAAGTTTTTCCTGCCTGGGCTGCCGTCCTGCCTCAGTGTTTGTTCCCTTTGCAGTTCTCAACACTCATCACCCGTCTCTCTTTCCCCTTGCGGTGCCCTGTTCAGGGCAGGAAGCCACCGGCGATCGAGCATGACCCGGGGCTGATGGCTATAGTGCTCCCACAGTGTCAGCTACACTGCACTGTGCGGGGATATGCTGCCACGAGTACCCATCTTTAACTCATTTATCCCCTACTGAGTTTTAATAGCTCATTTTTCCCTTTGAGAATCAAGTTCCTTTTAGGAATTTTCTGGAGCTATGTGCTTTATTTTGTGTGATTTCAAGGAACTGACACTGGCTTCAAGAAAATGCCAGAGGCTCGTCAAACTTCATTAGAAATAAGCAGAATTATTCCAGCCTTTGTGGGAAACAAGATTCCAGTGCTGGATATGAGACAAAATAATATCTGGAGATATAATAATATCTAGAGAGGAAAACTTTTTTACAAACTGCGACCTCAAATGCTCACACATACTGTGTAAAGCAAATAGGATGCTGAATGGCTCCAGCATATGCGTTTGTCATAGTGTCATGTTTAGCTTTTCTTATTTGACGGCGGTGTTCAGTGGTGTAGGATCATTGCTATTGCCATTTAAGTTGTTGAAATGAGCTTATACACATTGTGAATTATCTGGAATAAATTGGCATTATAAAAGATGGCCTCAAAATGAGAAAAAAAATCAAGCTGTGTGCTAGCCCTATTTTACACAGCAGCTTATAATTATGTTGTTTAATTAGAAAAAATTACTAAATGATGCATACTCAAAAATAACACTATGCTCAGAAAATGCATACGTTTTTTAGATTTTGCTCTATATGAACGCTGTTGTCCTGCAGTGCAGTGCACAGTGGAAATGAAGCAGCTACTGGACTGGAAATTAAAAACCAAAAAAATATAGGGGAAATGGTGAGACAGCTCCAGAAAAATGTTCTTTTACTCATTTCCCTCATCATGAAGAAAATAAGTTAAATGAAAGATGGAATCTGTGAAATTAGGTTGTTCTGTTTCAATTGTAAAACTCTGTTAGAAAAAAATAATTTAATATACTGTCACATGAAAACCATGTATCTCCAACATGCCTGCTATTAAAGACAAAAGGACAACAGTCCTGTTTTTTAGCTTTGTGATGAAGCATTTTCAGATTACCTTCAGTTTAAAATGACTTTTCAACCCAAAAAGGAACACTCAGCTGCTTTATCCAAAAGAGCTAAAATTACAACAACTGGACATGTGAGGTTTTCCTCGGACAGCGAGGATTACCTACTTTTTATTACCAGATTAGTGCAAATTGAATAATTAACAGCCCATTATTAAAAGGTAATGTGGAGTAAGGACACTACATCATCTGTTAAAATGGATGTTGTTATAGTGCTACTAACATGGCTGTCAGCTGACATCAGGAACATATAGCTGTGGAAGTGTCAAGAAGGGGTTTAAAAGGATGATAACATTTCTCCTCTCCTCTGCTCTCCTCTGCTCTCCTCTCCTCTCCTCTCCTCTCACATCCTTTTGAAAAGCATCCTCTCTTTGAAGCCTGCGATGGGAAGAGGGAGCGATTAAAGCAGTCAGCAAGCAAATTAGCATGTCAAAAGGCCCTGAATCAATACCCCAGCTCTCTACCAACACAACCCTGCAGTCCTTTCACCCCCCTCTCCCTCTATCCGTCCCTGCCGTTCCCCCATTCCTCCGGCTGTTTCCCTTCTTCTCCCTCCATTTTCTCCTGCACTCCTGCACACTCTCCCTCTTGCTCTCTTGCCCCTGTCTTTCTCCGTCGCTCACTTTAAATTTTTTCTTCCCCCTTTTCCTCCAAAACCCTGTCTTCTCCCTCAGCTGAGAGACGGAGAGAAGGGGCAGAGTTTGTAAAGGGAGATGGACGGATGTAAAGGCAGAGAAAGACGGATAGAGGGAGAAGTGGACAGCGATCAAGTGGGCATGGGTGGATTGTTTCAGAGAGAGAGGGAGGTTATGAAAGAGAAAGAGGGCCTCTGCCACCGTCTTTGTGCAGAAGAGAGAAGAGAGGGAGAACAGACCTCTCTCGCCAAGGAGAGCGGAGGAGATGGAGATGAGGAGGCAGGGAGGGAGGTATAGAGAGAGAGAGAGAAAAAGAGACAAAAAACACGGGGGGAAGTGAAGTGGAAAGAGATTTAGTTCCAGTCTGGCAACCGTGCTTTTTCTACACTTCATCCGTCGGTTCACCATTGCACGGAAATCCCTTTGATCTGGAGCAATGTGTTACTGATCGCGAGGACTGGGTGGTGTGTGTGTTTAGATAGACCGAGTATGTGTGTGTCCCGACCATTATCTGTCCGATATTTATTCTGTGCATCTGTTGCAGCAGCCGTATCACATGCAGTATCATAAACTTCTATTAATGTTCCAATCGGGTTGCGCGATCTAAGCCCGGAGACAAAGCAGGCCTGCAGCTCTTCACATGGACGGCCAACTCTCCCTCACGAGGTGACAATGGGACGCTGATTGCAAACACCTTGAAAATGTTATGTCTCTCCCTCTCTCTTTCTCCCGCTGATTTCTATCTTAAGCTCCCTCCATCCTGCCGAGCCGATAGTAGGTGGTCTTTTCTTCTCCTTCGTCATCGTCCTTTTTCTCAGGGGGCGCAGAGTTCAGTGGCCAAATCAAAGGCTGCTCCGTGGCAATCAGTTAGGGGTTATGACAAAAAGCCTTGCAATAAAGGGCCACTCTGTAATCTGATGTGCCCTGAGACTGGACACAGTGCCCATTTTAATGAGCTAAGATCCCCCTTTTATAATCACGGTGGTGGAGGAAATGGCACACTGGCTCATTCTCCCTGGAAAAAAAACACACACACACACACACACACACACACACAGGCACACACACACAACCCTGTTATTTTTACGTAGGAAGAATGAGGAGTACAGACAGGTTGTTGCGAGGACATCTGTCCGTGCAATACAGTTGTGAAGTGGGAGGAGGCATTTTGGTTAGTCCTACGTGGACAATATTAGATGAGTCTGGAGCATTTCCAAGGCTTGAATCATCACCACAGACAATGAGCAGCTGCATTAGAAAACAGCTGATTCGTTGATTAACAGTTGAAGGTACAAGCCTGTTTACATAAGATCATGAGAAGAGAAGTCTAAAACCGGGACTTCCAAGGTGCATTTAGGTCAAAAAGATCCAATCACAGAGCTTCAAATTCTGTTGCATGTGTCGCTAATGGTGAGCTAAAGCTAAAGTTTTTGCTTTGTAGAATTCAGCAGTTTAAATGAGTTTCTGGGTCAATCTTGAATTAATACTACAACTGCGGCACACTGCTGTGTTGCAACAACGAAGTGTTCCAAATTTGCTTGTGCGCCGACTGTTACTCTGAACGGCTTCTTCTCGATGAGACATCACACCGACAACAAAGACCTAGCGGCGACAAAGGCTGACTGTTGCCTCGCGTCACCTTCGTCTTCGCCAAAAAGCTAGACTTAAACATGCCGCAAAGACTACATCCAGTAACCAACTAGCTTGTACATTCTGCGCCTGCATGAGAGGAAATAACTCTCCATACCAACAGGTAGCAGTGGTCTGTATTTGTCATTCAAAAAGTGGAAGACTCAGGTCTGGAGATATACAAACCATTGTTGTGTATCATTTTCACACTACTGTTTAGGAACAGACATATTCTCAATTAGAAGAGGCTATATTAGGATATAACCTCTTTTAATTGAGAATATGGCTGATAAAAATATTGCAATTGTCCCTTGCCCAAATAAGAAGAAAACACACCAAATGGGTGAAATCATGGCCAGCACTGACAGGATCAATTGGCTTTCCTTTTCTTCTTCCATTTCTCTCTAGCTGAAAAGCCAATCAGAGCGATTTCTCTCACAGATTGCTCAGCTGGCCAAAAAGTCGCCAGCAAGGGCCAAATAGTGCCAACAGTGCAGGACACACAGGAAACAACTAGCTGTTTTTATGCTTCAGTTTTCGATGAGTCAAAATAATGAAATATAACGTGTTGATAACTGTTAACGTTTGAGGTGCTGGTAGGCAGATTTTGTTACCTTTGGATAGAGCCAGGCTAGCTGTCACCCCTTGTTTGCAGCGTTAATGCTAAGCTTAGCTAACCAGCCGCTGATTCTAGCTTCATAAATAGCATAGAGACATGAGAGTAGTATCAAACATTTCATGTCACTCAGGGCAAAAAACAGCTCATACCCCAAAATGCACAACTAGTCCCATGAAAGAAATATTTGAAATGTGAATTTACAGTAGGTACTGCTCAGCATAAACACTCACACACATACATGGTCTCCAGAACTTTGAGATCAGTCGGCTGACCTCCGGCTGCGAATACATGTGCATGCATATGGGCATCCAAACTACATGTGTACCAAACCCTTCATGGGGTTGCCTGTGAGGTGTAACCTCTCTGTGGGAGAGCTGAAATCTAATTTGGGCATGTGGAGGTCCTGCAGCACCAGGGATCCCAAGCTGCAGATCTCCAGCCAAAGGCAGAGGTGTGTCCATGCTAGGGCACGTCTCTGGGATTAGAAACCTTGATCCCCCCTGATCCGCAGCGAGCTGTCAAACACTGCTGGGAGGAGACGAGGAATAAAAAAGACGCGATCCATTGAAGGCTCACACCACAGAGGAATGTGAGGGGAAGAAGAAAGAAAGAAGAGGGGAGAGAAAACAGAGGAAGACAGATAGGATTGAGATTGAGAGAAAAGGAAGTGAAATGGAGGCACGTAGATATCTAAGTAGAGCGTGAATGTGTGTGATGGAGGGAGTGTGTGTATAGAGTAAAGGAGAGAGGAAGATGAATTGACTGCTGTCTAGTGAACCTGATAAACGGCTAGGGATGTGAAAGGTGAAGTGGGGGGTTATGGGTACAGACGCTGATCGCTCTTTGAACAAGCCTAGTGCGGTCGTGTCACGACCTCTGACGGTTGCAGTTGATATTATGGTAAATATCACTACCTGTGTGTATTGTAGGGTTGTTTCACTTGACTTTGAACTATTTTCATTAGAACTAATTTCTACTGAAGGAATAGCACCTATGAAAGCTGTTGATAGCATAATATCCAGAGTAAGGGACTACAGTCTACAGAACTGACCTTTAAAATGACAAATAGAGCTATCTGTTGGTTGTGATAAAGATCCTTTGTGTTTGATGTGTAAAGATACACTGTTGGCAGTGTTAAGCAAGAGAATAAAGAAAGTCATGAGCACATTTTTGGCAGATCTGCAGGGCACTGGGTGCTGCCAAGTATGGAGCATCACCCTAAGTGGGGAAAGAAACCATAAAGATAAGGTAAGATAACAGCGAAGGCAGGAAGAGAGCAGCAGACATACTTGAAGTGAAAAAAGGCGAGGAGTCCAAGAAATACAAAACATAACCCAGAAACTCGACGCTGGCCTTCTTCCAGCAGTGCCCACACACTTACTTCAAAGCCTGCTGTGCATTTGAATCTCACGGCCCTTTTGTTTGCCTCCTCCCATCATCGCCGTGCCTGTGTGTCTGTCCTCACATCAAAGCTAAAGGCTAAAACGTTACACATTAGCAGAGTAACCCTGTCTAAGCAGCGGCCATTAACCCCCGGCTCCTGTTACACACCCTGCAGGCCCCCTGCAAGGCCAGGTTCAACTAGCCTGGGGTTAGGGAGGGCAACACATATTTATACACCCTATGGCAAAGTTTGTGGACACACACATATATGCTATTAACTTAGGAATGCACACACACATCATGCAAAGCCATACCATGCGAACAGGAGCCGAAACAGTTTCAAGTGGAAGGGGTATCACTTCCACGACAGCAGTGACCTCGATGCTGTTTTGAGAGAGAGAGAGAGAGAGAGAAGGGGAAAGTGGTCTGGAGAGAGTGAGGCCTGAGTGACACCAGGAGAGGTCAAAGGTTAAAGCAGTGACAGCCACAGTGGAGACCAGCAGACCGTCTTTGGGCTGACATGAGCTGTTGAGGAGCTAGTGACCCAGGAAAGTTTTTATGTACCCTGACTGAACGCACACATACACACACACACACACACACACAGTGCCTATAACTGCATGTCTTCACGCACACACTGCAGCGACACGATGGTGTGCACAGGGACTCTCAGGGACACACACCCCTCACGCACACACACATGCACAATAGAAGGTGCTTTGAGGCCCCAGACAGGCTGTCGTCTGGGAGCTACAAGTAGATTACCTAAACAAACAACCTAAAAATACCTTCCTTTTCACTCATACGTTGACCCTCCCCAACCCCTCCTCATAACCCACGGAGCTGCTTCTGAGAAACCGACAAGGTTGATGTTAAACTTGCCCCCGAGACCGCAGGCACCTTGGTAATTAAAGTTTTTGTACGCGGGTTTCTGCAAACTTAAGTGTTGACACGTGTGTTCAATTTGAGTATTTGTGGTGCGTTTGAACGTGCCTTGCTTTATTTTTATTCCGTTCACCTTAGGGATGCAGTAAAATCCATTAAAACTCACTTTGACAGAGACTTTAAAGGTAAAAATCACTGTGCTCAGTGCATTTTGAAGGTGTTCTGTGTAGTTATTAGGTACATCAGGCATTAGGCATGATCAGTCTGTCCTCTTTGTTCTTTATGCTAAGCATAAAATAACACATAATCTCCGATTTTCATTTTGGGTTGTTTGTCTTTTAAAAAATCCCCAACTTTAGGCGATTGTTATCCTTTTTGTTTCTATATTGATTTTGATATCAGACAACTTGATATGGAAGTAAAGGTTCATTTTCACTCAGGTATATGTGATACAGCTTTGTGGTAATGACATCATACTCTAACCATTTTCTGGTACCATTGTTGTCACCTGAGGTCACACACCGTGGGAAAGGGTGGAAACATTAAGAGGCATTTTAGAGGTGGATAATGAACGGACTTATGAATTATTAAATTACTAAAAACCTAAATTTACTCTACTTGTCTTTCAGTTTTCAATAATTATTGATTAACCCACACTGGGCACCCACACTGCCGTCCCCAGTATCATTAACTGTAATTAAGTGAACAAACTGTAATTAGGTAAGGGCAACATGGGATCAGCAATGCGTGCACTGATGCACACAACTGTATGTATAAGAATAATGTTACAAGAATTGTGTAATTGGTTGCTCTGATAATATTGATTAGTTCCTCTTGGTTAGAGCTAATCAGTGTTAAAGTGGGTTCGAATTAAGAAATTGATGGGAATTGGGTTGCAGCAACAAACAGGATTTAAGTATGAAAATCACACCATGTACATTTACTTATCTACAGTATTTAATTCAACTGTATAAGTGTTATTAACAATATTTTGTGAAATTAGAATAAAGCCTAGATGGGAATCTATACAAATTGATATTGATAATATGATATGCTTTATTTTTTAAATTTGTATTGTGAATATGATGACCAGACAACCGTCAATTAAGCTAAAAAAATCTACCACAGCAAAAAAACGTGTAAAAAAAACCAACATTTATGATACAGAATATCACAATGTCACAATGACCTATGCAACCTTGAATAAATGTACAATTAACACAATGTGACAAAACTATTGTATTCGAAGTGTTGCATTATGGGGCATTTCAGTGATTTGTTATATATTTGTGCTACAGCGCGACACGTGGTTTACACTTGTTTACAGAATTAGATATGAGGCCCCATTGAGACTGCTTCCCGATGGCTTCCTCTTCCTCTCTACCTATTCTTGGTGGGTGTTTTGTGTGTTCTCCTCACACATCCTCCCTTTTCCTGCCCCATTCTCTGTGACTCGCTGTGAGTAGAATAGTTCGGCTCTCCCAATTGTTTAGCGGTGTGTGCGCCGATGTGAGTGTCCCCTCGCACAACAACATTAGCATACTCCCCGAACTCCCACCTCTCTGCCTCTTTTTTTCATAATTGAATTGAAATGCAGCTCTTTTCATCGGCAACAATGTCAGGAAAGCATGCAAGATACACTGTCTGCTCACACACACACATGCGGACGCACAGTCCAACATGAGACTCGGGGCCCCTGGAGACCTCGGGGAAATTGGACCAAGACAATACCTTGACTGAGTTTGTTTACCTCCCATCGTCCCTGCTCTGCTGGTGTACCCGTGCTTACCCTCCGTACACAAAGCCTGTTTGGTGTGTTTTCATGCATGCATGGTATTGCAAAGTGCATCTGCGTAGACCAGAGGGCCTTTGAAGGGCTTTGTGTGCATACCTGAGAGTGTGCAGGTGTGCAGAGGTTTGTAAGCCTCTGTTTGTGTGTATATATCTCTGTCTTGTTTGCCTTGAATTATAGTCCATTACCCACCTGCTGTGCAAATCTTAGGTCACAAAAGGTCCTTAGTGAGTTGGCGCTTTGCCCGGCTTTGGGCGGTACCACCCTTGCAGACCTGGCATTGGAGCAAAAGTGGAATCTGAGTGGCCCCCAACCAATGTAGCCAAGTCAAACAGTGTTTCACCAAACAAAGATGGATGTGTTTGCTGCCTTACCTCTCCGTCCTCTCTTTTAGTATCTCATTCTTTTCCTTACATTCAGCCATGAAGGAGTGGTCTCGTCCATTCTGAGGTGGGTGGGTGGAATACTTTAGATTTTTGCGATAGAACCATTGTACTAATATTCCTTCTTAAGGCCAGGCTAGAGGAATTCAGGAGGAAATTGATGCCTACGTGTCAGTAAGAATGCAGAGACCTTCGTCCACAGGAAGTCTTCAAACAATATTTCAATTTTTCAGTTATGCAATCCAAGCAGTAACAATATAGGTGGCACCTCAGTGCACTCTTGCTCTCAATTGGGGCAGGAAATAGTTCGTTAGGCTTGTATATTGACGGAAACCTTGATAGTCGCTGTTAACAGTTTCAGAAAGGTTTTATACACTGTGATGACCTACATGGAAGAAAAAATCAAACCTCTGTATATAAAATGCTGTAAACTTGCACATTTCAGGCAGCACTCTGGTGTGAATTTGAATCAAAATGACAAGAAATTAGCGAAAAAGACAGTTTCGTTGCCCCAAAGTATTTTGATGGGTTTCAGATTTTACTGAATATTACCATTCTTTGCTCTCAGGCTCTACTTTGGTTGTAATTTTCCTTTTTACTATGTGTTTTGCTTGTCTGCTCCTTTGGCTGGTGCTCCTATGTGTCAGGTACAGACATTTTAATTAGGGCAGTGTCGTGGGTGGCTCTTGTGTGATGGATTGGTGCTGCTGAAAATACAGTTATAAATCATCCGGCCCTGACAGACAAACTGCTGGCAACTCTTGCACCCCCTGGCACTGGCCACCGTTAGCAAAGCTGCAGTGATTGTCAGCAAGGTTGACTTGTGTGTTATTAACATCGTTAGCCTCGCTGGCTTTTGTTCTTAGCCTTCATTAACACCAGTAAGGGTGTCAACCCAGATGTCACCACCCGACTTTTTGGTTTTGCATTTTCAAGGGATGGTACCACTAGTATGGGACCTTTCCCCTTTAGGTCAAGGTCAAGATGTGCGACGAGTGTGTGTCATCAATCATGGTGATCAGTTTCGGTAGCCGTGTGTCCCTCATCCATCACACTGATGGGTTTCGCTGGCCGTGTGGCTGCATGTCGGCGTCAGGGCCGGAGGTAATTAATAACCCCCAGTGACGGAATTAATGAGTTAACCTGCTCCACTCTCCTGCTGTTCCAGTGACAGATGCTAACGGTCAGCAGCTAGTTATCCCTGCTAATATGCCTGTGGCTCAGGTGTATTGATGCTGATGGTCTTTTATTGTCTGTATGCGTATCTGAGTGGGAATAGACAAAGATGTACATCCAGACTTTGAGAGGTTTTTTCAAAAATTCAGCTCCCAGGTATACGCAAAGCACTCTTGGAATAGTAATCCTTCTAGCTGGAGTCTCACCTGAGCAACAAACTGCTTTCCACAGGGAGAAAAGGTAAAAAAAAAAAAAAAAGAAAGATAGAGGATACACAAAGGCAGACGGATATGCCAAAAAGGCAGGTTGAATAGAGATCGCTGGCTCCTCAAGGTGCAGGAGAAGGAGAGACTTTCCTTGCCCTCAGGTCTTGAAAGCTGATCGCTTGGTTTTTTGAAAGAGCAGCTTTGTGAGGACGCCTCTGACTGCTCCTCTGAAGAGCGCTCACTGTCTGTTGTGACTTAAAAAGAGTGACCGAGTTTTCATCACCCAAAGAAGATAAAGTGCAGCCTTGAAAGGGAGGGAAAATGCTAGAGTTTGAACTTAATTCTCTTTTTTGATTATAAGAGAGGCAATTGTTCTGCCTGGGCAGGCCCAGTTATTGTGAGCCGTGTGCTGGGTGTTATATTCCTGGGGCTTTTGGATGGCTATTGTAGCGCAAGTTTGCTCTCATGCTTTCAGTCCCCAGTGTATTGGATACTTTGTTGTGTAGGCTGCAGAATAGCTTGCCTATCAGGCTTTGCGTGCGGGTTACTCAAGGTGGGCTGCAGTGGGTGGGTGTGTGGGTAGATGTGGTTTTTATTTGGCTGCAGTGTAGGGAGCATCCGTGGCTGCTCAAAAGCTTGGTGTGTAGGTTGTTGCCACTCAGAGGAAAACTTATCCGGGTTTCAGCTGGCTCGCGTGTGGGTAGCTATCATTGTATCATTAGCTTTTGTGCACTCCTATTTTTTTGCAGATGGCTGCGTCGACGGTTTTGTCTTGAACAGAAGTGCCCGTTTTCCCCTCCCCTCGCGCCGTGCAACCAATTCAGCCAGCAGAATCCCCACCACACGGACAAAACTACTCATTAACTCCCACAACCCTCTCCCTCCACCCTCGTTGCCCCCTTTCCTCCAAACGTGCTTCAGCTTAGAGACAACAGGGATGGGGATGGGGCGGGGGAAAGACTGACAAAAGGGAAAAAAAGACTAAAGCCAGTGAGGAGGATTGAATGAGTGAAAGAGCTGCCGGGGGAGAAAAGGGGGGAAGAATGCGATGTCCCGGTCTATGAGGGATTCCATTTTTTGCCTTTCCAGAATAGAACAGTAAGTCACCAGTCTCTTTGTCTGCCTTTGATCTCTCAGCTCAGGGATTTGGCACCTGACAAACCCCTCTCTGTCTGAAAGGAGGCCTGCCGAGAGAAAGCCTAGGAGAGTGGGAGAGAGAGATAGAGGGCGAATGGGAGTGAGAAAAAAATATATAGGCGAGTTAGAGAGCGACGGGGTGAAAAAAGAGACAGTGTAAAAAAGATGGTGTGGAAAAATTGGGTTAGACACTCTGAGAGCTGTATGAGAGGATATGATGAGGGCTTCTCAGCTCAGGATCCCATAAAAACTAAATACATGTGTGTTCATGTGTGTCTGTATTTGCGTCTGTGTGTGGGTTTGCCATGGCTGGCCAGGACAGTGATAAATCCAGCAAGTCTTAAGGGAGATTCCTCTCTGAAGCCACGGTCTCTTGGACCACCCACTACTGCGGTCTCTTCCTTTACACACACACACACACACACACACACACACACGCTCTCACTCCTAATAGGAAGCAAATTCCCCAGTTTAACTTGGATATCGACTTCTCTTTTCCCCTGACTGTTCCTTTCTGCGGGGCAGTAGCTGCTATAAACAAGCCCTCATATGTTGACGTCACATATTCAAACACATTTTTAGTGTATCCAACCTCAGATTGAGATGCCAGAGCATGTCTATGGCAAGCGGGGATTTGGAGTTGAGCAAAGGATTCTGGGACAGCCTGCGGGGGCTCTGGGGTCAGTCTGGGACAGCTTAATAATTGATGAGCGAAAAACTCATCAACCGTGCACAGTTTGAGGTAGCCTCTTACACTGTGTCTCTTTAAAAGAGGCTCAGGCCCAAAGGCTGTGAAGCATAGGACTCAATTAACTCTCTCTCCAGCTTTTAGCAAGGGGGCACAGTCACAAACAGCGGGTTGACCCTGCTCTCAACTCTGGACACTTTTCCTGGTCAGCGCACATGTACAAACCCTAACAGCAACTTTGTGTTTTGTCACCTGGAGCCGTCACAACCTCTTAAACAATAGCCACAAAATCCCAGTGTCACCCTGTCTCTGCTGATGTGACTGGGCATGGAAAGATTGCTTCAAAGATAGAGAGATAACAAAAAGCGCCTCCCGACTAATCTCGCCCTTTTCTGAAGAAAAGAAACGGAGGCTTCACGCACCCCTGCAGGCTACAATCAAAGGGACCCTTAGCTTAGCGTTAGCGAGTGAAGCGGCAGGGATTTAGCCCTGATTGACTGAGTGGGAACCGTGCAAAGAATGGCTCAGCAGGTAGCAGCTAGCCTGGCTCGGTTAACGCCACGCTACGCTAATCCAGCTGCAAGAGAAGAGCGGCTGCGGGGCAAAGAGCCTCACTTTATTGCGACTCCAGGAGAGGGTTTTCCCAGCATTTTAGGGGGTTTGTGGATTTCCTCCTCTGTGCGTATGTGTGAGCATGTCGAGCGGTTGGTGGAATGTGTGTTTTTGTTGGAGGACGGGCTTCCTCCTCGCTGTGGTGTATGTGGATAGGCACTGATTTGATTTCTAGTGTGGTGAACACATGTGGGAGTTTGTTTATATGACTGTTCTTTTGTATGTATGATCCCCTGATGTATTTATGAGTGTGGTATTGAAATAATGCTTTTCAAATGCACTTTTAGATCTGGGTTGCATACAGCGAGACTATGTGTGTGTGTGAAGGGGGGGGATCTCTTTACCCCTTCAGACTTTAAGTGTGTAATTATCTGATTTATATTCGGTATGAATTTACCCTTCTGTCTCCAGTGGGTCTTTTTACATCATAACAAGACAGACACACACATTCACACACACACACACACACACACCGCCCACTCTACCACCGACCCTCCGGCCCCAATGCCATTCGCCGCCCACTGCCAAGCACACGGCAGCCTCATTGATTGACAGGTTATTTGGTCCAATCGGTGTCGCGACTGTCTGCACTGCACCTCTCAGAGAATTGTTCTTTTGTCCTCCTCTTCTGGTTCAGCGCTCACAGGGTGAAATATAACTCCGCTAGGCTTCCCCGGCCATTATAGAAACGGATAGATGAGGGAGAAACTCCTTGAAACACGAGCCCTCCAATCAAACTGTCACTCAAAAGAAAGGCGAGCACTGTGTCGCCAAAAGTAGGAAAAGTGTCACTTAGGTTACCATTTCGGATTGAGGTGTGTGTGTGTGTGTGTGTGTGTGTGTAGGTTTGTGTATGTGTTGTGCCCCACAGAGTGAAAACAGTCTGGTGAGAGTGACAGAGCACCTGGTGTGCCAAGTGTGGTGGCATTTGTTTGTTAAATGGTCTGAAATGCCAACGGCTCTGGTTTCATTGTGGATCCAAATCACGCCAATAGAGCATAGCTTAAATTTGTGAGAAATACAAGAGGTAGTTATTTGAGCTTGTCGTTTTGTCAGAGGAAATATAGCACCCTTTACTCCTGTTGTTTTTGATAATAGAATGCAGGTTCGTGAGAAAGGAGAAAGGGGAGAAAGAGTTGAAGATGGAAGATGAAGACAAAGGGAGGGAGGAGTGGGGAGGGAAGTAGAAGCCTCCGGGAGCGACATTGTTTTCTTGTTGCTGATTAGGGGGAAATGGGCACGATCACAGAGTTCTCTTCTTCTCCTCCATTGAAAAACAATTATTTGATGTCAAGTGCAATGCTACGGCAACATCTCCTTATTGCCAAAGCCTTAGGCAGCCTCCAAAATCAGCTTCATTTGTGATATTCATTCTTAATGTAGCTTCCAAATTTGTATTAGAGATGGCAACGTCGGTGTGTTGCTCAGTCATCCACTCTCGACTAAACTACTTTCCTGAATAAAATATGCAGTTGTTTCATGGATGTCCGTGTTATTTTGAATGTTCATTGTCCTTGGAGGATGCATCATAATGACTTTGGTGATGTCATGACTTTTCATTTAGCAAACACTAGCCAGCGCCTGCTGAGGCCCGAGAGAGATGACCAGTAGGCGCACAAAATAAAAATTTGAACCTGAAAATAAGCTAACAATGAGACCTTTAAATCTATAAATAGTACAGCTGCTAAACATCAGCATTGCCTTTGTGAGCAGGCTAGTATGCTGATGTTAGCATTTATCTAGAGGGACTGATTTGCCTAATTATAGAGCTGCCAGCATGTGCATGGCAGTCTTGTCTCTAGAACGCTCCTCTCTAGTTCAAAGGTGTTTTAGGTGATGTACGTGTATTTCATGTTAAAACAGTACAGCTGGTATTGCCTGTTGATGTCACATATAACTAAACCTACCCTCCTCTGTGTCTTTGCTATCTTTTCAGCCTGTAAGATTGGTTACTACCGCGCTCTGGCTACTGACGGCGCCTGTGCCAAGTGTCCGCTACACAGCTACTCCGTCAGGGAGGGATCCACCTCCTGCGTCTGCGACAAGGGATACTTTCGCTCTGAAACGGACCCAGCGTCCATGCCCTGCACCCGTAAGTACACCCAACTGTAATGCATACAGTACATTTAATGCATAGGAATACATAATATACTATGGTTGAGCAGTAAGCCATGGCGCGCTGTGATTTACAGTGATTTGTTAACAGCTTAACATATGTTGCTAAGCTTGCTGCTGTATACTGTATTATTAACACAATGCAGTTATGGAAAAAAAACACGTAGCACATAAACAGAGTGATTGGTTTTGCCTAAACATGGTCACGATTCTCTCTCTCTCCTTCTCTCTCTCATGCAATGTCAACCTGAATTACCCCCTCAGACACAGAGACAGTCTCTCTGCACACACATAAAGCAGGCGGCGGCTGGTTTAATAGGTGTCTTTTGATTCCAGGTGGTACTTAGTGATCAGTCATGGTGACAGAGAACTAATGAGGGTATAAACCGCCGCATCCCAGATTCAGTCTTCCACAGAGAGATTGGAAAACAGAAAAGGGGGGCGAGAACGCTGGAGAGAAGACAAATAGAGATAAAATGTTAGCGGAGACGCAGGGAGGTGACGAAAAAGGTGGAAAAAACAAGGGCAAATGGAAAACTGGAGATGTCTGCAGAGAATGAATAAGATGTTGTGATAGAGAAAAGAGGGTAAGGTGCCAAGGAGAAAGAATATACAGGACTGCTTCGAGCTGAAGAAAGTTAGATTTTTATTTCTCACTCTCCACTTTGCTCCATCCAGCTGTATGAGTCAACCGCTGTCACATTGGTTCTTCCTATCCCCCCTCCCTGACTCACCATGACTGTGATAACAAATATTGTTAACAATCCTGCCGCCTAATGACACCTCTTCCTTTTTAGAGCTCATTCTTTGTCTGAGTCATGGTGCTGGGAGTTCATACTGGTAGAAATATACACAAAGGCAGAACAAACAGAAAAAAACCCGCATTACACTTAAATCCCTGCACTCTAATTTCCCAGGAAAATAACAGCATCCATGCTTGCATTTGACAGACGTTTGTGTATGAGTGAGTGCGTGTCATAAAACAATCTTTAAGAACCAAAACATCTGTTAAGTTGCTGAGCTCATAGTTGGCTTGCCTTTAGGCCCAAATGATCTGTCAAGTTCCTGTGGATTCATCACTCAGCAGAGCAGTTTATTTAATCAGATGAGCAGCCCGACCTCTCCTTAACACTTAACTGTATGAGCAGCAACAACACCGGACGGCCTCTAATTATTCCCCTGCCGTACGGTATCTGTGCAAGATCATAAACATGCTCTATTGTGTCGTATCTTCATGATCAGGAATGAGAGAAAATGTTGAACTTGAACAAGATGGTAATCTGCAGTGTCCTTGATTGTTGATTTTTGGGTATTTTTCTGTTGCAAAGTGCTGATTGTGAGATATTTTTTTCTTTCCCAGGTGTTTTCCCAATGCTAAAAAAAAAGTTTGCAAATGGAAAAACTTTTGTAACTTCAGTCATCATAACTCATTGGTCTCATTTCATATAAACTGCCAATAGAAAGTACCAAAACGGATATTTGGTCATTTGAAAATATGACCCAGAGGAACATTGTAGAGCAGTTCCAGTAAGTTGATTGATTAAGTTCAATGATTATAATTATTGATAAATCATTTCAAGCAATGATGCCAAATACTTAATGGTTCTGGCTTTTAAGAAGTTGCTGCTTTGGCTTGCCTGACATTAAATCAAGTGAATCGATCTTTAGGTTTTGGGGCAAAGTAAGACATTTGATGATATCACCATGACTTTGTGATGTTTTATAGACCAAACCATTAATCAATTAATTGAGAAATTTGTATTAAATATTAATTAAAATAAGCTGCAGCCCTGGAACAAGGCGTTGTTCTCAGGCATGTCAGCAATGTGGGAGTTCATGGTCTTCAGAACTAATAAATAGGGTTGATCATTTTCATTATTACTCCATTTTAACTGCAAATTCTCAGAATTTAAAAAATAATCACACCGGTGTTGAAACAGTGCCACAAACTATATTTTGAAAATGTGATTTTCACCTGGAATTTTGTTGTATTTATTCTTTAATACAATTTTCACTTGTGTTTAATTTATTAGTTTATTTATCCAAGAGCCTTAAAAATCTATTTTTAAGAAAGCAGCATTGGAACAGGAACATAGCCCGAAGTTTTCTAGTTTTTTAACATTTAACAAACAAATATTTTTTTGTGACATTAGAGAATTAAAGTAAGGATTTAAATGGGACTCACTACTTGGTCACACGTCTCCAGTCTCACTATTTTGTCACATCACTAATATATTGAGTTACTCATTTAATGAATGAGCTTTGCGCTCATCCCCATTGTCCTGTTAGTCACTATGGCATTTGAGTGTGGCTGCTGCGAGCAACAGCTGTCAAAGCTCATTACTTGGCTTACTTTACTGGAGCCTGCCCTGCCTTCTCCGCTATGTTCCTGACTCTGCAGTCAAGAACTGAACATTAGCTGGACTCTCTCACCGACCTTTGCCCCGCCTCGTCAGCCGGTCAACATTTGATCTTTGAACTCTCACCCTGTCTGTCGTCTGCTGTTTTCCTTCCTCATACATTTTTTTTTACTTCTCACCCACACGTTAGAGCTCTGTAATTACAGCTGTCACTCACACATTACTCCTCATCCACATTTTGTTTTCGCTCTCTCTCTTTCTCTTAAAAACCAAGTCAGAGTCACGAACCGAGCAGATGAAGGAAAAAAAAAATCTCTTAAAGTCGTTTCCCAGTTTGCCTCGCTGAAGGTCAGGCTGGGAAAGAGCCAGCATCTCTGGTAATTGGTGTATGTGCGTGTGTGTGTGTGTGTGTGTGTGTGTGTGTGAGTGTGTATCGGTAATTGAAAACGCTTTTCCCCTCTCTTAGCTCGGAGTCTAGCGATGCAAGATGATGATTAAAACTGGATGTTGTGTAATTCCGTCATTGTGTGACAGTCTGTGTGCAGGCCTGTTTCTCCTGCCGTATTCTGTGTCAGCGCCGTTCCTGCAACTTTGCTCTTTTGCAGCAATTGTTCCTTTGAACGCTGTTTAATGTGTGATACATTCGATCGAAACACTCGCTTTCCAGATTAGAAACCCGGAGCCAATTGAATCGCTTGCCTCCCACACTTTGGGAGGCAAGCGATTGGATTTTCATTTGGATCTGCCAGAGGAAACTGGCAGGATTAATTAGTTTAATAGTTAAATTTCCTGTAACAGCCTTTTTTGAGCACTTTTTTGTGTTTTATTTTTATGTTTCTCGCCTTGTGTCTGTGTTTCCTGGCTTGTCAATGTTTTCTTTCTTTTTTTTGTGTTACTGCTTCTTTACGTCTTTGTAAACCATTTTTGATTTTTTTTTTTCTAATTTTTCTACTTTTGTGTCAACATTATTAAGCCTTCTGATACCTGCAACTTTTAGCATATAGTCCATCTAATTTATAGGCAGATATTTAAGCTATTATTTTAACACACAAAACTAAATAATTTTCATAGAGCCAGCAGGTTGAAAACATCCCCAGCTTAGTTATTTATAAGCATAAAGTTTAGCATCAAAATATATTCAATGCAAATACACATGAATACATGTGGGTGAGTATAAATACACACACAAAGACCACAGGGCAGTAATGAGGACCAGGGACAGACACCCGTGGGAGCTGGTTACTCCACTGCGTTCAGGTCAAAAGGAGGGGGTGTTCTCCATTTTGGGGTTTCTGTTGGCCCTTGATGTGTTTCTCAGATTTTCCCCAGTTTTCTTAGCGGTGTGGTAGAGGAAGAGGGAGGGACGGAGTGAGGAATGAACGCAGATCGTGGAGGACTCGAGGGGGGCATTGAATGAATCCCAGCCGGATGGTAATAGCGGGGTCGATGTTATGGCCAATTTAGCCTGCGCTCTACCTCGGCCCTGCGCAACACTCGGCTAACAATTACTGATAGAAAGAGACATCAGGAGAGAGGGATGGAAGAAGGAGAAGAGGGGGAGGGAGGAAGGAAAGACCATGCAGAGAGGAAAGATGAAGAATTGGGAGTGGAGTAAAAATGAGAAAGACAGATTAAAGAAGGGAGAGATGGAAGCGAAGGAGCGCTGGGAAAGAAAGAAATAAAGCCCTGAGCAAATTGCAAGGCCGTAGACGAACGGAAAGGAGAGGGGAAAAGAAATCAGCAACTTTCTGCGGGAGAAACTTTGTAAGTCTCCCTCTGGACTCCGCCCGTAAGGAGTATGAATTTTAGGGCCATGTTGCGCTAACGTTGTACAAAGGTTGTGTGAGCGTTGCGCTGCCGTCTCCCCCCCGTCGTTCTCTCTCCCAGGATTAATTACCGAGTGTCAGTCACAGCCGACGGCTCTCCCACGCTCCCTTGCTCCCACTGGTGCATTCTAGGAGAGCGACAGGTACAGCCGAAGGTAGTTTGTGCATGTGTGTGTCTGTGTGTGTGGAATGCGGGGGGAACACTGACATGTACTGGAATGTGTTTAAGACTTTATACAGTCATAAAGTTATATAGTGCTGTTGAAACTCTTTCCATAGCAACAAACAAAAATAATCTTCCTGAGGTGATGACACACACACACCGTCACACATACTCAAACATCTTTGTACATTTTTAGGACATAGCCTACTATTACTTTCAGAAGATGACTTAAAGAAAATAAATATTAAAAGTAGAGTTTTATTAAATGATCATGCTCATCGTGTAGTTGACTAAATGTAGGAGATCTCCAGTGGGTTGCCTGTAAATCCACAGTAAGCGTTATCCATATGATCAGTACCAATCTCTACCACTGTCTGTATGCTAACTGAAGCTGGAGCCAGGCTACGTTAGCTTAGCCTAGCATAAAAGGCTAGAAGAAGGGAGGATTTAGTTAGCCTGGCTCTGGCCAAAGTAAATACAAATCTGCCTACCAACTCCTCTAAAGCTCACTAATGAACACATTATATCTTCTTTGTTAAATGTGTAGTATTTACCTCTGCCTAAGCTGAGCTAAGCTAACCGTCTCCTGGCTCCAGCTCCATAGTTAGCATACAAGCCTAGAGTTGCATTGATCTTCTCATCTAAATCCCGGCGAGAGAGTGAGTAAGTGTATTTCCCAAACTGTGATTGTATTACTTTATTACCACAAACCTCCTTTATTCACGTCTACAAGTGAGAAATAACAAATCTCCTGGATTGGAAGCACATTTTCATCTTTTTCACCCTTGTGAGGACAAGAACAGAAGAACAATAGCGCACGCATCTGCCTGGTGACATTAATATTGCCTTTGTCCTGTTAAGTTTATGACGCCGTGTGTCGAGATAACAGCCAAGTAATGACTTTATAGCGCATCTGAGACAGCACATTATTGGGTATTGAAAGGGTGCAGAGGTTAGTTGAACCTAGCACACTGACAAAGGCCCTATTATAATGACGGTTGGGTGTAGGCACCTTAATTTAGAAACCCCATCTGTAACTTGTTCCCATTGTCTGAGAAGCTAACAGGGAGAATGAGGTGAAAGAGCGAGGGAGGAAATGTGGGTGAGGAGGAGAAAAACGGGGAAAAGGATGAGGGGGGCCGTGCTTTATCATAGTTTTTAATGAGAATTTATTAATAGGTTTCCATCGAAGTCTGGCTGGTGATGCTAATATTAACACAATGTACCCTGCATCTTCTCATCTCACCCTTTCTGTCTTGTGCTGTCAGAGACCCTTTAGGTGATTTTCAGTCAACAGTTACCCCTCCTCACCCGCCAACACCCATTTCTGGCCCTCCCTCAATCCCTCCCTCCCTCCATCCAGACCTGCTCCCTCCATACTAATCATTGGCTTTCTGCTTCCTCATGAACAGACGGTGTTTGTCTTCCCCTTCTGTCCTTCTTCATCTCCTTCCTCACAGCCGTAGCTTCCTCCCCTCCACATTCGCTCATTCACCACTATCTGCCAGACTAATGCTACACATACACTATGACCGCCGTGTGAAGACGCATGCATCCCGGATGAAATTGTACTTCCACGTCTCCATTAATACGGCAACACTCTCGCACAAGAGCGCACTTATTCCTCCTCCGGGCGAGCACCACACGCTCCGCACACACTGTCCCCTCTGCTGCTCTCTGTGTCTCTGTGAAATCACTCATTGCCACACCGCTCCTCCAAAAATAACACTGATAATTAATTTCCGTTGTGAAATGATTCGTCTGTGGACTGACTAGCTTTCATATTTCACCCTGCATCGATCCCCCCAGCCCGCTCGCGTGCGCTTCATTAGTCAGAGAGAGAGCGAGCGAGACAGGGAAAACAGAGACGGGGGGAGAGAGAGAGAGAGAACGGGAGAGTTAAGTCAATTACCGTCGCTTATGTTTGAAAGCAACGCAAAAAAACACATTAATTACAATAGAGCTGACATGTAAATTGGGATTGATGAGCAGTGGAGTTTGTGTCACATTTCCCTGGAGCCGCTGCTCATGTAAAACTACAGCAGCTTTACATCAAAGCAGGAACTTAATAACAGGGTCCAAAGCAAACTTTGTCTAAAGTTATTGAGTGGGTGCCATAAAGCCCCTCTGTTAGCAGCAGGCTCGGGCGCTCTGCCACCTCCAGCTGATTCGACATATGAATGGGAAAGAAATCTGCCGGGCTATTGGATTTCAGTTAACGTGCTGAATTAACTGAGGTGAAATTGGATCCTCCCTCGCTGTAATGGACAGGACATTAAAAGAGAATTCAAGAAGCCTCAGCTCTCAATAAAGGGACTGCCCAGTCAATTACACATTACACACATTTACATCTTTGTTATATGTATTTATGTATAGAAAGAATCAATTACCCGACCCAGTGGAGACTTTTTGCAATCTTATTTTAAATATTAAAATCACCAATTTGTTGAATGTAGTGTTTCATGTGATCATAGAAATTCTCTTTTTACACCATTGTTCAGTAGTAACCATGATGAATGTCAGTGTAACTGTGTACTTTGGCTCCTAACCACCACTGGTAATAACATCAGCTCTTTCCCCTTTCGTCCTCATCCAAAGGCCCTCCGTCAGCGCCTGTCCACCTCATCTCCAATGTCAACGAGACCTCTGTAAACCTGGAGTGGAGCCCGCCCCGGAGCACAGGAGGACGCCAGGACTTGACATACAATGTGGTGTGTAAGCGCTGTGGACCCGACGGTCGGCGCTGTCAGCCCTGCGGCAACGGCATCCACTTCAGTCCCCAGCAGCTGAGCTTGAAGGGAACCAGGGTGTCCATCAACGAGCTGCAGGCCCACACCAACTACACCTTCGAGGTGTGGGCAGTGAATGGAGTCTCGCCTCAAAGCCCCGGACCGGAACAGGCAGTGTCCGTGACCGTCACCACCAACCAGGCCGGTAAGAAAACCAGTGATGGTTTGAGTGAGTGGGTGATTCAGGTTGGGAAAGTGGACAGATAAAGGAAGTCACGCAGGACCAACACTGGAAATCCTTAAGTGCTGCTTTTGTTAGATCATATTTTATGTGGAAATCCAATAGCTAACCAGAGGTGTTACATCAAAGAAGGTTAAAGGCTTCCCACGAGTGTAGCATTGATTTTGTTCAAGAGTAAATAAGTGTTATGTCAATCTGACTAGAAGTGGGCAACACTGATCGGCCCGATATATTGACATACCAATATATTTTTTAACCATATTGAACATGTCATGATGGACCCCAATGTGCGAATCACATATACAGTTTCACCTCAAGGTCCATTCAGTAGCAGTCCTGGAGCCTTTGAGCTCATCAAATGATCATGCTCATCGTGTAGTATTTGACTAAATTTAGGAGCTCTCCAGTGGTTTGCCTGCAAATCCAAGTTAGTTTCTGACTTTGTGTGAATATGTAAAGGAAGGAGTGCATGGTGGTAGAGAAGCTTTGTAGTTGTCTGTGGCGGCTTATATTTGATGCAGAGCACAAGTTACACTGAGCGCTTGAAGTACTTTTTTTGGGTGGCAATCTGCGTGTCAAAACATGTTTATTAAAGCTGTAAATAATTTGGGTGAAGGCTGGATGATTACTGAGGAGGATGATGGATCATCTGCAGTGGGAAATCATTTTCCACAATATTTCACTTGAGTTTTGCATAATTAGGCACGAGAAGCCTAGGCTGAAGATAGGGGCAAAGGGCTATATTTAGCTCTCGAGCTAATGAATTAGATGAGTTGTATTGATCTGTGGAGGCTTCATTACAAATGCTGCTGGATCGTGTGTGTATGTGTGTGTAATTATTCTAGTAGAACACACCCATGAATACAGCCTCTCCTTCAGAGCTGGAGAAGAGCCCTCTAGCCTGGGGGTGCGTTCAAAGCCTCCCGTTGTTTTGTCATTTAGCCATTTTGTAACCGGTTGTTGTGCAAATGGATTTTACGACCCTGGCCCTTTCTCTTCATCCCTCCCTGCTCTCCTCCACTTATAGCCGATCATTACTCTGGTCTTCTTTACTACTCTGCTCTTGGGTGGCAAGCTAAGTGCCTTTTTGTGTCTTTTTTATCACTAATTTCCATCCCTGGGAAAGGCGAATATCTTGAATAGGGCTAGGACTGGCAATTTAAGGGCACCGTGGCTTGATTTATCAGCTGGGGTCAGGAAGATAGAGATGAATGGATGTGCTGCCTGTGGGAGAGCTGTGAGTCCTGCCAGACAGGCATGTGTGGGAGCTGTAATGGAGCACACCCCGGAGTCCAGGCAGTGGGCTCGTAATATGGTGTCAGCTTGGACACACTGATGCGCGGTTGCACCAAAAACTCCAAAGTGCACGCTCTCACACGTGGATTCATACAAAGACAGACAACACACCCACACATCGATGTCCCCCTGAGGTTGCTCGAGGCTAATCTGCTGACTTCAAGTTGTAAGATATAGATGATGTTGCCTTTGGCTCGTCACTGGTGCATGTTTCACGACTGTTCCCCAGGATTAGTTACATGACACTTGCAGCTGGAAGCTCTGTTATGGTGTGCATGTGTGTATGTATGCACATGTGCAGAACTGACTGCATGCTTGGCTAAAAGCGAGAAAATGTGCGACGCAGAATGTTTGTACGCTCATGGATGGAGATGATCAACATTTGTCTCCTAAACAATGTCCTCTACGTGTCTCCGGGCGTGCATGTCTCTTCTAATTTGTGGTGCGTGTGTGTGTGCGTGTTCAAGAGAATAGCTCCAGACTGATTGGATTTCGTCCTGCTAATGCTTGGTAGGGGCTTTGGAAGCTCTTGTTTCAGCCGCTGGTAATCCAGCCAGTCATCTGTGGCTGTCCCTCTCTCTGTATCGCCTACCCTCATCCAGACACCGTGGATTACACATTTATTATGATAGATTTATTAGGATTTATAAGTGCTGTGGAAAAGACACCCCCGCCACCCCCTTTCCATAAAAGTTCAAATTTCGGCTAGAGAGGAAGGAGTGAGGTAGGCAGGTTGGAAGGGAGGAGTGCTTATGTTTTGTTTTTTTTGTGAGAGGAAAATGGATGAAGGTGAAATATGCTGGAAGACAACAATGAGTCCATGAGTGCTGTTGATTGCATGTGCATGCATCTGTGACCAAGCATGCATTTTTGTGTGTGTAAGAAGAGGTCAGATTCCACGTCTCACCATGAACAATTCCACTGTCGTAAATCAGCCGGGGTGTAACCCTTTCACCCGGACTGCATGAGGAAAGGGAGGGGAGAGAGGGGGGATGTCCAAGCTTTGAACTGACCCCTGGCTGGAAATGGATGTTTTTTTTCCCCTTTATGGGATCAAGCACTTTGTGTGTGTGTGTGTGTGTGTGTGTGTGTGTGTGTGTGTAAGAGAAAGAGGGAAAGAGAGAGTCAGAGAGAGAGGTGTTTATGTCTCGATACAAAATACTTGGCAGGCTTAAGTGACTAAAAGTGAATTAGTGCATGAGAGCGAGTGTGTGTGTGGGCACGTCTGTCAGCGCACATGTGTGTGAGTTTCCATATCTCTGGCAAATCGGACAGACGTACATGTGGAAATGCGTTCGGGGAGATGGAAGCAGGCTTCACAGACGAGGGGGGGGGGCAGATCTTGTAAGCGGGAGCCATTTTCTTGACACCCTGAAAAACTGTTCCCTCCTCGGCTATTTTTCCTTGGCGGCGGCAAAATCTAGTGACTCCAATCTGGCAACCAGGCTCTAATCTGGCAACCACATGTGCACCGCGGCCCCTGTCTCTTTTAATGTCAAACTGTAATCGACCACATATTCGCGCAAATGCTCGAGCCGACCGCAGCTGCTCCTCGCAACACAGACGCTTGTGATGAACATGGTTGCAAAGACAAACTTGCTCCCTTCATGCAGAGAGAAAACCTCAGAAGCGTCTGCAAGAAACGGACACTATTGTCTTGGGAGGGGGATTTTTTTAAACCAAACTCAATCCAGAACTCTATTTGCCTGTGCCAGGTTTTCACTCATTATAATGCATGCATAGCTGGTGTGATTGAGTTTTTTACTGTCTGTGTGAGATAATGGGACTAGGTGTGTTTTTCTATGTGAATTTCTATCTTTCTGTTTGTGTAATGAGGCCCTTTGTGTTGCGGTGTGTGTGTGTGTGTGTGTGTGTGCAAGTGTTGCAGGCTGTGAAAGAGTTTTTTTGGAGCTCACAATTCTGAAATGAGATCTGAATATTCATTGCATCTAACACTTATTATTCCAGCAGCGTCTTTAACCCACGCGTTCAGGAGGCAGTAAGAAATTACAGATCTGCCCCACATATTTAAATTCATCTACAGAGGTGCCAGCTTGTCTAGCATGGTCTACCCAAGTCACAGCCTCAGGTTAAACTCCTCTCTATTCAGGATAAATACGTCAGGTTTCGTCTTGCATCAGCTCTGTACATTGCATGGTTTTCCAATATTTTACATTTTTCTGTCTTTGAAACATTCCTCTCACTAATTTATCCTTAACAAATCATAAAACTTGGCCTTGATGGATCACCTATTTTGCATTTGAGCTGTTTTAACCTTGGCGTCGCACATAGGGAATCTCAGAAGGGACCGCTCAGAAAATCACTCATCTTTATCCTCACGTTAGTCGAGGGAAAAATAAAAATGCAACAAGAGGAGGCAAACACGATTAAATTGCCATATCTGTCATCTTTGGAGGAAAGATGGATGTGTGGATTACCATGAGGGAACGGAGGCCTGTGACCCCTCAGGGGTTTTCTTACTGAGACAGAGCGTCCTCGCTCAGCCCCAGGAGGGCCTTCAAATTGGCTCTTGCTGCCGGGTAAGATTGATCGGAGGGATACAAATGGCCGCCATCTAATTGTTTAACGCAGACGCAACACATTAGGCCAACAGGATTACACAACCTTGGGTTAATCTATTTACCAAGAGATGTCTGCAATCTCATCCCTCTCCATCTCGACCCCCACCAGTCGCAAACCCTCCACCCCCTCCTCCCGCCGCTTCTTCACCCCGCTGAAACTCAATCCGAGGCTGGTGCTTGAATTCCTGGCCCGTTTGAACTCAATCCCCGGCTAAAAGCAGGGTTTTGTTAGCGTTAGCTTGGAGGCTAGGCTCCCTGGAGCCCCTGGTCAAAGTGATGAGAATGTATATAATGTCATAGATAATCCAATCATAATCGGTGGACCAGGAACCCCTCATTAATCATCCCACTGTAATTTTTTAAAAGGCAGATGGTCTGGAACGAGTAAGGTTACAGTATCACTGAGGGCCAGAGGTCAAAGATTCAGTCCTTGTACAAGCAGGCGCCACAATGAAACGCTACCGTGGCATTATTGGAAATGTTTTTTGTGTGGATGAGTGAGGTTGTTTGGTTGTTGAGGATGATGCTAGAACACCCAAAGTGCCGGTGTGTGAGTGTGTTTGTCTCCTAGGTCTTTTTATACCTGAGTTGTGTGTTAATCCACGCAACCTTTTGTTCCTTGGTCTATAACTCCACCTGCTCCACCATATATCTCCTGGTCTGCTCAAAACTCAATCTGTACGAGAGTGTTTCTCTGTTTACGACACTATCTCTCCTACGCCTATGGGTGTCTCTTTGTAGCGTCAAGAGTGTGTATGACCCAATTTTAGCATTGTCACACTCCCCGAAGATAGAGGTTTGATTTGTGCAGCAGCGACACGCTGGAGGGAGGGGACGAGTGTAAGCCATTATCTGTGCTTTAACCTTCACATGTTAAAGGCGTCTGAACGCAGATAGCACGGCTGCTTGAAATATGGCCTCATTATCAGCTGCAGCACAAAAGGACTTGAGATAAGATCGCTCACCGGAGCTTTAATGAAAACCAATTGATTTGCTCTCCTGAAGACAAAAAAATGCAAAGGCGTTGAGCTCATTTCGAGCTCTTCTAGGCGGACTTTGTAGCATAAGCTTTCCCAGGGTGACCTGGGTATCTGCAGAAAATGAAGTTAAACATTATTTTTGCCAGCTTGTAGGAAAAGTGGCTGAGATGCTGAGGGAAATTGGATCAGTTTTATTGATGCCAACCATTATTTCAGAAATAGAGTATTGCCATACACTCTAGCTTTGGCAATTGAGCTGTGTGGCCATACAGCTCTGTAACACCTAAGATGTTTGAATGGTAGCCAAGTTCAGAGACAAATGGAAGTGATTGCCTTGTGGCCTGGCACACTGTTTGACTTTCCCAGCAGGAGAAAAGTGTGGGGGATTTAGGAGAGCAACACAAAAGAGACTTGGTGTCTCCAAGGCTGAAAACAACATAGAGGACTGGGAGAAATCAGTGGACTAAATAGTTTTTCTTCTTCTTTCTGTCTCTTTTTGATTATCTCACTAGCCCCCTCGCCAGTGACTTCCATCCAGGCCAAGGATATCACAAGACACACCATCTCACTGGCCTGGCAGCCACCTGACAGAGCCAACGGGGTCATCCTGGAGTATGAAGTGAAGTACTACGAGAAGGTGAGGAGTCCCATGGGAAATGTAGTTTGCTAAAGAAATAATCTCCAAAATAGCAACATGTTTGAACAGATTGTAAGAAAAGAACGTCTGATTGTTGTCTCTTAATGTGTCTTTTTCTGTCCTCCATTATCTGTTATCCTCAGGACCAAAATGAGAGAAGTTACAGAATCATAAAAACTTCATCAAGGAACACGGACATCAAAGGTCTCACCCCTCTCACTTCCTACGTGTTCCATGTGCGCGCCCGCACGGCGGCCGGTTACGGGGAATTCAGTGGCCCGTTTGAGTTCATGACCAACTCCGGTGAGTTCGGCCATTCCGCTTCTTTTCAGCTCTACTTGATGACATCAGTGCACTGCTGAGGTGTCGATGGCAGCTCTATCACGCTCATTTCGGCAGAAGCCTGCAATGATAGCATCTTTTACGAGTGTCTCTCTTTCACTGTAGAGTCATTAATCAAAATATCTGTCATCTATAAAAGATAAATGATATTGTGCTCCAGCACCTGACTGGCAACTTGAGTAGCTTCCATTATTCAAGTTGCAATGAGTCTCAGTGGAAGTGCCAGACAGGGTTCAAACTACTGTATTTGGATTTCTGAAGAATGATACAGTTTCTCATGTTTTTAGTTGGAAGTTGTTTTTTTTCCTCCTCAGTAAATCTTAAAATGAGCCAAATCATCAGTATTCATCGATTCCATCAGACTCTAAAAACTCTAACCCTAAGATAATAACAGTAACAGGCCCCCCTATGTGGGTGGACTAAATTTCAAATTAGCCTCTGAAACCTCACTGACCCGACAGTGGATCAGTCGTTACAGACTCAGGCAGTGCAGCCAAAGATTGTTAAAACCCACAGAGGTTAATTTTGAATTCTAGTGAGGGTCCAAAAGTTATGAAATATTTCTGTTTGATGCAATGGAGCACACCACATAAAACATAAACATTTGGGACAAGCTGATACAAAATATATAAAATAATGTCAGACAGTCTGACGTCTGACATGTAACGTTAAAGGAAAAGTTTGAAAAAATAAAAATTCAGTCACTAACGTCTCACCCCCATGCCAGTGGAAAGTCAGGCGAAGTTTTGTAGTTCACAAAACACTTCTGGAGCTTCACAGCAAAACAGTGTTGCAGCATTTTCCTACACAAAGTAGTAGATGGGGGCTGAATTTACATTTTGGGACGAACTCCAACGAGATGGAATTAATTCAAATGAAGAGCCAAAACAAAGACTTTAGAATCCAGTATAATAACAGTATAATAACAATGTTTAATCAAACAAACTTTACTTAAGCTTAACATTAAACTTTTTCTTAACATATCCAGTAAATATCATGTGTGCTGTATGATGTTAACTGTTTATGGGAGGTTATGACATTGAGGATTACAGAGATAGACTGTGTGCCCAGATGTCCCCTTTGTAATGCAGATGGAGACAGCGGCGCATGATAATGACACGGTCAAGCACACATTCTAATGAGCAGTCATTGTCTCTCGATCATATAGGGAGAGAGACCTGGGGAGGAAGTGGGAGGGCGTCAGTGACAAACACAGAATGTACACTGGCTCTTTTATGTGCGGCGACTCGATCGAGCGCAGTGATATTGACTTTGCTTTTTGTCTCCGTCCAACCTTCCTCCCTCTTTCTTTTCTTTCCCTCGCTCATCTCCCCTCCTTTTCTCTCCCCCATCTTTACTTCCTTTTCCCTCAGTCCCAGCTCCCATCATTGGTGATGGGGCCAACTCCACAGTGTTACTGGTGTCAGTGGTGGGCAGTGTGGTCCTCCTCATCATCCTCATCAGCGCTTTCGTCATCAGCCGAAGGTGAGCTTCATCCCTCTGTCCCGTCTGCTTTCTGTCTCTCCCTCTTTTCTCCCAGATGAGGGATGTCTTGCTTAGCACCGGGAAAAGTAGCTGTCAGGAGATGGATGTCACTTGAAAACACACACACACACAACACACTCAGCCAGACAGCTAGTGCAACTGGCTCACGTCGGATGAGTGATGACTCGCCACACCGGAGACGTGATTGACAGCTCCGACAGCTGAAGAGATGCAATCAGCGACCCCTCGCTCCCTGTCCTCTGCATCCATCCCCGTTCCTCGCATCCCTCTCCCTCTATCTCTCAGCTTGTGGCTGTAATCCTGGCCGCTGGTTATTTTCTCCCGCTGCGCCTTGCTGACCATCGTGAGGAAAGAGAGAGAGAGCGAGAGAGAGAGAGAGAGAGGAGAAAAAAAGGGAAAGAGGGAGAGGGCTAGGAGGGTGGACAATGAGATAAGCAGGCAATGAAAAGTAGGAGATAGAATACAGAGAGAGACAGACACAGAGGCATCAGGTGGATTTGCAGTGACCCAATCTCAGGGTGTTAACCAGCGAGCAGGACAAAGCACCGTCACACAGATGGGATTACATGCAGATGGGGCTGCCTCACCTCAGGGTGTTAACCACACTCCCGTGTGTGTGTGCGTGCATGTTGGGGGTGTATATGTGTGTGCATATCCTTATGTAAAAAAGTGTTGTTTTCATGTGTGTGGCGGCACTGTGCGAAGGGGAATGTTAATGGTTTGTATGTTGATTCCTGCATGTGTGTTAACCTTTTATGGCGTTTGCTGATCCCTTTATGTGTGAGTGTGCCTTTTTATATGGAAACCAAATCATTCTTTGCATGTGTGTATTGGTGTTGAGGATGATGGGGAGTGAAGGGGGCTGTTGATTGTGTGTGTGTGTGTGTGTCCTCCCGTTTCCATGTGATTGCCTCTCTCCCCAGCCAAGCAGGTGGTTGTCTCTGCCTTCTTTATATGCATGTGACGGCCACTGTCATTGTGCTGCTGCGGCCATCCTGTGATTGTGGGGAGGGACTGTAATCACGTAGCCGTTTACCATCATTACACAACCATAGAGGAGGACAATGTCTCGCACATCTGGTCATTTCCACCACTGACCCCGACACATCAATATAAGCACAGGTGTCAGGCTGCCTGGGGGATTCAGAGGGATTTAAGTGCATCTTCTCTGGGATTGATTTGCTGCTATATGCTCGGTGCCCTTCAGAAACCTTCAGTGCTGAAGGATACTTTTGACTTAAAGTAGTAATACCACGATGTAAACATACCCCACTGCAAGTAAAAGGTGATCAGTTTACTTTTAAAGCACACAATTAACATCACTGAAAATATTTTTAGACTATCAAAGTAAATGTACTCATTCTGCTTGTATATGTTACCTTTTAGGATTATTATTACTGGTGCATCCCAATGTAAACAGCATTTTAATGATGAAGCTGGTCAAAGAGGAGCTAATTTAAACTAATATATAGATTATATATAGTTTATATTAAATGAGCAGTTTTAGATTTTCGGAAAAACACCTAATATGATTTTTATTTCAGTTTATGTACTCATCTGTATTAAACAGATGAGATATAGCATCTTAATTAGTAAGCTTTGGAGGTTTGAACATAGTCAGGCTAGCTGTTTGCCCCTGTTTCCAGCCTTTATGCTAAGCTAAGCTAACCCCTTCTTATTAGACAGTTACAAAATCCAGTCATCCATAACCTAATAATGGAGATAATAAGCACATTTCTCTTTTAAGTAATTTTTTGTTTTTACATGAGATGCAGATGCTCAGCTGTGTTTTTTTCCAACACATTTTCCCTGACAAAACTGAAAACTGTGCTGCTGCCACTGTGACTGACCGTCCTGCTTTTTTTGCCCCCAGAAGGAGTAAGTACAGCAAGGCCAAGCAGGACTCTGATGAGGAGAAGCACTTACATCAAGGTAACTCATAGATAACACTCCGCCTACATGCTCTTTAATTGAACAACATTAGCGCTGTCAGGTGTGCTCATGTGCGTGCACTCTAAACCGCAAATGAAGCCCATAAAATGGAGCGAAAAACTGTTTTGAAGTTAATGTACTTGCATCCTCATGCTCCAAACACCTCATTATCAAGTCATCAGCATTTTTTATATGCGCCCCACAAAAATCTCAAGTTAATGAGCTCCATCTTCATCGGAGTCGGCCATAGTGACATGAAAAGCAATGAAGGTAGAGAAGCAAGGTCTGGAGAGAAGAAAGAAGAAGGAGGAGTAGAGGTTCCAGAGGAAGGCGGTGTAGCCTGCAGCATGATGGAAATAAAGAACAGATGGAGTGTAGTTGCCAGAATGAATTAACCTTCACTGTTTCATTCCCTTATTTCTTTTTTTCGCTTCCTTCCTTCCTTCCTTCCTCCATTCCTCCCTTTCTTTCTAAACCTCTTTCTTCAGGAGTGAGGATATACGTTGACCCCTTTACCTACGAGGACCCAAACCAAGCTGTCCGTGAGTTTGCCAAAGAGATCGACGCCTCCTGTATCAAGATCGAGAAAGTTATTGGCATCGGTGAGGAGCTTTTGATTTTCTAGAGTGCAGTGTCATTGGGAGATTTTGGAGTAAGGCATATTATAACATAGTTTGGATAAAAGCATCAAGCTAATGGGATAATAGTGTATTTGGTATTCATTTCATGCAAATATTCTACTTCTTTCTCAGTGATTCATGCTTGTGTCCGCTCTCATGTACACTCCTTGAGAATAAAAACTCCGGACAACTCGGGCAATAACATTTGGTCTGCTTCTAGAGAGGTCAACGAGTAAAAAATAAATAAATAAGGAGATGCTAAATATGTTGTCCACGGCCAGAGAAAAGTCATCCAATGACAAAATAATAAAGAGGAAGAATCAATATCCATTTCCCCTCTCTCTCTGCTCCGGTGGCTGAGGGGAGGAGGGGAGTGAGGGATTAAAGACCCTGATCAATGTTTGAAGTGGACCCCTTCTAACCTGCACACACACAAACACACACCATCGCCTACTTCATCTTTGATGTGATTAATAGCCGGTGCAGTTTAGTATCAGAGTGCTTGTGTATCATCATTGCACATTTTCAACCCGGCCGTGTGTTTTTCAGGGGAGTTCGGCGAGGTGTGCAGCGGCCGCCTGAAGATGCCGGGCAAGAGAGAGATCTGCGTGGCCATCAAGACGCTGAAGGCCGGCTACACCGACAAGCAGAGGAGGGACTTCCTGTCCGAGGCCAGCATCATGGGCCAGTTCGACCACCCCAACATCATTCACCTCGAGGGCGTGGTCACCAAATGTAGGTCAAGCATGTGATTTTGTTCACTTTATACGTACAGGAAGGTGAACGCTGAGAATTCTTTTTTTTAATTTATGAATGATGGAAAGAACATAATTGAGTTCATAATGCAACTATTTAGGAGAGATGAAATTGCCACAGGAAACTGCAGTAATACTCAACGTGCACACACACAAACCCATTTACACACAATGACTATTATATTATAATAACAAGGAAAGGACATTTATTTCTGCCGTCCCCTGTGTCCCTTAAAAAATGTAACAATAAATCATTACAAACCACGTCTGCGGTTTTTGGGTGACATTGGGGAAGTGCGAGTGCGGGGACAAACCAATCTTTACTAGCTGGAGGTGTGTGCGCAGTTGTGTGTTTTAGTGCTTGCATAGCTGCAGAATCTAAAAACCTACAACTACTTATGCATGCATATGTTCAAGGGTACCTGTTTTTGTATTTGTGCACATGTGTCCTTTTTGGACATCCCATCCGGGGTATCCCCAGGTGGGCTTTGTCCAGATGGACGAGGTCTAGCGTTGGTGGGGAGGGGGAGGCGGTGCGGTTAGTAGCTGGCCAGTTGGGAGGGGGTCTAATGGGTCCAGAAACAGGCCCTGTAGCGCGGCACCGGGCTCATTAATCATGGTGTCAGCTGTAAATGTGTTTGGGGTTAGGGAGTGATACCCTATCCCTTCTCTATCTGCTGCTGCATGGCCACAAAACACCAGCCAGATCTCCCTCCCTCTGCCCTTGGCACCCCTCCTCTCCATCTCTCTTTTTCTGTCTACCTTTTACACCACCCTCCAATGCTATTTGTTAGGCTACATGTGTTTGTGTGTGTGTGTGCATGTGCGAATGTCTTGTCAGCACATGTGGGCGTCTGTGCACCTTTGATTGTATGCATGTGTGCGTGAGTGTTACCATAGCTGATGGCCAGCCTCGGCTCGGGTTAGACGGATGAAGTGCCTTAATGTGTCGTGACACAACAGCCTGGCCCTATCCCTGCTAGATAACACTGTCTCTCTCTCTCTTGGACACTATACACACACACACAGAAGGATGCACACACACACTTAGCCCAGTCGGAGCTGAAAGTGAACAGCAGCACAGAGAATTGCTTATCACCTCTCACACCTCTCAGCACGGGGAATGACCTCTCAGACCTCGCAGAGACGGAGTGAGAAAGACAGAGAAAAGGCGGACAGATGGGCAGGAGGAAGGGGAAGGAATCGAGTGGCAGACAGGGAAGGTGCAAATAGAGATCCGGCGAGAAAGAGACAGGAAGGTGGTTAGGAGCTGATGGATCAGAGGAAAGACAGAGAACAACAGTGAGAACGACAGAAAGAGAAAGCAGAGGGTGGTGGAACTACTGAACCGGAGGCTGGAAGAGAAAGAGACGGAGCGAGACAGAGGGCGAGAGATGAAGGAGAAGCAGATGAGCTGCGCAGCGGTGACAGCAGCCGACGTGAAAGCATGGCGAGCCAAGAAGCAAGAAGATCATCCGATAACTCCCACTCCACCTCCTTCCGCTCTAACTTTTGAAAGCCTGACATGAGGTTTGGGCAAATTAGTCCTTTACACTTGAGTGTGTCAGTGGAATCTATTAAAAATCCATTATTTGAATTGCACTCCCCTCTCCATTACAATCAACTTAAAAGGAATTCTCAAGCTGGCCTCCGTTTGCTGGCATGTCCAACAGAGCCAATTAAGCCTTATTAATTATGGAGGAACTCCAAATAGGCACTGAAATACATAAATGTGCAAAAATCTCTCGCTGAAGACTGCTGGCTGTAGTCCACCATCTTGGAGCCTGTATACTTAATGTTTCTATCATGCTAGTGTGTAATTAAAATCCAGCCTCCATTAGAGCTTGAAATCAGACGTGATACGTTTAACAGCCAATTTACATAAAGTAAGCATGTAAGTATGCTAATTTTAAAAAAGATCTGCGTTTAAAAGCCAGATCCTTGTTCGCTGCAAACGTCAGGGCCTCTGGAGAGCGTTTGCCCAGCGTTCCCCCAATATTGTCCCCCTGTTGCATTTTTCCCCTTCTCCTGTTTTGTTGGCAGGTGATAATCGGCCCACTGGCGGGGCCCTTGCCCAGAGTTCATTGCCAAAGGCGGCGGGGCGTATTCAGTAAACAAGGAATTAGCATGCAAATGGGAAGGGAGGAAGAGGGCGGGGCTGGGAAGGCGAGAGTTTAAGGTCGCAGGTCAGACGCTCCTCAGACTTGATTGGGGACCTGTCAATCACCGACGGCCCCGGGGCAGAGGCGCGCAACAAAGAGAACAAAGATGGCTGACAAAGAGAGCCCCAGCTCTCCCCCAACTTTAACTCCACTTCCTCTTTTTGGGGCATCGCCGGAGCACCCCATAATTAATGGAGTGCCAATCACGCGGCGGGTAAGGCGTTGACTGACGGCCTCTTGGCATGGCGAAAGGCCTGCTGTGGAGTGGAGGAACTGCACCTTCAAGACCTCAGCTGCCAACCGCTCGGCTGGCTCTCTGCTGCTTCAGGCATTCTGCTGGAGCGCACCAGAGATTTCACACAACGTTCCCTCAAGGCGTTAGGTTTAAGTCAGCACTTTTCTTAGACGCAATAAGCTTTTAAGTCTACCTTAACTGTGCCACTTGAAATGGAACGCAAAGAACAGCGCTGCTCGAGGAGAAATTTGTGGCAGCACTTTTGGGCATGTGTTGTTGCCATGGCTGGTTAGGCACCAGCTTGCTGCCATTTTGGGACAAAAACAAGCCACCCTCCCTTGCTTTGCTTTTTTCCCTCCTTCTCTATCTCTCTACTCCTCTGCTCATGTCTGCTATTCCCCCTCATCCTGAGAGACAAAGACAGACAGAGACCCACCAGGGAACGTCCACCCTCCCCACCGCCTGCCCCGACTCAGATAAAGACACAGACGCTCCCCCAAGAGAGAAGACAGAGGGATGGGGTGAAAAAGGCCAGAGAGGAGTGGCAGAGATCGGAGGGAAAACAGAGTGAGAGAGAGTATGAGAGAGGGGGGACAAAAAGAGAGAGCAATAGAGAGGAGCTAGCAGGAGAGTGACAGATGCGTCGAAAGTTGGCAGAGGAGAAAGAGGGCAAAGGGACAGCGAGTGACATAAATAGCGAGTCAGAGAGATTCTGGGTGGGTGACTGTGATGAGACTTTGGATAATGCGCCCAACGTCAGTTCATATTTGCATAAACACAAGATGGTGTCTGTCTGTATGTGTGTGTATGTGTGTGTGTGTGTGTGTATGTAGTGGTGTTTTGTTTCAGTGGAGATGCCTTTGCATGTGCAGGGAAAGAAGAGGGACGTCAGGGCAACCGTAACACTAAGCTAATTAAATCACTACGGGACAGAGATGGATGGCCTAACACACGCTCACACACACACATACACTCATTCCCTCGAGAACCCCCCTGCTGTGTCGGGCTGTGATGTGCATCGTTTACCTCCATAATCATCTGCCTTTCATTCTCTCACTCTTTTTCTCCCTCCCTCCCTCCCTCTCTCTCTCTCTCTAGGTAAGCCAGTGATGATTATCACAGAGTACATGGAAAACGGATCGCTGGATGCATTCCTGAGGGTCAGTCATGCGTTTCTGTCTGCACACATGTGTGCATGTGTGTGAGTGTGCGATACGACTGTAGCTGTGCTGATCCCATCTTATCGCTGTAATGTCATCCCCCCCCCCAAATTACAAGCGTTCGTTCACAAACATTCGCCCTAATCTTTATCCTCTCCTTGATCGACTTACTGTTTTTCCGACAAGGAGGTTGGCGCAGGTTTCACCTCTGTGCCTCCAGGGTTCACTACACTATGGGCTTTAGCTACTTTATCCAATGAATATACTGTATATAGAGCTAGAGTAAACAGAGGAAAGTTGAAAATGAATACGCAGTACTTGATAACTTGTGTTGTCTTGGAATAAATGATGTTGCACAATTGTAGGTGTAAGCAGATGTAAGGATGTTTATATATCAATCAACGCCATATAAATTTTATCAACAGTTGTAAACCTGCCTGCTAATGATTTGTACAGGCAAGTAGACGGTCAACAAATGCTTTATAACTCAATGCCATTAATAAAATCTTAACAGTGTATTTAACAAAAATAAATTAAAACTTAAAAGTGTTGTATTTGCTTACAGCTACATTATAATATGCTGTGTAGTGTGTTAAAAACCATTTATTAGAATTTTACATACAGCCTATACATGCCAATATAGAGTTTATATATGACTATAAACAGCTTATAAATGTTTTATAGCACACTTTAAGGATTTGTTTCTCAGTGTATTTATACTGGTATGTAATACTGTGTTTTGAAGCGCTCCTTAAAAGGGCTCTCTGGAACTTCTATGTTGTGCTGGAAGCCGGTTAGCCGTTAGTTTATATTAGCGGACTCCATGTCTAAACCAACGTTAGCTACTGTTGCTCTGTGTTAGCGGAGCGGAGAGAGGCAATGAGACGAGACACTCGAGAACGTGCCTGAAGTCACATCCTTGGGACTGTCTCAACCGAACCCCTTCACAAAGAAATCCACAGTCCAGCAGCATTAACCGACTTAAACAAATCGTCCACAGGCTTGTATAGGCAACTGAGAGATTGCAACCTGCTCACATATGGCCAATAAAAAGATTATGAGGACGTGTAGATCGCTACAAATTATAGAGCCTCCTTAACTGTTTATACCAGTGGTTCTCAACCTTTTTACTCACAACATAAAAGTACCAAAATGAAAAAAGAAGGCTGACTTTCACAAATATACATAAGGCAAATTATATCACTGGTACAGTCAATGTAATGTAAAATCTGTTCCCCAGTCTAAAATATGTCATTTTATTTTTTTTTTCCACAACCATCTGGGGACCCCTGGAAATTAATTTTTCAACGCCCTTTGGTGGTCCCGGTCCCCCAAACAATCTAGGCTGTAATTAAGTTTCCACGTTTGTATATTTTCGTCTTCATCATTTGCGTCTTCATAGCATGTCACAGTCTGTTATGAACCATTTAATAAGAGTGAGTTTGCTGATGTATTGATACTGAAACATTTGCAGTTAAATGCTACATTCCAAAAACAACAAGATATGATGTACAACTTTTAAAACGTTCCTTTTTCCTGCAGAAGAACGACGGTCGCTTCACTGTGATCCAGCTGGTCGGCATCCTGCGTGGAATTGCATCAGGTATGAAGTACCTGTCAGACATGAGCTACGTTCACCGCGACCTGGCAGCTCGCAACATCCTGGTCAACAGCAACCTGGTGTGCAAGGTGTCCGACTTTGGCATGTCCCGAGTGCTGGAGGACGACCCCGAGGCTGCATACACCACCAGGGTGAGTGTGTGTGCAGGCGAGCATGTGTCTGACTGAGTCAGTGGTCTGTCTGCATGTCACCTTACTTGTCGGCTTTGTCAGCTTTCATTAATCGGCCCATCTTTTCAATTACAGGGAGGGAAGATCCCCATCCGCTGGACGGCCCCGGAGGCCATCGCTTACAGGAAGTTCACCTCGGCCAGCGACGTGTGGAGCTACGGTATTGTCATGTGGGAGGTGATGTCATATGGAGAGCGACCATACTGGGACATGAGTAACCAAGACGTAAGTATGAATATAATTATATGCAGACAATCATAAATAGCATGCAGTATAGATTATGTGAAATACTAGAGCTCAAACAATAATTCCCAGTTGTGTGTGTACTGTCAAACATTTTTAAAAGATACTTCATCATTTTAACTGGGTTATATAATCAGATTACCTGCAGTGGTGATAAAACAGCAGCAGTATATTCCCTCTTCTCATTACATATTGAATTCAAATTTCCAGCTCCACTAATGATGATAAAGAATTTCATTTGTGCATAAGCAAATATCTTGCGTAGGTGCCAAAAGTTAGGTAATTAAAAATGAAGCTATGGATGTAAAATTCGTGGAAAAAATGACGTAGCTGTAATCAAACTGCCTACAGATTTTCATTTCTGTGCAACGTTCTCGAGACAAACAAACTCCGAAACAAAGTGACTTACAGCAACATTGATGTCCTGTCTAGGTGATCAAGGCTATTGATGAGGGCTATCGGCTGCCCCCACCCATGGACTGCCCCGTCGCGCTCCACCAGCTCATGCTGGACTGCTGGCAGAGAGAGAGGGCCGACCGGCCAAAGTTCGGGCAGATCGTCAACATGCTGGACAAGCTGATCCGCAACCCCAACACCCTGAAGAGGACCGGAGGAGAGAGCGCTGTCAGGTGAGAGGGCAGGATACAGACACAGGCAGGATAGATACAGGGTGAAAAGGAGAGTGACAGATGCGAAACCATTCCTGATTAATTCTTTCACAGTATACAAGTGTGAGGGGGTAAAGTCTTCTTTATTGTACAAATAAACAACAATGACTTAAAATATATATTTATATTGTTTTAAAAGTCACACAGCGAGTTCCCATCATGTTTTCTTCAAACTATAAAAAAGAAGTGTCTCAGGAGAGTTTTCAAATAATAAAAAATGTATTTAAAATAATTAAAATTTGTATATTTACATTTAGGTAATGAGAAAATATATGTTAATTCCACTTAATTCCTGTATGACTTTCTACAGTTTCTATTTGGGGCAGAACAGTGTTCTTTGAAATACCTTTTCACTGAAGAAATAGTCCCTATAATAATAAGGCTGGATACAACTACAGTTTATTCAGTCAGGGAAATATGTTGTAATCGTCACAAACTTTTAAATTGTGATAAATTCTCTGAAGATTTTGTTGGGTCACATTATTCAAGACTATGATTATTATACAAGTTTATCACACATATTCTTTGCATTAATTAGTGTGATTTTAACATGACTGTTCTGCCAAAAATAATTCTCAAACCGACTTGTATGGAAAACTATAGGAAAGTTGTTGCATAGGCACACATACGCAGCCTATACACTGCACAATGAATTACACACGCATTCTGTTTACATTCACCATTACACATTATCTACCAGCAACATGTGGCTCTTTTCAGCACAAACACCCTGCATAATGGATTTCTCTGCAAACTAGCTTTAATGGTGCTGTACACTCAGGAATGTAGCCGCTCTAACAGGGGGGAGAATTACGATGTAACGCCGAGTTAAAAACAAACATGACCCTGCAGCTCCGACACCATTACTCTCGAGCGACTAAACGTGTTGAGAATGACCTACGTGTGTTTACAGACTCTACGCAGGCCAGTGGGAGTCTGTTTGAGTTTAACGAGTGTGAGTGCACGCGAGAGGGTCGCACACACCTAATGTGACACAGTGAGAGCGAGAGGGGAGCCCTTGTGGAGTAATTAGCAGAGCTGAATCCTATAAATGCAGCTTTTACAGTTACAAGAGGGAAGGGGAAAGTAGAGCGTGTGTGTGTGTGTGAGGTGTCTGTGAAAAGGGATCGCTACGCATATTCTTTTCCACCTACTGAGTAGAGATGACTTATTAAAGAGTCTGACATCCTGTACTCACAGTTCAACTCAGCATCCTATTTAAAAAAAAGAGTGAACAGTAAAGAGAGATAGAGTGTGTGTGAGAGTGAGAGAGGCACCGGAGCGGGACGAGGCCGCTACCGACTCAGACTCACCGGCCCCAAGTAAATGTTTCATGGCTGACGGCGCTGGTGCAACGCTCAACAGAATGGAAGGACGGGGAAAAAGAAGTGAAAAAATAGGGAGGTTATTCTGCTGGTGAATATCTAAATGTGAGGAGGAACTCCACTGTGCGGTAAAATTCACCGAGCTGTGCCCGGCTGTGTGTTTTCTGTAAAATAAGGATTAACTAACTGTGTCGGTCACACCCAGGAGGAACTGTGTTTGACTTGGCTGGGTTTCTGCTAGGACCTAAAAAACAGGGACACAAAACAGAGCCGAACCTGACCCGAGTCCATCCAGGAGGAAAAGCTAGAGAGAAATGTAGCATGGAACATTTTACAGTTTGGTAGCTCTCTGTCATCGCACAAAGTGTATATGTCATGCACTTCTGATACTACTGCACAGCGTCACAGTCAGGAATCAGAGAAAGTCTAATTCCCGTAGAGCTGTCGTCGCTGTAGTTGTCATGAATCAATTGTATTCCAGGCTGTGGGAGAAAGGGGATCATTACCTTTCAAGTCAAAGCACTTAAACAGAATGTAACTTTTATTTTCTCTTCACACAGACAGTTACACACATTAAAGTTGTGGGTTAAAGCTTATCCTGGACTGTAAATGCAGAACCAAACTGGCAGCTGAGACGACCTCTGTAGGGCCTAAGAAACGTTCATGAAATTAATCCTCCACTCTTCTCTCCTCCACCCGCAAGGCCTAAAACCACCCTGCTGGAGCCTGGGAGCCCCGAGGCGTCCTCGGCCATGGGCACAGTGGAGGACTGGCTGCAGGCCATCGGCATGGAGAGATACAGCGACAACTTCACCGCCGCCGGCTACACCACTCCAGAGGCCGTGGTCCACATGACACAAGAGTGAGTAGAGAGCGAGAATGTGAGAGAAGAAAGAGAGAAGCATGACAGAAGGGGGGAGGTCGTAGGCTTGCCAGCACAGCAACAAACTTCTTCGTAGCCACATGTTTTCTGGCAAGGTCACTTAGGAGGCTACTGGGGAAACTTCAGGTGGTAGTCAAAACTAGCCTCAGTAACAAAGTATCATAATAAACGATGTACCAGCGGCACTTTCCAGGCTTGAAAAATCATTAAACTTATAATGATAGTGTTAGGAGTAGCCTGTAAGTTGCTAACCCTTCATCTACATGAATAAATGATATGCCGTACTGATGACTCTAAAAAAGGGGATTAGCGCCGTGTTGCCATGGTAAATGCTGGTTCTGGTTCAGTGACAGGACGTGCTGGAAGTCGTGCCCATAATTTGCGCAAGGTATCATGGGAGCTATAGGAATAAGGTGGATAGCAGGTAGATCCTGTGAACAGAGTGGGACACATGAAGGGCATCTCTGTTTTTATTTATTTCATTTTTTAAAAATGGCACGCAGCGTTTTTAGAGAGTTAAGTGCCGTTCATAGTTCCAGCATGTAGCTAACTGTCCACCTCTGCTTCAAATCTTTAGCCAAGCTAAGCTTTTTGGCCTGCTGGCTCTAGCTTCATATTTAGCGTATGGACATGAGAGCGGTATTGATCGGCTCATTTAACTCTCAGCAAGAAAGCAAATAAGTGTATTCCCCGACATGTCAAACTATTCCTTTATACTGCCATCTGGCAAAATATACAGCAGTATCTGCTGCCGTACCACCAGACTACTGAGCAGCTTGGTTCCTCCTCAGTTCCTGTGAGATCCCTGAACTCATCCTCAACACTCCACCATGAATAATCCATTTTTGTGACTTGATTATTTTTTATTAAATAGTCTGTATAATTTTTTTTGTATTTAATCCTGTGTTGCATAATAACAAATAAATTAATCTGAAATTTATGATCAGAGCAGAATGAACTCTTTGACATCTTTTGCAAAGTCTACATGCATTAAAAGTTTCTCAGTCTGTCAATTGTCTGTAATATTTTCATTCTTCACCCATTAAGATTACAGGATTAGAATTGCTGTGTTGGCAGGTGAAATTCCTTATTCAGCAGTTAAACTGTCAGGCCAGTTTCCACTGCAAGGCTGTAAAATTCATTATGTGGATCAGGCCTACGTGTGTTTGTTATTGTTGTCCCCGGTCCTAAAAGGCCTCTTTTCCCCATCCTTTTCAGGGACATGGCTCGCATAGGCATCTCCTCGGCAGCACACCAGAACAAGATCCTGACCAGCGTCCAGGGAATGCTGTCCCAAATGCAACAGATGCAGGGCAGAATGGTTCCCGTCTGAGAGATTTAAACAAAGAAAAAAGGAAAAGGAAGCAAATCGACTTCGTTTCTTATGAAAAAAATAAATAAATAACAAAAAAGATTAAATATAAAAAAAAGAGACAAATAAACTATGAAGAAATAGTTTACCTCATCCATGCACTTTAAATTGGATCTAAAAGAAAAGAAGATGTTGATGAAGAAGAAAAAAAGTGGTGAAAATGGCACTTTTTTTAAAAAAAAAATCAGACCTTTACCTTGCCCTTTTTTTTGTTGTTTTGGAGAATGGGATGCTTCTGTCTGCAGCATTTATGGAGAGATGGAGGGACGGCTGGAAAAGTGCTTCCGAGAGGCCAATCTGGAGTGCCTTTAATGGTCTGGAAGGAGAAGCGAGGGAGGGGGGAATCGTACCTTTTCTTCCTCTTCTTGGGGCAGAGTGTTGTTTCTGGAACTTTCTTTCTGGAATAATCCGTGGAGCAGATTTTTTTGATTTCCTGTGACTATGTTTATTGTACATGAATTGTTTCTGTGGGACTCGCTGGCTGCCCCGGCCACCATTGTTCTTTCTCAGCTGGATCTGTTTGATATCTCACAGACAAAATGGAGGATCCTGACCGTCACATATAAACAGTGAATCTCTGAGAGGTTGAGGGTTGGATTCCGAGGGGAGACGGGTGCAGGGAGGGCTTATTTTGAGGAGCTTTTTGTGTTTTTTGCTCTGTTCTGGCCTTGTTTTTCTCCCAGAACGCTGTATTTTGTTGCCCTCAGGACGTTGCTGAGAATGTCTTTGATCTTCCGGAGGAGCCTTCCCACTCCCCTGTCTTCCCAAAAATGCCCTCCTACACCCCAGATAAACACACAATTTGGATTCTTCCATTCATCTCCCCATCTGAGTCAAACCCCCAGCGCCCCGCTGTTGTCGGACCCACCAACTCTTCCTCTCCGTCTTTGATGGACAGCTGTTTGCACCATTTAAATTGGCTTTCTAAAATTGGACGCCACAATGAAGGAATTTATTGGCAGGATTTTCTGGACAAAAGGATGCAACAAAGGCAATATGGATGCAGAATGAATCAGAATCATCAGCATCATCATCATCATCGCCAAGAAAATAACAAGAAAACACACACAGGATTACTCAAACTGTCATCAAGGTGAGGATCAATAATGTTTTATTTGTTTCTTAGACTCAGCACAGAAAAGTCCCATTAAAACAAAACAAATACAGATACTGGATTAAACCTCCTTTTATTATTGCAGTATGCTTCTAATAACAACTATGTCTAGCCACAGAGGGCCTAACAGACTCATTAGACCCCCTCTCACTCTCATCACTGGCCCTTCAGCTCCAGAAACTGTGTTAATTAACAAGCGGGTCGCGCCACCTCAGGCAGCAAGAGCAGATCAATAGCTACTGGTCTGTGATCAGTCTGCAGGCCTGATGCTGCTGGCATGTTAATGAGAAGAATTAATCAGCTGCTGACTCCCAGTCAGCCAAACAGAGCCCACCAGAGCTCGGAAACACCTTCAAGGAAAGTAAAGAAGTTGCTTTTGGGCGTCTTGAGCCAACACACCGATATGTTGTCACGGCAGCAGGAAGAAGTCAGATCGTCTCACTGTTTGATTGATCCAGATGTTCATTTTTTTATTGTCAGAGTAGATGATCATCATTTTTACACACAAATGAACACACTGACTCAGCAAGTTCAAGACTGATCTCACATTACACTTCTATAATTAGTTTAATTTATGCCACAGCATTGATTTATCTGATTTATTTTTTAAACTCGGTCTCCGGTTAATTAGGTACTGTAAAACTAGCTAAAATCAATGCAGCTCTACAGTTAATCTGTTTTGTTGTTCAGAGAGGTTCACATTTAATTTTATTGTTATTTTGGAAGCTGTACTTTGTGATGGTGTTGAAAGGTGCTGCAGTTAATATTATCCTCACTGATCTGCCTCATTAAGTATTTTCTCAATTTTTATTTATATAATGTTTTAAATGTAAATGTATTTAAATAGTAAACAATCCCATTTGGAATTTTGCAGAGCCATGGCGATGTTTTCATATTGCTTGTTTATCTGACCAATAGTCCCAAACCCAAAGGTAATTTATTATCATATATGATTTAAAAAAAAGAATAAAATCTTCACATTTAAGACACTAAAATCTGTAAACTTTTGGCATTTTCAATTGAAAAATGACACTATTAATCAATTGTCAACATATTTCTAATAATTTTTAAATCCTTTTTATATCAAGTCGATTGACTAAGTATTAAAAAACAGTATAAAGCAGTCAGTCTTTTATAATTAATACTTTTACCTCATGTAATTCAAAAATACAGTTTGCTGTAAAAGGGCTTTTTTTAAAACATGAAACAATACATATGGAATGCTCATGTGCTTTAATTAATCAGTATCTCTGCATGAGGAATGTTGGAGACAAAGGATTTATTTCAGTTGGCATGGTGCGGTTGTACTGGCTGTTGAATCCATAAATACAGGATTCATCAAATACTCAAGCTAGTTTAATGTCCGCTGGTTTTGCTTCCGATGTGTGCCAATAAGTCAAGGGCATGTTTCACGTATTATGTATACACAACAGCATGTGGTGCGCACAAGTTAATACATCGTTGCCACGAAATCCATATTTTCCCCCTGTGGGGCGGCCCTTTGCAGTTTTCTGGATGCTGGCATTCGATTTTGTTTAGCAGATGAGCCGAATGTTCCATCAGAGCTGGAGCTGGAGAGCTGTATTGTTGGTCGGGACTGGACGCCAAGTAGAAATGTTTATATTCAAAACCACCATGACTGATGCAGACTCTCTTTTCCTCCCCCCTTTTCTTTCTCTCCAGCTGCTGCCGTCCATCATAAACAGGATCCCAGCCTTGCTCGCTCCAACCAGAATTCTTCCTCCTCTTCCTCTTTGTCTTCCTCCTCCTGCTTTTCCCTCCTCTACTTGGAATCTCCTCTGACACCGAGATGACAAATCCATCCCCAAGCGTCTGGGACATCCGCCGTCACAACACTTCAGCTTGACAAACTAGCCAGCGCGTGCTTGTGGCCACCCAGCAATGTACTGGAATGACTATGAATGATTTAACAGCATAAAACAGAGACAATAAGAAGAATGTAATATAATTGAGAAGCCCTGCTCCAGCGGATGATGTACTTTTATTTTGAAAGTTTCATTTTATTTTGTGATTTTTTTTTGTTTTGATTGTTTTTTTCAAAACTTGTTTCGTTCTGTTTGCATGTAAAGTAACAAACGTTTGAATTGAGCGTGCGAATGTGATGACGCGTGTGTACGGGTGTGTGTGAGGGTGTGTGTGTGTGTGTGTGTCTAGCTGTATGAGTGACAATGTCTTTGAAGTACTATCAGTAATCGTGTCTGTTTTCATGCCACTGTGGAGGAAGGCGAGATAACAGAGATGTATTGTTTTTGACATAAAAAAGAAAAACCTTGGACTTTTATTGCTTTCTGTGGCATCTTAAAAAACGATGTGAGGTGTGTTGCTCCCGTTGTGCGAACTCCACTCAGCAAACAGCATTTATTAAGCAGCTTTCTGGAATGCAACCCATTTCTGTGACGGCTTGCAAAAGGACACACGGAGACGGACACGTGTGACTGAAGGCCTCCTGTGCGTAGAAACACACCGAACACCGATGAGAGTTTGGACTCTCCGAGCTGATGACAAGAGAAGGAGGAAAAGTCAGAACCATATCTCTCCTTTGTGGAAATAGAAGCAGATTAAGATGACATCTGTATACAACAAAGGATCGGAAAAGTGAGGAAAAGGTGTTTAAGAAGGGAAAACTTGGTTATTTTGATTTTTTTTTCCAGAGCACCATACAGCTACAGGTTTAACCCAATGGACTATATTCTTTTTGTTCCTTTATCTCTTTAAACTATACTTATGTGAATGTTTTTGAACTCGTAAGTGACGCTTCATATAATACAAAAACACCTCCGTCCTTAATACAGCTCTACTGCTCTTTCCTTTTTTTGGCAATGCGTTGTTCTTTTGGGTTTTATCTATCGAAAAAGGACCTGTTTGGAAATATGCAAGACATGTTGGGAAGGAGAAGGAAACCAGAATGTACTGTAAAATACTTTTTTCCTTTACTTAAATGTTGGACGATTTGAAAAAAGAAAAAAAAAAATTAACAAAAACGCAAGAGTTAATGTTTGTCATTGTATGCCTTCCGATGCCATATGATCTAGCCATGTAGATCTAACATTCTCTCAATCTTTTTTTTTGTACTTTTTTTGACATGATCATGTTTTTTTTGGCCTTTTTTTTGTTTTTATTTTGTTTTTTGTCAAGGAGCTCTAGGTACATGTAACTTATGTCATTTATTTATGTCCTTTTATATCTAGTTTGTAAAATAATAGCCTAAAGTGAAGAAAATAAAGGGGTGCCAAAGTGCATTCTTAATAAAGTAGAAACCATATGATGATCTCCCTGCCTTTCATTCACACACACACACACACACACACACACTGGGGCGTCTGTTGCAAAGACCATCAGCGTTGCCATCAGTTATTGCTGTCATTATGCCTGTAGAGGAGATCTGATTACCTAACTATCATGCATTGATTACTACATTATGTGATTGCATATAATGGAAGGGTTACGTAACAGAAGGAAGAAGCCAAGGTAGCGCATCAATCAGTTCCTTGGCCTCCTTTTTGCCTTCTACTTTTCACTGTCGCTCTGTGTTCGGTAGGCACACCTACACACACACACACAAAATAAAGAAAAGGCCAGTCTTTTGGCTGTTAGTCCGCTCTGCAGCACATGCTCAGCAGTTATCATGACTGCGGACTCCAAGACTTGGCCCCCGATCTCCTGTCAGTCCTTGAAGTAGCAGTGAGCGCCACTCACTTGGCATGGTGCATGTGTGTGTGCTGATGTGTGTGTGTGTTTAATCAGAACAGCATCTGCTTCCTCCACTCATTTCCAGCAGCGATAAACCGCTGATTGTCCTAAGTCTTTGATAAGAGCCCGGGAGGGAGGGGGGTTGTGGGCAAAGGACAGTTTTAGAAATGGAGCTCAGGCAAACGTTGAGCCAAATGGCGTTTTACACAATTCCTGAGAACTCACCAGCACAAGGCACGCATACATTAATGCTCTGAAGTTTCTAGTGGGAGATGTTTATCAGCCTCGAAGGGAAAGTGTGCCTCCTTCACAGATTGTTGGCAAGCTTAGAGGGGAAGACGAAAGAAGATTAGCAAGGCTGAGGCTGGTAAATTTGCCCCCAACTGAGGAAGTTTGGTTTTTAGATTGTTGACAGTTTAGCATGGTATGTGAATGTTCAGAAATTAATAACTATAAGGGCACTCAGTCTGCCCAACGGTCCCATTCTTTGGGAGGTTTTTTTTCTCACTCATAAACACCAGCCAGCTAAATACACCTGCTTTTAAAAAAAAAAATCAAGATCCATGCATTATTCTCTGAGAAATTAATGAAAATGTTGAAAAACACTCTCCCTCGCAATGTTAAAGAAAGTGAGAAAATTCCTGTAGCCGCCCAGATCTGCACCATAAATCAATGGGGTCTATTCTGGGCTGAGACCCAGCCTCCATCCAACTTTTGTGGAAATCTCTCAGTAGTTTTTATGTAATCCTGTTGACAAACCAACTGACAAACGGACACGGATGAAAACATAACCTCCTTGGCGGAGGTAATAAAAAAATATATGGACAAGGGCTATGTTAAGCACGCAGGCCCATTCTTCATATGCACCTCGGAAACAGTAGTTTGAAACATGAATGTCTGTACAAAATTTTGTGTCAGTCCATCTTGTAGATATAAAGGTGCGAGAGGCTGACTAGAGGATCACCAAAGTCATAATAATGTTTACTCAAGAGGCCTCAATGTCTGCAGCAAATTTCACGACAATCCATCCCAAAGTCGTCAAGATATGTTGCTTTGAACCACAAAAAAATCCTTATGGTGGTGCTAAAAGACAAGTCGGGGGATCACCAAAGTCGTAAGTATTTGTCACCTGGGGTCCATCCATGGCTGTACTAAATTTGATGACAATCCGTCCTGCGGATATTTCAGTCTGATGCCAAAATAGTGAACCAACCAGTCCACCCAACAACAGACTGACACACCAACATTTCATCCCCAGAGGCCTGCTGCTAGCACTTCTGCATAGAAGAAGTGGATGTTATGCTGAAAGACATAGATGGGGAGAGCAAGACAAAGAGAAGTGCTAAACTCAGCTCTGACTGCAAGCAAAAATGGGAGGACAGCAAAAGACAAAGTAAGAGGAAGAAACCCAGACGGAGACTTAGAGTGCAGGTCACATGGAAAGGAAAAGCTGGCTGTATGCTTGACTTGGCAAACCAAAGTAAGCCGAATCATGTTGAAAGTTCAGGTAGTGGCCATTACTCAGCTGGAATGAAGCCTTCAAAAATCAGCACAATCCAACACCTCTGTCAGTAAAACCTTTCTTTTTTACCTCAATCTCTCAGCGAGATGAACCAAGAAAATGTTCTCGCGTTCCAGTCCATCATCCAGTTTAATGGGTACAAATACAGCGCAGACGGTGGAAAAAAGATCATCCGCTATTTGGATAATTGCTGAGCTGATCTACCCCTAATGCGAACCTTCAGATCTATAATCAATGCCAAGGTAAGTTCAGTTATGTGCTTTATGCGAGCCTAGTATTACATCCATGTTGGACAATTTCTGCAAATCTAAGATAGGAAAAAATTTGGGTTTGCAGTTGCCATTTTCCAGAGCACTGTGTTGAACATTTTATATATTGGTTTTGCCACAAAACCTGTTTTGAAGCCCGAAACTGTTCCATTCACTTATCCTGCGGATACAGAGAGTAAGAGCAACTGTGTTGGTCAACTGGTAAGTTTACTTTATCTTGTGTTTTATCAGTTGACTGTGCAACAAGTCTGCAGTGTGCTACATAATGTTAGTCAACATTAGCCTGCCAAGTAACATGATTCATGTCCAATGCTGACAGGATGTTTGTGGATGTTGAGGAATGTCACTGATGGAAGGCTAGCTGAGTTAACTATGCTAGCTGACGTTACAGCTCAGCCGAGGAGGACAGCATTAATGTTTCCATCCTGTGCTGTCACGACCACGAGCCTCTCGCTGATGACTAGATGCATGTTTCCTTCTGTGTGTGATACGGTTGGCTGGTGTAGTTTACTAGAAAGAAAATACCTCCTACATGAAACTTCACAAGGTCTGTCATTATCGAGAAAGGGACATTGCTGTTGAGTTTTACAAATGTATTTACTTGGCACCACAAGCCGAGTGCCATCTACTTCCATTACAATGAAAAGAAGGCCGACATCTCTTGGGCCGACATCTCTGAAGCTTGGCTGCTCACACCAAAACAGTCAAAGGTACAGGTAAAAGGAGAAGTGCAGTATGTGTTTTTGATTAGGAGTGCACTGTCCCTTTGAGGCATAAAATATTTTTTTTATGGAAAAAATAAAATATGTGATTTTGATGAATAGAGATGAGTTATTACAGTTTAATAAAAGTCATGCCAGAAGCGTAAATGTAAGATTTTGAGCCAGAGCCTTCAGCCTTTGGTTGAAGCAGCTTGTGAAAAATACACTCAATTTGGTACGCTACACCTGTTATTCCAATGTGCCTAACATCTTCTTCAATTAAGATTGCATAGCTTATGCTGCTATATATATATATATACAGATATAGTTTTATTTTGTAAACTGGGTAAAAAAAAAATCTCTTTCAGGATGAAATGAGTTCTATCATTTATTTTCAGGTCGTAGCTCGACTAAGACTTGGATCAGGGCCAAAAAACAAAACTTGACTGGTACATCCCTACTGACCACATCGCAACCAGATAGTTTATTTGCCAGTGCCACAATTTGTCCCTAGCCACAACCATTACATAATTGCAATATGCAACTAGAAAACAAGAATTTGAAAATGACTGGAATTGAATGTAATCCCGGGTTTTGCACAATCATACAATATTGAAGTTGTTGCCTGGATGCAAGGCAACTTGATGCACATCATTCATAGAAATGAACACACTTTGTGATTGGTTCTCAAGATCGTCTCGTCTCGTCTCATCGTCTAAAACTTGTCTCAGCTGTGATATCTCAATCAAGCTTCATTAAACCCTGTCACACTTATAGCCACACAAAGGGGCTAAAATGAAGACCAAGTCAAGAGACAACAATACCACCACTTCAGATCATCTTTTGAACACACACACGCACACACATACACGCTGTTAAAAGCCTCAGTGCTTTTGTCAACCAATCTAATTAAGAAACCTTTAGGTGAAGTGCCAGCCCTTCAAACTGGCTTAACCCCGGCAGCTCCATACTGTCACTTCAACCCTTTTCATTGGGTCACTTTCTTTCATAATTCAATTTCCTGATTCGAAAGATAAAACCCCTCCTGGTCCGTCCTCTAAGCCAATCACAATGGGGCAACACCCTTCACACTGACATTATGATTACTCTGTCCTTTGTGTTGTCGTTTTTAAGTACAGCCTTAAATCCACACATTATTATAATCCATAATCCAAACGCTTCAATCTTAATCCCCAGATGCTTCAGCCAGCTCTGAGTTTTCTTTTCTTAACTCTCCAGGTGAATGGTTGGCATTTTTGTTTGTGGTGAAGGACAATTTAAGAGGAAAACTGACTGCTGTTATGACGTACAGGGAAATATCTGACAGGGGAAAAAAGAGAAAAGCTGGGGGAAGAAAACAACAAGAGCTGAAAGCTTCAGTGGGAAAATAGCTGGGCAGAGCCTCTCAAACGTCTGAGCATATTGATCGAGAGGCTTCCAGCATAGAGTTGACCTTGTGTCTGGTCTGTGAGGTATTACTTCGGAGGACTTTTGATGGACAACACATATGCAGCGATACCCATAAAGGACCTAAAGAATGTCTATGTTGGAACAAAAGAGAAGTAAATTCTGGCAGCATGACAGGATCTGTCTTAATTTAGCCGTGTTTGAAATCTCTCGGTTTAGAGTCAAACGGTGTCTGTATAGCCGTCAAACGCAGCTTTGGTTCAGCAAACACCAGAGGCAGAAACTATCGCAGACAAACACCCGACAACATGAAAAAGCACTTACGGGAGAAGCACCTTCTCTTGGATGCAACCCGGCCTAAAGGCAACTTTTTTTTCCCCCAGAGTCTCCTGTGAGTAATGGAAATGAACGGGAGACGAATGAGAATCAAGGAACAAAACAAACATGGGAAAACAGAACTCTGAGTCAGCGTGACAAAGAAAGAGCGAAAAGGGAGATAAAGGAGGAAAGTGAGTGAAGATTGACGGGTGACAACTGTGGAGACAAAGCAAAGAATGTGTTTGAGTTGAGAACAAGTAATTGGCAGCAGATCTGAGAAGATTTATTCAAGGATGCTTGAAAATAATAAAAACACATACCTAACAGATGTCTATTTGAGAACCTTCAATGAGGATTTTTCAAAGAAAGCTGAGGAGAGCTGTGCTTTCTTTTGCAAGGGCATCTTGAAGAAATAAAATGTCCCAGTAGAGTTTTTGGTACCAAGAACTTTCAAAATTACTTGTCTCTCGATACTTTTTGTTAGCAGCATGGCAGTGTAGGTCTGATGGTCGGTAGGTTTGTTGATCTAAAAAAACTATTTGACGGATTGCCATCAAATTTGGTATATTCACGGCTCCCAGACGATGTATTATAACACCTGCAGTGATCCCTTGACTTTTCCTCCAGTGCCAAAACCATTAGGCACTCATGTTGATGAACTACTACTACTGGATGGAGTGTGACAACAAATTGGGACAGAAATTCATGGTCCCCAGATGATGAATTTAAAAACCTCTCCTCTGACCTTTCATGGAGCACCATCATCAGTTCAAGATTTAAACTTGCCCAATACTTGGTTTATGACCTGACCTGACCTGACGTGCCAGAGGCAGAGACAGTTGGTAAATCAAGCGCTTACCGAAGCCAGTCGAGAAAAGAGTGAAATCATCTTTTTCCATCGAGAAAAGCCTTCAATTGTTACTATAACATCTATGATAAACTCCTGGCCATCACACTGAGGAAAGGTCACTGATGGGTTCAACCACTGTGTTCTGCCACAAGCACATAGCTTGAAGCCTGGCAAGTTGGATTTGCGGGATCATATGATCACATACTACCTTGGATAGTAAGTTATGACCATATTTCTCAAAACAACACTGTGCCTAGGTAGAGCCTTACAGAGCTGCTACCATTGCTGTAGATTCTTGTCTTCCTGGCTGGAAGTCCAAACTGGGAGTTGGACATGGAGGGATGATAAAGGGATTTAAGAGGAGATCTGGATGAGGTGGGAGAGAGGGTTTCTCTGTTTATGAACTCACTAGTCAGCACCTCATAAAAATGACTGTTTTCAAATACGTCATGGTCCTGAACATCTGTCTAAAAGTTAGGAGGACAACATTTGGGAACACATATGTGACAAAGCCAGACTGTGGTGGTCTAACACGCAACCAGTAAACGCATACTGCAGCTGCTTTTCTGGGAAAACCAAACTTTATTCTCTTCAGTGACGACTGCAGCAAACCTAAATTGGTTTTCGCTCAAGGCTACAGTCACCAAACCAAACTACAATAAGAGCCTTTGAGTAGCTGGCCTTTGCATCTCTCCCCACCTGCTTTGTGTGGGAAAACCGTCCCTCTCCAGGACTATAATCCTCAGTGATTGTTGGTCTGTTGGGAGAACGTGGAGCTTTATCAGCCCCACCAGACTAATCTCACCTCCGGGCCAAAGGGTCCCGCAGGGTGGCCTGTTCCCGAATGAAGGCGAAGGGAGGTCACCTACTTGACCACTCGATTGCTCCTTATCCAGATCCACTGGCCACAGTGCTGGCTCCACCTGATAGGCTGACCTTTGACCTAGCTGATCACACACATGCACAGCACAGCTAAATCTACACGCACACAAACATGCTAATCTCTAGAGCAAACCACTTTCCCTAGCCACCCGGTCTCTTGTCTTGGACTCCTCTCTACACAAGCTGGAAGAGTTAAGGAGGGAGAGTGTGTGTGCGAGTGGGTGATGTGGATTTGGCTCCCATCTCCGGCAGCGAGATGAAGGTTAATCAAGTCAACCCCCACCCTCCTCTTCCTCCTCCCCCTCTGTGTCTGGACGGCGGCCTGATGAAGGTCCAGCAGGCTATCAGCTCAAGCAGAAACCTGGTTATCACAGTGAAAGCAGTGTTCAAAATCCCCTTGATAACTGCCTGATAGACTGAGATGGACAGACAGTTATGTATACATAGAAAGACAGAGGGAGGAAAGTGGAAAGGAGAAGTGAAAAGAAACCTGTAGATGAAAGCAGAAGTTTGGAGACAGCCTGGTGATTCAATTCAAACTCTTTCCAATTGCCCCCAAACCACTTTTCTAACTTTTATTTTATTTTGAAAAGTTGGAACAAAAAAGTAAAAAAAAATAAAGGGGAATGACAGAGTGAAAGAAAGAAAGAAAAGGCTTCTTGTAACGTAACGGCCATCCATCATGTGCTGGTTTCAGCCCCACGGTGAGAAAAAGGAGTATAGATTAAAGGAGACAGAGAGCTCAGGCTCAGGGATTTTCTCTGTTCAGCGCAGCGTTGGCCTTTGGACCGTTGACAGCAATAAGATTCCTATCACTGCTCACATGTGGGTTGCAACACATGAAAGCCAGCACACACACACACACGCATGCACACACACACACATGCAAACATGTGGACATACATGAAAATGCACACTCGGTCCAACCAGTCTTAATTCTCTGTTTTCAGCAGGTTGGAGAATGGAATTAAAATAGCACCCATGCCAGGGGATTTTGGTTCGACATTTCGTGATAAGATCACGAAGAGAGAAATATAGTATGAAACAGCCTGCTCGTCTGTATATGAGAGCTCTTTCATGCCCGGCAGGTTTTTGTTAACAAGGGATATGTGTGTTTGCATGATATAAGATAATGTGGTCTTGTATTTCACATTAAAAAATGTATTACAACCAATGCAATAATGCTCAGAAATTCCAATACTAATACTACTCTTGGTTATGTTAGTTTTTATTGCATCATAAAACAATAAACACATTACATACTTAGGGCTGGATCAAAAGGATAAATTACAGTAGGCAGCCTGAATCCCCCCCACCCTTTACTTGTTTAGATTTAGATTTTTTTAATGGAAGATTATATTTACAGATGTTTTTTCTGACTTTCGATGACGTGAAACCACTGTAATACTTTTCTCCTTTTATGCTAAAGTTGATGTTAACGCTAGCGTCAACGTTAGCATTGACGCGGACCTGGACAACAACAGACAAACAAACAAATAACCTACAGACGTAAAAGGGATTAAATAGAGCATGGAGCTAGCAAATGACATTAAATGAAATAATAATAATAATCAACTAAAATAGCATAAAGCAAAACATGTGCAATGGAAAATGTAAGCATTACACATCATAAACCCACTCATTCTGCTTTACTTAACTGTTGGAGTGCTGCTTGTACTGTTTGGTGAAGCAAATTTTTGATGTCATGAAAATACCTGTCTGTTTCGTATTTTGGTACCAAGCACAGAGCACATGGTGCACATGATTGTGTTTTGGTGGAAATTGAGTTTCATGGGCCTTTTAGACAGAGGGCCTTCCAGCAAGCAGATTCATTTAAATCACAATAACAGCAAAAGTTGGCTGAAGCATGGGCGGTAATTGATCTGCATTGATCTATAAATTATTCTTCCTGTTTCATTAAATTCCGGTTACATTAATGTCCTGCAGCTATCTGAAGTCAGCAATGCACATGTTGATAAACCTGCAGTACTCTGCTAGTACTTTCAGATCCATCAATTAGCATGTTCTCTCCTCATATGAAACTGAGTATGAGTCTTGTAACTATCCGGTCGGCCTTAAGCGTTAACGTCTTGCCTGAGGGAGAGCAGTCTTGGTTGAATCATTACCAATAAAGCATATCTTTTAATGGAGCCTTTAATGTGGGTAACGCTTCATTTTACTGGAGTCTGGTTTCCTTCATGCACTCCAGTATCCTCCAGCAATCCATAAAAATCCAGGTTACATTAACCAGAGACTCTAAATAACACATATTATTACAACTATTACAGCTCTCAAGGGTGGTTGAATATTACCGTTGCCTGATGCATGCTGGGATTGGCTCCAGCTCCTTACTGATGAATTGAAAAATAATGACTTAATAAATTGGCATTTCCTGCCATTTTCCTCACCTGTCATGCTGATTAAAAGTCAACAAAAACTACTGAACTAGAGACAACAGAGTGATATAATCCGATGTGAGGCAGGAGTGTGTTTTTCAGAAATAACAAAGCTCAGCATGCGTTCTTTAGACAGTGAAAATTGAGTACTTAATAAAGCTGTGTAATAAGCAGGGCTAGTCGCGGGCTGGTGTTTGCTGGCATATTTATTTGTAGCTCTTTCATCCAGCCTCTCTCAGCTTGCCTCCTTACATCCTATTTAAAGACATCACTCAATCTCTGAACTCCAGCCCCCACCACCAGGGCTCCTCTAACCCCCTTCGAAGTGAGCGATTCTAGGGCCGGGCCTGGTTCTTCACCCATACACGACCCCATCGACTGAGCCGCTCTCCACCGGCTAAATGATTGATACTAGCCTTTGCTAACTAGACTCCGGAGTCCAAAAACAACTAAGGGCTGACTGGCCAGTCGGCTGCAGTGTGTGTATGCGAGTGTGTGTGTGTGTGTGTGTGTGTGTGTGTGTGTGTGTGCGCATGTATAATCAGCCCAGGAGACTCAGTAAAAATATGTGTGCAGGAATGAGGCACAGTGTGTTTGTGTATGTTTGTGAGAAAATGTGCTTGCGGGTATAAAAGTTTAAAATAGCAAACCCTTTGAGTAGTTAAGGTGTGTGTGTGATGGGGGAGTGTGTGTTTGTGTATTTCTAGTGAGTGCGAGTTTGTGTAAGACTTAGCACAGCACGGCTTTTTTCAGCTTCGTGTTTGCCCTCAAATCCCGACAGCAGACGCACATTACATGAGCTCTTTGGTGTGGGAATATGTGTGTGTGTTTTTGCGTACGAATTTGACTGGTTGACTGAAATTCAGTGGGACCACACAGCATGTACTGATGGAGTCAGGGCTTGGTCATAATAAGGTTACAGTTGAGGCTAATTGAATGAAGTGCGTCATGCTTTAGTTCAGCGGTCAGCCTGCTAACGCTTTATGAACCTGTGACACTAATCGCACAGTCAATTAAGTAGCTATAAAAGGGCCGATAGCAAACATGGCATGGGTCACACAACAAGTAGAGGTTTACCTGGAAGTATGAGGGCATTAATCATTTCAAGTGACATTAATGAAATACCATGAAATCCACCGTTTCCAGAAGATTTAAAGTTTGTGAAATCTTATTTTCAGCTCAGCTTTGTATCCAGTCTGGTTAACCCCAAGGCTCTGCACCTATTAATAACTACTATTGCCGTATATCTACCATCATTACTGCAGGTCAATGGACCTATCTAGGGAACTTATGGCTAGACTATCACCAGGGAAACCAAAGTCTTGCTCTTATTAATTGGCAATTAAACTAGGTCAAGAAATCTTCCTTAACAAATCACGAAGGTCCAATCAATTCCCTTCGGGTCCAACGGCCGCGCTCGGTCTCGTGGGTGATTGTGATTTTTCTTAAAAAAAAAACGAGAGTCAACTACAGCTTGCCAGTAAATTATGAGGACAAAGTTTCAATAAGAAGTGAACATTTTGAGGAAGAAAGAAAAGAAAGACGGAGGAAAATGTAAAAAATATACCCAACCACACCGCTCTCACATAAATATATGTTTGTGCGCTGTGTGTGATCCTTCATTACAGAAGATGCCGCCAATTAATGGAAGTCAAAAACAGCATCACACTGTCTGATATTTAACTGCTTTTCTACTTCAAACAGAGGCGCACACACTCATATGCAAACACACACACAACACACTCTGCAGTTAGCTAAAACGGGCTGCACCATACCAGTTGGTTATCACTACCCACTATCCTTATAAACTGTTGCCAGGTCAGAATAGTAAAAAAGGTGGTAGAAAATAAATATTAAATAAAATATTACATTGCCTGTGACAGACTACATCCCTTTATATTTATGATGACACTGACATGTATGTGCAGCTCCATAGACAGGGCACACAAGTGATTTTACGCTGCCTTCACTTGAGATGGGAATTGCTGCTGACACCACACTCGGTTGCTTGTAACAGAAACATGTTGTGCTCCTGTGGTGTCGACTTCAGCAAAATATTTTCCGCCAAGAAGGAAGATTTGTGATACAGCCATCCTCGCCTCCTCAAACATCCATGTTCAACAGGAGCAATTAAGGTAATGGACAAATGCTGTGCAACATATGTTCTCGAGTTTGTTTATTCACAGCGGCGCTCTTTCCAATTTTATCAAGAAGGTGCACAAGTTGAAACATCACTTTCTGCAACAATGTGTGGATTGCAGTTGACTGAGTTCAGCCAAAGAATGAGTAGAGATTGTGCGACTGATCAAAGTGCTCTGTGGTAGCTAACCAGCTACCACAGAGCAATTCATGTTGGCTTTACATCTGAAGTTACAATCAGGCTTGTGTTGAGCTGGGGTTGGATGGACCTACAGTAAACCAGGTGATGGCTGAGTGAGTGAGTGAGTGAGTTCATTTTTATTTCAGTTGTCATGTGAAAGCCTTGAAGCTGAAGTTCTGGTGATTTTCTCTTCATTTGAAGGATTACGTGGTTCCTTTGTGGGTCAAGAACGCTCTGTGACCCTCAAGCTGATGAAACACTGTTAAAAACACTGTTGGATACACAAAACAAGCATGTTACTCTTTAGTTGTCGAAAACTTGACTTTTAACATTTTTCACACGTGCACACACATGGATTAATCAGTGTGATGAATTTCATCATAATTCTTTTTCACTGCTTTATATTTCCCTTCACCTCCGTCACCCACGATTCTCTCCTCCCTCCGACCTCTGCTTATTCTCTCTCTCTCTCTCTAGTCTAAATAAAGTGTCTGCAGGGGTAACTCAGTCCCTGAAACAGAGGAGATTAACGTGCCCATTGGGGACAACAGCGAGTAGAGGGAGAAAGGGAAGAAGAAAGTGTGCTCGCTGTGTGGAATTCAGTTCACTTAAAAATAGACCCCTGACTTGTCTCTCAGCGGTTTTTAGTTGAGGGGCCCAACAACCCTGTGGTGTATGAACCGGTGCTGTAACTTAACAATTAAACTTTCAATTGATAATGTTTGCATTAGTTTTATAGAATATTCTGTCTTTTTAAAATCATTTTTGTTAATTATGTAATCTATAAAATAGCAGACTCACAAATGCCTTTTCACATTTTCCAGGATCCGGAGGGGGACATCTTGAAATTATTTTAATTTGTGGAAATGTTCATTTATACGTGACAAAAATGAAAATATCTGGTAAACATGTGACATTATTTTATTTTTACATGTTAAATTTGTTCAATGTTCACATGTGAAAATAGCATAGCACATGGGAAAATATGTGAAAATGTGGAGTTCACATGTGGCACAGGCATTTCATGTGCCATGTTTTTTTTTTCCCACATGTGGAAATTCAAAAAACAATCATATGTGAATCTGTGTAATTCACATGTGAAAGGGGAAATTTCACATGTGACATTTTTACGCCAGGCACCCTGGCTGCAAATGTCAGCATGCCAATGTTTAGCAACTAGATATAGTTTAGTAGCATTTTAGCATTGACATAGCATTTAGCTCAACGTAACGGAGTACAACCACAAGCAGTGGCCTCTTGCAAGGTTGTAAACTCTAAGTCTTGTTTGATCAGTAACTTCGACAATACATACATTCATCATCAAATTTGTTGTTTATTACTGTCGTCCAATTGATTATCCAATTTAAGCATAATTCAATTAAAATCTACCTTTACAATAGGTTCAGGATAATGCTAACCCAAAGATAACCCATCCTGATTTACTGACTGCTAACACATTTTTTTAAGTTTAAGGTATCCATGACATCATAGATGGATAGTGTTAACCAACACATGCATCATTTCTAACCAGCACTGAGTGATAATCTGCCCTGATGGTCTAATCCAGAAACACACAGAGACAGTATAGAGACACACATACAGCCATCACATCATTATGGTCAAATTTCAATCCTCACATTCTCATTGACGCGATCACACTTCAGAGCTAAGCTGCCGTACATAATGACACTTTCCTGTGGCGTTAAAATGGAACTTCAATAGGAGTCGAGGGGGTGGAGAGGTTGAGAGAGGTTGTTACCTCCAAGCCAAACACTCCCAGCCATCCGAGAAAATCAAACAGGCGGCCTGACAGACAATCCTCCAATTTATTTGGCTCACAGCATGCTACCGGCGGAAGGCGAAGCTAAAATGGAAACTCAGTAACTGACCTTTAATGTAATACGGCGCCGATGGCTCACCAAAGAAAGCCCTCTGGAGTAGAGGCCGCTGTGTGACTCTGGGTATGTGTGTGTGTGAGAAAGTGTGTGTGTGATGAGTTATGACCAGCTCTCATGTCGGCATTTGGGAAGTTGAGAGCCAAAGCCAGGTGGATTAGGACAACTCGCCTCTGTGAGAATGCTCGAAATGGGTTTAAGAAGCTAGGAGCGTGTGTTTGTGTGTGTGTGGGCGTGCGTGTGTGTGAGGCATGCATGTGTGTGTGTGTGAGAACAGAAAAACACATGAGAAGCAGAGCCATAAAAACTCCGCCTTAAACAAAGAAAAGCAGGATAAAAAGGCAAACCACTGGCACTTCATGGAAAATAAAACACAAAACATAACATTTGACTCAATTCTATTTAGAAAAACTAACCCAGCATTAACTGCATGGTCCAAGGGCACAAAACTCACAGATACAAAACTTCCTCTGGAACTTCACTTGCAGGTCATGACCCCTCCGACCTCTAAAACAGGTGTGTCAGCAGGGCCCCACAGAGTTCCTTTGTGTGCTGGAAACAAATGATACATATGAACACTGGAAAAAGAAGTTTCCATTGACTGAACTCTGGGAAGAAAGATTGAAATAAAATATACCGTAGACTTGCTAAGTGTACATTTCCTGTTGGCCCCGTAGTGTAAAACAAAACATGTCTGTAATTTCAGTCAAGATACTCCTGTCCTGGACAGTGGGTTACACAGGTTTTTCAAGAAACACACTTGTCACATGGACTCCTCTGTAGTAACTGTCTGCAAATCACACAATAAAAACAGCTCCACAAAGACTCAGTGTGTAAACTGTTAAATAAATGTGCTCAGTGTGACCTAAGTAAAATAATGGCCTCTATTTAGGACTTCATTCCATCAGGTCAGCACAGTCTTTACAGTGTATTCACATGAAAACAAAGATGAACTATATTAAGATCTGGATTCATCAGATCACACAGATTTAATTGACCGAGAAATAACTGATTTTGCTGAAGAAGAAAAAAATGCTGTTTTAAACGCAGTTTGTCTGGTGCTGGTGGTTTGTGTCAGATATTACAATCTGTACAGCTTATGAATATTTGGAGAAGTTATTGACAGAAGGAATCTTTAGGACAGAAAAGGGAGATTGGCCTTGGAGAACAACAGCAGAGACATCTTCCCCTTCTGGGAAAACAAACAATAGCCACATGAACAGAATACAAAGACGTAAAAGTAGTAAAATTACAGTGCAGAGAGTATACAATGAAGTACTGCATCAAAACAGATTGCAGAATAATGATATAGTGCTGGAGACTTCATATATAAGCATAAATAAGAAAAGTGTTGCATAACATGATTTTCCAAAGCAATTTTAAAGCCACCACATGTACAATTTGAAAATGTTCAAATTGCCGCCCCCACTGGCAGTGTGATAAAACACACAGTGGCAGACAGCGACTTCCCTCCCCTAACATATATGATGTGTGACTTTATAGGTGCACTGTGCAGTTTTGGAGAAAGGGGAAAAATCTTGATTGATTGATTGACTTTTATGGATAAACTGAATAAACTTAATAGATATCACAAATTCTTACTATTTTACTTTGTATATATTGCAGGACTTCTCAGTAGCCACCTTTCAAGGTTCAGAAACAGTTCTGGGGAACTTACCCCCCTCTGAGGACAGCTTGTTTATTCAGTTATGCAAATATATGAATCAAGTATTTTTGAGTCTGCATCATTATCATAAACATTTTGAAGGTTTGTAATTCATATGTGAAAATGTTAAATTCACACGTGACATTGTTTTCTTTTCACATTTTGACATTATAATTCACATGTGAAAGGGCAATTCTCACATGTGACATTTTCATATAAGCAGTAATATTCTAAATGTTACTGTTCTGAGTTTAAATCCCCCCAACAAATCACCTAACAAAGAAAACATAAAAACAACATATGCAAGTTTAAGTGTTCGAGTAAGGCAAGTGTAAGGGTGCATGAGATGAAGATTGCTGGTCAGAAAGAAGACATGAAGCCACTTCCAGATGCTGTAAGCTTATCAAGAAGCTTGTGTTTGACAGTTATTAGGGTCTTAAGTACGTCTTTCAGCCTTTGTTGGAACCCAAAGATTGGGCTGTTGTTGCATTCCATTACATCAGTTTCTCCCCTTTCAGGAGAGACACTCTACTTACATTGTGACAGAAAGAAAAAAAGAGCTGCAGTCAAAGCTTGTTCTCTTCTTCTTTTCCTTCAAGCAATGGATAGAATTTACTTATTCATTTGTTTATCCTCTGAACGACACATGAATGCATTCAACAAAGCCGTACTAATCCCGTGTTTTGCCCACATGTGTTTTTGTAAGCGCGAGCATTGTTGCATTGGTAAACATTATTATCCTGGGACGAGGTGTAAAATGACAGCGAGACACAGAGAGGCAGAGGAAGAGGGAGAAAGAGAGAGTGAGAGAGATGAGGGAGCTGCTTAGGGGAGATATCATTTGTGTCAGTCGAAGTGAACACCTATCGATTTACATCCTGCGCTCCTCTGCGCGCCACAATGAGACCTCATGCATAATTCATGCAGGACGTATGAAAGAGCCATAAATACAGTCACTCTGCTCGTCAGCACAGTCTCAGCACTTATGGTCACCCAACGCGTCTAGTTAGCAGAGGAAGTGGGGAGATGCAGGAGGAAGACAGGATGCACTCGAGGCAAAGATCGGGGTGATATATTGTTCTTGCTCTGTCTTAAACAAGTTGTATACATTCAGAGTCAGTGCAGATGCATGCTCGTGCACCATGTTGCGAGTGCAATCTGCCCTTTAATAAAGGTGCACCAGCAGGGGGGTCCTTAATGATCCTCCTTTGTTTAGAGTTGTACCCCAGAGTTGTGGAGGCCTTCCTCAGACCAGCCGCCCCTGCTTTGACGACCCGGAGGATTTACATCTCACTCCCCAGCCGTAAAACAGCTCCCCCCGCCTTTCATTCCTTCCACCCCGCCTTTACGATCTGGAGTGGAAAGGGTGCCTGAGTTATGGTCTTTGTTTGGGACAGAAGAAAAATAAAAATGCTATACAGCCGCAGCATGTCAGAGATGTCAAGGAGGATTGTCTGCCTCGCATTTGTGCTGAATTTAGAGGGGGCTGACCGGGGATGAGGCAGTCGTATGCACAAGTGTGTGTTTGCAGTGGATGCTGCTGCACGTGTGTGGTTTTCATCGAACCGTCATTACATCCAATTGGATTGTGGAATAAATCAAGCACAGGCAACGCATGCACACGACTCTGAATCAAATATTTGAGCTGAAAGTCATCAACAACTTTACTGGAGAGGATGAAGTTACTGAAACTCAAGTCAGGCTGCTTGTGCACTTTTGGATAAGAGGAAAGCATGAACCGAGGACTCTCCTTTCAACACAATACACACTCTGTTTGCCTCTGTAGTGGTGGAACGGGTGCTGTCTCAGGACTTGAAATACACACCGCTTCATTTGTCAAAAGAACACATTGCCCTTACACACTTCACTAAATCTCCACACTACTGAGGTCATCACCTCGCAACGGCCATCCCTCTCTCGTCATCTATCTCCTCGAGCTCTGCGACTCCCCCCCGTGAAGTGCACTTTCTCACACAAACGCACGCACACACACAAAGTAGAACAGACCGTCATTTCAGCCCGGCTCCTCTCCACCGTAAAGCACCAAACGACTGCTCCGTCCTTGAACGTAAACGTATTAGGGAGACAGACGAGGCGTAGGAGGAGGAGGAGGAGAGAGAAGGCAGGAGAAGGAAAACAAGGTAAAAGAAAGGGCTTTTTCATACTGACAGTCAGCTTAATGAAAAAGCAGTTAGGGCTCGTATATCTGCTGGCCCCAAGGTTCAGCGTCGGCCGTCTTTTTCCCAGTAAGAGCCGCTGGGCTGCGTTGTGCCAGGCCAGGCCGAGCTAAGGAGGGTCGGGTTCGGCTGAGGAGAGCCGGTGAGGGTCAGCCAGTGCTGGGATAGGGTCACCTCCGGCTAATGAGAGCTAAGCCAGGCTAAGGGAGGGTCAGGGAGGGGCTTGGGGAGAGCGGTGCCGGCCTTGAGTGCGGTGCAGTCGGGCACATCAATCCACACCAGCAGACAGGAAGGACGGGACATCAGTCACCGGAGCTGCAAACCACAGAATGCAGCTCACCGAACACACAGTTACACACGTCAGGGAGCGTGTACACACATGCACAGTTGTGCACACTTGCACAAATACTCCCTTCCTCCTGTCTTTCTACCTCTGCAGCTGCAGATCTCTGCCAATTCTACTCCCCTTAACACTCAGCGCTTCCAGTAACTGAACTACTCACTGCAGAGTAGAACCCATAACGAATAATTAGCAGCCAACGAATACATTAAGGAGGTCACCAGTAGTGAACTACACATACAAGTTATAAACCTTTTAATTCAACTACAGTGTGATTTAACAGTCCGATACCTTGGGCGTTTTCCTGCTTCCGAGTGAATGATGAAGTCAGTAATGTTCAACAGCACATGAAACGGCCTACGTGGCTGCCATGTTGACGTGCATGTGATGAGCCGCAGATGAACTGGGCCAAGGGTATCTGCTGCAGTCAGATGAAAAGCCATCCTGTACACAAGGGAGCCTCTATTCACAGAAGAGCAAACTAATTTCTAGGCCAAGAAAGTTATCGGTGTGTGCGAGGGAAACCTAGACGGAGGAGGCTTCAGAGCGCAAGCAGCAAGACACAAGGTGAGCAGTTTCAATCAATAGAGAGGGTGTTTGTCTGAGGGCGGGGAGGTCTTAATGTGCAGTTTGAGGAGTAATTACCTCATGCAACAGACAGTCAAGCAAATAATGCACTATATCTGATAGTACAATACTTCTCCTTAGCCTTCAAACTCCAAGACCTGGATCCATTACATCAATGCAGGATGTCTCAAAAGTATTCCAACCCAGAAAAGACAAGGCTGTGCTGCTCAAGGAGCGTGGAGCTTGGCATCCTTTGATCATTAAGGTAAATAAAAAAAAAAATGCTGAGGCTGAGGGGAGGGGGGAAATGTAGGTAGACTTGTTTACTTACGGTGGCCTTGAATGCCTCTCTCCGGTTAAGGCACACCATTTACCGGCAACAATGAAGAGAAGCAGTCTGGATGGTAGCAGAAAGGTACGTCTGGAATGCTCTGAGAAACAAGCTTTTTGTAAATGATCTCTTTCTTTTTCATTCTCAGCATCTCATTTTCCCACTCTGTCTTTTCCTTTCCCATACAGGTCAGGGTACCCAAATTACAAAACCATTTTCTCACTAACCTAAAGTGGAGTCCAGTCATGCAGAGAGTTTGGGGTTTATTTGTCCAGGTTTTGAGATATATATCTCGGAAAGAGCTGCTTCTACTGCAATTCAATAGGAGATATGTAACTTCAATTGTTGTTTCAACTGTACTGGAAAAATATTTCATTTAAGACTTTCAAAACTTTTTCCCAGAATCATTTTCTCAAACTCTACCCCAACAGGTTCCATCAGAGAATAAGTTAATAGGACAAGTTCTGGATGTTTTGTCAGGTTCAGGGTTGGTCATTACCTCCGTTTATTGGTTTATTGGTTATATGATTGGTTAGTTTGTCAGCAGGATTACACAAAAACTGCTTAACAGATTTACACAAAACTTGGATGGAGGATGGGTCTCGGCCCAGAAGAGAACCCACTAACTTTTGGTGAGGATCTGGATGTAGGGACCAATGCAGGATTTTTTTTCTCTTTTTCTTTAACATTGCGAGACATTTTTGGACATTTTCATTCATCATTCATTTCTCAGGGAATAATGCATGGATCTTGATGAATAAAATCTGGCATATTTAGGTGGCTGGTATCTATGAGTGAGTACAATATGATTTTAAATTATGGTTAAGTAGCTGGTGGTTTAAAGAGGTTTGATGCAGACACATCACAAAAACACAGTATCACTCACTCCAGCAAATGCCTTAAAACATTATATTTTCTAGAGGCAGTAGGACTAGAACAGTGGAGGAAGTAGCTTGACACCATTTCCTAATGCAACCCTCCAAAACTTCAAGGTACCCATTGGAGTTTCACCATTAGTAGCACTCTGGAGCAATGTCTTTAGGAGTGGATCTCTGTATTTTTATTTTTATTTTTTGTATTATGCATTGCCAAGGAAATGCTTGTATGATCACGTAGGAGACGCCATTCACCAGTGTCATGCTAATCCGCTGATTGACAGTTGCCAGTGGTACTGTGCAATTATGAACCTCAGGGCACCTTTAACCATAGTGCTGCCTCTTTACTGTGATGTATAATAGTTTCGGAAGGCACAGACAAGTTGTCGTCTTGTCGTTCAGGAAAGTAATTACAAATGATGTATTTGGTTGTTTGATTCAGAGGACGTGTTCAGCTGGGCTGTGTTTCAAACAACTGACTGGCTTCAGATGTCAGTTCTCTGCTGCCTGTTATTCTGGATGATCCACAGAACACCCTTTCAACATTTTTCTTAGTTATTTCTGTAGTCGTAAGTAGTGTCACTAAAAACACACTGAAACAATTCCCTTCCTCCCCTTTATATTGATACTGGACTAGATACCACTAATGGAAAGAGACAGTGTGGGAAATGTGGGGGGTTTTCGTGTAATTTGGTTGAAAAGACCCTTTCAATTTTTACCGCTACTTTTCTCCTACTTCTCTCTCTGCTCTGCCTTTTTTCTTCTGTTTGTGCACAGGGACTGTCAGCAATGAGTTTTCCATGCATACTCCTGCATAGCAGCCTATTTAATAAACAGAGTTTCAGCCTAGGCCTTTGCCCTGTATGCGAGTTATGAAAACGTAGGAGTGTAATAAATGTAAGTGCACAATAATAAACATTGAGTACATGTGTGGGTTTATGCTCTGCTACTGACCCTGAAACCTGAATGTGTGATAAGACGTAATGAATTTCTCTGGCCTGACATAAAACGCAGCGTTGACTCAGTATTTACCCTGCAGTGGAATGCCAGATACATGGAGCCGCTCTCCCTCCGAGGCTGTGCTGCTGCTTATATCAGATGACTGCCATCTCACACCAACACACACACCAATTGGAGCATTTAAATTCATCACATTTTATGTATAATCTTTACAAGGCTGTTAAACTGAGGACAAGGTGTCTGGGCATGTGTGTGTACATATGGGTGTGTTTCTGCACTGTACATATACATACAGTATATGCCTATGCTTCCTCTACTGCAAATATTTCTTTCCTCCATTATCGTTATCTCTTTGTCTTTCCGTATGCTATTGTCTCTAAATCATTTTCCCCTGTGAGCCGACCTTCAGAACTAACTGTTTGTACTTTTTTCACCGGTGCCAGGATTGATAACTGGATTAGAGGCTCAATAATAAGTACACAATGGCTCTCTTTGATAAGAGGAACGCAGACAGAATGGGAGGCTGAGAGGGGAAACTGTGCCTCATAGAAACCGCTGTGGATTACTAAATAAAAGAGCCATAAAACACAGCCCTTTGGCTCTCACAGAGGAAAGCTTATGCTAACACACAGCGGTAATGATTTTAATATCTGCGTTTAGAGCAGGAGACCACACGCTGTAAATTTCAAATGCACCTAGCGCTGTGATATACACCCCTCCGCTACCCTGTGACCGCCTTTTCTCCGTCTGCCTCACTCTGCCTTCCATCACCTCCCTTCTGGGTCTTTCCCTTCGCTTTTTGAGGGAAAAACATGCAGAATCAGCTCCTGTGTTTCTTTTTCTTTACACAGGAGCAGATATTTTTATTATTTTTTTTCTACTCTATAGCGCAAACTAAGGATTTTTTCGTATCAATGCAGTCAGTTACATCTGACCTTTTCTTCTTTAAAAACATCAGTTGCGTAAAGTCCTATAATTGAATTCTGTGTTTCTCCAATGAGACTTCTTTTCTCCTCTTCTTCTCTGACCGGGAGCAGGCCTGTGAAAATTAATCTCTTCAATTCTTGAACACACAAGAAGCACAATCTCTGAAATTATGGGTCCACTTTGGAGGCAATTCAGGCATCTGGCAAGTCACATCAAAGGCGAGTGGTCCAAATGTTTTGTTCCAAGTGGTATTCTATTAGCTGACAAGTTTGCCAGAATATGATAAGAAGCGAAATCACGAATGTAAGAACAGTGCCTCTGCTCTCTGCCCTCTGTCTTCTGTCTCTGCATCTGTTCACTGTTAGCAAGATAATGATTTCAGTCCCCCTCCCTCCTACTTCATGCTAAAATTCAGAGCCAACGTTGCTCCCATCCAACTGTCCAGGAAATTTTTAGGAGGATTTCTTTGTGTGGTTCCACTGACACTGTTATGATTTACATAAACCTGCACAGCATCCAAACCCGAAACTCTACTTTCATGTAGGCCTTCTGCAAATTACTCCTTGTGGTTGTTATTTCATAAATTATCCTACTTTCATTTGTGTCTTATCCTGTGTAACAAATAGTTTTGTAACTTTGTAATGTTATATGTTTTTTGGCACTTTTGCACATTTTCTGTTGCAGCTACTAAGCATACAACCATTATGGTTGCCTTTCACAGTGATACTACTTATGTGAAGTTGCACAGGATATATTTTATTTTTTAACTCCATCTGCTAATGAAGACCATTGTCAAGGTTAATGTCAAATTATTGTAAATACATTTTGAAAAAGGCCAAAATCACTTTTGAAGGGAAAATGAAGGTTCAGCACCTTTCAACAACAAGGCAATTCAAAGTGCTGCACATAAGACCTACATCAACATATAAAAGAAACACAGAGTAATGAAAACAATGTAGAAATAGTTTAAAAAGAGTAAAATAATACAGAAGAGCAGCATTCTGAATGAGCTGAGACTTGCTTGTCAGGGAGATCTGTGGAGACACCATTACAGCAGTGGAGTCTATTAAAAATAGAGCGAGCCCTGCAAAGAAGCAAGTTCTTTAACTCTAGATACATTTTGAACACAACATACAAGATTTTGTAATTGTGTATGTTTAAATGTAGGGTCTATAACTATACAAAGATTTTTTTGCCTGGTGTCTGGTGTTTAACATTGACGACTAAAGCTTAATGCTGACGTTTAATAGCTCTTCTTTGGCTCCAAAAGCAATTATTTATAAGCTCTGGAGTGGACACGGAGTGCGATTGCAGAGTCAATAGCACAAGAACTGTCACACTCAACATAATTTGGTCAAAAATACTTGTATGACGACGCTTGTGTTCCTTTAACTGATGACATGCAATCATTCTGTTACTGTTCCGTTTCCTCCTTTCTCACAGTCCACCCATAATCCACTCATGCACATGCTAACTCACTTATACACACGCTGATGCAAACCCACTAACAAACACACATAATCATACATACAGCGCAGGACATCCTCTGGCTATATCTGTCAGTAGTGGTTTATAGTGGGAACCAGGCACTTCATTAGTGGACAGCTGCTGCTGCTGCTGCACCTCCTTCCATACCTTCACTTCCTCCATCCCTCCATCCTCTCCCTCTCTCAGCTGCCCTCACCCTGAACCTGTCCTGGGGGGGAAGATAGGGAACGAGGGAGGAATGGGAGAGGGAGGAAAGACGAGAAGAGGGGGGGAGGGAAGGAGCCTGAACTCTGCATTGTCAGATTGTTACACACTCGTATCAGGAGTGTGTGTGTGTGTGTGTGTGTACATGTACGTGTGGGACATTCCCTTTTATCTGTGTGGGTGAAGGTCCATTGAAGTATGATGATAGTGTATCTCTGTTCCGTGTGTGCATTTTATATACCGTACTGATCACAGTGCAAGTTAGATGAGTCAAACTTGAGTCTTGTCACCAAGCTGTCATTCCTTCAGAGCTGTTAATCCCCTGTGACGTGCGCACACACACACACACACACACACACACACACACACACACACACACACACACACACACACACACACACACACACACACACACACACACACACCGGACAGAGACAGAAGCCGCCACTATCTGAAAGTCACTTGCAGAAAGAGAGAAATAAACATGAACTTTGTGATATGAAATATTATATCAGCCTAGTATCGTGTTTTCAGCTACATCCATCTGACAAAACACTTATCTGTCCCATCTTGCGTATCTTTTTCACCACTGGAATAAATCCAAGCTGTTCTGCTCTGAGAGCCTTTCACCAAAATCCTCCCCTGAAGGGCCGGCATCAATCCCAGCTCCTCTTTCATGTCTAATCGACTTTTACAAGCCCTGTCCCTCATAGGCTGACTTTTACAACTTTTGCCCCCGATTGGCCGGATGACTGAGTGTCGCCGAGTGGCACAGGTGCAAAACATTACTCCCCTAATAAGAGGCAATTACAAACAGGTGTGTCAGCAGCGCAGGCAGGAAAGGTGACTTTCTGAAAAGAAAGCGAGCAGCTTCTGAGGCAGGGGAATCGTTACATGGCTGAACACACGAGGGGGTGTTTCATGAAGGGAACTGACTCGATTTAATAAGCTCTGCTCTTTTCAGTTTTACAAAGCAAGGTTGGGCGGGCGCCAGTTCAATTACAACTGTAACTTCTGCTTTCATCCAAATGAGGTCAGGGGCAGATTTAAGGTTGCTGAGCCGGATTGAGTCACTCTGCAGCTCAACATCATGTATGAGGGATTAAAGGCTACTGATCACTCCTGTCAGCTGATAACATCATCAGCACTTCAAATGTGCTTTTGTCTTTCATTTATGGAAGTCTTTGTACCATCCAACTGTTGTTTCTGATGCATTTAGAGATCTGTGAAGATAATTAAAAGGTAACTCCACCAACTTGAAACATTAAAGTGATCTGATAAATTGGGTGGAATAAAAAAAGACAATATCTCTGGTTCTGCTGTATCATTCGTCATTAAATCATCCATAATGACTCCAATAGTGCTATATTACCCACAATGCAACTTAGCCACTGAGTGACATCATTGGAGGCCATTTATCAGATCACGCAGCTTCCTCTGGAGCCACAAAAGGTTTTATACTACTTTTCCCACATATGCAGTAGTACTACCAGACCAGTAAACACACTTTAAAGGTGCACTATGTATTTTGGAAAAGAAATTCAAACTCTTGTAATATAATATTATCAATATTAATAAGGTGTGTGCACAACTGAATAAACAGGCTGTTGTCAAAGAGCATAAGACCCCTGGGACACTGCTTGAAGCTAAAAAAGGGTGGCTACTTACAAGGTTCCTGCAAATATAAACAAGTGGACATTTTTCTCTTATGATTTCCCAAAACTACATAGTGCACCTTTAATGTGTAAAATTGATGTAGTTCCCTTTTAAATGTCTTATAGCTGAGTTCATAAATGTCTTTATTTCTTTCATGTCGTTTGTGACATTTTACAGTGTTGCGCAGTGTTTACTTCAGTTTGCTACCTATTCGACCTGTTGCAATAACAAGCTGCATCTTACATTTCAGTAACATTATGTTTCTGCCAGTAATGTTAGCCAGTTTCTTTGGGGAGGAATGCATGCCATTATTATAGAGAGAGGCATAAACAGTAAAGAGCAATGACAGGTAATAATTGTAGACGGAGTCTATGAAGGTCACAAGATGGACATGGACCAGGGTTGTTATGATTCCCCAGTGCTATTTTATTTTTAATAGAAGGGAAAGGAAAGCAAATTTATAGACTAAACGTCTTAAAATTGGACTGTAAAATAGCCCAGACATGACAGAACAGTTACAGAATGCTTTTCTTATGAGCTTATCTAGAATGATACCTGTAACCACAGTACATACCGCATACCCGATGATGGCTACATTCTTACATCAGTGCTCATAATGTTTACAGGATGTGGAAATTAAATATATAAGATATAATAAATAAATACATTTAGATTAAACTAAAGGAACAATGATACACTGATTACAATGTGATTTAAGGAAATAAACTATAATTAGGGGCTTATAACTAACAAATAACTGGTATAGACAATAAGCAATATTTAAAATGTAATATTGATATATTGCGTTGATAATATTGTGAAAATAATCCAGCACCTCTTAAATCATTTCTGTTCTTGCAGGGGAAATACCACCAACTTGTAGTTCATCCACCTTCCTGCAGATTTCACCCTGGCAGAGAGAGCATGTTGCAGTTAGTTTGCTGGCCCGGAAACGGGCAATGCTAAATTAAGGTCTTAGTTGTCTTTTTAAAGCTAAATTATGTCGTTGGACATGTTCTCTCTCCTGGTTAACTGTTTGGCAGGATCAAAGAAGTGATAACGAGGCAGAGATTCAGGTAAGTTAGTGCTGTTAGAGTCAGTGGAGAAGAACGTGAGAGCATCGCAGTGCATCAGAGTGGTTATTTTACAGCCTGTGACCATCACAAGCTCTCTGCCCTCCTCCCCTGGAGTGTTTTTGTTTCAGTTGGGATTGTATTTATGGCAGATGTCAGGGGCTTTTGGCCCATTGTTTGTTAGTTCTGGTTGCCTTCTCACTGTCTATTCAAGATCTCTCCACTTCCCCACTCTTGTACTAAGAGTGTCTTTATAAAAAGAGACAAAATAGACAACAAACTTAAAAATTCATTTTACAGCGTCTTTTTAAAAAAATCTATAGATATCATGATAATATCGCGGCCACGATAATTGTCCAGTGGAAATCCGATATTGTAAGAAATTATGAAAATATGACATTTCCGTTTTATTATAAATTTGTGGAGGGTTAGTCCACTCAGATCTGATGTTTTAGTCTGCTGCACCTCTTTGTTTCTCCAGAACTGAAGCTTCAGTGGCAAATAATTCCCATACGTCATGATTTATTTGTCTGTATCCATCACCACATTTTGTTTTTATTGATCAACCAACTTCTCCACCTCAGCCAAGCATAAAAAACTTTTTGTGCAATATGTGGACCTGTTTTCAGTGTTTTTCAGTGTTTCCACTCCAAATAGGTGGGTGCAAATATACTTCCATACAGTGGAGTTGGCACTGTCTGTCAGCCTAATCACCACATACTGTTCTTTTTCAGCTAATGCTGCATGAGTGTGAGCCTAATGTCTGAATTGATTTACAGTATTGGACAAACGACTGTCAGGCTGCATTCCTGGCTTTGTTTATTAGGATTTAGTGCTTGTAACATTGTTGGTCGTAGAATATTTATAAATCTGCAAAATCTGTTTATCTGTTCTGCATCACATCTGTGCTTCTGGCAGTTTGTGTCACTGCTGATTTAAATTATGTGTTCTTGTTCCTGCTCTTAAATTGAAGTAGCACATTACATCAGAACTAAACTGTAGAAGACTCAACTTTCATCAGTGGGTCTCTCTGGCCCTCCAGTGTGAATTATAAGGTCTTTATTAGCAGTCTTAACTGTCCTCACCCTACACATCAAATAACCAATTTTATATTACAATATTACAATTTAAAATCCCATTTAGATTCATTAATAGAGACCAAATAATTGATAATAAATAATGTATTCATACATCTTGACTAAAAAAAACAGTCTCTTACTGCCTTATCTTTGGTTGACAGTAAACTCTAGCATCTTTTAGGAGCATATTATGGTAACAAATTGTAATTGTGCATCCAAATATAGATACAAATCTTTTTCCCCCTCAAAAAACGCAGAGGAGGTCGACACGTCGGCTGCCGTCGGCCTCACCAAACACCACCAGTCACAAGTGGAAATTACGCCCTTGCTTACAGAGCTTTCCACTGTTCTCTCTCCGTATTACGGATCTTAAACTGTAATATACTGCCTTCATATATGTGTACTGACTGAACTCTTGCTCCTGATTCAGAACACTTCCTCCCCGAGAATTATCCCCCTCTCTATCTGGCATCAGCGCACATCTTGTATTGTATCTGGACAGCGTCTAGTTAAGCTGAATTACATTTTTACTTGACATTCAAATCTGCCTCCAACGTAGTGAAATTGGATTTTTCCTCTCTTCGCCAGAACACAGATCACTGTTTATGTCTTTCCCTCTCCTAATATTTACATGCTGTAAAAGAACAAGCCAGTAAACACCTTGTCTTGATTATTACAATATCTCAACAATCCCCTTACTGACAACAAGGTTTTACTTACTAAGCTGCCTGTCACCTGGTTGGATCCACACGACAAAGCTTATTTCCAGTTATGTGACACCGAATGCATCAGTGTTGTCTGATGAGATGCTGGGTACATCTTGAGTGAATTTACTTCTGGACTTGTCTTTAAATCTGAATTCAGTCCAACGCTAAAATAAACAGTTTTTAACCTTTCTGTAACAGTAAATATCTCATTCTGGGCTGGGAGTGCTAAAAGAAACACGCTCTGCATGTTTCTGTCAGATTTCTGACCAAATTTGGCCAGCAACAGCTAATTTTCCAGTTTAGACAAAGATAGTGCTGGTTTGGACCGGTTGCAGTGGTCACTTGTATACACTACTTATGATAAAATAATACATATTTGATTTGTATAATAACTGATATGTCACAACTCTTAACAGAAGCCAGAAACAGCCAATGAGAATTCAATGAGGAGTGAAAATTGCTCGTTTTTGCGCAAGACGGTTGTTTTCACAACGATAGGGGCTTGGTTGGCGCCTACGTCTTTTTTTTTTCTTAGTTGAATCTTCGTAGAGAATTCTTTTCCAAGTTTGTCTTGCATGGAGCACTGGACAAGAAACACATCTTTAAAGTAAGATAGTGGGAATCTAAGATAAAATACTCCCTTCTTCATTTTTCTAGTGACTTTTTAAATATTAAGAAAATATTTAGATGTAATTCTTACTTTGTATCTGACACCTAAGCCTGGTCTCCTGAAATGGTACATAAAATATACAAGACAAAAATAATTCGGTTAAAACACAAACAGAAGCTGAATAATTAATGATTTTATGGTCTAAAGGGGTGAAAGGAAGACTGATTGGTTGCAGACTTCGATCCCAAAAGAAGCTGATAGGTTTACAATTCTTTTCTCCCAAAACACCAAAAGTAAGGCCTGACAGAAGTTTACATAGCATTTTTTTTTTTTTACATACATTATTATGGATTGTTATTATTATTTATATGTTTTGTTAACACACGTTGGATTTTTTTAACTAAAGCCGTGGCAGTCCCTGTATGTCTTTCTACACCTTTGTATATAAGTGCGTCTTTAAATCTCGACTTGTGAGTCACGCTGATTTCTAAAACACTCAACCTTGACCATTACCTAATTAGCGAGGTACGATGCTGTCATTTATTATGCAGCAGATGTTAAATACTTTTCCTGCTTCAGTCTTTCAGCAAAGCTCATGTGGAATCAAACAAACAACGGAGTGACTCATTCGCTGACTAAGGCCTGCGGCTGTGTGAAGCATAAGCGGTTTTAACAAGATTGATTAATTCTAATTCCTTCACCCTGATCCGACTGGCTTTTAACTCAGGTTTTAAAGCGGATTCTTACAATGGAGAATGATGTGAAAATGAAAAGCTACAGAGGAGTGTGCGTATGCTGCTGTTTGTAAGGCCAGAGGAGGACGGTATGCTTTACACAAAGACCAATGCCAGAAACTTGTATAAACAGAGCAGCGGCCACAATGGCTCCCCTGCCAAACACTGGGTTTCTCATCATCCTCAACTAACCACACACAAACACAAGTGCGCAAACACACAAACACTCGGGGTTAGGGAGACAAAGTGAGAAAGCAATGTAAACAAGCACGTAAACACATAAATATACAAGCTGACAATAAAGATACACAAAAAAAGGAGAAAACATGCAGACAAATGCGCTAACGAACTGACCTTAGCACTCACATCCCGTTACATTACAACTATGTGAGATTGAGCAGAAGCCAAGTAAATCACTGTCAGAGTGGATCCAAACTAAACATGAAACCACATCTCCCTCTCTCTCTTTAACCTCCTGGATCCAAAAAAAACACACAAACACACACATCCAAATGTCAAAATGATCCAATCTATTTCCTTTTTGCACATATCGACTCAGACAAACTGGACCACAAACACCACCATGCTAACAGGAGAGAGCAGGTCCTGTAGAGATGAGGGTACTGAGTGAGAGATGGAGGGATTTCCCACATGTGAGGAGTGAAATAAGAGGATAGAGTGAGGGAGGATGAAGGAGGGAGGGTGAGGCAGAGGGAGTTGTTTTGGGGCCTGATATCCATCCAGCAAGTTCCTGGGACAGGAGAGAGGAGCAGGGAGTTGGAGACTGGCCCTCCTCCACCTTGACACACGTCCAACTGCATCCTGGCTGGAAGATCAGAGTGAAATGTAAGGTTGGAGGCCCACAGGCAGGGGCTCAGGCCTGCATGTCCAATGTTGGGGTGTCCCTCTGGGCCTGACAGCTGGGAACAGTGGGGGTGTCTGGAGGTGGAGGTGAGGTGATGATAGTTTGGAAGGGTCCGTATCCTACATTGTTAACTCTTACTCTTTGGGGTTCTGGGGTGGGAGAATGCTTGGCAAGTTTATACATGTGTGTGTATGGGGGCATGCGTGTATGCATAAGATGTGTGAACACTTGTATCTGGATACTTTTCCAGCAAACTTTTTTGATACTCTGTAGGCTACTTTTCGTAAGCCTTGCTAGCTTACCTAGCACATAACTATCCTTGAAAGAATGGTAAAACTCTTGACGAAGCAGCACCTTATCACCGCTGAAATGTGATCAATGCTAAAAGTATTGAATTGTAAAAATGATAATTATGAGAGAAAGAAAAAAGACTTGTAGCATGTAATATAGCTTCAAGAACATTCATGAACACAACTTACAGTTAATCAGATTCTGAAAACCGCAATGATCCCCTCAGTAGTTCCTTTCCACTCTCTATAAGGAGGGCGAACATCAGTGGAAAGAAGATCATGACTGCCATCTATCTTTAAATTAAAAATTAAAAACCCATATAAACAAAATGTTCATGGCCAAATCTAGTGTGGTCTATGGCTTGAGCAGCAATTGGTGGTCAGCATGTGGTAGGCTACATCCTGTATGCTAGCATATTAACTTGCTGGCAGTACTGTCTGCCTGATCAAAGGACCCTCATCCTTGAAGCAGTACGTAGCGACTGCTGTTGTTGTGTTTTTGTTTTAAAGTAATTCTAACTAACTTGTTTGAAACTAGTCTTGCACAGCGCAGTGTTCTCATCATGGTATCGAGGGGAATTAGCACAGGGGTGAACTTGTTTTGCACGTATTGAGGCAAACCATGGCATTAAAATCCCCACAAAGAAAAGTCAAGAGATGCTAGCTTGTTTAGGTTTGTACTGTTAGCAACCAGGCTAGGGTGAGGGTACCATGACATTTTCAGCATGTGGGTTGGTAGCTCAGAGGTTGCTGTTGATTTCCGTAGTGACAGGGGTTTTGAAGTCATTAGCATGCAGCTAATGGAAGGGAGGAGACTGCTGCCTGAAATAGGCACCCAGTGGCAGGCTTGTACCTACAGTCCACATCAGCTGAGAAAAACTAGTTAATTAAAACCTCAGATCATTCCCAGTGAGCACAAATCAGGATGTAATCGTTGATTTCTACTTAAAACCTGGCTGATTTCCGGTCTGAACAGCTAAGTGCTCTTTCTGCTATCTCTTCAACCATCTTACCATCTGTGGTTGGAGCATCACCGTGTCACAAAACACAAATTATTTTGATAATTGTTAATTTGTAGGTTGAAAGAGAGAAGGTAGTGATTAAGTTAATGTGAAGGTATTTCTCCAAAGTCATATTACAGTGGTAGGTGAAATGTAGTCAACACAATGACGTAATCTCCACGCATTTCATTTTTCATGGAAGATGTCATACATTTGGAACTATAGTCTGTACTGCTAACAAAACGTTTCCAGGACACCATAATAGGAGCAGTTTTATACATTGATGTAAAATAAGACATTTCTCTCCCTGCTGTAAAGTAACTTAAAGTACTTAAATCATTACAGCATTGACTACTCTGCAACATGACTTGGGGGGCAAACTTCACAAGCTAAAGAAATAAATATTGAGGTTTCACATGCCACTATAATGGTGGCTGTGGTGTCTAAATAACTTTTATCGTCTGTAGTGTGCAAATATGAGCGTATCGTCATCTTGGCGCCTGACTAGAAGAAACCACATTCAAACTTCTCAGTGAGAAGCCAGTATCGACAATCCTATATATCTACATGTGAATGTTTAATGTCCTGAAAATTGCTCGTGAAAAAACGTTCACATGTGAACCAGTTTTGAATGTCTTTTCAGCAGTGACTCATTGGGGATGTGTTGGTGCTTCTTGTTACATCAGCATTTTTTTCTAACAATGACAGTAATAATACTTCTCAGAGGGTAATTTTTAACAACAATGTTATTTTGACCACCTTCCCTTGATATGAACGGTGCACAAAAGGAAAGCCACATCATAATAAACCAAAATCATTATTTAAGACAGCTGTTGTTAACTGTCCCCTCTGTTGATTATAAGAAACCAACACCTTGAGACATCAGTCGTAAACGGTCTCTAAGGAACAAGGCCTTAGAGTTAAAACCTCAATGTAGCCTAATGTTGTGAAAATCTACTTTTTTGGGGAGCTGGTGTTGAACTTGGCCACCTCCTGCACGTCGCTGTTCGTCAGCGGCTCGCAGGGCTGTGGTGTGAAATGGAAAACTATCCAGAGACCTTCTTGTCCCATTCTCTCACTCTCTCCCTAACTCTTCTGTCTGTCCTCCCGTCTTCCTCTCTTACTTTGAGCAGTCGCAGGCTGCTCTCAGAGGAAGTGATGCAGTCCATCTGGGGTGGTCGTTAACATGCTCAGCGGAGAGCGAGCATTGGCAGGGGACACATGAAAACAACTTACGCACTGAATCCACAGCAGAACCCAGGGGTGCATTATAATGGGGAAAATCATTTTGGGGGAAAACGTCTGGAAAGACAACAAAGCTGTGGGAATGTTTCTGAGACAACCGCGAGACCACTTCATTTTCTTCTGGTTAGTTTCAGCAATCTGGGTCGGAATTGTCCAGCAGGAAAATCAAATCATTCATAAAGTGTAATTTCTCAAATGTCTTTCCTTTGTTTGTAAAAATAAGTGGCTTAGCTGTTTACTTTCCTGTCTTCTCTGCCATTCCTCTTGATCCACTTAAACTCTGTGACAGATGCACTCAGCATGACTTTTTGGTACAGTAGCGTTGCGTCATCGGGTTGCAATAAAACGCCCACAGACTTGTAACACCGTCCTGCTTTACCATTCAAGATCAAATGACTTAATGATGACCATTTCACCCTGATACTTACAGAGCCACACATAATGTCATACAGCTGACTAAATCTAGTCAGTCAGACGCTCCTGGAAACATGATATATGATTAGGTCATCCGAGTTGAAGTTTCCTTGAACTCGTATGCAGATTTATGCTTATTAAATGGGGGTTTGCTTATATAATGAGCTCAGTGGTGCGTCACGCTCGGTGCCCGGATCTGCCTTTATAAATTTAATACTGCTCGAAAATGCAAAACACTGTGCCGCATCGCTTTCAAGGAGAGGTGATGATCTCATGCTTGGCTTAAGGTTTTCAACTGCACTTTGCATAACCTTATAATACAAAACCACACATACATTTGAAGGAGCAGCTTTATATTTTGGGAAATACACCTGTTCACTTACTTGCCACTGAGAAGATAGATACCACTGTCATGTCTACATTGTACAAAAAGCCAGATCTAACAGCCGGTTAGCTTAACTAACACAAGAAATTATATGAATAGTAGCAGATAAGTCCAAGTGAAATGGAAGGTTGTTTAAGTGTTTTATCAGGTTAAATAAATCAGATATAACATGTTAATTAGTGAGCTTTATAGGTGATGGTGGGGAGATTAACTTAAGAGTCATGCTAGCTTTTTACCCCCAGTCTTTATGGAAAGCTAAGCTAACCTAGCTGCTGACTGAAGCATCATATTAAGCACACAGAAATGAGAGTGGTTTTAAGCTTAAAAAATGCTATGTGTATCTTTAGGTGTAAATATATTTCTTATATATTTTATCTTCTTGTCTTTCATCTGTGTGACACCTTGTCTGAAATCAAAGTAAACTGATTGACACTTCCCCATAGCCATTTACAGTAACACTTCATCTTAGGGTACACATTTACCCATTGACTAGTTGCTTATTAGCAATCAAATAAGTAGCATATTGGGTCTTTAGTCATTATAAAGCAATATTACTGCCTTATTCTGCTTGATCGTACTCTATAACTTCTAGTCTATTAGGAGTTTTCCCCTTAACCGCCCAATTATTCTTGAGTGAGGTCTTGCTTATATCTAATTCACCAATAGTTTGAGACTTATTAATCCACACAGATTCTACTGATGAATTAGTTATGAACAAGACCTCACAAGTTGGAACACATTCTGAGTTAGAAAGCTCAGACGAGTTAGAAAAGTCTGAACTCCGGAGTGTTTCTGGACACTAACAAAACACAAAACGGCATGTGTGAATATGCTGCTAGTTGCAGAATAAAGTATTAATAAGTGCCTTATAATGACTGATAAAAGCTACTAAAACATATGCTAATAAGCAAATTGGTTAAAAGGTATATGTAATATAATGTCTTATCCCATTTACTGTACATGCAAACCACTTCTTCTTAAACACAGTATATACACATATGCTGAGTCATAGTGTGAAAATATGTTGATGCTCAATACTTTGAGCACTTAATGGAGGGGGATGAGGGCCCTTGCGTACCTTCATATGAGAGTGGGGGTAAAATAAGGCTAAATGCTGCATATTTTAATGTAAAACAGGCTGGTGTATCTATTTATATGGGCTAAAGCAGCTGTAACTGCTAGCTAAGTGATTCATTAATACCTCCATAGGAACGGCACTTTTTTAGCCCAGGGGAGTGCAGTAAATGTAACATAAGCAAGTGTGTGTACGCACACCCACATCAACACATAACGACCCACACACGCGCACACACACACACACACACATTCTCATTCCACAGGAGACACATTTGGAGGTGTACAAATTAACCTCAAACTATCATTAGTCACAAGCAGCACATTCGCACTGTGCTACAGAGAGCACTTGCTGATTAATTTGTTCCTTCCGTCAGAGTAAAATATATAGGCAAACACTAAAGAGCGAGGCTGTGGGCGGCAGAGGCAGTAGAACAAGAAGAATCATCTTCCATACTGTGTACTCCCTCAGGAATCTGGTCAAGGCTAATGTTAATGGGCCAAGTTATCAGTGTCTACTCAAGGCTTACACTGCTACCACTGAGGGTGTGAAGAGGTATGCAATAACTTTCTGTACATATGTAATGAATACACACACTATCCACTTACAACACTGTTACACAAGGATAGACTTCAGGGGCAGCAAGAGTTGTGATAGGAAGCTTGCTGGTTCAAATCCCTGGAGCAGGTGCAGGACTGGATTAACCCGCAAGCAAGCCCCAGGGCCAAAATGAGCTGTGGGCCACTATTGACATCCATATGTCTATAATGACATCTGATGCACATGCTTTTGCCTGCATTGTAACTGGAGTATGCACATTTGGCAGGTAAAGCTCAACAAACAATGTGTCCCAGGTCAAGGGAGGCAATGCTGCTGTATGGGCTCTACATAATTTGCTTTTCAAGGAAGAGGTCATGACAGTTTTCCATCTTTGCCTCGTCATCTCACTCAACATAGCATGTATATAAGCTGACTTTCATGTGAGGGTGTCTACTTGACAGCTAGGCGAGACGGCTGCCAAGCAAGAGACTGCCACGGGACATTTTCCAGCCGTTTGTAGTGATGGAGCCAGGTAAGCCAAAATATGATCTGTTCCTAACATAATAAAATGTAACATTAATTCTAGCGATTGGGTTGTGGCTTGGCTGGAGGTTCACATTTTTGCAAGTCTATTGCAAAACAACAATCATGGCCATATTCACATTGATGGAGCTATTACTGCTGCAAAAAACCTCTTTTACCTCTTTGTGCTGTTGGCAAAAAGTACACATTCTTTGCACACGTAGAAGTACAATACTTGTGTACAATAAGACTCTGGTAAAAGTAGAAGTACTAATTCATTTTCTGAACTCAGGTGAAAGTTAGAAAGTACAGGCTCTGAAATGTATAAAAGTCCATCCATGTCGCTTCATTTCTCACTTTATGCCTCTTCTCCCTCTCTGTCTGTTTCCGTCTTGTTACGTCTTATATGTCGTTTCGTCGTGCTACATCTGCCGTGTGTGACGTGCACTGAGATAATTCCCTTCAAATGCATTAAAACTAAAACAAGAAGCCTGTACGGCTCAAATGTAGGGAGGAAAAGTAAAAAGTTGTCAGAAAAATGAATACTCAAGAACTGAAAAAATCTACTTAAGTACAGTATTAAGAATTATGTACTAATTTCCCACTAAGGTGGGGTAGCACCAGTGGAAAACAAACACACATGCATTAAATGCACACCTTATTTCAACAGTGAGCCTTGAAAGTTTTACATTAGTGAAAATGTGCCTTTTTTACAGCAAGAAAGAACATCCTGAAGGAGAAAATCCTTGTATTCATTCTCTCTACTCTCATCTCCTCTCTTGCTTTTTCTTGTCCAGTCCTATTTTCCTCTTCAGGGTTTTTTCCTCAACATCAAGCCCAACATTTCTATTCCACACTGGCTTTAACAGGAGAACTGGAGAGGAAAAACTTCAGCCTTAATTTGCCACTTAGGTTTTGTCACATATCCTCAGCCAAATCCTCGGGCCTCTCGAGACCTTTTTTCCCTGCACTTGCATCCACTCGCAGCCCCCTCCCCAAATAGCTCAGTATCATTTTGTAAATCCATATTAAAGCTAGAATTAGTCTGTCTCCGTTTCGAGCAGGAACATGACAATTTGAATTAAATCATCGTCAAGCCTCCTCCCATTCATACTCCCTTTCCCCAAATGTCTTTTCTTCGTGTTTATTAGTTTCTGCACACCCCCCGCCCCCACTGGTTTCACCGCGGGTTCGATAATCTTCTTAAAAACCTCTGGGCTGTGCTGTCTTTGCAGTGCGACCAGCCATGGCCAAACGCACCAAGACACGGGTGAGGGAGGGGTGAGGAGAGAAGAACGGGGGTGCCTGAAATGAATCTGGATTTGTGCAGGGGGGGGGGGGGTGCAGATAGATTTCCATTTAAATACGTCTCACTCACAGGATTTGGCAGGTTGTTCCCATGGCAACAGTGGCCCATCTTCGGATTTTGTGTGCGTGAGTGCTTGTGTATATCTTATTGTGTGTGTGTGTGTCGTGACCTCTTAGCTTGACACCTTTAGCCAGTTAGTTTCGCTGCAGAGGCTGGGGCCGACCAGTCGCTCTCATTTCAGAGGAGATTTTGCCGTTGCTCTCTTCCCTGACATTAAACATTACTTCTACTCTGGTGAGCTCTCAGGTCTTCACTGAAATACGTTTGAGACAGCAGATAGAGTAAGTACTTACTGCTTTTGACAATACCGGACAAATAAAGGTGTCATCTGGTATCAGATCATGGATTAGAACTGACAACCGTGAACATAGACTGCACAGATAGACAGCGGACAACAATGGACAGATACATAGTATTAAGACATGGATGGATCGGGTAAAACTTTATTATAACCATCATTAATAAATGGTACATTTTTAATTAATTCAACTTTAGTTAATAGTTATTTCACTGTTAAAAAAACTGATGTAATGCTTTATCAACCATTCATTAAGCAATGTAAAGGTTACAACTGTAGAGCAGCCATTCACATGATGTTGAGGGATGAACTTCACAGTATTTCTTAAACATTTACAAAGTATTCTAATCCTCCTTTTAATAAACAGTTGCTTCATGTGCATTGTTAATGCATTGTTTGTTTACAGTTAAATGACTATATACTAAAGCTTTATAAACTATAAATGTGCCATTTATTATTATTATTTATATTTATTTGTTAGAAAAGAGGTGTTATTGTTATCAGGTGTGTCTGGTTTAGGATGGTACACATCTGTGTTCATTTTTAATTCAAAAGACATAAAAACAACATGTCATTTGTGTTTGTTATTGTGTAATTTCACCTCACCAGGGACAAAACATGTACAAAAAATGTCATTTGTTCATTTCTTTTTCACATGATTTCTGTTCAGTGGTAGTTGAATATCACTATTCATTCATCTGTTTTTTGCCAAACAAAGCAAAAGGTGTCCATCAGAGGTTCATTTTATCCAGGGTCACCCAGCAGACACCAAGTCTGTCCATTAGCAAATGTAAAAAGATTTAATGAAAATGCTGCAGGCGAAATCATCTACAAGTAGATGAATTTATAATAACCATCATTAATAAATGGTAAATTTAACTATTTATTAAGAATTTTAAGAACATTTATTTGGATGGCCGTTATAAAGTTTTAACCGATATTTAAAAACCTTTAAAATTGCTTAATAAATGGGTTATAAAGCATTTCATTGTTTATTAAAAGGGACATAACTATTAACTAAAGTTTAATTACCTAGAAATGTACCATTTATTAATGATGGTTATTATAAAGTGTCACTGAAGAATGAACTAATAAGGTGTATTAAGATACTGCACTCACAATTAATGGTCTTAACTATGACCAGGATCTTTCCCTGAACTTTACTAAATAGTTTTTGTACCTCAACTTAATCAATGCTCAACCATTGTCATGGGAGACCAGAGCACAGTTATATAGTGACTGTGATAGTTATACAGTCATTTTTGTGATGGTCATATACATTTGGAAGGTGATGGAGTCCTGCTGACAGATATATTAGAGCAGAAAACACTCATAAGCTCAGTTTTGGAAGGCAAACGATGGAATATGATATAAAAAAAAACAACATACTCTTCTTAAACAAGACATACAGACGTCTCATAACAGAAACATCTGGAGTAGAAGGCAAATGGAAAATCTGGACCGTGCTCACGCTACAACAACCCCTAATTTGAATATCATATTTGGAGCAGATTATACACATTCCAAGAATAATGCTCAAATTCAGCAGATGTCGGAGCATGTAACAGAAATGGACCTGGCTTATTCACGGGGCTGACTGAAAAGACCAAACCAGCCGTGCGCTGATCAGTTCAGCCCTGACACCTCTTAAACCCATGGCTGCAAAATCATGAGACACTGCAACGAGGAGAGGCGGGAGGGAGGGGAGGGCTGTGTGTGTGATAAAAGCACTAAAATGGAGGCCGCGTGCACAAGCTAAATGGATTACTTCCCCTCAAATTGAGAGATCATTGTGTGTCAGGAAACTGGTACCCCATGCTGGCTTTCGGGCCAGGGGGTGCATTGAGGGTTGGGGTGCGGGTGAGTGGTTGGGTTCACTGATTTTGCAGACGGAGCAGGGAGACAGAAGGAGCAGGATCTGACAGTCTGCAGGAAGGCTGAGCTGGGAAGGAGCAACCTGACAGAATGTCTCAAATAGAGGAGAAGCTCATAGAGCCGCTGCTGATTGAAAAATCCACAGATCCCCCCTCCTGCTGTGTGGGCGCAGCTGTGGTGGCGCATGTTAAAAGACTGGCAAGAATTGGGGTGGGATGGGGTGAGTTTAGGTGTCAAAGGGAATGTGAGACGAATAGGTGTGTGTGTGTGTGTGTGTGTGTGTGTGTGTGTGTGTGTGTGTGTGCCTACAGAGCTCACAGCGCCAGCAAAAAATAAGTGGTGCAGAAGACAATTATTTCAGTTTCAGTAACAACATTAGCTTCAGATTTGAAAAACGAGTTGTGACTGGTTATCATAGCATTTAAATGTCAAGCCGGGGCTAAATGATCTAAAACTATAGGCTGTCCTCCTGCTCCTTCACTCTTCTCCTCATCCTCTCTCATGATACTCAGGCGAATTCACTCTCCAAAGGTAGAAGGGTTCTCACTATTTCCACTTTAGTAGGCAGAAGGAGGGTGAACAATGATTACTTACAAAATTAATCACTTGTTAAACTGTTATGCTGGGTATTTTTTTGCCATTGCAATATCTGTATTAAACAATACGTGAGTTTATTAGAACATGACACTTCTGATTACGTGACATACATGCTTTACTCTCCCTTTTTCCACCTTACATCACACCAATCCTCTTTTTCAGGATACTGATAAAGTTATTCATGCTTTCATTACCTCTCATTTAGATTACTGCCCAGTCTCTCACAATCTTCTTCTTCATAATTGGGCAGCCTGGATGTAAGTGGTCTGATCTTATCACTGTTGGTTTAGCCATTAAAGTCCTCATAGTTGAGATGCAGGTCTAACGCACCCTCCTGCCATGCATAAAAGTAAGGTAGCCAGCAAGCTGCTTATTAGGGCGGCAACTAAGGATTATTTTCACTGTGATTAATCTGTTGATTATTTTCTTGATGAATCGATTACTTGTTGGGTCAATCAGAATGTCCCAAAGCCCAAGGTGATGTATGTCAATGTCTTGTTTTGTCCACAAATCAAAGATATTCAGTTTACTGTCATAGAGGAGTAAAGAAACCAGAAAATATTCACATTTAATATTCACCTGGAATCAGAAAATTCAGACTTTTTTTCTTAAAAGAATTGCTCAAACCGATTGATTGATTGTCTCACTTCCAACTCGTCGAATACGTGAGCTTGGTCAGTGGCCTTAAGCTTCCAATTATGACACTCTATCTACCCCCCCTTTAGTGTCAATGTTTTCATGTGAAGGGATTCACAGTCAAGTTAGCAATAGTATGTTAAATGCAAAGTCCAGTTACACTTTCAAAATAAATCTGTCTGACAAACATTACAAATATTATATTGACCTATCAGGTTTAGCCACAAAAACTACTTGGTTAGGTTTAGGAAAAGATCAGGGGCTAAAATATTTCTATTCAGTGGGGTTATGGGGTATGGTTACTACTACTTAGGCTACTTACACAACATTACTTAAGTCAGTCTTGACATGAAACCCCGTCTCTGGAGGGAAACTCCACTGTATGACCCATCCAACCGCCCACCGGCTTGGACTTTTCCCGTTTTTATATTATTGCACAAGAGGGACCCTTCAAGAAGTGATGCTAGAGCGGCCACTGACCTGGCTGCTGTATTTGATGCGTTGGTAGTGAGGACGGGCTGGTTACTGAAGTAAGTGACTTTAATATGATCACTGAATTTTGAATCATAATCTCTTACACTATTCATTAACAAAAAATGCACAAAAAAAAATTCACATCATTGTAGCATGCAACAAAGTATGTATTACTGCCCAACACTGAATAGATCCCTCTGTACTAACAATTATATTTATTTCAGTGTACAGTGTGATACAAGGTTGTTCCTTCCTCCCAAATACGACAGAATGTGACCCGACAGCAGCCTCTGTTACTCAATCCACCTCCACTCCACCTCAGGTGATTGACAGCTATGCGCATGGTGGAAACAATAGGGCTCCAGATAAACTGTGTATGTCCTTAGAGGTCATGGGGTCAGATCGAGGGCCACCTGTGCAGGCCGGGTGTGCCACTTTAGTGCTTAGCCCCGACACACACATGCACAGGCAGCGGCGCTGAATGACATGCTTCTCTTCCTCCGTGGTATGGCAGCAGACAGCGGTAAATTAAAAAGCTCTTTTCCTAATAATTAGCCCCTCGGCGGGGGCGACCTTTGTGCCTCCCTCAGCAGGAGAAGCACACAGGTAATTAATGCCCCCCAACCCCACCCTCTTCTCCTCATCATGACACACACATACCCTGTGGGGCGAGGGCTGCACGGGCCAACGAATCCCCTCTGAAAATGATATCCTGTCCTCCATGCCCCCTTCAGGGCATCTCGCCTGGGCATCCATGGGCAATGGCAAGGAAACAGTGTGTGTGTGTGTGTCTGTCTGTCTGTGCTCAGTGTTGTTTGTGTGAGGAAAACACAGAGATTACTTGCATGAGGGGGTTATTGTAGAAATGACTGTGGTTTGGAAAGGAGAACAGGCTGTCTGCTACTACTGAGTGTGTTTTGTGTGAGAGTGTGTATTTGCGTATATATGTGTGTGTGCCGGCTTTGGTGTCTGTTCATGCATGCATCCATATGGGTTGAGTATGCATACAGAGTTTGTCTTTGTGTATGCTCAAGCAAATCTATTCAAGCATGCATCCATATGTGCCGTGTGTGAGTCTATATGCTTTGTGTGTGTGTGTGTGTGTGTGTGTGTGTGTGTGTGTGTGTGTGTAATGGTGGGTTTTAGGCTGTCAGAATAGCTGTGTAATGGTGCGTGCGCCCTTTTGATAAGTCTTACAGTTGTGACCGCGGCCCCGTCCTCTTATCTCTAGAGGACAATGTTGCACTCAGAGCAGCTGCTGCCACAAGCACAACACACACCACCTCACACACTTCTGCTGCTTCACAGGCTCCCATTCATCTCCACACGCTCAGCTTCACACAGACATGCAGACACACGCACGATTATTACAAGCACAGAAAAAAGCACACAAATGTTCACATAAAGTACGCAGAGCCCAGTGCTCCAAACACGCACACACACTCCATCTCAGGACACACAACACAGTCTAAACAACTTAGTTCTTATCTCCCCAACTCTTTCTGACTTCAAATTACTGCGTCATTATCTGGCGCTCACCTCCTTAAACGGTAATAATTGATAAAATGAGATTGATTAAGCATGCTATTAGTGCAGGATAATTGGCTTGATAATGAGCAGATTGCCTGCTAATTGCTGAACAGATAATAAGCCTCAAATCTGCCTCAGGCAAAAACAGTAAAATAGCAGATATGCACTCTGTGAAAATGATCAGACTGCAGGAAAATGTGGCCAGATTGTGAAGATTACCCCGCTGCCTTCTACCCACCCAGCTGAGAATGGACGTTTGATGCTCGGCACTTGTCACAGCTCAACCGGTGAGTGAGTCACAATTGTATGCATTACAATGAAAAGCAAAGAGCGAGAATGAAAAGGTGTCTGTACCAAACATTTCCAGCGTTAGCAGTAAAGTATCCAGCATTATCTCACAATCTGGCTTCACTGATTGTCCCTCAATTTGCATTTGCTTTGGGCTGGTAACATTTAAGCTTGATATGGAAATTACTTATTACTAACTTCCTAAATGTTACCCTAACCCCTCTCCTATACCTACCTGGATAAACATGGAACTTCATGTGCTGCCACTGGTCCCTGCTTATGATGATCAAAGTATAAAAACCCGACAGCATCTTTGGGAAAGTTCCTCCTATTTCAAAATATCCACCAAGATCAATGTCTGACCCGAAGGCAGTGCTTAGACGGACATTAGCACTGGTAAAAACACATTAATTCCAATGAGGTCCCCATCAGCCTGGAATAAATACACTGTATGTCTACTTCTGCCTTGTCGTCACTGAAAGGAAAGATATCCAATATCCAATATTCAGCATTTTTCCAATTATTGGAAACTGTTTTTTGTGTTTCAGTCCAATGACTATGAACTATGGCTCTGATTAAGCCCCCTTTCTCTGTCACTGTCTCACTCAGTGTCCTGCCCACAACACTATCTGACTGGTTATGCGACATGAGTAATAGCCAGTCAATCAACAGAGTAACTAGTAACTGTAGTTGTCAAATAAATGTAATAGAGTAAAAAATACAATATTCCAAAATGCAGTCGAGTGGAAGTCGAGGGCCACCTGTAGTTAATGTAATAAAGTAGCAGAAAATGGAAATACTCAAGTAAAATAGAAATACCTCAAAATGGTCAGTACAACACAGTACTGGAGTAAACTGTACTTAGTTATGTTTCCTCACTTTCTATTCTAAATTTTGATGCTTTTAATTTTTACTGAGAACGGATATCGGTTCCAAATATTGGTAATCAGTCTCATTGATTGATTACTAATAATTGGTATGAGTATTGGTCCTGAAATAAACATATTGGTTGATCCCTAATCCTGTTGTATCCTGCCAGTAGGATATACCAGTATGCAGCAGTATGGCATAGTATAAGTCTTTAAACTCATGGATGTACAGTATAAATCAGAAATGACTTTCTGGTTTTTAATGTGTTTCATCTTCTCACGGATACCTGTGGCAACAAGTCTACAGCAACATAGTCTCAATTCAGAAACTTTATTCTCAACCTATGGCACTTAATTTAAATAGCTGTTCACTTGAATTAGGAGTTTAGAAAGTAGGCAGGTCATGGAACCATCTATACTTCCCATACCTTGCTGATTAGTTGGCTTGAAGCTGAAAGGGGTTAATCCATTCTCAGTTTTTTTTTTTTCCTGACTAAAAACAGACCTTGGGAGATTTAGGCTGGAAACTGATGATCTCTTTTTCCCAGAAACTTCTCTGCGTGTAAATGTGTTCAGAAGTTTTGAGGGCATCAGAATAGTAACTGCAGGCACTTGTCCTTAGCTTAAGGTTTAGAAAATTGATGCAAACGTGGCTCATCTTTTCTTTCTATTTACTTTTTCTCCCTCCTTCTTTTTCTTCTCGTCCATGGAGGTGTCTTTCAGGAGCCCTGTCAATACACTGGCCATCAATGGTGCTCTGTCCTCCTGCCTGGGCCTCTGTTTGCCTTAGGGCTTCCCCCTCGCTCCGAGCAGCCTCCCTTTGTGTGGGACAATCACGGGGAAAGAAAGCAAAGATGACGGACGGGGGGGAGAACAGACGTAGAGTTTTGGTAAACAGTAGCCTGTCACAGCTCAGCGGGAGATGCTATAGCTGCTGCCTTCTCCGCTGCCACCGGGGAGATTTTTAATCGCTGGGGCGACTTAAAGAGCCAATTAGACAAAGGAGGGTTTGTGTCGTCTCTGCAGAGCGGCCTGGACATTGACAAACAACTGTGTGAGAACTGAGGGATGTTTGGGGTGGCTGAGAGGGTCTGTTATGGTCAAGAGCTGCCTGATTAATGCCTTCTTGTATACTGTACTGACAGATGGGCCGGGTAGTCTCGACGGGCCTGCTGAGAGGGTTTTGGGTAGGAGTCACCTATAGAAAGTGTCTGAATATTTCAGGGATGAGGGCATGCCGTGCTCTGTTTTTGCATCAGGTGGATAACAGGGAAAATGTATGTGAACTTGCACAGGCTTCATCCATTATTAGCCGTGGCATTTCCAACTCGCTAACAAAATAGGGCACTTAGAAGCACTTTTTTCCCAGGTTTATCCAACTTAGAACTGGATAATATGAGGTTGGAGTTGCTCAGAGCTCATCAGTGCATACGGTAAGAAGAAGAGGATGTCAGATGTCCTAGTCTGGATTCCAGTCGTGTTCCCAGACACCAGGCCACTGTGGCCGACACAAGTCTCCGCTGTCATTAACCTACATCGCTCTAAATTACCTCCTATTCCCAATGAGGCGAGAAAGCAAAGTGTGTGGGGGTGCATGAGGAAGAAAGAAAAAAGAAAGAAGGAAACAGAGGACAAAGGAGCAGGGAAAAAAGGCAGAAGAAGTAACGCTGGCAGGAAATTCAGGAGGTGGAGGCAGGAGAAAGGAGCCCAGGATAGATGAGGACAGTGATGGAAGCTGACAAGGAAGAAAAAAAAGGGATGAATGAGAGAGGTAAGGCCCAAACCATTAGGAAATGAAAACCCAGCATAAAACTTTGTCATATTTTGTCACCGGATCCCACATTAAATGTGAAAAGTGTGATTTATTAGTGTTGTGTTTTCAGCATGAAGATGTAATTCATCGGATTGTAAATACTGTGGCTGACTGTGTGTGTCATTTTCACGACATTTGGGAGTTCTGGCTTTTAATTAAAATGCCGGAGAGGGAGGCAGAGACAGTGTGTCCTTGTGTGTGAGACTCTATAGTACGTGTGCATATTTACATGTATGAATGGTGCGCTCTTTGTCATGTTTTTATCAAGTGTAATTAATGTGGTGGGCCATTGGCTACCATGCTCAAGCTATGGTCACACTACACACACACACACACACACACACACACACACACACACAGTACAAAGAGAGAATGAGAGACAGACAGATAGAGTTGACTAGACTGAAAAGAAAAACACACTCACACACTCCACTGCCTCAATTACCAAGCAGAAAAGAACGAAAATGATTATTGAATTCCAAGACAATTGCAACTGAGGCAAACAGTAATAAGTAATGGGCATGTTGTGCAAATTGATTATGGGGAAGAAATGGCCATGAAATTGAAAAACAACAGTAATCAGAGAACATAAAAAGCTGAAACAAAAGGGGGCCTGTTAGAAGGCAAACAAAGGAGAGGAAAGGTAGAGATAGTCGCGGAGGCAGAGTGATGTGATTGGCAGCTATTGACGGGGTGATTGACATGCACTGAATGGCTTCATACACCTGAAACCTCAGGGCAAGTGGGCGGGGACAAGAGCATCTCAGGTGACACTGTGAAGTGGTAGGGAAAGATCCCAACTGTGATATAAGTCACACGGATACTGACCACACATGACGGGTCACAAATGCTCACACACTCCAGTCTACTCATCCATGTAGGCACATAAACACTCACTCTCCCCCCACAAACACACACTCCATATGTTGATGATGATGCTGTGTTCACAGCTGCTGTTAAGATTGACTAACCAATGAATCAGCTAATGCACAGGAAATGAACTAAACTATTTTGACAAATAAACATACAACCATAAACTTTTAACTGGTTGTGAAACAACCTCAAATTAATATGGATGCCTCAATATGACCTACATAAGCAAACGAGGCCATCAGGGAGAAAAAGAAGAAATTCTTTAAAATTTTCTTAATAAAAAAGCCAGCTGCCCCCTCTGTTCAAAGCTGCAACAGAAGACATAAGCACAGGACATGCAGGACAGTATGCACAGGGGTTCATTCAGTGAAACTGGCTGTTTTTTTTCATAGGCATATGTTGTAGACCATACAACTTATTCTTCCTGTTTACTTCTTCTCTGTTTTGAATCTGCCCCCCAACAGCAGTGGGATCAACTAATCAGTTTTCTCTGCTACCTAGGGCTACTGAAAGCAGCCTTCGCTGAGTAGACTCTCATCTACATTTTACACGTATCAGAAGCATAATTCCAGCTGGACAGTCCAGAGGATCAGTGATATCACAGCTTGACCATGAAGTTGAAGCCGGGATATCCAGACCTAAAGTAAATCAACAAGCAATTGACCAACTGGATTCAGGTGGTGGCAAGAAGTTGAAAAGATGCCAGATCTGCCTCCTCAACAAGACAACAAAACCATCTGCGGGAAGCAGACACGTCACTGTCCTCATCATGTGGAGAATAAAGGAAAAAAATGAACAAAAATGACAGTATCATATCTACAGTGAGTGTATGCAGACTTACTCTTACAATATTTCTAGAAATGTATGTAGACGTATTTAAAGTAGGTGAAAATCTCTGCATTACGTTAATAGTGATACATTGTTTGTGTGAGAGAAATGTTCGTTAAATTATTGTTAATTGTCATCAAAAACAATTGTTGGACTTTCTTTTTTTTATCCAAAAATGGAGGAACGCAAAGTAGATAAGCTCAATTTCAAAGGCTCATACCACTTTTGAATTGTGTTGGAAACAAGCAGAAGTAATAGTTTAAGAACAGATGTGACGTCTTATGTTACTGTTGCTGAAGCATGTCCTTTCCGGCAGTCCGCACTGCTAGTTTGCACTGAAACGGGATACGAGTTACAACCAAATGGATATAAACAGTTATCAGAATCTGATATGCGCAGCATGTGGAAATGAACACGAATGCCTGCAGTGTGAACACAGCCTCAGTGCATATCTCAGAAACACATGGGAGGGATTCACCGACAGAATGCACCCAGACATAACATGCATTTTCACGTGCAAATAGCAAATCAGACACAGTTTCTAAACCTTACATTTAAACAAATCTTCCACTTTTACATGAGAAGCACCTTCCCGTTTCTCTCCCCACCTGTTTCGGGAGTCTGTGTTGGACTTATATCAACACACTGCTACGGAGCACATGTCTGTCTGTGCTTCAAGACTCGAGGCCTCAAAGTGAGCAAACACCCCTCTGGAGGATAACTCCATATCCTTACATCTCTTTCCCTCCAAACAGCATCCTTCAAAACAACTTTTCATCCTTATACTCCCCATGCTTTGCCATCCACTCTCTTGCCTTGTACTTGACTCAGGGATGCAAATGAAAAACAGTTCTAGCCCCAATGCCGGTTCCAGCATTACACTGAAGTTCTTTCAACCTCCCCTGCAGGCGTTTTGTTCCAGGCTAGCAAGGGATCTCAGCAGGACAACTTTCTGACTAATGCTCAGTAGTTAGCTCATGCTGAGGTTTGAGGGAATACTAATTTGTGGTTTTTTTGTGCGTAGTGTAGTGAGCTGGATTTGTTTTTCTGCATGGTTCAAACTGAGGTAAAAATGCAAAGATGAGTTTAGACAAAAAGTCTAAATTTATGTTTGATTGCCTCTCTGTATCAGCCTCACCGACCTTAACATAGAACAGGCAGCCATCCTCTCAGCTGCATGTAAGAACACAGTTGCCTGTGTCTTGCTATTACTCATATATCACACAGCATATGTGCATTGGAGGGCACCCTGGTGAACAAAAATAAGAACTTTACAAGGTTGACAGGAGTTTTTCAAGCACAAAAGAAAACCCCAAGTTGTCCTGAATCAGTCATATAAATGGATTTGTGAGATTATTTGGCACACAGGTGGAGGAATATGTGTGCACGGTGTGTTACGAGCTGTTATTTGGACTGTTCTTTCAAAAAGGGGGTCATTGGAGTTGACAGTTGGGGTCCGTAAAAAGTCCATAAGGAAATGAAGAGCTGGGAGGAGGGATTTCTCCTTGATAGGTGACTGTTAGGCAAACATACCTGCTGTAAAAGCACTCATAAATCATGAGTACGGGGGTGGAGGCCTTGGCAGCACACTGTACACATTACACAGACACAATGGGACTCACCTGGAGCTGAAGTATAGGGTGATGAGGACAAGTGTGATGGCAGAGACAGGGAGGGAAAGATAAAGGGAGAGAGAAAAGAAATACACAGGGAGAGATAAAAGCAAGACGAGGACGAAGGAGGAGAGTCAGAAACATGAAAAAAGTTTACAAGGATAGCTGTTAGAGGGCACAGACGGAGAAGAGACAACTACATAAAACAACGGACAGCTAGTTTGATTGAGGAATGTGGCAGAGGCAGGGTGAGACGGAATTAAAGGAGCGAGAGGACCGCAAAGAGAGGAAGGGGAGGCAGTGATTGATGAAAACCCTGAGTTACAGGCCCTTGGAGGAGGACAGGACACCTCACTTCATCACAGTCACACACGCACACACACGTCTTTGTCAGTGCCGAACTCCTGAGAACACCCTCGACACCCTTTGATCCCAGACACAACTCAAAAATCACTCATGAGTTGGCTAAAGACATCCATCCCCTTACATGTCTATCCACTAGCTGACCCCTGACTAACCCCTGTCCTCATGTAAATAACCTCCAGAAAAGAAGAGGTACTGTCAAAACTTTATGGTCATTATCATAATAATGATGATGATGATAATGAAATCACTTTATTATGGTACTCTAACTTTGTCGTATTGATTAAACGCACAGCATATAATTTCTGGCCCAAGGGGGCTCTCAAGCAAATTATTGAAAACAAAAGACAAAGTTCAAGGATATCGTGAAGTAGTGTGGAATCATGTGAGTTTTTGTCTTCATTGTCACAGTCTGCTCATCTCCTGGTATTATTCCACTCACCTGTCTCTGCTCCACTCTGCCAGTCAGCCACACCTCCTCATCAGACCAACTCTCCACACCTGTGACAGCCGGGCTGCATTTAAGCCTGCTCCTGTCTCTGCTTCAGTGCCAGATTGTTCTCGATGCTTGCACCAGACTCTCCAGCGATTTTCTGCCTGATCTCCCGGTTCCGACCCTGTTTGCCTCTGACTATCCTGCCTGACCGATCTCCTGGATATTACCTCAGCCTTCTGTCTTCGACCACGAGTTTCGCCTACCCCCTCTTGGTTATACACCTGCTCGGCTCTGTGGCTACACAGCCCACCACTGGACCTGTCTGCCTGATAGGTAATCCACCTGTTGCCGACTTTGCCTTCAGTCAGCGACGCCAGACTCACTCCTTCACTGATCTCGCAGATCACTGTGAGCCAAGACTTTTCTCCCCATCACTGTATAAACTGTTTAAAACTCCGGTGATAAATAAAAGTCATTACCGACTGATATCCTGTCTGCCTGTGCTGCTTTTGGGTCCTCACCATACCCGTGACAGTACAATCTGGCCAGACATGGACCCAGCACACACGGCTATGGATCGCCTGGAGAAGGTAGAGGCGATGCTCCAGCACCACGAGGCGCTGCTACTGTCAAACTCCACAGATGTCCGACTGGCAGTGGCTAAACAGGAGCAGGCGTTTACCTCGCTAGCCTCGCAGGTCCAACAGCTCGCCGCAGCTTTTGCTCAAGCTGTCCCTCTGCCTCCGGAACCAGTCCAGCCTCCACCAGCTCCGGCTGCCTCTGCCTCTGCCTCTGCCTCTGCTTTCGCCTCGGAGCCTCGTGTGGGGGTTCCTGAACGCTACGCCGGGGACGCGGAGGGCTGCCGCCCGTTCCTCACGAACTGCTCCATCCTGTTCGCTCTCCAGCCCCACACCTTCGCTTCTGAGGACGCCAGGGTGGCGTTCACCGTGAATCATCTGACGGGGCGCGCTCGGCTGTGGGGAACAGCCGAGTGGGAGCGTCGCACTCCAGCATGCTCCTCTTTTCAAGCCTTCGCCGCCGAGCTCCGCAAAGTTTTCGGAGAAGCTTCCCGAGGTCCGGATGCTTCTGGAGGGCTTCTGGGTCTGAACCAAGGGTCTCGTTCAGTGGCCGACTACTCCATCCACTTCCGCACCCAGGCTAGCTCCAGTGAGTGGAACCAGGCTGCCCAGTGCGACGCATTCCTGATGGGGCTCGCTGATTACATTAAGGACGAACTGATTTCGTACGAACTCCCCACCACTCTCGACGGCATCATCGAGCTGGCGTCCCGCATCGATCGGCGCATTCAAGCGAGACAGCGGGAGAAACATCAGAGGCTCACGGGACGACGCCAGCCCGCCCCCTCACCAGCGGCTTCCGGGGTATCGACGCCTTCTGGCAGCTGGTCTTCAGGGGAGCCTGAACCCATGCAGGTTGGTCGGGCCAGCCTAACTCCTGAAGAGAGAAGGAGACGCCGCGAGGGGAACCTCTGCCTGTATTGTGGCCAAGCGGGACACTTTATTTCCAGGTGTCCGCTAAAAGGGCGGGCTCACCAGGAAGGAAGGAGTTCCTGGTGAGTCATTCATCTAGCTCCTCCCCCAGCTCACGATCCCTGTGCCAGGTCCGCCTATTACTGCCTGAGGGATCCCAGACCCTCGCCACACTCATTGACTCTGGCTCTGATGCCAACATTATGGACTCTAACCTAGCTCAGCAGCTGGGTGTCGGTCAGATTCCCCTGCCAGCTCCAGTCTCCACCAACGCTCTGGATGGCCGACTTCTGGGAACTGTGACCCACATGACAGCGCCTATACAGATGTTAATTTCCGGGAACCACCATGAAACACTCCAGTTTCACATCCTGCACTCTCCTCGTCATCCTCTCCTCCTGGGGTTCCCATGGCTCCGACGTCACAATCCACACCTTGACTGGACCACAGGGGCGATCCTGGGGTGGAGTTCATCTTGTCACCAGGTCTGCCTCAAGCAAGCCACCACACCACAACCTTCGGCCGGGACCAGTTCTTCTACCGATGTGCTGGGGGTCCCGGCAGAGTATCTGGACTTCAGGGAGGTCTTCAGTAAGGCAAAGGCAACCTCCCTTCCCCCACATCGGCCCTATGACTGCGCCATTAACCTCCAGCCCGGTGCCACACCGCCCAGAGGACGTCTGTATTCCCTGTCCGTTCCTGAGAGGGGGGCGATGGAGACATATATCACAGATGGTCTAGCGGCGGGCATCATCCGCCCCTCCTCGTCTCCGGCTGGAGCCGGTTTCTTCTTCGTGGAGAAAAAAGACAAGACACTCCGCCCCTGCATTGATTATCGTGGATTAAATGACATTACTATCAAGAACCGGTACCCCCTGCCTCTCATCTCCTCTGCTTTCGAGCTCCTAGAGGGGGCCACCATATTCACCAAGCTTGACCTGCGCAACGCTTATCACCTGGTCCGGATCCGCGAGGGGGACGAGTGGAAGACGGCGTTCAATACCCCCACCGGTCACTACGAGTACCTAGTGATGCCATTCGGCCTCACCAACGCTCCTGCTGTCTTCCAGGCCTTGGTTAATGACGTGCTCAGGGACATGCTCAACAGGTTCGTCTTCGTGTATCTTGATGATATACTGATCTTCTCCCGCTCCAGAGAGGAACATGTGCATCACGTCCAGAAGGTCCTCCAACGTCTCCTAGAAAACTCACTGTTCGTCAAGGCCGAGAAGTGTGAGTTTCACGCCTCGTCTGTCTCTTTCCTGGGGTACGTCGTAGGGAGAGGGACCGTGGAGATGGACTCAGCCAAGGTTTCTGCCGTCACCACTTGGCCCGTCCCTGACTCCCGCAAGCAGCTTCAACGCTTCCTGGGCTTCGCCAACTTCTACCGGAGGTTCATCAGGGGCTACAGTTCGGTGGCGGCCCCCCTCACAGCTCTTACCTCTTCCAAGGTGCCCTTTCTCTGGTCCACGGCCGCCAATGACTCTTTTCAGGCCCTGAAGACACGATTCACCTCTGCCCCCATCCTCCAAATGCCGGACCCTGAACGGCAGTTCGTGGTCGAGGTGGACGCTTCCGACCTGGGAGTGGGGGCTGTCTTGTCCCAGAGAGCGGCCTCCGACCAGAAGTTGCACCCCTGTGCCTTCTATTCCCGACGTTTGACCCCAGCAGAGAGGAATTATGACATTGGGAACCGAGAGCTCCTCGCCGTCAAGTTGGCTTTGGAAGAGTGGCGACACTGGCTCGAAGGGACTAAACTGCCATTTCTGGTATGGACGGACCATAAGAATCTTGAATACCTCCGATCCGCTAAGAGACTGAACTCCCGCCAGGCCCGATGGGCACTCTTCATGACCCGCTTCAACTTTTCCCTCTCCTATCGACCAGGGTCCCGCAACGTCAAGCCCGATGCCCTGTCCCGTCAGTTCTTGGAAAAGGAGGGGGACAGGGCCGACCCAGACACTATCCTGCCTTCCTCCCGTCTGGTGGCCACACTCACCTGGGAGATCGAGGAGAAGGTCAGGGCCGCCACCCAAGACCAGCCCGGACCCAGCGCTTGCCCTCCCAACCGTCTGTTCGTCCCGCCTGATCTCCGATCCGAGGTTCTTCAATGGGCCCACTGCACTCAACTTACCTGTCATCCAGGGATCCATCGGACCAAGGACGTTGTGCAGCGCCGGTTCTGGTGGACATCACTGGATGAGGACATTCGGGAGTTCGTCAATGCCTGTCCCACCTGCAACCAACACAAGCCGGCTCACCATGCCCCTGCCGGTCTTCTACATCCTCTGCCTGTACCTCACCGTCCCTGGTCGCACGTTTCCTTGGACTTCGTCACCGGTCTACCACCATCCAGCGGCAACACTGCTATCCTAACGGTGGTAGATCGGTTCAGCAAGATGGCACATTTCGTGCCCCTGCCCAAACTTCCATCTGCCAAAGAGACGGCTAAACTACTCCTCCTCCACGTCATCCGCCTCCACGGCATCCCAGTGGACGTGGTCTCTGATCGAGGTCCCCAATTCGCCTCAGTATTCTGGAGGGAGTTCTGCTCGCTCCTGGGAGCCACCGTCAGCCTGTCCTCGGGGTACCACCCCCAGTCCAACGGCCAGACCGAACGCAAGAATCAGGAGATGGAAACGGCACTACGCTGCATGACGTCCCAAAACCCTACTTCCTGGTCCGAACAGCTTCTATGGGTAGAATACGCCCACAACACCTTGACCAGCTCCGCCACCGGTCTCTCCCCCTTCGAGTGCACCTATGGGTTCCAGCCACCGCTTTTTCCTGCTCTTGAAAGAGAAGCATCCTGCCCCTCTGTCCAGGACTTCATTCGCCGTTGTCGCAGGACCTGGACCCGAGCCAGGGCGGCTCTACTCCGGGCCGCTGACCGCTACACAGTGGCCTCCAATCGCCACCGCTCCAAGGCCCCAGACTACCAACCGGGTCAGAAAGTTTGGCTCTCCACCCGTGATCTTCCCCTCCGGGTGGAATCCAAGAAGCTGGCTCCTCGCTTTATCGGCCCATTCGAGATCCAGGAGATCGTCAACCCGGTGGCAGTGAGGCTCAAACTCCCTAGAACCATGCGGGTGCATCCCACGTTTCACGTCTCCAAGCTTAAACCGGTCCGAGAGAGCGCCCTGGTTCCGGCCACGCCGCCCCCACCGCCTCCTCGCCTCATCGATGGAGGTCCCTCCTACACTGTTCGTCGCCTCCTGCAGTCTCGCCGGCGTGGGAGGGGATTCCAGTACTTGGTGGACTGGGAGGGTTACGGCCCTGAAGAAAGGTCCTGGGTCCCTGGGAGGGACATCTTGGACCACAATCTCATCAGGGACTTTCATCGACGCAACCTCACCCAGACGTCCAAAACCAAGCCACCTCCCAGACCACATCCTCCGTCGGAGTCCCCGAACGACAGCGACGACGCCAAGGACAGGGCGGGCCCCCCCTACTCTGAGGAGGAGGATGACGACACCCTCCCCGGGACCAGGGAGGTGGAGATGGACGCTGGACTCTCTGACGAGTATTAGCCCTCCTCCAGGCCCCCCGCCTCCCACCCGGCTTGGTCCATTCTTCTTGGGACGTCGAGAGCCGTCCCTTGATGGGGGGGTTCTGTCACAGTCTGCTCATCTCCTGGTATTATTCCACTCACCTGTCTCTGCTCCACTCTGCCAGTCAGCCACACCTCCTCATCAGACCAACTCTCCACACCTGTGACAGCCGGGCTGCATTTAAGCCTGCTCCTGTCTCTGCTTCAGTGCCAGATTGTTCTCGATGCTTGCACCAGACTCTCCAGCGATTTTCTGCCTGATCTCCCGGTTCCGACCCTGTTTGCCTCTGACTATCCTGCCTGACCGATCTCCTGGATATTACCTCAGCCTTCTGTCTTCGACCACGAGTTTCGCCTACCCCCTCTTGGTTATACACCTGCTCGGCTCTGTGGCTACACAGCCCACCACTGGACCTGTCTGCCTGATAGGTAATCCACCTGTTGCCGACTTTGCCTTCAGTCAGCGACGCCAGACTCACTCCTTCACTGATCTCGCAGATCACTGTGAGCCAAGACTTTTCTCCCCATCACTGTATAAACTGTTTAAAACTCCGGTGATAAATAAAAGTCATTACCGACTGATATCCTGTCTGCCTGTGCTGCTTTTGGGTCCTCACCATACCCGTGACATTCATTGTTAAACAACCACCATGAAACAATAAAAATCTATCTGACGTTACTCAGGCAGAAATTTTCACAGACAAGGTAATGCTTTAAAGTTTTATTCACTTCATGTTTAGTCATGTTTGCCAACTTCTTCACGCTCTGATGTGGCATCTGGCATTTACCTGGAGGTTATAGCGACAGATGACCAAATGAAACACAACATCACTTACAATATAAAATTTCGGATTTCTCTTGGTTTGAACATTGTTGGAAACATTTAACATAATGTATAGTAAGTACACAATTCCAGATAATATACAACAAAGAGTATGGGCTTTCACCCAGGAGACCAGGGTTTAATAGTCAATGGTCAACGATTGCTTTAAAGGTGACATATTATGCTAATTTTCTGGTTCATAATTTTATTTTGGGTTACTACTAGAATGCGTTTACACGCTTTAATGCTTAAAAAAACACATTCGTTTGTTTTTTCATACTGCAGCACTGTATCCCTCCCTCTGTTTTAGCTCCTGTCTCTTGAAGGACCTCCTCTCGAATACTCAGTCTGCTCTGATTGGTCGGCTCACACACACCTGAGCCAGCACTGCTCACTGTGTCTTCGGTCGGCTCTGTCGTTTTTTCAGCTTCACTTCTACCATGAATATAGCATAAATTATGCAAATGTGTGACATGGTGATGTTGATTGTCAATTCACAGAATTAAAGATG